>NC_048282.1:13722469-14444969 GCF_009762535.1 Notolabrus celidotus | reverse complement strand
AAATCTCACGTAAGGTGTAAGGTTTTTTATTTGGAAGAACTTGAGAAAAAAAAATCCTGCCCTCTTAGACTGGCTGTTGGGTCAGTTTCACATCAATAAGGTAATACGGATCTTCCAAGTATTTCAAATTTTTCGTTTCATCTTCGAGTTAAATTCGTATGTATTATAATGAGTTATATCTTTATTATTAACATTTTACTACATATATCAGTATATTTTTATAAGTATAACTTTCAAGCTTGTGTGTGTGTGAAAATAATGTTATTTTCAAATGCCCCCCCCCCCCCCCCCCCCCCCCCCCCCCCCCCCCCCCCCCCACACACACACACACACACACACCCCTGTGGGTAGCCTGAGTCAATGTACTCAAACCATGCCTCCGTATGTCAGATTGAATATGTCTAATATTTTATCTCATAATCTAACTTGGACAGCTGTTCGCTGTCAGCCCCGGTTTTTAATTCAAAGTTTACTTAGGTAGAAAAGGGGCCGTAGTTCCACTACATTTCTTTAAACATCTTGGACTTATTTTGGTGGGCTGCTGTTGTCAGGTAACATTGTTTTGTTGTGTTTCCAGTTTTTCTGGAACCATGGTTGAAAAAAAAATCTGATTACTCTTACTTGTCATTGATTATAAACCGGTGGAGGGGAGAACAAGATGTTCGTGAGATGTTCTGTGGTACATCAGTTTTTTCCCCCCTGCATGCTGCATGCTGCATGCACTGATCTTCATGCCAAAGGAACGGAGAAAAACAGGAGCTCAAAGGAAGCCTGATTATTGAAACGAAGCAGATTGGTATGTTGTATGAGGACATCAAAGATAGAGCACACTTGTAAATGATTTGTTCAATTCCTGTGTGTGTGCGCATAATGTTCATGGGAAACAGAGAGAAGCAGACGGAGAAGAGAGTCGCTCTACCTGTCAGATTGTGTGTCAGAGTTAAAGTATTTGTGTATTGTTTGTTGGTTTGAGAGGGCTAAGATAGACAGACACAAGGTGCGTTTCTGTTCATCTAGTGTTTTGGCACGATTATTTGTGAGTGAGAGACAGAAAAGCAGAAAGAGAAGAGAACAAAGGGAGATAAGTCTACCTACAGAAGGTTTGTTATGTGTGCCTGCATTCAAGTATTCTCGGTGTGTGTGAGTGCATGTGTGAGAGGTAGCAGGGCTGAGTGGGAGCTTGGCAGTGCAGCCCCGTTCTCTGTGTCTGGCTTATCGGAGAAGGAATTTGAAGTAGAGGACTTGAGGAGTCCCCTGAGACCTCACCCATGCTCCCAGATTAGCTGCTAAACTGCACATAATTGTGCTTCCCTTCGTCTCCCAGAGAGCTATTAGTCTCTCCTTTATAAACCCCCACCCCCCCTCACTCCAACCCACCTAACCCCACCCGCAATAACCAGACAAAGTGAAAAAACAAAGGCGCACTGATGCATAACAAACAAGCAGCTCTATTTAAGTTCATCTTCATGGACACGTTTGCATACAATCAGAGGTTGCTAGACTTCAGTGTTGCTGTACTCAAGGGGCTTATTATAAAGCACTTTTCCTATATCTTTGAATATAATACAAGTTTCCTGTAGTTCTGTATGACTGTAACACTCTGAGCACTTGAAGGAGACAGAAAAAAAGTACCTGATGTTTAGATGTTTATAGCTAACCCTCTCACTGTAAACCCTCCCCTTCCATGAAGTATGTGTGCTCTGGTGTCAAAGTGAGCGAGTTAGTTTAGCATTTGAGCCCAGTGTAATGGCCCATTGACCAGAAGGTCATTTATCCTTCTCCCCAAGGTTACACACATTGATGTTGCTACACTAATGCCCTTTTAATGTGTCCAAGAAGTTCCAGCTGGATAAACGGTCACATGCAGTAGAAAACTGGTGAGCCATGCACTGTAAGTCATTTTGGATAAACTCATTTAGTGTAGCCTGAAATGATGGATGGGTGTGCGTGGCATGTTGGGACACCTGGGGGGCCGATTCAGGCATTGGCTGCTCAGGTCATGGCAGAGAGGGGATGGCAGGTTGGCGCTGATATCACCATGGAGTTGGCGCCACTGTGCCCCTGCTTACCTCTGTTCCTCATGGCTCATTCTTTTTGGAAAATGTTCACATAAACACATGCGCAGTCACACACACATGCATGCCCGTGCACAAAGACACTCCACTGGGCTTTCCCCTGATCTGTTGAACTTGGCGTCTGACTCAGGAACTTGCTATTGAAAAAGCTGGCCCGAGTTTTTATGCATTTGACCTTGGTGGTGAGAAGTATTGTAAAGGTTATCAACATGGAAGGGGAAGACCAACCCTTATTGTTTCCCCTGTGTGCAATTACACCTAAAGTCTCAAGCAAACACTTGTGAAAACAAGCAATTAACAGTGTTAATGAAGGCTACATTTCACTATTAATCGATTTCCGTTTTATGTGAATGTCAATGGCAGGATTGTTGCTTTAACCATTAGAATGAGAGTCTATTTAGCTGTAACTAAAAAGAGATAGGTAATAGATTTTTGTTCATGTTCCTTGCATCAGCAGTTTTTATGTGCTATCCAATACTTCATTTTCCCTCAAACCAGAACTTGATTATTTCTGTGAGCATGGCAAAATTAATCTTGTCTTGATTCCCAGAAATTTACTCATTTATGTTTACATAAATAAAAAACAGTGGATGCAATTGTATGTCCTCCTGTAACCCTAATGTTAAATCACCTCATTAAAAAGTTGATCTACTGTCCTTGTCAACAGTGTGTTTAGCTGACCTTAATACATTCCAGGTGGATTCTAATGGCTTATAATTACCGGTTTGTTAATTATCTGAAATGTGTGATGGCTAATCAAAAGTGTGCATGTTTTTGTGCGTGTGTGCAGACGAGCAGATGTACCGCTGTGAAGACTGTGATGAGCTATTCTCCTCTACCCTTGAGCTGAGGCGGCACCAGAAGTATTCATGCTCCAGTAGCGGCTCGATCTTTGATACGTTGAGAGACGACTTCAAACAGGAACGCGAGGACAGTGACGAGCCCATTCATGAGTGTAAAGACTGTGAGAAGATTTTTCCAAATGAGTACAGGTACGCAGACATGTGGACAATTTCTACAACACTATTCAAACTACTTCATCATCAAAAATGTACAGCAACTTGTCCTACAATGTAACTTTAATGGTTTCCTGAAGAGACTAAAAAGTGTGCACTCTCCTTTTTCAAGTCTGGGCCAACACATGATAGTCCACACAGAGGAGAGAGAGTACAAGTGTGACCAGTGCCCTAAAGCCTTCAACTGGAAGTCCAACCTCATTCGTCACCAGATGTCACATGACAGTGGCAAGCGCTTTGAGTGTGAAAACTGTGATAAGGTACAGCATGCCGGGCACGTAAGTTGTGCACAGGACACCCAGGCTTTATTTATTGAGAAATAACGCTGGTCTAGTTATGTAGGCTTCACTCATAATGATAAAATGATGAAAACAATTTAGAGAGTCTGAAATAGCAATGGATCTAATAAAGATACCACTGAAATAAAGACTATGTTTTTATGATAAGAGTTTAAAATATAATATAAAAATAAATAATAATAATAATAATATAATAATTGTTGATGAATACAACCAACATTTGTTTTTATACTCTCATTTCAAATTTTAGGTGTTCACAGATCCCAGCAACCTTCAGCGTCACATCCGCTCTCAGCATGTGGGGGCCCGTGCTCACACATGTCCTGAATGTGGTAAGACCTTTGCCACCTCATCAGGCCTCAAGCAGCATAAGCACATCCACAGCAGCGTCAAACCCTTTATCTGTAAGTGGGAGTTTTGGAAGTTAATCACCACCCTGTTCTGAACGTTCCATCTATTTCTATTGTTTTCTTCTCACCTCATCTTCTTGTCCATCTCTCTGCAGTCTCTGTTTTTTCTCCTTAAACACCAACTTTTTGACCCTGTTCATTTCCTCTGAACAAAGCACATGGGTCCAGGGATGATTTATTTTACAGATTTGCTAACAGATTTGACCCTTTAAATTATTCTTTCGCTTTTCTGTGCATAACTCTTCTACACATAGCTTAAATGAGTTTTTTATAACGGTAAAAAAGAATTACAAAACAATTTTCAAATACATTGAAGTGACAGATCACAGACTTGTCTTTTGCTTTCTTCAAGCTAATAATTAACATGTTTTTTTTTCTTTTTGTTGGATAGATTTTCGTTTTGCAGTATAATGAATAGTTTAGATACAATAAATGTGCACCATTTTGGCTGTTTAAGTTTAAATGAGAAGTTGGTGTCATTAAAAAATCAGTTACTTCCTTTTCTAAAACTTTACATCACCAGTTTTCATTTAAGATGTCCATGTTGGTGTTGATGTGGTATTCAAAGTTAGTGACAGTGTTAAAATGGGTTTAACCAGGCCCTGATGGGCTGCGTCTTTTTGCTCCCCCAGGCGAGGTGTGCCACAAATCCTACACTCAGTTCTCCAACCTCTGCCGCCACAAGCGTATGCACGCAGACTGCCGCACTCAGATCAAGTGTAAGGACTGCGGGCAGTTGTTCAGCACTACCTCCTCCCTCAACAAGCATCGTCGCTTCTGTGAGGGCAAAAACCATTATGGATCTCCAGCGGGGATGTTTAACCCTGGCATCCCCATGAGCTCCAGCCCCATCATGGCCAAGGTCAAGTCCCACCATCCCCACCTTACAGGTCTAAACCAGTCAGGTTTGGGCTTCACTGAATACTTTCCCTCCCGACCTCACCCTCATGCTGGCTTGCCCTTCTCACCAGGACCTCACGGCTTCCCCTCCCTTCCACATGGTTTCCCAGGTATTTTCCCCCCATCACTGTATCCGCGACCACCTTTATTGCCAGCCAGTCAGTTGATAAAGAGCCCACTTGGTGGCTGCAGTCAGGAGGTGAAGCTGCCGAGGAGTCCCTTAGATGCCCCTCCTTTGTCCCTGGTTAGCTCTACAAACAGCAATGGGGGTAACAGTTTGAGTCAGCTGGACGAGAAGGACAACAAACTAGATTTATCGTCTAGTGGAGAGGCCAAGCCAAATCTAAGATGGTGGACATGTCTGATGGCAGTGACCTTGAAGACGTTAATACCACAAGTGGGACAGATTTGGATACCACCACTGGTACGGCTTCGGGTGATGGGTCTGACCTGGACAGCGACGGAGAAAGTGAACGTGAGAGAAGTGGTAAAAGGAGGAAGTCATCTGGGGCTGTATCCAGTCATGAAGGCCAACAGTTAGAAGACACCAATTCTGCGTTGATATCAGCCGTGTCTAGTTCGGGGAACCCCACCATCGATCGTCCCTTCCTTTCTTCTGCATCCTCCCAGCACTCCTTTTTTCCACCACCTGATGAGCAAGCCCTCCCACCCACCACTACAAATGCCAGTGCAGCTACCACAGATTCTATCAAAGCCATTGCGTCCATTGCTGAGAAATATTTTGGTCCAGGTTTGATTGGTCTTCATCAGGAGAAGAAGATGGGTCCATTGCCCTACCATTCCATGTTTCCCTTTCAGTTCCTGCCCAACTTTCACAACTCGCTTTAATCCCTTCAGCGCAGATCGTGGTGCCCTTAATCCTAGCATGTTCTTCAAAGCAGAGCCCAAGTCACCTCGCGAGCAGCTGCATAAGATGGTCGCTCCAGGGGGCTCCTGGTTCCACAGCAGAATCACCATTTGATCTCACGACAAAGCCGAAGGAGACCAAGTTAGCTCCTCCAACCCCAACAAACCCCACAAACCCCAACACTAGCACTGGGAGCAGTAGTGGACCCTTAGCAATATCCAGCAGTGAAGAACAGCCATTAGACCTCAGTATTGGCAGCCGGAGCAGAGGGTGGTCATAATGGTGTGGCAGCTGAGCTACAAAATAGAAAGAACCACATCTTCGGAATTGGAAAGGGGGTTTCCATCAAGGATGAAACTCCAGCTGGGTTTTCACTTCCCCATTCCCAGTTATTGCACCAATCGTCCCTCTCCCAGCACCAGCAGCCACAGCCACATCAGCCACCACCACTGCACTATGCCAAGCCCTCAGCATTCTTCATGGACCCCATATACAGTATTTCAGCCCCGATTAGATCAGAGCAAACTATTGCCACTACAGCACAACACATTCAATAATGTAAAGGTTCCTGTTGTCTAGTGTGAGGTTCCAAGTAACAGATCTCTGACCTTGGTACGTAACCCTCTGCCTTGTTGTTGGTCCAGCAGGGTGGAGAAGAGGAAGCTACTTGACCCTGTAGGAGCATTGAAGGAAAAGTTCTTAAGGCCCTCACCACCACTCTTCCATCCACAGGTAGGCTTACAGCATGAACACATGCATCACTGCAAACCTGAGAAGGCACTTGACATATAGGGACAAAAAAAATGCATGTCCTTTGACAAAACCAAGGAATAGCAAAAACATGGGAACTGAACTCCAGGTATTGCAAACCGGCTATTATTCCCAGATGCTATCGACTATTATTTTCAAACCATGTATTATGTGGAAAATACCTCACTCCTGCCTCCCACGCTGCTTCAAACCTGAATTGATAGGGCCCTATGCACCATCATTCCACAGTGTTGATGTTATTTTCTCAAGGGTTCTGTATGATTTCTTCCTTTGTTACTGAATGGCGCCTCTGTACCTCGTCACTTCTACCTTTTTCAGAAGACACAGTCTGTTATCGCAGCCCCTTTGATAATCAGTCGCATTGTTTGACTGTCCCCAGACTCTCCCTACCTCTACAAATCTTGATTACAGGGAAAGATAGTATTAATAAAAGAGAGAATAATAACCGTTTGAATTGTAACAAACTGCCTCTCTTGGCCATGCTAATCTTAGTCGTGGCATTGTTTCATGTACTGGGAGCCCACAAGCCAGCTAATAACTCAACCCCCTCCAAGTTTTTCTCTGTGGCTGGCTGGCTGGCTAGATAATAGCATCGTGTCCATCAAGGACATCCTGTGTTTGTCTCCAGGAGAATGGGGGGCTCTCGTTGGGGAAATGGTTTAATCTGACCTGGAAATCTGTGTCCTCTATCAACTGTGACTTTGCACTCTACTCATGCAGACAGATAAAAGTATATAATGTGTTTGTTTGCAGATAAAGTCTTCACTAAATGATAACAGAAAAGCTATCAGGATTTCTTTACATGTAATTTGCAAGAGAGCAGTGATATTCTAACACAACTTCCATATACATTCACTCTGTACCTTGCCACATTTTATTCTCACCTTTGCTACAATCTTCTGCTGCATTTTAGAAGCCGTCATCTCATCATCTCATAGTTGATCAATCTCCTGAGTATGAAAAGGTTTTCACAGGCTCCCACGTAAAAGCTTGTCATATCAGAGCGACTCAGATGTAATTCTCACAGCGATCCAAACACAATGTCACCTCTAATTCAGTCCTCATGACGGAATCCCCCCCCCCTTCTCAGACTGCGAATAAACAACACTGAGACGGAGTGTCTGTCCCTGGTCTCTCCCGTCTAAAAAAAGGAAGGATGTAAGCTCTTTTTGGCAAATAAACTCCTACATAATCGGGCTCCTTTGTTACACAAGCTTCTAGGCGAAAGGAAGCCACTATCAGCTAGTGGTATCTCAAATATTCTCCAATTAGGCCTATAAATGTCTCATTTTGGACAGTTATCTAGTCGGCAACTGCAGCATTAGCAGAATAGGGAGATGGAGAGAGCAAAGCTCTGGCTGAAGCTGTAGGCAAGGGTGTATAGAGAGGGAAGTTACTGGAGTGTTTGTGAATGTGTTTTGAGGTCACGGGGGTGACTCGCCTTTAACACAAACAAGGCTGTCCTCTGATAATGCTGCTTCCGCTCTCTGTCTCTTTCCCTCGCTCCCTGTATTTTTGTGACATTGTGTCTTTGTTTCCATGCTTCCTCAACTCTTTGACACACAGTCACACGCGCGGGCACACACAAACCATACTGCACAGATATAAACCAGATGTAGAGGCTTCTCTTTTAATTCCAACACCTGGTAAAATAAATGTAATTAAAAAAAACGTGATCTCTCGAATCTCACCGAAATACTTGCTCTACATGTCTGCATTTTCTTGTTCTCTGCATACTCCTCCTCAGATGTCAGCCATGGAGAACATGACAGAGAAGCTTGAGAGCTTTGGCGCTCTAAAACTGGATGTGCCGCCCAATCCACTGCAACACTCTGCTCATCCACTGTTCAACTTCCGATCACCCCCACCTTCCCTCTCTGACGCCATCCTCCGCAAGGGCAAGGAGCGTTACGCCTGCAGGCAAGTGCCCCGTGGTGCAGAATGATATTTCTGTTATATTCATTCAATGTTCAACGTTTGCAGTGATGACTAATTACATTTTTTTTGTGTTGCTTAACCATTTCTCTCTCCCACTTCTTTTCTCCCCTTCCTCTTTGTCCATTCTGTCTTCCAGGTACTGTGGGAAAATATTCCCTCGCTCGGCAAACCTCACCAGACACTTGCGGACACACACAGGGGAACAAACCCTACAGGTATTCTGTTCTATTGTTGTGTATCAACCAGACAAGAGCAATCAGCTTAACTTTAAACCTTCTTACATTAATAATGTCAAAGTTTTATCCAGTGTCTCTTCTTTCTGTAACATTCAGAAAGTCTCAGCAGGCTGCAGTTTTTAGAGTGGCAGCCATTCCAAGCCTTATTGGACATTGTTAATAGTATTCTTTATAACTTACCTTAATAACAATGTTTCAACAAAACAAAAAGTAAACAATCTACAATGCAGATTCTATCTTTATATACATATATATGTATATATGCATTTTTGACAGATTCTGCTGGGTCTTCATATAAATGTACCCATGGCTGCAGGGAGCAGAAAGTGTTTAGTACTAAAGTAAGGCTTCAAAAGCTGTCCCTGCTCACTTTGCTATTCTGCTGCTCTTACACCTGCATCCATATCTCTCTGTTCCCCCTCGGCAGGTGTAAATACTGTGACCGCTCATTCAGCATCTCATCCAATCTTCAACGCCATGTTCGCAACATCCACAACAAGGAGAAACCCTTCAAGTGTCACCTCTGCAACCGCTGCTTCGGTCAACAGACCAACCTCGACCGCCATCTCAAGAAGCACGAGCATGAGAACATTCCTGGTCAGTCCGCAACGTTGTTGACTCAGTTATCTCAGAGAAAAGTGAAACTGTGAGAAATCAAATGTAGTTTCAAAACAGTGACTCTGTATTGTGCAAATTGTTAATGGATGGAATAATGAAGGGTTCACATTTCACCTTTGGGGAAAAAAAACGTGGTTTTAAAAGAGGAAATGCACTTTGTAAAAAAAAAGTCACACTTTCTTTTCTAAATTGAATTTTTATGTTCAGCTTGGAAGTATGTGATTGAATATGGACAAAACCCAAATATTTGTGTCTGAGTTATCTTTTAAGAGACTTTTTTTTTTTTATCCAAATGATCAGAATTCAGTTTTTTGAGGGGGCACATTTGCCTTTATTGGATAGGACAGCTGAAGAGAGAAGGGAAATGTGGGCAGTAGAGAGCGGGGGGAAGTCATGCTGAAAACGGTTGAACCAGTTACCGCTGCGACGTGGATTTATCCTCTGTTTATGGGCACACGCTTAAACTGCTAGGCCAACAGCGCCCCAGTTTTCTGTTTTCTAATCAAAAATTTTAAAGGTGAATAGCCTCAAAATATTTATCTTTTTTCTTTAAACTTGTCTGTAAGTATATCTGATGATTATCAAACTAATCATGCTCTTATGTTTGCGTGTGTGTGTCTGGTGTGCATGTTTGTGTGTTTATCTGTACGTCTGCATGCATTCCCAACAGTGAGCCAGCAGTCTGGGATGCTTTCCAACCTAGGAACCACCATCTCCTCCCCAAACTCTGAGTCAGACAATCATGCACTTTTAGATGAGAAGGAGGACTCATACTTCTCAGAAATCCGCACTTCATTTCAAACATGAGATAAACCCAGGCATCCAGCTCCACAGATAAAAGGTAAAAAGAAAACTTCCCTCCAAGAACCACATTTTATTACATATTTGCAAAGAGCTTCAGTGATGCATTTGATCCCTAAAGCCTAACCCTTGACTCTTCATTCCCAGCTCCCACTTACCCTTGTTACTTTCTTCGGTTGACTTTTATTCCCTCCTCCTTTTACTGCCAGACAACATGCGTTCATGCTAGCAACTAGCAAACAGTGCTCTCTGGTGGCATGATGCAGCATAGCAGTTGTCACCAAAATAAAAGCTGTGTCCCAATGACACACTTCATAATAACAGTAGCTGCAGTTATATGAGCTGACTGTTAGAACAGTTGATAACTGAAACTTTTAAGTGCTGCTGTTATCAAACAGAACAAAACAAGAAAAAGTGTTTTTTTTAGATGTCATTATTGTTTTGTTCTAAAGTTATAAAAAAAAAAATACAAATTAAAAAAAACCTTTTGAACTTTTACAGCTATTACAAATTAGTTTGTAGGTGTATTTCACCAGCACACAGTCATTCAAGTTTCCTGTTTGGAACTGGTTGTTTTATGGAACATGGACCACATCGTATATGTGCAACATTGTTCAAGGCTATCTCAACAAGATATGCAGTTGATCATGTCAAACATTTAATTTGATCTATTATTATAATAATAATAATAATAATAATAATAATAATAATAATAATAATTATTATTATTATTATTATTATTATTATTATTATTATAACCTAAAACAAATAAATTATGATAATAACATAGTAATAATAATATAATAATAATAACATAGTAATAATAAATAATAATATAATAATAATAATAATAACATAGTAATAATAAAAAATAATATTAATAATAAGTGTAATTATATTACTAATAATACAATTATTATTATGATAATATGACAATGGAGTGGCTGTTAAGTTTGAAAAAGCTTTAGATGTTCCCTTTCCAGGAAGATTTCAGGAAAGACCGGGGAGTCTGAAAGAAAGAAAAGTGGATGACATGTTTTTCTCCATCAGTCAGTGGTTTGCTTCTTTTCCTGAGGTCTTTACTGGATTCATGTCTCTCACAGTCTCAATATGAATTCCTTTCTGGTAGTCTCACTTTCAGTCTGTCTCTTCTTCCAACCCCCCCTCCCTCATGTCAGCACACATTATGGTCCAGCAGACCCAGTGGCAATTTAGCCTCTCTGCATCTGGGATCAATACCCAGTCTCATCCACAACAAGCTGGCCTGACATTTAATATCTGTAATTCAGACTAAGTGTTATGCTTTCTGTCCTCCTACCAGACAGCCTCTGTTATTCTCCCTCTGAGTGACTGAAGTCAGACGCAGAAACACAAACACGCATTCATGGATGACTATCTGTGATTGCTCTTAACCGCCCTTGCAACCTTGTTTCTCCTCCTTTAAAACTCCTTTGCCAGCATCATAGCCAGTCAAAAATAATAGGTCTCTTGTTAGCTGTTGTTTTCACTGAAAACTTTGTTTGACCAGTTCCAGGCGGAGGATGTTTGTACATGCTGAGGCAGCACTGCTGCTCTAAGGGTGGGAAAATCTCAAACAAAATAGTTAGGGGGTTTTGATGTACACAGACATTTCCAGCACTGCAGTGGTGAAGGACTAAGAGGAAACTGTCTGCTCAAGACCACAATCCAGGTCATAATTAGAGCTGGAGTAAGGGCCCTGGCCGAGGTTTAAGCTCTTTGGTTTGGCTCTAACTGCAATTGGAGCTGGTTCTTTGTGTTGAACTGGGCTGCAATGGCTGGCAGTTTGGACCCTGAGGGAACTAAGGTTGATCCATCTATCTAGGAGATCCACTGATGATGGAGCTCTTCCCCCATCCACATGATACATCCATACCCCCAGCCAGCTAACACAAACAACTCAACTGAAGTGGTTTAGACTGAATGACAAAACCCAGGGCCCCCTATGTCAGAGCTACACTTCTTTCTCCCTACACACGGGCATGGACTTTTCTCTCCGCCAACCAGCTCTGCAATTTGATTATGGTGATATTTAATCTAGATTGAAAGAGGAGAACTTTTTTTCCCCCCAAAGTCCCTCTGCCCACATTACCCACCCACTGTGTGTGACCCAATCCTGTCCCTGTGCACCCCTTCCCAGAGGTAATCCTGTCTGATTTGATAAATGTCCACAGGTGGCAAAAAAAAATGGAAAGGGTAAATTTGCCATCCCAAAGGAAATGATATCATGAGCCATGACATCGTGGTCTGGGGGTGATTGGGGGGGGGGGAGTCGCAGTGCTGGCTGGAAAATGTACAGATGGCAGGTCATAATGGTGGTATGCTATGCGATAGCCTGTTTGCAGATCAGCCATGGTCTTCCTTCAGTCACGGAGAGTATGCTCCACTATTACAGAGTGGACGAAGAAGCAGTCCAAAGCAGGCCATGTCCTTGCTCGGCTTCTGATGAGCTGGCTGATGAATCATGAGTGAGCGCTTGAAAATAGCTTCTGGTACACTGTCAGCACCAATGTTGTTTGCGTGGACTCTGGATTTGGCTATTATGTTCTCCCGTTTGTAATGAGTCACTTCTTCAAATGGGGGGAAATGGTAGCAGCAACTCTACTGTAGTTTCTTTGAGTCGTCTAAACGTTTCTGCATCTTTGTCTGAAAAAAGCCTACCAACTACATTACCCATGACTCTGATATGAAGCATCTTTCTCATAAGGCCTCTTTTTTAACTAGGGAGACTTCTCACAATTATATCTGCTGCTTCTTGTAGCTAAATGAGACATGTATCTGCTTTTGTGATGTGTGTATGTGCACTTGAAATTCCCATTCCCCCATCTGAAATGTCACCAAGTCAGGAGGAGAGAGACAGCAGTATCAGAAACAGTAGTCATCATCAGTAACCTTTGACCCCTCTGCAGATCAGACCAGGCTGAGGAGGAGCGAACCCCCAGTCACAGTTTGTCCAACTCCAAGCTAGGGCTCCACGGCCTAGACGAGGAGGAAGAGGAAGTGGAGGGAGACGATGAGAGGAGGAGGAAGGCAGCCTGACAGAGAAGTCTCACGACGAGGCGCCTGAGTCCCCATCTCCTGTCACGACAGGGGTGTATGAGGACGAGGAGGAGGAGGAAAGAGGACGGCTCCATTGGCTCTTGAACTATGAACACACTCGCAGGTATCATTTTGTAAAACTGTACAGAAAACCATATTATGTGGGACACTTAAAGCCCAGCAGATGTATGGCATCGTGGTCCCGTTAGCCAACTTTGACAGAAGCTGCTTGTTGTACCTTTTTACAATACAACCGTTCAAATATGAAACATTATGAGCGGAAAAGGACAGAAGTAAAAAATACAGACATTCAGGTCTGAAAAAAGGCAGTTTTAGTTCAGGTCAGTTCTGCACTTCTGCCTCTGCTTTTTCTTCTCTATATTTATTCCCTCCTTATACTGTCCTTCTATTAAAATACATTCTTTTTCTCTTTTCTGATATCCTTTCAACTTGAACCCCTTCATTCATTTCACTTCCCCACTCCCATCACATTATCCTCTCCACATATCTATGCTTATGTCCATTTGTCATCCATGTAACCATCACCCCTCCATCAACCCATCCATACTGCCCTAATTTTTTTGCCACTGGTCCATCCCTCCATCCATCCCTTGATGGCAGTGTATAGAGGAGGAGGGCTCTCTCTTGGACCTGGAGGGTCTGCCCAGCTTTCCAAAGAGCCTGGAGGGGTTACGTAAAGCAGCCAGTGATGAGCAACCCTTGATGTTAAAGACATATTTAACACTTCACTAGAGTCGGAGGCACTGAAAGAGACACTGTACAGGCAGGCTAAAACCCAGGTATGTGACTGGCCTTTGGATGGTCCTGTTAGAAGAATGATGGCAGGAAAGACGATTAGTTATAAGACAGGAGAAGGGGTAAATACCTCTATAAAGGAACTGAAAGAAGAATGAAACTGTAGCTTAATAGTGCCGCTGGTCCCACTCCTCATGCCTTTTCTTCACTGTTAATCTACTAACTGTAAGCTTCTTGTATCTTTCCTCTGATCTTCACTCCTAAATCAGCAATAAACATAACAACAAGGGTGTTTAAATGGACCACAAATGTTTCAGAAATAGAGATGATAAACAGGAGTTACAGGAAACATGTTCGGTGTAACAAACCAAAATAGACCTTTTTTTCATGAGGTAATTGAAAAAACTCTGACATCACTTTCCTCCCCTGTCTTCTACAGGCTTATGCAATGATGCTGTCTCTGTCAGAGAACAACCCTTTGCACGCCGCCTTCCCAGAACTCTCTGGACGCTTGGCTGAGCATGGGAGGTGGATCTGTCCGAGACGAGCAGCTTTCACCCACTCAACACATCTAGACGAGAGACGAGAGAGGATGTGGAGGAAGAGTAGGAAGAACATAGTTTTGTGGATAGAAGCAAGAGACTATACGCGGACATGAGTAGTGAGAAAATGTGGAGACCAGAGAAGGATTCGGTGTCCATTGCTTGTGTGTGTGTGTGTGTGTGTGTGTGTGTGTGTGTGGTGTGTGTGTTGTGTGTGTGTGGTGTGTGTGTGTGTGTGTTGTGTTGTGTGTGGTGTGAGAAATATGGGTAGGAGGGAGAGGTTGCCCACAGGCGAGGCCTCTTATAAGACCTCTGTCAAAGAGAAAGCACTGCGAAGCTCCTGTTATGTGAAGGACATGAGGAATGCTTATCAACAGCATACAATTTTGCATTACTCTGATCTCCCCAAGTCCACCAGGCTCACTGCAGCCCACAGAGACCCGATGTAAGGCTCTCATAAAGACACTTAATGACTAGTACGTCTCTAAAGTCCTGTACACCGCCTTCTTAAAAGCACTGCAGCAAAAGCACTGCATTAGCACTGCATGTCCACAGGGTGGTGCTGTTCCCCAAGGAACATAGTGGGGCGCGTGCATGACTGTCTCCAGGTTTTCCCCATCAATCACGGGCGACTCATTTACTGATCTTGTTTCAGCTGTAACTGCAGAATCAACAATAGCACCATACTTAATGTTACTTGAGGAAGTGACAGTTCAGTAGACTGTTGATTTTTATGATAACACAGAGAATGATGTTCAAATGTGCACAACTGGTGATTGAAATAAGATGTGTGTAAACTAGCCATTGTAATGGGTTTCCCTATTTGATCATGCTGAAATGAATTGAAATCATACTCAAAAAATGAGAAAAGTCTTTCTCTGCTTGTTTTTTTATCGTCATCTTTTAATTTTATTTACTTTTTTCCTCTTAGATACCACAGTATTGTTTCTTTTTAGGCACCACAGTGCTAAATTGTTAATATAATTATTTTAGAAGGACCAAAATTGTATGATATTGTCATATGATGTACAAAATACTTAGATGTTCATAGCAAGAGTGGTATGTGCCAAATACCCATAGATTTTTTTTTTGTTCTCTGACAATCATTTCATTTCCAAGGGGCTTGCCTTTGCTGTCATTTTTTTTTTCTTTTACACTCTTATAAATTTGATTTCAGAAGTGTGTGTATGTATTTATTTTTGGTTGTTTTGTCATGACTGGAGGAGTAAAAATGAAGAAAAGTCATTTTATCCCTCTGTTCTTGTTGCTGAAGGAAAAAACACCTATCAGAGTGTGGGGGAGATTCTGAATCTCCGGTTTTGATGTGTAGTGTGCCAAAATGGAAAGAACCCATGAAATTATTGTTTTTATTTATAGTGGAAAATAGCTGTAGTTAGTCTTAGATCAGATTTGGCAAAGTAACGTCCTGCAGTGTTGAGTTTTTTTGTCCTTTTTTCACTTAAACCAGTTTACTCAGTATGCTGGATGTATCTTGTTCAAATTGGTTCAAGTTTTTTTGGGGGGAGGGGAGGGGTCTGAACACAACAACTGAACACTATGAATGTCAGAAAAAGGGCATTACATTTTCACACCATCGAATCTGACTTGTTTCTATCACATCAAGCACTCTTTCCCTCTGTTTTTAATGGATACTGTTATGAACAAAGATCCTTTTTTAAATCAGTTGTCCAGTAGTACACAGTCCAAAGTATGAACCACACAGTTACGTGTGCATGAACATCCAGTCATCATTTATTTAAGTGACAAAATCTCTGGTTGTGCAGGACAGGAGAATCTGTCGAACAAAACTTAAAGATTAAAAGAAAGAGTTAACTAACTATACCTAATGTTTAAATGGACACCATAACTGCTGGCCGGTCCCTCCAACACGTTAGAAAATGTCTGCTTGATTCTGGACAGGGGAAACAAGAATCATTTGATCATGAGTTTAACTTTATATTTCCTGCTTGTCTTGTGAGGTTATACTGAAATGTTCTCACTCATTCCATGTGGACTACAAGGTAGCTGTGCCATGGAGGGCATGAGTCATTTACTGTAGATAACTGTAGATAGCTGCAGGAGGCAGGGGAGAGGGGGGGGTGAGCATTGTTGATCATTGTTGCCTTGATCCTCCCTGCGTACTGGGACTTTTCAGAACTAGGCCTGATGCTGTATTCTCAAACCAGTACTTAAATCATATGGGTCCAAGCCATAAAGTGATCAGGCTTAGGTCTCTAGAACTTTAAACACAAATACATTTTCAGATTAGTTGTACTTGAGGAAGGTGAGCAAATCGTGCTCGACATGGAAATGTAAGCAAAATCTGAAACAGAAGCACTGTAGTTTTTCTTCACCACAGCACGTGGTAGTGTGATGCTAGGACTGATGCATCATCTCATTTTTCTAAAGAATGAAGTCTTTTTGTAATTTCACTGAATGAGCTTTCATTCAAGGTAAACACATGTTTCCAACTTGTGGTTATAAGGTGTAAAGACTCTGCTAAGTTTTTTGGTTGACTATATGTCGTAACTCATGTCATGGACTACTGTTATAAGTACGCGCTGTGTAAAGCAAAGGAATTAAGGCATTGAAGTTTCCCGTTTTGCCAACTTCAGAAAGTATTCTTGCAGATGGTTGCTGAAACACGTTTCAGCATAATAGAACATGGTTGCTGTTTTCCCCCCATTGTTACAGGAGAAAGTAAAATTATACATATTGTTTCTTTTTAACTGTATAGTATTTTAAAGAATGAAAAACAATGATGCATTTGTCTGAAGAAAAAAATCATTGAAAAATATGGGTTTAAATGGATGGTGCTTGTTTTGTTTGAATCTGAGTTGTATATCTCCTCCGTTATGTTTATTGAAAACAAAAAAAAGTTATTGTGCATGACGTGTTTAGCAGTCATAATGATGTCCATTTGTGAAATGCGTATCAAATCAAAAAACTTGAAAAAAAAATGAAAAAAAGAAATCCGTAGATGCACTTATTGTACATGTGGTTAGGTTAGTAGGTTTGACTTCAAGTTCTTGACTGCCTTACAGGTGGCTCTGAAAGACATAGAAAAGACTTGTGGGACGAGACATAATGAAAAAACAATAAAGGATTGTAGAATAATATTGAACAATTCTGAAAATTGCAGTTCTTTTGATGCTTGTGATTATTGAAGATGTACTTTAGAGAAAATTCATCGAAAAGATATGACTGATGTTAATTCTGTAGAATAGCAATGTATACCAAATGTAATCTTTCCAATGCTATGAAGAATTTATACATGAAATTGATATGCAATAAAACCTGTGTGCTTTTTAATTGAGATGTTTACTGTTTTTTTTTCAAGGGGGGGGACACTTTAAGAATGATCCTCTGTTTTGTTTATATTGTATCACAATATGTTGTTTAAATGAATCAATATTGTTGATTTCACAAAAAAGTGAGATCAACTGGGTGGCTTTGGCTCTGGTGTACAGTTCTGTGACTTGAGTTCCATCAGTTTAGCTGACTGTCATCTTCATCCTCTGTTCAGCCAGTGAGTCGCTCATCTCTCTCAACACTGCATGGAGGTCTTTGTACAGGTCCGTTGGTAGTCCAAAGCATGTTTTTGTTGACTTCTCTGGGGCTCCGTGTGTTTTTGAAGAGGAATAACACACATTTCCTAGCATGTCACAGTTAAATTTAAAAGTTAAAATGTTTTAATTCGGTACTTCAGATTCTGTTTGTGTTATGTTTTGGGGTTGCAATTTTATTTTGATAACTAAAATGTGGAATAAATAAAATCATATAAACTGTGTTAAATCTTTAAATGGCTGAGATACAACAATGTATGACAGCAAGTTGAAGGAACACTTAAATTAACTATCATTTTTGTAGTTGTCTCTGTTCAATCATTAATGTCAGGTAACTCTGGAACAGTGCACCAAATGGTAGCATTTATGTTCATTCCTTTATGGTCCCTTTCTAAATAAATCAAATTAAATGAATATTTATTCACTGTGACTTCTCTCAGGTATTCGTGGCTGAGATAAGCCCGGACTTATTAGAAATGCAAGTACGACTAAAAACAGCCGTACAAAGGTACCCACTGGAAGGTAGCAGCAATGATTTGTGCTGTTAATGTGATCTTCATCACAGCTTCATGACTCTTAACTTTAACTTTCAAATGAGTGTCTGTAACATCTTCATTTTAAATATGAATGTGATCAAACAGGCAGTAAGAAAAATAATAGAAGCATTCAAATGAATCAAGTTTTAAATACAGGTGTGTTTATTAGGGCCTGAGCACTGTAGGTGCGAGGACCTAATGATATCTGCTAGAAAACATTTCTAGTTGTTGCATGAGGGTCAGGCCTGGTGAAAAATTTGATATTTTGTGGGTGTAAAATGTAGGCGGGGCAAATTGGTAAAGTGGCGGCCCCTGGCATCAGTTTCGGGACCACCTTTTTGGGACACTTCCACCCAGAAAGATGAGCTATGTGACACATATATAGCTACCTACAAAATAGTCTATTAATGTCTTCGGGAAATGTGGACAGGAAGTGAAATATTTTGGAAAAAGTGGCAAAAATCTGCCCCTTTTGGGCCATTTCCAGGGGGTTGTTTGAGTGAGATCCTGTCCAAGGGGCCTTATCCAATCAGATTAAAATCGCTGTTACAGCTTGAAGACACATAAACGATAAATAGTTAACAAAGAAGAAATACATTTCGTTAATGGGCATGGCTCTGGTGAGCCCTCAGAGTAAGGTGTTTTGCCATGTGACAGGGAGAACTTTATATCTTAGCCATGCATGCTCTAATTGGTTCCATATGCACCTTGCATAATGAGGGTCCAGGACTGAACACACTCATATGCAGTCAGTCATAGCAACCCCCCGCAGCACTTGCCATACTGCTACTCTCGGAGCAATATCTCTAAAATTGTTGAACATATTTGCATCATTTGGTCTCAAAATTTCCTTGAGATGTGGGTCTTGATGTTTGACAAAAAAAAACACGCTTTCATCAGAGGGTGTGGTCAGTACAGTGCGGCAAATTTTGATGTTGACATCTAGACTCTCCATAAATTTTCAAAGTGTTCTAGCGCGGCCATACATTAACATTTCGACACAAAATGATGGGTGCTTATGAAGAGACCCAGCCTGAACACATCCATCTTTGAAAATATTTAAGAATCAACAGTACCACCAATTGGCAACAGGAAGTTACTGCTTCAACAAAACCACTCTCAAATCCTACAAAGTTTGTTGAATTGGTCCCCAAAAGGTTTATGCTACATCCCACGACTTAGCCCCAGCTCCCCATGAAGGGCTTAAGCCCATGCCAAATGCTCTTGCCACAGAGATTTTTTGAATGCCAGCAAACAGGAAATAGTATTTTGAAGGACTCAAAATACTCACAGAGTCACCAAACCCTCTACACAGAATCCTGGTGGAGCAATGACGTGTTTTATGTTGGTTTGGTTGGTAGGCGTGACCAGAAAGTGAACTTAGCTCCTCCCCTTTATTTTCAAAAAATATTCTAAAATTCAGCGCCTGGCAGTCTGTTTAACCTAGAAAGAGGTGCTGTGGTAGGCTTATCCATCACGCCTGGACCTAAAATATGGTCTCTTGGACCCATATCGTGAAACCAACAGGAAGTCGGCCATTTTGAATTTTTTGTAAAAACAGGCACATTTTTAGCCAATTCCAGGGGTTCTTCTGGGATTTATTCTTCCACATGGGATAATCCAATCCCACTCATCTTTATTTTACAGATAGAAGAGACCTGAACGAACAATGATCTTTAAATTTCTGGTTTATTAAGTCAAAGGGCGTGGCCACAAAAGCTTGTCAAAGTTTCACATGCGAGAAATTTGGATTTTAATCAATTGTCCCGGTAAACATTTTGTTTCAGTTTTTCGACAGGGTTAACTCAATCCACAACTACTTTCTGGTACAGCCAGAAGAAACTTTTCGGAAAGGTATGGTCTTTGGCACGTGTACAAAATTCGATGGGCATGGCTGTAGCGACAGACCAAATTTCACATATGAAAACCAGGGATTTTTTCTGCCTCTTTCTGGGTTAAAACCTTGATCCATTTTTCTTACAAGGTAAATCCAATCAAGAAATGTTCCATGGCTTGTGTAGAGTACACAATGGGTGAGGTTATGGATGCCCATCACAGTTTGATGTCACACTATTATACAGGAAGTTATTGCAACTCAAAGATTCAAAGGTCCAATTGCCTCACACTTTACATGTAAGATTACAATCCCTTCTTGAAAATATCTTTATGCCATTGCTTCATATTTGTCAGAGTCCCTCCAGCTTATAAGAGACTAGAAACGTTAGTTGACATGTTTTAGGAAGATTAAAAGGGATTTAAACTGGGTGCACCCAATTCAGCTGCATCACTGCATTCCCTCCTCATGTTTTTCACCTCCATCTTAACTTTATCCAGAGAGATGAATAAGGAGGTGAAAGTAAATGAAAGGTGGTACAGAAGGAAAAAAAAACATTTTGTTTTTCTTCTTTGTTTCATACGATACCATATCTGATGAAGGTGATGAGAGCATCAGCTGATCACTGATAGAAAGCTTTCAGTTAGCTTTAACAGCAGAATGTGGCAGCACAAATGTGCCCTGTAATTAATAAAACAAGTAGTCATGTAGCACTCCTCAAACCCTTCTTTGTTGGTGATCGGCCTCATGTGGAAATCAATTAACATGACAATAAACGGATCAAGTTGTTTTTGACAACAGAATCCAATCCCTCAAACTTTACTTTTTATGGAAAAAACGTATTTACACAATAAATAACTGATCAGGTAGTAAAATTATTGTATTATAATAATGATTAGACTGGAGACAATATGACTATTGTTTTTGTCAGGAGTGATAATTGGATATACTGTATATTCATTCTTTGACATTTTACTAAATATTTCATTCTTAACACGCATGTGAAAAACTATTTTATTCCCAGCTCATCACATACCAAATGTTTTTAAATCAACATAAGATTATGATGTGTTTCAAAGCACACTTCAGTGACTGTGTTTAGGCTGATCTTTACTCAGTTATGGAACTCTGGTGATGTTGGGAAGTTTTCTCATGTATCCTCGCTATGTGATCTTCTAATTCGCCTCCTCTGTTTGTGATCTTCTTTCCTCTGAGCAGAAGCTTGGGATGCTCTGTGACATAACAAACCAAAAGGTACTTCTGGTAAGGCCGAGGATCATAGTAAATTATTTTAAGAATTTTGGGATGCAGGTTAGTGTCGTTGTCCCTGGTGCTGAAGAGCTGCACAGTGACAGCTGTCCCTCAGAGTGAGAGATGAACATCATAAACAGCTGATAAGTGTCTTAAAGACACCAGAACAGCAGCAAACTCTACGACTGCTCAGCACTCTGACTTTTGCCACACCCTGACTTGCAAGAAGTTGTGAGGCCCGTTAAATGCTGCTTGTGGCTTTAATTTAATATTATTTTCGCTACAGTATTGGTGATGGTTCATCATAACAATTATTTGAGCAAATCTAAAACACAATTTGACAGATAGTTAGGTTTGTAAATTATTTATAAATTCTTTATTTAAATGTTAGAGAACACAGTAATAAAACACTCTCTGAAATATCCAAACACAATTGCTATTGTAAAGCTTTATCATCCAGCATTATATTCCAGATAAATACTGCATATAAGACTTTTCTTTGAGAGTATAAAATGGGCACTTTTTATGACAATTACTTAAACATACATGACTTTCTCAGAGGCAATCATTAAGTCATCATTAGTGTAATATTTATGTTAATCTGCTGCGTTTTAAACAGCTTAGTGTAAAACAAAAAGAAAATGTACTTTTGCCATGTGTACATTTGAATGAAGCAAATTAAAAACAACAATAGACATTCCCATCTTACATGGTGAAAAGCAGATGACCACTGAAAGTGCTATAGTGATTTCCATCATCATAAATCCATGCATTCCTCCAAAGATGCAGGCACACAATATCTCCGACCTCTAGAAGCAGAGTTACACCTTTAGCAGAGCTCCCATACCCAGAAGTCTGATGCTCATATGCAACCAAAATATGTCCTCCATTTTTCACCAACGCAGCAACTGAAGGATGTGAAGGATGTCCATTTGCACCTATGTAGAACTCAAAGTGGTATGCTCCTCTCACTGGTGCAATGAAGAAACCTGTGTGACATATTTTGACAGTGGATGTCAATGAAGAACTTCACACAAACAAAAAGTCTGATTATTCTGTTGATCATTTGAAGTACCTGTGTTTGGGCTGTAAGCATTTCCAATGTTTGTGACCACGTGCCCGAACACCAAAGGAGTGTGTGTGTTAAATGGTCCAACATGCCCTGAGCCTGAAGCCAACAGAGAGGCTGAGAAAGCCACCTGTTTGACTGAGAGAGAGAGAGGGAGAGAGAGAGAGAGAGAGAGAGAGAGAGAGAGAGAGAGAGAGAGAGAGAGAGAGAGAGAGAGAGAGAGAGAGAGAGAGAATATGTTATTGTTTCAGCTTACTGTGGATGCTACAATGTGGTCAGCATTTTTATATTCTTGCTATTCAATGATGAATAATGCTTTTTGATTGATCAAACTGATGTTTAAGTCTCGTGTCTCACCTTCACCATCTCTCCTCAGAGCCTCCACATGGCTTTCTGTGACATTTGACCTGGCCTTCACGGTGATCAGCTCTGCTGCTTGTGCTTTAAAAGAAGTGGTTCATAATCACTGTCTGAATTGATTGTGCTTAGGCCATTGTAAATCTAACAATTCTGATTGATACAATTATTATTCATATGATTTCAGCTGCAAATGGTTCAAAATTGATTGTTTTATGGTTACCAGTTCTTCTGCTTGTGCTGGAAAAAGAAGTGGCATCATGACATGTTGGATAGTTAAAATGAGCTCATCATCACTGTCTGAATTGGGTATGCTGTGGCCATAGAAAATGTATCTAATGGAATAGAATTCCTGTTTATATTTTACTTTCAAGTGTATTCTATTATATAATGGGTCATTTCATTCACACATTATCAAAGGCTTAAAATACCTTGAAGTTGTTGCTGTAGCTTATCCAGTTCAGTCTTCTGTTTATCCAGTTCAGTCTTCTGTTTGTCCAGTTCAGTCTTCTGTTTGTCCAGTTCAGTCTTCTGTTTGTCCAGCTCAGTCTTCTGTTTGTCCAGTTCAGTCTTCTGTAAGTCCAGTTCCCTCAGTTTAGCTGCCTGTGCTTTAACAGAGAAATAAATCCTTTTATATAAGTTATTATTCTACCATTTTAAAGTTGTTCCATATAACTAAGATTCTCTGTAATGTATAAAAGTAAAGAATTAACTGTATGGCTGAATGTCTCTGGTGTAGCATGACTCCACTGTACCTTCACTCTCTCTCTGTAAGTGCCTCGTCTCCACCCTCTGTTCAGCCAGGGATGCGCTCATCTCTCTCAGCACAGCATGGAGGTCCTGGGTGAAGGTCTGTTGGCGGTCCAAAGCATTTTGTTGTTCACTTCTCTGGGGCTCAGCTTGTTTTCCAAGAGGTATAACTTCATTGTCAGAGTCCGTTTGAAGCTGAGCCGTGGACAGAGAGCAGATCAGCAGCAACAGCAGGAAACACATCCTCATCTTCATTCTCAAAGTCAATGCAGTTCTTCTATGGAGCTCCTCTGTCAATCCCAGCCTTAAATAGTGTCTTATTCTGATCAATCATTACCAGAAATTATCAACAGAGACACATAAATAGAAGTTTACAACAGTGTTCATGTCATTGAACCAACAATGAAAAAACAGACACTTTAATCTTATCCTTCATTGCTCGGACAAAGAAATACTTTATCAACTCTGGGATAATCAATTAACCAAAGTTCAAGAGGTGCATTCAAATACATGTTTTTATTTATGTTGTATGTTGAGAAAATCTAAGAGTGTGGCTTTTTGAGTTGAACATTTTTTTTTAAATAATGACAATGTGGATTAACAGATTTCAAATCAACATTAAATCCTCCACATGGCTGATAACACTGGCAGATTCTATCAACATAGCACTAGAGGGATTCAGCTGTCATCCTCAGTGAACTATAGGAGTGTGGACATTGATTTCATGTCAATAATGAAAAGAGAAATTATTGAGAAGTGTTTCATAAAAAGATCATCCCTGCTTATTCACAGCTTAATGAGAACATCAGATAAAGTGACCTCTGTTAGCCTGTTAACAGGCTGAGATAAGGCAGCATTTAACACAAACCCAAGATAGAGAAGGAATAATAAAGATGTGTTTCTCTTTGCTTCCTCAATAAATTCAGATCAGTAATCACATTAAAGATAAGGAAGGAGCAGTCACGTGCAGTGTGATCTTCTCTTGTCTTACTGACCCAAATATGAGTGATCAACCATGAAACCATAATCTGATACTTATTTCAGATTGACTGTGATGACTGAGCTTGTTATTTCATCAGAACTGAAATTTAACATTTTAAAGGTCAGAAATCCAGCTATGTTAAAAATAATGATGATTGCACATTTCAAAGAAGTTATGTTGGTTATAAGCTCCATACTGTTTTTAGAGCTTTCACATGATAAACATTCTACATAAAACATTCTTGTATTTGTTTTGAGTTGTTCTGCTTTATCGTTTAAGTGGTGAAACTTTTACTCACATGAAACTTTCTTGGCTTTATAACTTAAAACCTGTCAAAATTGTATAATATCGTACAGTATTTAATAACTTTGTAACATTTATAATGTAAATTGTATGTAATTTATAGTGTTGATATAAGGGGTAAAAATGATCATTAAAACAGTTGGAGTCAAGATGTTCTAAAATTAACATTAGTATAACTTAACATTAACATTATTAACATCACTGTTAGAACAGTGATAATAATGGTGAGACTGGTGTTAATAGTTTCAGCAGTTGGAGTCTGGCAGGTCCACAACAGCAGGCCGTCTACAGCAATCTACAAGACAGGGGAGCTCAGGTACTCCCAGACAGATCTATGTGTAATAACTTTATGATGACTTTGAATGTGAACTAGTTCATTTAATCTGTGTGAGCTGAACTTTTAGCTAGCCTATTATTAGTGTGAACTCTCATAACATTGCTGTGCAGAGTTCTGTGAATCATCTCACCTGGCATCTCCCCTCTCAAAGTGGTTACAGGGATTCAAAAGTACAATATATTTAGAAGTTGTAAATCATGTTGTGGTGGTCATGTTTGCTTTTGGAGGTCATAAAAAGGGATCACTGTAAATTGTTATCTGTTTCTTAATGGGTCAAAACATCCTACATAAAATCCCACAAGCACAGATTCAACAAAACTACCGATGAATCCATACACACTGGTATCACACTACAACCAGACTTTGTCTCTAGACTAGTATTGGACCAAATGATACATAGATGCATGATTTCAACAAGCACGGACTGTTAAGGGTAAAAAGCTGATTTGTGTTATCCCTCTAATTTACTATAGATCAAAGCATCATCCTCTAATGGAACCAACTGATGTAGACATGTTAAATAAGATCAGTGTGAATTTTAACAGTCAAGCTTTATTGTGTACTTTCTCAAACTGTTATTGTTTAATATGTCATACTGATGTTCTCCACTAAGAGGATACAAATGAACATCAGTGTCAAAGTGTATCCGGGCAATAAACGTATCTAAAACAATCAATAAAGTAAAAATAAATGTTAAATATTACACATATTCTGCATCATGATTGCTCTCTAAATAATGATTGATGTAATATCCCTCTTCTGACTTACAACGCCCTTAATGGTCGGGCACCATCACATCTCAAAGAGCTCATAGTACCCTGTTGCTCCTCAAGAACATTCCTCGCAAAGATGCAGTCCAGCTCGTTGTACCTAAAGTCTCTAAAAGTAGTATTGGAGGTAGATCCTTCAGTTATCAGGACCCTCTCCTTTGGAATCATCTACCAGTCAGGATCCAGGAGGCACACACTCTCTCTACTTTTAAGAGCAGGCTTAAAGCTTTCCTTTTTGATAAAGATTAGAGTTAGGGCTGGCTCAGGCTTGGACCAGCTTGTAGTTTTGTTGCTAAAGAAATAACTTCAGGAGGAACTGACACACTGAGCTGTGTCTGCTTGTCACTAACTTTAAATCTTCATGTCCCATTAATATTACTAATGATAGATCCTTCTTGGAGTTCCTGAGCTCCCTTGTCTCGTAGGTTCCTCTGGATCGTTGCTGTAGAGGGTCGACTGTTGTGGATCTGTCAGACTCAAACTGCTACAAATATTAACATCAGTCTCTCCATCATCATCACTTTATAATGCATGTGTTAATTAAGAAAAGTCTTTCTGAACTGGTCATGTGAATGTAGCTCTTCATGAGTAAATGATATATTTTTGACAAAATGTTGAATGAACAACCGTCTAAGATTTGAGATGTTTTGCATTGTGGTGCTCTGAAAACAAAAGTACAGAGACCAGTTTGTTGCTGTCACATTTATTCAAAAGCAAACTTCAATTAAAGAATAAGAACTCTTGTATTTTGACAGCCTCATATTGTTTCGGTCTCACCCGTCTTTGGTCTAGATCTTGACTCCATCTCGGTCCCTAAATGTCTTGGTTTGTCATGGTCTCAGTTAATGTGGTCTTGACTACATATCTATGGGGAAACTACAAGGTAAACAGCACACTATCATAAAGGATGTATTAGTACCTCTAAGTTGGAATGTTGCTTTTAATCCTTCAATCATTTCACCACAATTCAAAGTGCACTTTTAAATCATTTCCCAATCATGTGCACTCCAGATATTGTAAGTGTGATGTTTTGGGGTTGATATTTTTTTTCAACTATAATGTGGATTAAAAACAGTCATATAAACTTTGTTCATTATTGTACATGGTCCCTTTCTAAATAAATCAAATTAAATAAATATGTATATATTGTGACCTCTCTCAGGTATCTGTGGCTTAAATAAACCCTGACTTAATACAGATGCAAGTTCGACTAACACAGCCATACAAAGGTACCCACTGTAGGTAGCAGCAGTGATTTGTCCTGTTTATGTGATCTTCATCACAGCCTCATGTCTCTTAACTTTAACTTTCAAATGAGTGTCCGTAACAACTTCATTTTAAATATGAATGTGATCAAACAGGCAGTAAGAAAAATAATAAAAACATTCAAATTAATCAAGTTTGAAATACAGGTGTTTATTTAATATTATTTTCACTACAGTATTAGTGCTGGTTCATATAACAATTCTTTTAGAAAATATAAAAAAGAGAAGTTGAACGAAACTTGGACAGAATTAACCAAATAGGATTGCTGTTGTAAAGCTTCATTATCCACCTATACATACTAGATAAATACTGCATACAAGACTTTACTTTGAAGGTATATAATATGCACTCTGACTATTACTCATGACAATAACTTTAAGATATTATTGCATTTCTCCCTGAAGCAATCATTAAGTCATAATAAGTGCATTATTTTGTTTGTGTGCTGCTCTGTTAAAAAGCTTCATGTAAAGAAAAATGTAATGATACTTTAATAAAAATGTACTGACACACTATTGCTGTGTGTGCATGTGAATAAAGCAACAGAAAGTATGAATGAACATTCCCATCTCACGTGGTGAAAAGCAGATGACCACTGAAAGTACTAAGGTGATTTTCATTGTCAAATATCCTTGTATTTTGCCAAAGACGCAGAAACACAACATCTCCAACCTCTAGAAGCAGAGTTGCACCGTTAGCAGAGCTCCCATAATGGGAAGTCTGATGCTCCCATGCAATAAAGATGTGTCCTCCATTCTTCACCAACACAGCACCTGAAGCAAGTGAAGGATGTCCACCTGCACCTATGTAGAACTCAAAGTGGTATGCTCCTCTCACTGGTGCAATGAAGAAACCTGTGTGACATATTTTGACAGTGGATGTCAATGAAGAACTTCACACAAACAAAAAGTCTGATTATTCTGTTGATCATTTGAAGTACCTGTGTTTGGGCTGTAAGCATTTCCAATGTTTGTGACCACGTGCCTGAATACCAAAGGAGTGTGTGTGTTAAATGGTCCAACATACCCTGAGCCTGAAGCCAACAGAGAAGCTGAGAAAGCCACCTGTTTGACTGAGAGAGAGAGAGAATATGTTATTGTTTCAACTTACTGTGGATGCTACAATGTGGTCAGCATTTTTATATTCTTGCTATTCAATGATGAATAATGCTTTTTCATTGATCAAACTGATGTTTAAGTCTCGTGTCTCACCTTCATCATCTCTCCTCAGAGCCTCCACATGGCTTTCTGTGACATTTGACCTGGCCTTCATGGTGATCAGCTCTGCTGCTTGTGCTTTAAAAGAAGTGGTTCATTATCACTGTCTGAATTGATTGTGCTTAGGCCATAGTAAATCTAACAATTCTGATTAATACAATTATTATTCATATTATTTCAGCTGCAAATGGTTCAAAATTGATTGTTTTATGGTTACCAGTTCTTCTGCTTGTGCTGGAAAAAGAAGTGGCATCATGACATGTTGGATAGTTAAAATGAGCTCATCATCACTGTCTGAATTGGGTATGCTGTGGCCATAGAAAATGTATCTACTGGAATAGAATTCCTGTTTATATTTTACTATCGAGTGTATTCTTTAATATGATGGGTCTTTTCATTTACAAATTATCAAAAAATACCTTGAAGTTGTTGCTGTTGCTTATCCAGTTCAGTCTTCTGTTTGTCCAGTTCAGTCTTCTGTTTGTCCAGCTCAGTCTTCAGTAACTCCAGTTCCCTCAGTTTAGCTGCCTGTGCTTTAATAGAGAAATAAATCCTTTTATATAAGTTCTTATTTTACTATTATTTTAAAGTTGCACATTTAACTGAGATAGAAAAGATTCTGTGTTAAGTAAAACGAGTAAAGAATCCACTGTATGGCTGAATGTCTCTGGTGTAGCATGACTCCACTGTACCTTCACTCTCTCTCTGTAAGTGCCTCGTCTCCACCCTCTGTTCAGCCAGAGATGTGCTCATCTCTCTCAGCACAGCATGGAGGTCTTGGGTACAGGTCTGTTGGCGGTCCAAAGCATTTTGTTGTTCACTTCTCTGGGGCTCAGCTTGTTTTCCAAGAGGAATAACTTCATTGTCAGAGTCCGTTTGAAGCTGTGCCGTGGACAGAGAGCAGATCAGCAGCAATAGCAGGAAACACATCCTCATCTTCATTCTCAAATTCTATGCAGTTCTTCTATGTAGCTCATCTGACAATCCCAGCCTTAAATAGTGTCTTATCTGATCAATCATTACCAGAAATTATCAACAGAGACACATAAATAGACGTTTACAACAGTGTTCATGTCATTGAACCAACAATGAAAAAACAGACACTTTAATCTTATCCTTCATTGCTCGGACAAAGAAATACTTTTATCAACTCTGGGATAATCAGTTCACCAAAGTTCAAGAGGTGCATTCAAATACATGTTTTTATTTATGTTGTATGTTGAGAAAATATAAGAGTGTGTTTTTTTGTGTTGAACATTTTTTTTTAAATAACGACAATGTGGATTAACAGATTTCAAATCAACATTAAATCCTCCACATGGCTGATAACACTGGCAGATTCTATCAACATAGCACTAGAGGGATTCAACTGTCATCCTCAGTGAACTATAGGAGTGTGGACATTGATTTCATGTCAATAATGAAAAGAGAAATTATTGAGAAGTGTTTCATAAAAAGATCATCCCTGCTTATTCACAGATTAATGAGAACATCAGATAAAGTGACCTCTGTTAGCCTGTTAACAGGCTGAGATAAGGCAGCATTTAACACAAACCCACTTTGAATGTGAACTAGTTCATTTAATCTGTGTGAGCTGAACTTTGAGCTAGCCTATTATTAGTGTGAACTCTCATAACATTGCTGCATAGAGTTCTGTGAATCATCTCACCTGGCACCTCCCCTCTCAAAGTGGTTACAGGGATTCAAAAATACAAAATCTTCAGAAGTTGTAAATCTTGTCGTGGTGGTCACGTTTGCGTTTGAAGGTCATAAAAAGGGATCATTGTTAAGTGTAATCTGTTTCTTAACGGGTCAAAACCTCTTATAAGAAATCCCACAAGCAGAGATTCAACAAAAGTGCAGATGCATCCATAAACACTGGTATCACACTACAAACAGACTTTGTCTCTAAGTATAGTATTGGACCAAATGATACATCGATGATTTTAACAAGCACAGACTGTTAAGGATAAAAAGCTGATTTATGTTACCCCTCCAATTTACTATAGATTAAAGCATCATCCTCTAATGCATATGTGTCAAACTCAAGGCCCGCGGGCCAAATCCGAACCGCGGTGGCATTATCTTTGGCCCGCGAGATGATATCAAATTATTTATAGAGCTGGCCCGACGGTATTTTGCACGCACCACTAAAACTACAAGTCCCACAATGCACTGCATGTCAATCGAGGGCCCGCACGCGAGAGCCGTTACCCGACTCCGCTCATCATCAGCCTTATGAAGCTAGTCACCTGCAGTCAACTTCCAGCTATCCCTCTCCCCCAAAAATGGCTAAACGAAAGGTGGACTTTGAAAACAGGGGGGTTCAAGATAGGTGGGAGGCAGAGTATATGCATGTGCGCAACAGAGGAACTTTTGGGATTAAGATCAATGCATGGCACAACTACGGGGAAAGATCTCTTTGAAGAGGTATCCAGATGTGTAAATGAAATGAGGCTGCCTTGGGATAAACGTGTGGGACTGACGAAGGATTGAGCGGCTGCAAAGTGCAGGCAAAAGAGTGGATTAGTGGGCAGGATCGGGGAGAAGATGTGGGAGGAAAACAGCGCAGGTGAGCAGACAGTTTAACACCGCATCATACATCAGGAATCACTGTGTGGCAAAGCCTTGAAAATGGACCATGTGATGAGCACCATAACACGAGCAGTTAATTTCATAAGAGCCACATGTTTAAATCAGCGCCAGTTCAAGTCTTTTCTGGAGGAGTTGGGTTCAGAATATGGTGACTTGCCCCATCACACAGAGGTGCGATGGCTAAGCCAGGGAAAAGTGCTGTAAAGGTGTTTCGAGTTGCGTGAGGAGATCTGTCAGTTCATGGAGAGCAAAGGGAAAGACATAGCAGAGCTCCGTGATACAAAGTTGCTATGTGAAGAAGCGTTTCTGTGTGACATCACGAGCCATCTCAACGCGCTCATCCTGCAGCTTCAGGGGCGGGGCCGTGTGATCACAGACATGTACGCTGCAGTGAAGGCTTTTAAAACCAAGCTGCGCCTGTGGGAGACGCAGATGCTGCAAGAAAACTTGAGCCATTTTCCGTGCTGCCGAACTACCTGTGTGAACAACTGTTCTCTTTGAAGAAGTTAAACAAAACATCTCACAGGAGTCGTCTTACTGATGAACACCTTCACTCAATCCAGAGGATTTCCTCAGCTCAGAGCCTGACCCCAAACATTGATAAACTTGCATCCAAGATGAGATGCTGAGTATCTGGTTTAGACTAGTGTGCATCACAGAGCAGCTGACTGAGCTGAAATATGTTTCCTTTTTGCACTTTTTCTTGCTACCACAGGGCATTTTTGGTTTTTCTTTGCAGAACTTTTTTTGCTAATGTTGTTGGCCTGTAGAAAAATATTTTCATAAGAAATTAGTAAAGCTCATTCATTAGATAAGTTGCAGATTGAGCAATAAGAAATGAATGCAACATATTTTTTAATTTTTTAAATGTTTATAGCAATAACTTAAGCTTTGCTAATTCAATATTCAATATGGGCAGTAAGTTAATTTCAATAAGTTTTGCAATAAACATTAAACCAGTCCGGCCCTTGACTTGCACCGATTTTTTTATTTTGTCCCTCTGTGTATTTGAGTTTGACACCCCTGCTGTAGAGGGTCGACTGTTGTGGACTTGTCAGACTCAAACTGCTACAACTATTAACATCAGTCTCACCACCATCATCATCACTTTATAATGCATGTGTTAATTAAGAACAGTCTTTCTGAACTGGTCATGTGAATGTAGCTCTTCATGAGTAAATGATATATCTTTGACAAGAAGTTGAAAGAACAACCGTCTAAGATTTGAGATGTTTTGCATTGTGGTGCTCTGAAAACAAAAGTACAGAGACCAGTTTGTTGCTGTCATATTTATTTAAAAGCAAAACTTCAATTAAAGAAGGAGAACTCTTGTATTTTGACAGCCTCATATTGTTTCGGTCTCACCCGTCCTTGGTCTTGATCTTGATTCGGTCTCGGTTCCTAAATGTCTCAGTATGTCATGGTCTCAGTTAATGTGGTCTTGACTACATATCTATGGGGAAACTACAAGGTAAACAGCACACTATCATAAAGGATGTATTAGTACCTCTAAGTTGGAGTGTTGCTTTTAATCCTTCAATCATTTCACCACAATTCAAAGTGCACTTTTAAATCATTTCCCAATCATGTGCACTCCAGATATTGTAAGTGTGATGTTTCGGGGTTGATATTTTTTTTCAACTATAATGTGGATTAAATACAGTCATATAAACTGTGTTCATTATTGTACATGGTCCCTTTCTAAATAAATCAAATTAAATAAATATGTATATATTGTGACCTCTCTCAGGTATCTGTGGCTTAAATAAACCCTGACTTAATAGAGATGCAAGTTCGACTAACAGCCGTACAAAGGTACCCACTGGAAGGTAGCAGCAGTGATTTATCCTGTTTATGTGATCTTCATCACAGCCTCATGTCTCTTAACTTTAACTTTCAAATGAGTGTCCATAACAACTTTATTTTAAATATGAATGTGATCAAACAGGCAGTAAGAAAAATAATAGAAACATTCCAATTAATCAAGTTTGAATTACAGGTGTGTTTATTTAATATTATTTTCACTACAGTATTAGTGCTGGTTCATATAACAATTCTTTTAGAAAATATAAAAAAGAGAAGTTGAACGAAACTTGGACAGAAATAACCAAATAAAATTTCTGTTGTAAAGCTTCATTATCCACCTATACATACTAGATAAATACTGCATACAAGACTTTACTTTGAAGGTATAAAATATGCACTTTGACTATTACTCATGACAATAACTTTAAGATAATTTTGCATTTCTCCCTGAAGCAATCATTAAGTCATCATTAGTTTATTATTTCTGTAAGTTTGCTGATTTGATAAACAGCTTAGTGTCAAAAAATATATATATATATACTTTTGCCATGATTGCATGTGAAAATTTCCATCTCACATGGTGAAAAGCAGATGACCACTAAAAGTACTAAGGTGATTTCCATTGTCAAATATCCTTGCATTTTGCCAAAGCCGCAGAAACACAACATCTCCAACCTCTAGAAGCAGAGTTACACCGTTAGCAGAGCTCCCATACCCAGAAGTCTGTTGCTCCCATGCAATAAAAATATGTCCTCCGTTCTTCACCAACACAGCACCTGAAGCAATTGAAGGATGTCCGTGTGCACCTATGTAGAACTCAAAGTGGTATGCTCCTCTCACTGGTGCAATGAAGAAACCTGTGTGACATATTTTGACAGTGGATGTCAATGAAGAACTTCACACAAACAAAAAGTCTGATTATTCTGTTGATCATTTGAAGTACCTGTGTTTGGGCTGTAAGCATTTCCAATGTTTGTGACCACGTGTCTGAACATCAAAGGAGCGTGTCTGTTAAATGGTCCGACATGCCCTCCGCCTGAAGCCAACAGAGAAGCTGAGAAAGCCACCTGTTTGACTGAGAGAGAGAGAGGGAGAGAGAGAGAGAGAGAGAGAGAGATAGAGAGAGAGACAGAGAGAGAGAGAGAGAGAGAGAGAGAGAGAGAGAATTTGTTATTCTTTCAACTTACTGTGGATGCTACAATGTGGTCAGCATTTTTGTATTCTTGCTATTCAATGATGAATAATGCTTTTCCATTGATCAAACTGATGGTTAAGTCTCGTGTCTCACCTTCACCATCTCTCCTCAGAGCCTCCACATGGTTTTCTGTGACATTTGACCTGGCCTTCATGGTGATCAGCTCTGCTGCTTGTGCTGGAATAGAAGTGGTTCATCATCACTGTCTGAATTGGGTGTGCTTTGGCCAATAAAAATGTATCTGATGGAATAGAATTCCTGTTTATATTTTACTTTCAAGTGTATTCTTTAATATAAGGGGTCATTTCATTCACACGTTATCAAAGGCTCAAAATACCTTGAAGTTGTTGCTGTAGCTTATCCAGCTCAGTCTTCTGTTTGTCCAGTTCAGTCTTCTGTAACTCCAGTTCCCTCAGTTTAGCTGCCTGTGCTTCAATAGATAAATGCAATATTTTATATTAGTTCTTATTTTTCTACAACTAACTTTCTTTAAAGTTGTTACATTATACATAAGATACAGGAGATTCTCTGTAATGTATAAAAGTAAAGAATTCACTGTATGGTTGAAAGTCTCTGGTGTAGCATGACTCCACTGTACCTTCACTCTCTCTCTGTAAGTGCCTCGTCTCCACCTTCTGTTCAGCCAGAGATGCGCTAATCTCTCTCAGCACAGCATGGAGGTCCTGGGTGAAGGTCTGTTGGCGGTCCAAAGCATTTTGTTGTTCACTTCTCTGGGGCTCAGCTTGTTTTCCAAGAGGAATAACTTCATTGTCAGAGTCCGTTTGAAGCTGAGCCGTGGACAGAGAGCAGATCAGCAGCAATAGCAGGAAACACATCCTCATCTTCATTCTCAAAGTCTATGCAGTTCTTCTATGGAGCTCCTCTGTCAATCCCAGCCTTAAATAGTGTCTTATCTGATCAATCATTACCAGAAATTATCAACAGAGACACATAAATAGACGTTTACAACAGTGTTCATGTCATTGAACCAACAATGAAAAAACAGACACATTAATCTTATCTTTCATTGCTCAGACAAAGGAATACTTTAATCAACTCTGGGATAATCAGTTAACCAAAGTTCAAGAGGTGCATTCAAATACATGTTTTTTTTAATGTTGTATGTTGAGAAAATATAAGAGTGTGGTTTTTGGTGTTGAAATTTTTTTTTTAAATGACGACAATGTGGATTAACAGATTTCAAATCAACATTAAATCCTCCACATGGCTGATAACACTGGCAGATTCTATCAACATAGCACTAGAGGGATTCAACTGTCATCCTCAGTGAACTATAGGAGTGTGGACATTGATTTCATGTCAATAATGAAAAGAGAAATTATTGAGAAGTGTTTCATAAAAATATCATCCCTGCTTATTCACAGATTAATGAGAACATCAGATAAAGTGACCTCTGTTAGCCTGTTAACAGGCTGAGATAAGGCAGCATTTACCACAAACCCAAGATAGAGAAGTAATAACAAAGATGTGTTTCTCTTTGCTTCCTCAATAAATTCAGATCAGTAATCACATTAAAGATAATGAAGGAGCAGTCACTTGACTTACTTAAACCCTTTGGCTCTTGGGGGAGCATAGGTCATTTATGAACTTCTTCCAGCTGGTTCGGCGTTGAGCGATCTTCTCTGCTTCCTTCCAAGATGTTCCTTTCTCCTTGAGTTCTGCCTCGACAGTCCTTTTCCAGCTGTTTTTGGGTCTTCCCGGCTTTCTTTTCCCCTGGGGGTTCCAGGTTAAGGCTTGCCTGGTTGTGTTGGAGGATGGTTTTCTCAAGGTGTGCCCGATCCAGCCCCATTTCCTGCGTCTTATTTGTGTTTCTATTTGTTCTTGTTGTGTGGTTTGCCAGAGCTCTTCGTTTGTGATGGTGTTAGGCCAGTAGATTCCTAGGATGTGTCGTAAGCATCTGTTTATGAATGTTTGCAGTTTGCTTGCTGTTGCTTTTGTGGTTCTCCATGTTTCCGCTCCATACAGTAGAACTGACTTGACGTTGGAGTTGAAGATGCGGAGTTTAATTTGCGTGGAGATGTGTTTGGAGTTCCATACTTGCTGTAATATTAAAAAAGCTGTTCTAGCTTTCCCTATTCTAGCTTGTATGTCTTTGTCGCTGCCTCCATCCCTCCCAACAATGCTTCCCAGGTATATGTATGTGTCCACCTCTTCTAGTGCCTCTCCATCCAGATTTATGGTGTTGTTTGTTTTGTGGTCTATATTTATCACCTTTGTTTTGCTTTTGTTGATGTGAAGTCCTGTAGTGGCTGCTGTTTTGGCAAGTTTTGTGAATTTGGTTTGCATTTGTGCTTGGGTGGTAGACAGGAGGACTATGTCATCTGCAAAATCTAGGTCTTCTAATTGAGACCACATTGTCCACTGAATGCCCAGGTTTTGCTCAGCTGTTGTAGTCCTCATAATCCAGTCAACTGCCAAGAGGAAGAGAAAAGGAGACAGTAAACAGCCCTGTCTGACTCCTGTCTCTACTGTGAAGCTGTCAGTGAGGTGACCGTTGTGTATTACTCTGCAGGATGATTGTAGATATAGTTGTTGTGTGATGGTTATGAACTTCTCTGGAATACCATAGTGTGCCATGAGTTTCCATAGAGTGTCTCTGTCCAGACTGTTAAATGCTTTGTGGAAGTCAATGAATGTGAGGTTGAGAGATGTGTTCCATTCCATGGTCTGTTCAATAATGATGCGGAGGGTGGCAATGTGGTCAGTGCATGATCTGTCTTGTCGAAAACCGGCTTGTTGCTCTCTGAGTAGTTTGTCTATCTCTTTTGAGAGTCTTTCTAAGATGATCCTGCATAATATTTTTCCTGGCACAGATATAAGCATGATGCCCCTGTAGTTGTTACAGTCCTTCAGGTTACCTTTTTTGGGAAGTTTCACAAGGTGGCCCTCTGTCCAGTCGCTTGGTACTCGTTCCTCTTCCCAGATCTGTCCAAATAGTTGGTGAAGTAGAGCTGTTGCTGTTTCTGGGTCTGCTTTGATGGCTTCTGGGGGTATTCCGTCAGGTCCAGGTGCTTTGTTGTGTTTTAGTTTTTGGATGGCCTTCTTTATTTCTTGTTTGTTGGGTTTGTTTGTGTTGAGCTGTAGGGGGTGTGCCGAGGGAGGGATGTTGGCTAGTTCAGTTGGTCTAGGTCTGTTCAGTATGTCACTGAAGTGTTCAGCCCATCTCTTCAACTGGTCCTGTTGTTTTGTGAGTGTTTTGCATTCTTTATCTAGTATTGGTCTGTCTTGGGTTTTGCGTTTGTTAGCCAGTTTCCGGGTGATGTCGTAGAGGGCTTTCATGTTGTGTTGAGCTGCTGCTTCTTCTGCTTGAGTTGCTAGGTTGTTGATGAATTGTTTTTTGTCCTTCCTAATGCTCTGTTTTACCAGTTTATCTAGTGTGGTGTAGTCTTGTTGTGCTTTTGCAGCTCTTGTACGGCTGATGTTGAGTTTATCTTTGGCCTGTTTACGGGTCTGTATTTTCTGTAGAGTTTCTCCTGAGATCCACTCCTTGTGCTGTCTTGTCTTCCTCCCACATGTTTCCTCACATGTCTCTATCCATGCCTTCTTCATGTTCTGCCATCGCTGGTCCACTGTGTGATGGTGTTCTTCCAGTTGGCTCAGCGGGTGGAACCGGTTTGAGAGGCTGATTTGGAATGTCTCTCTGATGTTCTGGTCCTGGAGGAGGCTGACATTGTACCTTGTGCTGACTTTTCTTGCTGTATTTGTGAATTTCTTGAGTTTTAGCCGGAGTGTTCCAGTTAGGAGGTGATGGTCTGTAGCTGCATCCGCTCCTCTTTTCACCCTGACGTCTTGGAGGGATCCCCTGAATTTTTTGCTGATGCATATATGGTCAATTTGGTTTTCTGTTTTGTGGTCTGGGGAAATCCAAGTGGCTTTGTGCACTCTTTTATGCGGGAACACGCTGCCTCCTATGACGAGATTGTGGAATGCGCAAAAGTCTGTGAATTGTTCTCCGTTATTGTTCATTTCCCCTAAGCCATGTTTGCCCATTATTTGCTCTTTGCCTGTGTTGTCTTGGCCTATCTTGGCATTAAAGTCTCCTGTCAAGATGATGATGTCTTTTTTCCTCTGTTTATTGATGACTTGCTGTAGTATGTCGTAGAAGTTGTCTTTTGCTTGCTGTTCTGCCTCATTTGTTGGTGCATAACCTTGGATGATGGTGACTTTCTTGGTTTTGGTGAAGAACCTTGCTGTGATTATGCGCTCATTCACTGCCTCCCACTCCATAAGGGACCTGGCTGCTTCTCTTGAGAGCATGATTCCAACTCCCTCTGTGTGGGGGGCGTTGTCCTGGTCGTGACCTGAGTATATTATTGTTTCGCCACTTGAGAGTTGTGTTTTGCCTGATTGAGTCCATCTTGTTTCACTGAGCCCTATTAGGGAAAGGTTACACTGGTTCATTTCTGCTGCTATCTGGGCTGCTTTGCCCGCTTGGTACATTGTTCTAATGTTCCAGGCGCCGATCTTTGTGTTGTGTTTGGTTGTAAGAAGGGGGGTCAGCTGAACAACCTCCTTTCGGCTTTTGTTGTCCAGCGTCATTCTTGTCTGGGGAGAGACACCTTCCACTTCCAAACCTTGCTTAAAGTTTATCATAAATGTTTCTGTAATCTTCTTTCTTCCACTAAGTGGGTGATTGGCCCACCTAGCTATACCAGAGCCCCGTTAGCCGACATGTGTTTCCAGGTAGATCCAGGCAGGCCTTCATGGCTACCGTAACGGCCTGGGTGGCAATAAGCCACCCACCATACTTCGCCCTACCTGGCAACCCTGTACTTATTTGCCGTTACCGGCCTCTCACGGCATGGACGTGGGGTTGGATTTTGAGAGGCCAAGGAGCAGTCACGTGCATTGTGATCTTCTCTTGTCTTACTGACCCAAATACGAGTGTTCAACCATGAAACCATAATCTGATACTTATTTCAGATTGACTGTGATGACTGAGCTTGTTATTTCATCAGAACTGAAATTTAACATTTTAAAGGTCAGAAATCCAGCTAAGTTAAAATAATGATGATTGCACATTTCAAAGAAGTTATGTGGGTTATAAGCTCCATACTGTTTTTAGAGCTTTCAAGTGATAAACATTCTACATAAAACATTCTTGTATTTGTTTTGAGTTGTTCTGCTTTTGTTATGGTCCTGATTTGTTGTGTGATTTGCCCTAACCCTCTCTCTCTCTGCCTGCAGGTTGCATGGGTAGGGGCGGGGCCGGTCTCCTCAGCAGTGAGGCTCATCAGGCACACCTGTCCCTGATCTGCTCATCAGCACTGGCTTCTTAAGCCACCACCAAACACTCCTCCAGTGCCAGATTATTCCTCTAGCCGCATGCTCCATGTCCCGTTGTAGCCTTGCTCCTGAGGAGATTCAAGCCACGCTTTTCTGTTTACTTATCTCGAGTTGTTTCCAGAGGATTGATTCCTAGTTTTTGTTTGTGAGTTTTTGATAGAACCTTTTTCCCCTTTTGGGTGATTTTGTGTTACTCCTAGTTTTGTACTTTTTCTCAGTTGTTTTTACCCGCAAGGCGCTTTTTGTTGAACCTTGGTTTTTGCTTGATAAATACTTTTTCCCTGTACTCTGCATTTGGGTCCTAGTCCTTTGCTCAAGCCGTAACAGCTTTATCATTTAAGTGGTGAAACTTTTACTCACATGAAACTTTCTTGGCTTTATAACTTAAAACCTGTCAAAATTGTATAATGTCGTGGTGGTCACGTTTGCTTTTGGAGGTCATAAAAAGGGATCATTGTTAAGTGTAATCTATTTCTTAACTGTTCAAAACCCCCTACAAGAAATCCCACGAGCACAGATTCAACAAAACTGCAGATGGATCCATAAACACTGGTATCACACTACAACCAGACTTTGTCTCTAGACTAGTATTGGACCAAAAATGATTTCAACAAGCACGGACTGTTAAGGATAAAAGGATGATTAGTGGTACCCCTCCAATATACTATAGATCAAAGCATCATCCTCTAATGGAACCATCTGATGTGGATATGTTAGATAAGATCAGTGTGAATAATAACAGTCAAGCTTTATTGTGTACTTTCTCAAACTGTTATTGTTTAATATGTCATACTGATGTTCTCCACTAAGAGGATAAAAATAAACATCAGTGTCAAAGTGTATCCGAGCAATAAATGTGTCTAAAACAATAAATAAAGTAAAAATATTAAGCATTACACTTATTCTGAATCCCGATTACTCCCTAAATAATGTTTGATGTAAATTCCATATTCTGACTTACAAAGCTCTTAATGGTCAGGTACCATCATATCTTAAAGAGCTCAAACACAGTACCCTGCTGCTCCTCAAGAATAGACGCTGTCAGAATGCAGACCTGGTCGTTGTACCTAAAGTCTCTAAAAGTAGTATGGGAGGTAGATCCTTCAGTTATCAGGACCCTCTTCTTTGGAATCATCCAGTCAGGATCCAGGAGGCACACACCCTCTCTACTTTTAAGAGTACGCTTAAAGCTTTCCTTTTTGATAAAGATTAGAGTTAGGGCTGGCTCAGGCTTGGACCAGCTTGTAGTTTTGCTGCTAAAGACATAACTTCAGGGGGAACTGACACACTGAGCTGTGTCTGCTTGTCACTAACTTTAAATCTTCATGTCCCATTAATGTTTCTAATGATAGATCCTTCCTGGAGTTCCTGAGCTCCCTTGTCTCGTAGGTTCCTCTGGATCGTTGCTGTAGAGAGTCCGATGTTGTGGATCTGTCAGACTCAAACTGCTACAACTATTAACATCAGTCTCACCATCATCATCACTTTATAATGCATGTGTTAATTAAGAACAGTCTTTCTGAACTGGTCATGTGAATGTAGCTCTTCATGAGTAAATGATATATTTTTGACAAAATGTTGAATGAACAACCGTCTAAGATTTGAGATGTTTTGCATTGTGGTGCTCTGAAAACAAAAGTACAGAGACCAGTTTGTTGCTGTCACATTTATTCAAAAGCAAACTTCAATTAAAGAACAAGAACTCTTGTATTTTGGCCTAGATCTTGACTCCATCTCGGTCCCTAAATGTCTTGGTTTGTCATGGTCTCAGTTAATGTGGTCTTGACTACATATCTATGGGGAAACTACACAGAAAACAGCACACTGTCATAAAGGATGTATTAGTACCTCTAAGTTGGAATGTTGCTTTTAATCCTTCAATCATTTCACCACAATTCAAAGTGCACTTTTAAATCATTTCACAATCATGTCTACTTCAGATTACGTTTTTGTGATGTTTTGGGGTTGATATTTTTTTTAAAACTATAATGTGATTAAAAAATTAAAAACAGTCATATAAACTGTGTTCATTATTGTACATGGTCCCTTTCTAAATAAATCTAATTAAAAAAACATTTATTCATTGTGACCTCTCTCAGGTATCTGTGGCTGAGATAAACTCGGACTTATTAGAAATGCAAGTAGGACTAACACAGCCGTACAAAGGTACCCACTGTAGGTAGCAGCAGTGATTTATCCTGTTTATGTGATCTTCATCACAGCCTCATGTCTCTTAACTTTAACTTTCAAATGAGTGTCCATAACAACTTCATTTTAAATATGAATGTGATCAAACAGGCAGTAAGAAAAATAATAAAAACATTCAAAGTGATCAATTTTGAAATACAGGTGTGTGTATTTAATATTATTTTCACTACAGTATTAGTGCTGGTTCATATAACAATTATTTTAGCAAATAAAAAAGAGAAGTTGAAAGAAACTTGGACAGAAATAACCAAATAAGATTTCTGTTGTAAAGCGTCATTATCCACCTATACATACTAGATAAATACTGCATACAAGACTTTTCTTTGAAGGTATATAGTATGCACTCTGACTATTACTCATAACAATAACTTTAAGATATTATTGCATTTCTCCCTGAAGCAATCATTAAGTCATAATAAGTGCATTATTTTGTTTGTGTGCTAGTCTGTTAAAAAGCTTCATGTAAAGAAAAATGTAATGATACTTTAATAAAAATGTACTGACACACTATTGCTGTGTGTGCATGTGAATAAAGCAACAGAAATTATGAATGAACATTCCCATCTCACATGGTGAAAAGCAGATGACCACTGAAAGTGCTATGGTGATTTCCATTGTCAAATATCCTTGAGTTCTGCCATAGACGCAGAAACACAACATCTCCAACCTCTAGAAGCAGAGTTGCACCGTTAGCAGAGCTCCCATAATGGGAAGTCTGATGCTCATATGCAATAAAGATGTGTCCTCCATTCTTCACCAACACAGCACCTGAAGGATGTGAAGGATGTCCGTGTGCACCTATGTAGAACTCAAAGTGGTATGCTCCTCTCACTGGTGCAATGAAGAAACCTGTGTGACATATTTTGACAGTGGATGTCAATGAAGAACTTCACACAAACAAAAAGTCTGATTATTCTGTTGATCATTTGAAGTACCTGTGTTTGGGCTGTAAGCATTTCCAATGTTTGTGACCACGCGCCTGAACACCAAAGGAGTGTGTGTGTTAAATGGTCCGACATACCCTGAGCCTGAAGCCAACAGAGAGGCTGAGAAAGCCACCTGTTTGACTGAGAGAGAGAGAGGGAGAGAGAGAGAGAGAGAGAGAGAGAGAGAGAGAGAGAGAGAGAGAGAGAGAGAGAGAGAGAGAGAGAGAGAATATGTTCTTGTTTCAACTTACTGTGGATGCTACAATGTGGTCAGCATTTTTGTATTCTTGCTATTCAATGATGAATAATGCTTTTTCATTGATCAAACTGATGTTTAAGTCTCGTGTCTCACCTTCATCATCTCTCCTCAGAGCCTCCACATGGTTTTCTGTGACATTTGACCTGGCCTTCATGGTGATCAGCTCTGCTGCTTGTGCTGGAATAGAAGTGGTTCAGAATCACTCTGAATTGGATGCGCTTTGGTCACAAAAAATTTATATAATGGAATAGAATTCCAGTATATATTTTACTTTCAAGTGTATTCTTTAATATAATGAGTAATTTCATTCACACATTATCAAAGGCTCAAAATACCTTTAAGTTGCTGGTTTAGCTTATCCAGTTCAGTCTTCTGTAACTCCAGTTCCCTCAGTTTAGCTGCCTGTGCTTTAATAGATGAATGCAAAATTTTATATTAGTAATTTTTCTACTACAACTAACTTTCTTTAAAGTTGTTACATTATACATAAGATACAGGAGATTCTCTGTAATGTATAAAAGTAAAGAATTAACTGTATGGCTGAATGTCTCTGGTGTAGCATGACTCCACTGTACCTTCACTCTCTCTCTGTAAGTGCCTCGTCTCCACCCTCTGTTCAGCCAGAGATGCGCTCATCTCTCTCAGCACAGCATGGAGGTCCTGGGTACAGGTCTGTTGGCGGTCCAAAGCATTTTGTTGTTCACTTCTCTGGGGCTCAGCTTGTTTTCCAAGAGGAATAACTTCGTTGTCAGAGTCCGTTTGAAGCTGTGCCGTGGACAGAGAGCAGATCAGCAGCAATAGCAGGAAACACGTCCTCATCTTCATTCTCAAAGTCTATGCAGTTCTTCTATGGAGCTCCTCTGTCAATCCCAGCCTTAAATAGTGTCTTATTCTGATCAATCATTACCAGAAATTATCAACAGAGACACATAAATAGACGTTTACAACAGTGTTCATGTCATTGAACCAACAATGAAAAAACAGACACTTTAATCTTATCCTTCATTGCTCAGACAAAGAAATACTTTATCAACTCTGGGATAATCAGTTCACCAAAGTTCAAGAGGTGCATTCAAATCATGTTTTTATTTATGTTGTATGTGGAGAAAATCTAAGAGTGTGGTTTTTGGTCTTGAAAAAAAATGTTAAAATGACGACAATGTGGATTAACAGATTTCAAATCAACATTAAATCCTCCACATGGCTGATAACACTGGCAGATTCTATCAACATAGCACTAGAGGGATTCAACTGTCATCCTCAGTGAACTATAGGAGTGTGGACATTGATTTCATGTCAATAATCAAAATAGAAATTATTGAGAAGTGTTTCATAGAAATATCATCCCTGCTTATTCACAGATTAATGAGAACATCAGATAAAGTGACCTCTGTTAGCCTGTTAACAGGCTGAGATAAGGCAGCATTTACCACAAACCCAAGATAGAGAAGTAATAACAAAGATGTTTTTCTCTTTGCTTCCTCAATAAATTCAGATCAGTAATCACATTAAAGATAAGGAAGGAGCAGTCACATGCAGTGTGATCTTCTCTTGTCTTACTGACCCAAATATGAGTGACCAACCATGAAACCATAATCTGATACTTATTTCAGATTGACTGTGATGACTGAGCTTGTTATTTCATCAGGACTGAAATTTAACATTTTAAAGGTCAGAAATCCAGCTATGTTAAAATAACGATGATTACACATTTCTTAGAAGTTATGTGGGTTATAAGCTCCATACTGTTTTTAGAGCTTTCACATGATATACATTCTACATAAAACATTCTTGTATTTGTTTTGAGTTGATCTGCTTTATCGTTTAAGTGGTGAAACTTTTACTCACATGAAACTTTCTTGGCTTTATAACTTAAAACCTCAAAATTGTATAATATCGTACAGTATTTAATAACTTTGCAACATTTATAATGTAAATTGTATGTAATTTATAGTGTTGGTATAAGGGGTAGAAATGATCATTAAAGCAGTTGGAGTCAAGATGTTCCAAAATTAACATTAGCATAACTTAACATTAACATTATTAACATCACTGTTAGAACAGTGATAATAATGGTGAGACTGGTGTTAATAGTTTCAGCAGTTGGAGTCTGGCAGGTCCACAACAGCAGGCCGTCTACAGCAATCTACAAGACAGGGAAGCTCAGGGACTCCCAGACAGATCTATGGTTAATAACTTTATGATGACTTTGAATGTGAACTAGTTCATTTAATCTGTGTGAGCTGAACTTTGAGCTAGTCTATTATTAGTGTGAACTCTCATAACATTGCTGTGCAGAGTTCTGTGAATCATCTCACCTGGCACCTCCCCTCTCAAAGTGGTTACAGGGATTCAAAAGTACAAAATCTTTAGAAGTTGTAAATCTTGTCGCGGTGGTCACGTTTGCGTTTGAAGGTCATAAAAAGGGATCATTGTTAAGTGTAATCTGTTTCTTAACGGTTCAAAATCCCCTACAAGAAATCCCACGAGCACAGATTCAACAAAACTGCAGATGCATCCATAAAGACTGGTATCACACTACAAACATACTTTGTCTCTAAGTATAGTATTGGACCAAATGATACATCGATGATTTTAACAAGCACAGACTGTTAAGGATAAAAAGCTGATTTATGTTACCCCTCCAATTTACTATAGATTAAAGCATCATCCTCTAATGGAACCATCTGATGTGGATATGTTAGATAAGATCAGTGTGAATAATAACAGTCAAGCTTTATTGTGTACTTTCTCAAACTGTTATTGTTTAATATGTCATACTGATGTTCTCCACTAAGAGGATAAAAATAAACATCAGTATCAAAGTGTATCCGAGCAATAAATGTGTCTAAAACAATAAATAAAGTAAAAATATTAAGCATTACACTTATTCTGAATCCCGATTACTCCCTAAATAATGTTTGATGTAAATTCCATATTCTGACTTACAAAGCTCTTAATGGTCAGGTACCATCATATCTTAAAGAGCTCAAACACAGTACCCTGCTGCTCCTCAAGAATAGACGCTGCCAGAATGCAGACCTGGTCGTTGTACCTAAAGTCTCTAAAAGTAGTATGGGAGGTAGATCCTTCAGTTATCAGGACCCTCTCCTTTGGAATCATCCAGTCAGGATCCAGGAGGCACACACTCTCTCTACTTTTAAGAGTAGGCTTAAAGCTTTCCTTTTTGATAAAGATCATAGTTAGGGCTGGCTCAGGCTTGGACCAGCTTGTAGTTTTGCTGCTAAAGACATAACTTCAGGGGGAACTGACACACTAGATAGATCCTTCCTGGAGTTCCTGAGCTCCCTTGTCTCGTAGGTTCCTCTGGATCGTTGCTGTAGAGGGTCGACTGTTGTGGACTTGTCAGACTCAAACTGCTACAACTATTAACATCAGTCTCTCCATTATCATCACTTTATAATGCATGTGTTAATAAAGAACAGTCTTTCTAAACTGGTCATGTGAATGTAGCTCTTCATGAGTAAATTATATATCTTTGACAAGAAGTTGAATGAACAACCGTCTAAGATTTGAGATGTTTTGCATTGTGGTGCTCTGAAAACAAAAGTACAGAGACCAGTTTGTTGCTGTCACATTTATTCAAAAGCAAACTTCAATTAAAGAACAAGAACTCTTGTATTTTGGCCTAGATCTTGACTCCATCTCGGTCCCTAAATGTCTTGGTTTGTCATGGTCTCAGTTCATGTGGTCTTGACTACATATCTATGGGGAAACTACACAGAAAACAGCACACTGTCATAAAGGATGTATTAGTACCTCTAAGTTGGAATGTTGCTTTTAATCCTTCAATCATTTCACCACAATCCAAAGTGCACTTTTAAATATTTTCACAATCATGTGTACTTCAGATTTTCATAATGTGATGTTTTGGGGTTGATATATTTTTTAAACTTATTACAAATTCAAGTAGGACTAACACAGCCGTACAAAGGTACCCACTGGAAGGTAGCAGCAGTGATTTATCCTGTTTATGTGATCTTCATCACAGCCTCATGTCACTTAACTTTAACTTTCAAATGAGTGTCCGCAATAACTTTATTTTAAATATGGATGTGATCAAACAGGCAGTAAGAAAAATAATAATCATTTCACAATCATGTGCACTCCAGATATTGTAAGTGTGATGTTTTGGGTTTGTTTTTTTTTCAACTATAATGTGGATTAAATACAGTCATATAAACTGTGTTCATTATTGTACATGGTCCCTTTCTAAATAAATCAAATTAAATAAATATGTATATATTGTGACCTCTCTCAGGTATCTGTGGCTTAAATAAACCCTGACTTAATAGAGATGCAAGTAGGACTAACACAGCCGTACAAAGGTACCCACTGTAGGTAGCAGCAGTGATTTATCCTGTTTATGTGATCTTCATCACAGCCTCATGTCTCTTAACTTTAACTTTCAAATGAGTGTCCATAACAACTTCATTTTAAATATGAATGTGATCAAACAGGCAGTAAGAAAAATAATAGAAACATTCCAATTAATCAAGTTTGAATTACAGGTGTGTTTATTTAATATTATTTTCACTACAGTATTAGTGCTGGTTCATATAACAATTATTTTAGAAAATATAAAAAAGAGAAGTTGAAAGAAACTTGGACAGAAATAACCAAATAGGATTGCTGTTGTAAAGCTTCATTATCCACCTATACATACTAGATAAATACTGCATACAAGACTTTACTTTGAAGGTATAAAATCAGCACTTTGACTACTTCTCCTGACAATAACTTTAAGATATTTCACATTCCTTACTGAAGCAATCATTAAGTCATAATAAGTGCATTATTTTGTTTGTGTGCTGCTTTGTTAAAAAGCTTCATGTAAAGAAAAATGTAATGATACTTTAATAAAAATGTACTGACACACTATTGCTGTGTGTGCATGTGAATAAAGCAACAGAAAGTATGAATGAACATTCCCATCTCACGTGGTGAAAAGCAGATGACCACTGAAAGTGCTATGGTGATTTCCATTGTCAAATATCCTTGTATTTTGCCAAAGACGCAGAAACACAACATCTCCGACCTCTAGAAGCAGAGTTGCACCGTTTGCAGAGCTCATATGCCCAGAAGTCTGATGCTCATATGCAATAAAGATGTGTCCTCCATTCTTCACCAACACAGCACCTGAGCCATGTGAAGGATGTCCACCTACACCTATGTAGAACTCAAAGTGGTATGCTCCTCTCACTGGTGCAATGAAGAAACCTGTGTGACATATTTTGACAGTGGATGTCAATGAAGAACTTCACACAAACAAAAGTCTGATTATTCTGTTGATCATTTGAAGTACCTGTGTTTGGGCTGTAAGCATTTCCAATGTTTGTGACCACGTGCCTGAACACCAGAGGAGTGAGTGTGTTAAATGGTCCAACATGCCCTGAGCCTGAAGCCAACAGAGAGGCTGAGAAAGCCACCTGTTTGACTGAAGGAGAGAGAATATGTTATTGTTTCAACTTACTGTGGATGCTACAATGTGGCCAGCATTCTTATAGTCTAGCTATTCAATGATGAATAATGCTTTTTCATTGATCAAACTGATGTTTAACTCTCGTGTCTCACCTTCACCATCTCTCCTCAGAGCCTCCACATGGTTTTCTGTGACATTTGACCTGGCCTTCATGGTGATCAGCTCTGATGATTGTGCTGGAATAGAAGTGGTTCAGAATCACCATTTCCAAATGGAAAAACAGTAAAAATTTAAAGTACTGCTTATGGTACAGTTTTTAGGATGTTATTTATTTATTCCCTTTAAACATTAACCTTTTAGTCATCACTTTCTGGTTTCACTTATGTGTAAATGTTTTTTGAATTAGAAATGTTTTTGCCAGAACCACAGGAACACTAGCATTGTCAGACAACACTTCCACATAATTGTGGACTTTTCAGTTTATTCTTTAATACATGTTATTTCATTAACACATTATTACAGGCTTTAAACTTTTCACCAAAATACCTTGAAGTTGTTGCTTCAGCTCATCCAGCTCAGTCTTCTGTTTGTCCAGCTCAGTTTTCTGTTTGTCCAGTTCAGTCTTCTGTAACTCCAGTTCCCTCAGTTTAGCTGCCTGTGCTTTATTAGAGAAATAAAAGCGTTAATATTAGTTTTATTTTAATACAATAAACTTTCTTTAAAGTTGTTACATTATACATAAGATACAGGAGATTCTCTGTAATATACAAAAATAAAGAATTAACTGTATGGTTGAAAGTCTCTGGTGTAGCATGACTCCACTGTACCTTCATTCTCTCTCTGTAAGTGCCTCGTCTCCACCCTCTGTTCAGCCAGAGATGCGCTCATCTCTCTCAGCACAGCATGGAGGTCCTGGGTACAGGTCTGTTGACGGTCCAAAGCATTTTGTTGTTCACTTCTCTGGGGCTCAGCTTGTTTTCCAAGAGGTATAACTTCATTGTCAGAGTCCGTTTGAAGCTGAGCTGTGGACAGAGAGCAGATCAGCAGCAACAGCAGGAAACACATCCTCATCTTCATTCTCAAAGTCTATGCAGTTCTTCTATGGAGCTCCTCTGTCAATCCCAGCCTTAAATAGTGTCTTATTCTGATCAATCATTACCAGAAATTATCAACAGAGACACATAAATAGACGTTTACAACAGTGTTCATGTCATTGAACCAACAATGAAAAAACAGACACTTTAATCTTATCCTTCATTGCTCAGACAAAGAAATACTTTATCAACTCTGGGATAATCAATTCACCAAAGTTCAAGAGGTGCATTCAAATATATGTTTTTATTTATTTTGTATGTGGAGAAAATATAAGAGTGTGATTTTTGGAGTTGAATTTTTTTTTTTAAATGACATCAATGTGGATTAACAGATTTCAAATCAACATTAAATCCTCCACATGGCTGATAACACTGGCAGATTCTATCAACATAGCACTAGAGGGATTCAACTGTCATCCTCAGTGAACTATAGGAGTGTGGACATTGATTTCATGTCCATTATCTTCCATCCATTATCTTGACCGCTTATCCCGTTAGGGGTCACGGGGGGCTGGAGCCTATCCCAGCTGGCTTCGGGCAGAAGGCAGGGTACATCCTGGACAGGTCGCCAACCTATCACAGGGCTAACACAGAGAGACAGACAACCATTCATGCACACACTCACACCTACGGGCAATTTAGAGTGATCAATCAACCTGAGCATGTTTTTGGATTGTGGGAGGAAGCCGGAGAACCCGGAGAGAACCCACGCATGCACGGGGAGAACATGCAAACTCCATACAGAAAGGCACCTGCCCGGCCGGGGATTCGAACCAGGAACCTTCTAGCTGTGAGGCAACAGCGCTACCCACTGCACCACCGTGCAGCCCTGATTTCATGTCAATAATGAAAATAGAAATTATTGAGAAGTGTTTCATAAAAATATCATCCCTGCTTATTCACAGATTAATGAGAACATCAGATAAAGTGACCTCTGTTAGCCTGTTAACAGGCTGAGATAAGGCAGCATTTAACACAAACCCAAGATAGAGAAGTAATAACAAAGATGTTTTTCTCTTTGCTTCCTCAATAAATTCAGATCAGTAATCACATTAAAGATAAGGAAGGAGCAGTCACGTGCAGTGTGATCTTCTCTTGTCTTACTGACCCAAATACGAGTGACCAACCATGAAACCATAATCTGATACTTATTTCAGAGTGACTGTGATGACTGAGTTTATGATAAAAATTATGATAAAATTATTTGGGTTATAAGCTCAATGCTGTTTCTGAGTTTTAGAGCTTTCACATGAATAACATTCCACATGAAGTATATTTTGATCTGTTTTGAGTTGTTCCGCTTTATGGCACATCAGTGGTAAAACTTTTACTCTCGTTCTTGGCCTTAACACTCCATCCAACATTTTATAATATCATACAGTGCTTCATTTACTTTAGAAAATGTCAATGATTTAGGGTGAGAGATTGAAGTATTACAGGGCTTTACTGGTAAACAGAAGCTTAATGCAGAAGAAAAAAAAAAAGGAATGAGAACTAGTTCATCTTTTGGACAGTGCACTTTGTTCGAACCTAGAAATGATGAAGTATCAATACCACACTCTATGTTATATTGTTAAAAAGACCCAACATCAAGACAGGATAAGATCTAGTCCCATATAACAGGCAGGATTCTGTCTCATCTAATCTGTATCCACCATGAGCAGAGCACTTTGCAGTATTTAACAAATTACGGGGCCAAGGACAACGTCCTCTTTACAGGCAGAAACCTCAAGCAGAACCAGACTCATGATAGACAGCAGCACAGTAAAAGTTTCTGACAATGAGCAGCCATGCATACCAACATAATACAAATTACATGACTATAATTCATCAAAAGCAGATGTTAGTTAAATCTTTAACATCTCTCACAACAGTAATTTGAGTGTAAATGTGATCAGACTATATGCAAAGGTTAAGTTGACTACATGATTAAACGTCATCACCATCACTAGTCAACAACAGAATTACTAGTCGGTTAAACAAGTTGTTGATATTTTCATTATTGTTGGGCTGAAATGCGGGTTATTTATTGTTTCTGAGCTGTAGTGCAACCATCCGCAACTAGTCGGAGCCCTAGCTCCATTTGTGTAAGACTACCATCGGAATGAAAACAAGAACAGATGACAGATGGCATCTCGTAGAGAAACACGGCTTGGTTGGGTTTTAATTAAAAAAAATAAAAATAAGCCTGCAGGGAGGACCGAAGGCTGGTGCAACTTGCTCTGCTAAAGTAGCCACACTTTGTAAACCTTGACATTGACTCTGTGTTAAGTCATGTTTGATAAATTGTGCTCAATTTCGACTTGTTTTTTTTTTTTAGACTAGTGGACTAGTCGGAAATTCAATATCTGTCCAAACAGAAAGCATAGTAGTCTCTTCTGAACATCCCTAGATTCGACAGAACCAAACTTTATAGCGTGAACTTGGAACGTTGGATTGGGGGGGACCCATCGTTCCCATTGTGTGCAGGGCCAGCAACATTAAGGCATATTCTGTCAGGTTGTGAGGTTAGTTTGTCCCAAGGTCAGTATAAATGGCAACATAACCAGGTGTTGAAGAGCTTAGCGGCAGGGATTGAAAGTAGGAGGCGAAAGGTGATTTCAGGGTGTAATCAGGAAAAGAGTGCATCCATTCAGTTTGTCCGTGAGGGAGAGAAATGTAAGGGAGGTAGGCTTTTAAATAGGCGTGAGTCAGGTCACCTAAAGGATGGAAGTGATTCAGAGATGCAGCTAGACTTAGGAGCAAAATTTTTAGTGCCTCAGGAGATCGTTTCCACTAATCTGAGGTCTGACATAGTGCTCTGGTCAAGCAGTCAGTGGAAAGTTTATTCTAAGAACTGACAGCGCCTTGTGAGGACTCAGTGGAGGAGGCGTATGAAAGGTAAAAGCTTATACACAGAGGAGCGAGGTTGGAAAGTAAGACTTTGTCCAGTAGAAGTAGGATGTACTGGGTTTGTAGCATGATCAACGATCTCATTACTGGGAGAATTGGGAGTGCATGGACAGAATTTGCAAAAGATGGTAAGGGAAAAGTCAGACAAAACAGTTAAAACAAGTCAGTGGATCTGGATGAGGAGAAAAAAATATCAGTGAGGGGCAAAAACAGAAAGTTGGGGTTTAGTGGCACGGGATGAGTTCTAGCCTAGACCAGCATATCATCTTGACTCTGCCTCCCCTCCCCTGGAATATCTAGCTCCAGACTTTTCTTGCTGTGTGTTGGGTGGAGGGGCCTGTATTTCTGTATTTTGGGTGGCGGGGGCTGCTAGGGGCCAGGTGGTAGAGTAGGTAGTATAGGAAGTATCGGTGCTGTCACTATGGGGCTTGCATGTACGGAGCCTGGGTCTGTTGAACATGACAATACTGTAAGGGTTGATTATTAAATTGGGGTGTTCTGGTAGTGGATATGATGGACAGTGGGAGCTTGCATAGTGGGGTTGCGGTTGCTCTAGGACGCCAGAGTTAAACTGAGTTAAGATTTGTTAAAAGTATTTCTGCAACAGTTTGACCCACAACAGGTTCTCCTCAAGATCAATTGTAATTGTGTATGTGGGTCATGTTAACAATGTTGTGGCTGGTTACAATAGTAATTAGTAACCGTACTAATGTTTTGATTTTTTGATGACTATTGGAATAAAACACAAGGTGCATGTGCTGAAAGAAAGGATGAGTGCTTAGTGAAGAAACCACCCCTCTATGACCTCTAGAGACGAAACAGTCAATATAAGAATTATTGTTATAAAGCTTTTCAGTCCTACTATACATCAGACTAGATGAAAAGTTTAAATAAGATATTTGTTTGCATGTTTCAAAACAACACTTTTTACGTCAAGTGACTTAGTTAAGTCAAAAGTGTCATATTTTAGGGAATAAAACATAAAAGCAAGGACCCAAATGCAAAATAACCAATATATTTTTTTAATCACAAAAGTTTAAAAGCAATCACAAAGTCTTACTGAAATGTCCATGAAATCAATTTAAAAAAGACCAACAGAAGATCTTGAAAACCAACACGAAAACACAAGAACCACCACTGGGAGCACGAGGAGGAACGACACAAGGAAAGACACAGTAAACCAACAAAGAGAGGAGAAAACAGGAAACTAAATACATACAGGGTAATCCAACACAGGTATTACAACACTCACAAGTCAAACAAACGGGAGCACACAACTAGAGAGAAAATACAGGAAATAAAGGTAGACTAGACACACAAGGAGGATGCTATAAAACACGAAACACTACACACACAAGGAGTGAAAGAAACAAGGGTGCTGGCTCACATAATAACACAAGAAACTGCAGCTAGAGAGCACTAAGAAAACGAAAAGTACTTTATACTTACAATATGTGAAACACAATTCATGAACTAAAAAATGAAACATGAAATGAAGAGTGAATGCAAAACCAAACAAAAAGCAACTCATTAAAAAAAGAGAGACTACATTTGGATGCAAATCAAGGAAAAGATGAGGATAGAGAATTTACAAACCATTTCACATTAAAAGGTAGCTGAACTTTTTTTTGTGCTGCTTTATCAACCAAATCCATGTGAAGGAAAAAATAATTATAATTTTATATAAACTGATACTGACGCATTGCTGAAGTGTGTGCTTGTTTACAAGGGAGCAGAACAATATAAAGGACCGTTCCCATCTCACATGGCGAAAAGCAGATGACCACTGAAAGTGCTATGGTGACTTTCATTGTCAAATATCCTTGTAGTCGGCCACAGGTGCAAACACACTACATCTCCGACCTCTAGAATCAGAGTTACACCGTTAGCAGAGCTTCCAAATCCGAAAGTCTCATGATCCCATGCTATAAAAATATATCCACCATTCTTCACCAACACAACACCTGAAGGATTTGAAGGATGTCCGTGTGCACCTATGTAGAACTCAAAGTGGTATGCTCCTCTCACTGGTGCAATGAAGAAACCTGTGTGACATATTTTGACAGTGGATGTCAATGAAGAACTTCACACAAACAAAAAGTCTGATTATTCTGTTGATCATTTGAAGTACCTGTGTTTGGGCTGTAAGCATTTCCAATGTTTGTGACCACGTGCCTGAACACCAGAGGAGTGTGTGTGTTAAATGGTCCGACATTCCCTGAGCCTGAAGCCAACAGAGAAGCTGAGAAAGCCACCTGTTTGACTGAGAGAGAGAGAATATGTTATTGTTTCAACTTACTGTGGATGCTTCAATACCTTCATTCTCTCTCTGTAAGTTCCTGATCTCCACCCTCAGTTCCTCTAGGGAGGCACTCATCTCTCCCAGCACAGCGTGGAGGTCTTTGATACAGGTCTGTTAATGTTACCGGCGCCACACCTAGGGAATAGCTGGGCCGATAGCAAAGGTTACACAGGCAAGGGTGTGTAGCCAATAACATTGAAAACTGTTGAGTAATAAGAGAGAGGACAAAAGTTAGCGTCTTGCTCCAGCTGTTGCTCATTGAATTCTGACATTAACTTCATAAAACTACAATACACATACCATTTACAACATTGACCATAACACTGTTTTAACTTTGCACAAAACCGTCTGGCATCATGGCATGAATACGCTTCTTGAAGCGTGACTGAAACAGAAGTTTGAATATGATGTCTCTCTCTTTCTCTACTGTTTATTTTCAGCAAACTGACTTATATGCTGTAACCTTCCTAAAACACATTTCTTTTTTTTCTTCTTTTTGTATTAAAGTGTTGCATAACGGTACAAGACGGGTGAGAGACATGACAATACCGTAAACAATATGCAAAACAAAGTGAAAGACAAGACAACAAGTGAACCTTTCTGAGACCAAACAGTGACTAGCAGGAAGCAGGAAAAGCTGTGTGTGTGTTGGTGTGTGTGTGTGTGTGTGTGTGTGTGTGTGTGTGTGTGTGTGTGTGTGTGTGTGTGTGTGTGTGTGTGTGTGTGTGTGTGTGTGTGTGTGTGTGTGTTTCTGTGTGTGTGTGTGTCTCTTTGTATGTTTAAATGTGGCAGATAGGACAGTAACTGAGATAAACTGGGTGGGAGAAATTAATGAAAACAAATCTATTAATAACTAATAGAGATACCAAACATAAAAAATAAAAAAAAATCTATTAATAATAATTATAATGATAAATATAAATAAAGATAGAAAAATAGAATTAAAAAATATATATTTAAATACTACTACTACTACTACTACTACTACTACTACTAATAATAATAATAATAATAATAATAGTCACTTATTATTATTACTACCCTTACATACAAATCAAATAAATAAATAATAAAAAGGGGAAAATAGTTCAGTGGGCAAGTAAGAAATTGAGTTAATACAAAGAAAAACAGATATATAAGACTACTACTACTAACAATAATAATAATAATAATAATAATTATAATAATAATAATAATAATAATAATAACATTAATAGTAATAAGAGTAATAATAATAACAGTAATTAGTTCGATAGAATAAAAAATCTAAATGAATAAATTAAAATACTATAACTAAATACTAAATCATTATAATAATGATGATGATAATAACAGTAATAATAGCAATAGTACTAATCACAATTGTTAGTATGATTTACACCATAACCATTTTCATCTGTGCCTCTTCCTTTTCACCCCGAAGTCCGTTTTTTTGTGATTTGTTTTTTTTCCCAGATTTGTTGGGTTCCTGTTCCTTTAATTATCATAGTATGGTGATGCAGTGGCCGATGCAATAAGACACACTTAAAACTACGCAGCAACAAATACAACGTTTCTCTCGTCACTATAGGCCTACATCTCAACACTGTCTCTGAAAAACACAGAACTACTTGTGACAATCTTACATTAGTTATCAAACACAGCGAACTTCCCATCACTACACGCTGTTGCTCAATTAATTCTGAGCGGCGCATGAGCAGAGCAGGTTGTACAATGTCTCCCTTGTGTATCCACAGTGGCATAACAACGCAATCGACTACTGACGTGCTTAGATATTGACTTAACACCAAACTTTTGAAATAGTGTTAGATCAGTTCAGATATTTAACAAAAAAATAGGGGGTGTCTATTTCAATACAAAATAAACATGTAGCCTTTTCCAACTTGGCTGTCCAAAACATTTTGTTGTTCACTTCTCTAGGGCTCAGTTTAATGAATAACTTGCCAAGGACAGAGAGCAGCAACAGCAGCAGGAAATACATGAAGTCATAATCTGTTAAACTATTTACAAATTGACTGTGAGGACTGAGCTGTTTATTTCATCAAAACTGAAATTTTACATTTGAAAGATCAAAAATCCAGCCAAGACAAACTTATGACAATAGTACATTTCAAACGTTGTAGGCCGACTTAACTGTTTCACAAATTTAAGCACATTGTATGGAATAAAAATACAAAACAGAAAGTAGTGCTAATAACAGACAAATATCATGAAAAATCAGGTGGCCTTGCTGTGACTCAATCTAGGGTCAGTTGTGTTCCACGAGTAGGAGCTGAAAAAGCACAGTCACACCTGACTTTTGGTTCAGCCCCAGGGTCAAGCAGAGGAGACTGCACAGAGCACTAGCGGAACAAATCAGTGCCGGGCCGGGGGCGGGGCACATGACCGGGCCCTTATAAAATGCTATACAACATGCACATGCCCGCAAAAGCAGGGCTTACAAGCATTACTACATTTTGAAGCCAATCAAACGGACAAGAAGTCTAACAAACCAAGAGAACAACAAAAACATTAGGCTACCAGGCCCAATAATAAAACAACACAATTTCAAAGCACTTCAGCACCATGGATAGCGACCGCATCATTCTGACACCCACTTTGATTATTTCAGCTAATGAGAGCACAGTAGGCTACTGTATCAACAGCTATAAAGTGTAGTTAAGTTGGCACAGTGGCCCACATGTTCACATACAAACAAAAAATCAATATGAAGTACTAGGCCTACTCATCGCTATTTGAAGGGCATACGACAAGCCTTCCGATGCGCTGTATGTCAATTTTTTTTGCTCTGTCATTCTCTGTGGACAACATGGCAAGTCCACTCAGTCCCTCCTGTCCCACCGTGCTCCTCAAGTGGTTTTTAGTACGTTTTAACTTGGAGATTGAGCGCAGGCGGTCGTGAATCGCTGCCAACAACGCCAGGTTCATCTCCAGGAGGACGAACAAAATATGTGTCCAGTTTTTGTAACTTGGCTTTCCCTTGTTCTCTTTTTTCCTTTTCTTTGTGCGTTGCAGCTCTACTATTATGTTTATATAAACTGCCACTCATGTTTGGTTTATCAGGTAAAAATGCTCCACCTATCTTGCACTTACAAGTGACTGATGATGACGTTGGGGTTGATGAGTATTTTACCCAAAATACACTTGGAGACAATATCTGCGATCCACTTGTAAATCTGCACGTTGTAAAGTTAAAAGCCCGCCTCCCCCAGCTCCCCGGGCCCTCTACCATCCCGGGCCGTGGGAGTGCCGCCCTCCCAGTCCCTCGTAAGCTCCACCCCTGGCACAGAGTATATGAGTGATCTTAAGAGGTCAGATAAATTTGAGGGAACCAGTCCAAAGTGACTTTGAAACAAGTAATAAAACTATAAAAAAGAATTGTAAAACTTGCATGAGGCCAATGGAGGGAGGGAAAGCAGAGGAGATATACTCATGTTATTACCTCTTAAAAATCTGGCAGCATTCTGCGAATGATTCAGACATGAGGAGGACTGATTACCCCCCATGTACAGGGAGTTACACAGCTTAGTCAAAACCTGAGCTCTTAAACTAAAGCTACAACAAGTTTTAATTAACAATTATTATATTAGTGTGTAAATTTGGCTACCCAAAGTCGTACCGCTTAGATCCCCTGTTAGTAGGGTTTTCTGACAAAACAGCTCATCCTACTTTCTTTGAACCGTCAAATGTATCACTCACTGTGAATACTTACTGTGGAAAATTTTAAAAAGGCTTTTTCCTGTGTGCTATAAATAATCTCACTCTCACAGTGTCATAGAAAGTACAATATGGAATTTGTCAGTCTTGTCATCACGGCCCCAATTGCTTTGAAGGTCATAAAGAGAAAATAGATAAAAGATATTTCCTTTTTGAAACATATTCATTGTGTTTAAAAATAGAACCACAAAGTGTTACAGATTTGTTTTGAGACACTCTGGGGATACCTGCACCTGCTACAGACATAGTGCACTTATAAGGCCACAGAGCTGAGAGACCTCTGAAAGGACAACCAACGCCAACATCTGTAATAAACTTTATCAGTTTTAAGTCAACTTAGAAGAACTCATTAATAATGAACTTTGGTCCAACATGTGATACCTTTGGCACACACACATATCTGCCTGACATATGAGGAAGACAAGACCATCCTGGATGACATCAAGGACTTTCTCTCTCTCTCTCTCTCTCTTTCTCTCACACACGCGCGCGCGCGCACACACACGCGCGCGCGCGCGCGCACACACACACACACACACACACACACACACACACACACACACACACACACACACACACACACACACACACACACACACACACACACACACACACACACACACACACACACACACACACACACCAGGTCTAGATTATACTCTGTGTTGTATTATTAACAAAGACCCAACATCAAGACTAGATACAATCCAGTCCCTTCTTAAAGGAGAAAGTTAGTGTTATCTCATTTTGATCCACTATGAGTAGAGCAGCAAGTTACAGTGGCATGGAAAAACGTCTTTTTACCAGGCAGAAACCTCGAGCAGAACCAGACTCATGTTAGACATCAGTCTGCCTCGACTGTGTTGGTGGTGCTGACATTGATGTACTGTACTGCCTACACCCTCTGCTCAGACAATAATTCTCAAGACTAGTCTAGCTTTTCTTCTGGGCTTTTCCAAACTCACTGTCCTCTTCTCTTCCTCTAGCTTAGCTGGTGGAAACCCTTTGAATCTCTGAGGAATCACTGCCACTGACTCTATAAAAGGAATAGTATGGAGAGTTTGACTATTGGAAACTCTGCATCTAAATGGAACTCCTTTGAAGTTCTGGGAATAACTTACCCAAACCATCAAAAGGAAAGGGTATTGCTTTGTCCTAACTTGAAACTATCACAGAAAAACTAGACTTATAGCACCTCTCTGAAGGTAGTGCCACATTAGTGTAAACACACATACATATACATTTTTGATTGAAGAAAATGTACTGTGAAAGAGAAAATCTGTCTTCTCTCTAAGTGTTGAATAAACTCTTGAGCAATAGATGGTCTCTGTGAAGGGCCTCAGTCTCCCCCTGGTGAGTACATTATCCTGATGTTGTTATCTATGCCTGTTGGGGCTTGAACAGGGGACGAACCTGACTGGAGATCACTGCTTGAAATATCTGTACACTTCAGGCCCATTTTTTGGCGCCCTCTGGTGACATACCTCCTGATAATCTGAAGATTCTGTTTTTGTATGCCAGAATGCTTAGATGATAAGAACTACCATTGACATTAGAGTCACAAAAAAAGACAAAAGCAAAACAACTGCAGTGAAAAAAACTGGATTTTTCTTTTAAAGAGTCAGCTTGATACGACAGGACAGTTGAAATTAGAGAGATCTTTGATAATCAGTAAGTAAGTAGTGTCATGTGGTGGGATTTTTTAATTTACTGAGTGCAGGTACCACATTTAATTCTTTTTTTTTTTACTGGAGTGCCCCCTTCTGGTTATTCAATAGAAGTCATCACAGGATTTTCTTAGAGTTAAAGAGGTATACAACATGTATTACAGGGAAATGGTATCAACATATTCACACATTTTCAACTTGCTATAAGTTCCTCTGCTGCTTCATCACTCTGTCTGGTGTCTCCTTTGTCCACGCTGTCACTTCTGTGTAATGATGCAGCCTAGAAAAAAGTAGCATGTATGCTCCTACATAGTTGTTCTGCCACTTATATGAGCAGTGATGCAGAATTTTCTGTTTGAACTGTCAAAGCCTCACATTTAGTCCCATGTTTGGTGTTTGACTTCACACGTCAGTGTATTATCTAACTCTAAATGCAGGGAACTTCTTACAGGACAGAATAAGATGCAGGATATTTTAAAGTATTAAAAAGAGGGATTTATGTTAATCAATGTTTTATCCTATCTGTCTCAGTCTCTGGCAATTGCAGTAGAAAGATGATTGTTGAGTCCATTATAACTTTACCATTTCTTTGTAATCTGGAAAACTTAAAAAAGAAATCAGACCAACATAAAAGTAAATAATCTAGGATTTTCTGGACTGTGTAATTCAGTTCTAAAGTATGTTTTAATCGATATACCAGAGGCCAAAAATCAAGCTTTTCTGTTTTTTTATTTCTCCAAGGACATGTCAATAACATTTCTGTTTGTAGATGGTGGAAATGTATTTTCATTTGGTTCCAGTTATAATGAAAAAATAGAATTTCAAACTATGCCACAGCAAAAAAAAAAAGCGCCAAGTCTGATTAAGTTAAGACAACATGGGAATGATGAAGGGTGAATATACGTATTTGATGGTAATGAACCTCTACAAACAGGATGGAAACCAGCAGGGATGAAGGCGTAAAGTTTGGCAGTAAGACAAGCAGGGTTCTTTGTTTCAGAGCTTTGAGATTTTTACTTATATCCACCAACAGTGTACAGAATAATTCACATTCCTCACCCACACAAGCAACAGACTGCAAGATAACAAATGCAGAAGATTTCAGCAGCAGAGCAGAGGCGCACTCAACCTGATCCCTTCCCTCTCACTCTCACACTGATCCCTCATCTGGCCTTTAGTCTGCACCCTCCATTAGTGAACACTAAGACACTCCAGCAGTAGTTTGAAAACATAGGGTATATTTACAATTTAACACCATAAAGGTCTACTTTTTATGGACCAAAACCAAAAAGGAATGAAAAACTGACAAAACACCAAACAAATGCTAAACTTAGCCCCTTTCCCTGCTCTTCTATGACAAATAACTCAACTTAAAAAGGTAATTGACAGCTAATGGAGTCCTGTTGATGCATTGTGAACATCACAAAAACACAACCCCAGGAAAAAAACACTCCTGCAGGAATCTCTCGGTTACACAAATAGCCTCTCTGAGTGGACTACCTGCCAGCGTGACCATACAGTGCAATTGTTTTAGAGGTTGCTTATTATTGTTGTTTACTTGTTTTACTAGTAACGTCTAAGTACACAGTGATTGTGAGCTTGAGCACCATACATGAATGTTTTAGATTTGACACCCTGAAGAAACACACTTAACCTCAACACACTACCAGAAGAAGACCAAAGAGGAAGTCTCAGCTAGCTTGGTTTTTGTTGCTGCTGTTTGGTGGTGGCTGTCTGCATGCAGGAGGATAGGCTATGTAATGCCTTCAGTCACTTCATTAAAAGGCTGGCAGGTATGGTGTCACATCTCCCGGATGGTTATGTTGTTTTATTTTGTACTTAACCTTGTCTCTCGTTTCAGATAACTTTACTTCCTGCCATCCTGTTTCCTGCATCTGTATTTACCTCTGGGTTCCACAGTCTCCACTCCCTTCGGTGTCAGTGTTACCTCCTTTCATGTCCACTTTGTCATGTACCCTCCATGTGAGTACCAACATTCTTTTGTCTATTTCCTCAGAGTGTTTAGACCTGATTTTGTTGTTTGGACTCAGTCTTTTGCCTCAAGTTTCAGATACCTTTGCCAACTCTGTTTTGACCTCTTGCGCATCAACCCTTTTTTTTCTGAAACTTGAAGTTTTGTTCGTGTCTGTGAAGGTTGCATTATGGGTGATATTTCATGGTTCAGTGTTGGGACCATAGACTGTATAAATAATGGACGTAGTATCCGTGATGTCACCCATCTGTTTCTGAAGCGAATCGTCGGCAGGAGCCATATTGGAAATGCGGAACTCAACCTAACTGCTATCGAGTGAGTGTGACGTAAAGAGGCGGGCTTTGAGCCTCCTCGCCAACAGCTACAGTGTTCCTGCCTGTCAATCAAGTCAGCTGTGCCTCTCATAACAGAAAACTTGTGATCTTAATATCTTCGAAATTGCCGCGTTATGGAAAAATTCACCCTCCGTACAGTGTGTGCCGATCGAGGAAAGAGCAATCCAGACTATACTCTTCTTTTGTACAAGGCAGTAAACATGTTTATTTGTGCTGTTAAGATTGTCTTTTTTGAATTGGTGTGTATGTGGTTTCCGGTATTTCCTGAGTCAGCTTCAACGGACACTTGATGGACTGCAGTTTTTAACGCTTCCGCATTGGCTTCAATTCTTGCGGCTGCTTAGTTTTGACATAGCCTGTGGATGACATAATAAAACATCTAGACAAATAAAATTAAGATGAATCTAATTGTAGATGTAAAATTAGATTCAGTGAAGTTAAAGATTAAACAAGAAAAAAAAAAACAGGATGATAGTGTAAATAGGCAAAAACATGTAGCCTATGGCTAGCTGGTTAAAAATAATTGAGTTCACATGTTGAATGTGCATTTTAATACAAAGAAAGAAGTGATGTAAAACACTGATAAGCATTAACACTTTAACATAGTATTCAAACCTGAGAACAACAGACACGATGCAGCTTTTAGAGGTCCATCCATCCATCTTCCTCTGTTTATCCTAGTCTGGGTCGAGGGGGCAGCAGTCTCAGCAGAGAAGCCCAGACACTCATCTCCACGGCCACTTCCACCAGCTCCTCCGGGAGGATACCAAGGAGTTCCCAGGCCAGCTGAGAAGTCCTGTATTATTTCTCAGTTTTTAACCCACTACCCTAAATTAAAACATCATTTGCAACAACTTACTTTTAACAGAAACCTTGAGTTGAACCAGACTTGCATGGAAACAGCCATCTGCCTCCATAAGATGGACACTGCCAGAATAGAGAAAAAGAGGCAGAAAAGGAGAAATGGAAAGAGACTGACAGACAAACAGGGAGAATTGAACATGGCAATAAAAACAACACATAATAACAATGCTACCAGTCTGTCTTTTTTATAGAAATGCATTAATAATGACTAGTGACTGTATAAATACTGGAGATGGAGGCAATCCATAACAGTTATCCAGAGGAACCTATAGCCTATGGGCCATTAAAAGACAAAAGGACAAATTTAGAGATAATTCCTTGCATACCAGTAGTAGTTAAAGGTTAAGACATGAATAAAACCTACATTATATCCGATAGAAGTCAGTTAAACACCTTAGTATGCTGAAAATGTGGAATTTTGGTGTAGATTAATTACAAGATAATAACGCGTTAATAGTATGCAAAATCTAATTAATAACCCCCTTAAGAATATGACACTGGTCATTATGGGCATTTCAGAAGTGTACCCTTCTCCTTAAAACTGTGTTTATACAGCCAGCTGAAAACAAGAGGTCCCTTTAAGAGGAAGGGAATTACTGGGGGGAAGTGAAGCAGGAGAGCTCTGACTTACTTCCTCGTAGCTCTCAAAATCAAAACATCATCCGTGCGCCATGGGTGAGTCTGCATCATCGAAAGGACATTTCCTTATCTAACAGTGTCTACATTGTCGAGGAGCACCTCGAACAGCGTCTGTTGCAGCATGCTTCAGCTAAACGATTCGGTGGAGCCGGAGAGTCCGGGTGCCGCGATTCTCCACCCTGCAGAAACCGAGGAAGGGGTTGAGGTCGCCTTTACGCCGCCGGAGGCCGGAAGAAGCTTCGGACACGGAGCTTCCGTGGCCTGCTGCCCTCCCTTACAAACCCTGACACCCTTCCACGTTCATAACCCCACAATGCAAGCGAAAGTAAAGGACTATTTCGTCTTCAGGGTAAGTCAAACCACGTTCTTTCATTTAGCACCCAGTCTGATGAGTGATGAATAAGACCATGCGTATTTCTCTTCAAAATGAGCCCATTCATGCTGCTCTTTTGGACACTTGCGGTAAATAAACACGGTCTCTAACGCAGCCACTTGTAGTAAGTAGTAGCGCATTACAGGGCGTGTTTTTAAAGCTTCAGCAGTATATGGCAGGGAGGAAAGAGAGGCTGGCCTCTTTGGTGATGATGCTGAGGGTTGACGGTTGTGTGATGCTGATCTCAGCCAGGTACCATCGAGCAGGCTGTGTGCGACATTCGGACAGTGGCACTCCCCTCTGAGGATGGAGAGGTGCTGAGCGTCTGGCTGCTTGCAGAGTGAGTATCCCAGCAGCACGTGACTGCTGTGTTATCAGCCGGAAACATGAAGCAACTGTATGGATTAGCTCATGTTTACATTGCATTTTGTTGTGACTGGTATACACGAGCATACAGACAAATTCACTTCAGTTTCAGAAATACTGATGTGATATACAGGCTGGATTAGTACATTTTAATCCTTGACTTGCACTTTTATGTATTCAACCTTTGTGTAACCATGAAACTCAGTAAATGACAGCATAATTGATTTAGTACTTAGCTTGAGTTTTAAGTTGTTCTCTGGGACTAACAGGTACATTGTCTCTTTCTACAGAGTGGACCACTGGAACAATGAGAGGGAGAGACTTGTTCTCATAACTGATCGGTAGGTCAAACAAAAATTCTGTTTACGACTAGTCTTAAGGAAATGAACTGAATGACCTCTGGGACGTTCTGCTGACGCACCATTTGATATATTTTGGTTGTGTTTGCAGGTCGCTGCTGGTGTGCAAGTATGACTTCATCAACCTGTTGTGTCAGCAGGTTGTTAGGATCTCTCTCAACGCTGTAGACACAATTTCAGTGGGCGAGTTTGAGTTCCCACCCAAATCACTTAACAAGTAAGCAAACACATTTTGGTCTTGACAGCTTATCAGTATTACTCTGTTATATTAGTAGTGTTTCAGAAAAAAAACTCTTCAACCAATCTTTATTTATATAGGACCAAATCTCAACAAATGTTATCCCAAGATGCTTTACAAACAGAGCAGGTCAAGACCATACTCTGTGTTATATTATTAACAATGACCCAACATCAAACAGGATAAGATCCAGTCCCATCTTACAGGCAGGACTCAGTCCTATCTCATCTTAATCCACCATGAGCAGAGCACATGCAGCATTTAGCAAGTTACAGTGGCAAGGACAAACTTCCTTTTACAGGCAGAAACCTTGAGCAGAACCAGACTCGTTTTAGACAGCCATCTGCCTCGGCTGCCTCTGTAGAGGGAGATGCAAAAAAAGAGAGAGATGATAGTGGTGAGACTGATAGTAGTAGTTATAGCAGTTGGAGTCTGACACATCCACAGCAGCAGGCTGTCTACATCCAGAGAAGCCTACGAGACAAGGGAGCACAGGGACTCCCAGAAATATCTATGGTTAGTCATTTTAATGGGCAGTCTAAGCCTATAGCAACATAAGTAAAAGCTGGTCTGAACCTGAGCCAGCCCTAACTTTAAACTTTATCAAAAGGAAAGTGTTAAGCCTGCTCTTAAAAGCACAGAGGGTGTGTGCCTCCCAGACCCTAGCTGGTACATGATTCACAAGGAGAGGGTCCTGATTACTGAAGGCTCTACTTTTAGAGACCAGGGGTACGACGAGCAGGCCTGCATGCTTTCAGCATAGTGTTCTAGAGGGTAATAGGGCCATGCATGTGGCCTTTGAATATTGCATGTAAGATGTCATTGTTGTTTAGTTGTATCTGCTCCCTGTGACAGTTCAAGCTCTGTTAAGTTGGCATTATAAACCTTTTTAGTAAAAGGTGGAAAAAATGATTCAGTTTATGATCTCTTGATCTTAAATCTAATTTCTCTCTATGTAGCTGGGCTTGCTGGCAGTGCCTTGGCGTATCTATCCTATCCTTTGAGGTCACAATGCTCTTACACTGTTGTTTTGTCACAGGAGAGAAGGCTTTGGGATTCGTGTCCAATGGGACAAACGTCCTCGGGCCTCTTTCGTAAACCGCTGGAACCCCTGGTCCACAGAAATGCCCTATGCCACATTCACAGAGCATCCCATGGCCCACGCTGATGAGAAGGTGGCATCTCTCTGCCAGGTATGATCCGTTTGGCTTTCCTTAAATACATTTCAGAGAATCATTTGAATCATTGAGTTATTGGATGTTTTAAAAACATCTAGGAGTAAAAGCTTTTAATGGTAGGCACATTATGCTCTTTTGTGCTGGTCTGGTGTTATTTCATTTGACAAACAATGGTGACCACCGGTGCCACATGTCTTTCATGCACAATAGCCAACCAAAAACAACTCAAGCAGTCACAGTCCAACTGGAAACAATAGACTGATTGCTGCCCTAAACAACAAACTCATGAGTCGGGGAAAGCTAGTTATTCATTTCATATTAAACAGAGTAGTCATGTGTATAAACAGATATTAGCAAAGCTTTTTTTGCCAAGGAAAGAACAGTTCCCTGGTAATATTTTGAAGATATAAGTGTATCTTTCCATTCAGAGCCATGAAGCATTGCTACCTTTAAAAAAATTAAACAAAAACATTTGAGCTGTGAGGTCTAAATTCACATTTGTAAACAGCTCCTAAAGATGTTGCTTTTAAACTAGACTGTAAGAAATGTGTAAAGATATGGGAACACTTGTAAAAAGAAAACAAAAAAAGGGAGAAAACAACTGTGGTTAATTAGAAAAGTTTGAAGAGATGTTCTTGTGTCATTTTTTCTTTCTTTTGAATACAAAGATGGACAACTTCAGGACCCAGCTGGTGCAGGCAGTGAAGAAAGCCCATAAGGAACACCCCATCCCAGGCAGGGCTAACGGTGTCCTGATCCTGGAGAGACCCCTGCTCATCGAGACCTATCTGGGTATCATGTCCTTCATCAACAATGAGGCCAAACTGGGATACTCTATGACCCGTGGCAAGATCGGCTTCTAAAATCCACAATTTCTGTAAATTACAGCTGAGTTCAACCCATGTGTATGAGTTACACTGTGCTGACTGAGGGAAGCTGTTGCTCCCAAACGGTGAAATGCATAAGTAGTGTGTGACTGTGTGTGAGTTGAGCCCATTAAATGTCCACAACCCCTTGAGTTGGTGTTACAGACAAGCGGTTCGCGGTAGACATGCCCAGCATTGCATGGACAGTCTACTTAATGCACTTTTGCGCCCCTACTCCCTTTTTGTCACAGAGTTGCTTGCAGCTGTGCAATTACTAGTGGGCTTTCAGGAGTGTACGCTGATGTGACATAAAGTGGAGAGAAGGGACACTTGCATCAATTCATTAACTCCATATTTGATTTAGAATGAGCTTGTTGAAGTCTCATGCTCTTTCTTTAACCACTCATTAACTGACCGTCAAAACGAATACAAATTATAAATCTGATAAAGGAACGCTAACATGAGGGATGTTATTTCAGGGTTAGGGTTTCCTTTAGAACATTCTGCAAGCAAAAAAAGAGCACTTAGTGAAAAGCAACAAACATCTAGTTAACCTGTGACACCAACTGAAACATTACATGGATATGTTGAAATGGTTTCAAATGAGGGATTGCGTTATTCTGATCTTTGGGCCAAAGGGTGACTTCATAGAAGAAGAAATGGTGGATGGAATTTAACAGTTGGATCCCGATTATTGAAATGTTACTAATAGGGAAAGTGTTATAAATCTGACTGCTATACTGACAGGCCTATCAGTATTACTCGTGAAAAGAGTTATTAAAACAGTTTTAAGTGTAAAGCTTAAAGAATGATGTCTTGACCTTAAGCCAATGTTGTTCTCTATGTGCTTATATTCATGTAATTTCTGTTGTCGCTCAGTGTCTATGTTTGTACCTTTTCTAAAAAGTTCTGCAACTTGAATTAAGGCACACTGGAAACAGATTTGGACGCTTTGCTTCAATTTATCAACCACAGACTGGATGTATTGAAACAAGATGTAATTGTATTACCAAAGGTAACCGGCCATACTTTAATGCTCAGCAATGCCAATGAATAATTGTCTCCCACAATGCCTTCTTCTGGTCTTCGCATGTTCCCTGCACGTTGAGTTTGCATGACAGATGACTTATAAGAGATTATTCTAAAGGTTTGTAAGCATTAGTCAGTTTTTATTTATCTGCTGTTATTTTGAGGAAGTTAATTCATTAATACTTCTGCAAAATGCATATTTTGTTGCCGTTTCTAAAGTGCTTTATTTAGAGTTTTTAAGAGATTAACTTGTTAACTTATTATTGTGAACACACAAAGGTTTGCTTTTAGTTCTAGGTATTTGCAGCACAGTAGCCACACTGGAGATAATAAATGCTAACATGTTCTTGTGAAGGCCTCTTCTCTGGTCTTTGTTTAGAGGTGTGTGTACATTGTGTTCATGCTATCAATGACTACAAAGATGAAATATACTGCTCCTGATACTTCAGTGAGAACTGCACACTGCAAAATGCTTTATAAAAAACACAATGAAACCTGTTTGATGTCTTGGATCCACTGGGCAGACTTCACACACAGTCCCTAATTATTTGTGAAACTTTGAAACAAGAAAGACGAGGCTTATTATATACAAGGTTTTTAAAGTCAAGCATTATGTATTTTTTGGATTAATTAACTGTAAATAACAAACTGAAAGACATAAACTCCCTGTTTTTACAGACTGCAACAAACATATTTTTATGAACTCACACTGAGATGCATTATTATAACAAAATTTATTCAAAATAGTTACACAATTTAGATGCACAAATATATTAAAAGAACACAAAGTAAACTATGTAAACATCTTTCTTCTCAGTGTCAAAAACTAGACCTTAAGTGCGCATTCAATTATTTAAAAAGGGATATTTATCCATTATTTGTCCTCAAGAAGAAAATATTTGTGCTTCTAACATGAAATGGAACATCCCAGTAACCAGCACTGAGCACCTTTCACACCTTGGAGTGGAATAGCAGTTCAACATGTTAAGACACATTTTTTTCAGGAGGAGCTCTCAGATCAGTCTTGTGATCATCACTTTTACACATTCTTCACCAAGTGAATGATAAGAAAAACCCTAAACTGTAATCCAGTCTTTCTTGAGGCCTGTGTTTTTGTGTGTTTTACTTGTCTTCCTGGTCAGTATCCATGTAGCACAAACATAGCTGCTCCTTTGAGAGCAGGATCAGAGAGTCTCCGCTGCAGTGCCAGTTTAGTGACTGGACCTGGAAACCACCTGACAGGAGAGAGAAACAATCAAATGCAATCTCAATGAATTCAAAAATACAAGAAAAGAGAGAAACAAAAGCAATGTGCATTCCGAAAAAGGGACCACTTCATCATGTCTTTATACCCTGTTGTAACTTGGTATCGACATGTGGTATTAGTTTATCATCATTCATGTTTCTAAGTCAAGCTAAATGAGGCTCATGAAGTGGGATCTGATCACAAGTGGTAATTGGTATTTGGTGTTAACGCTACGTTTAATGCTACAACCAAATGCTATCAGGGTTCCCACTCTTTTCCAGAGATCATTTTCCAGGACATTTCCAGGACATTTTCATTGATGATCAAGCTGGTATGACAGTCTAAATTTAGTTCCTAATTTAGTTCCTAAATAGTCTAATATGTTCCTCTCAGTGGAAGTCTACATTGAAAGACATGTAGTCTATAGCTATCAATGAAATCATCTCTTACATACTTAAAATGATGGCAAATTGATAAGAGAATAATGCAACCACAGATGTACAGCAATTCACTTTATTAGTGCAACCAAGTAACAATGATGGGCAACTCTCATCTCAGCTTTCTCTTTTCTCAAAAAATATAAAATGAGCAAAGAAAAAAACAAAAGAGCCAGCAAAGGAATCAGGAAGCTTCCTTACTGAAATAATTAAATAATAATAATGATCAGAGGATCAGTGCTTTAGTGACCTAAATAGATCTGAATGACAAAAATGGCCACAAATGTTTCTCAACTCAACTCAGACTCAAAATATACCTGCTTATTCGTGATATTCATGATATTTATGATCAGCGATGTCTACAACGTGGAGTTTCTGTGCAGCTGTGTCGCTCTTTTTGTTCCGTTTGTTTTCACTATCAGGAGTTTGCACTCCTACAAGCTAGAGCAGGAGTTCTGAAACTTTTTGGAGCCAGGGACCCCTTACATGTGAGAAAATTGTCCATAGCCCCCTCATAATTGTAACACAGATTAAGCACATGAGTGATGTGTCATGATCAAAAGCTGCGGCTCTGAGAGCCGATGCTTTATAGTGAATCAGAAGAGCATCATATGTGAGGATATAGGATACAGGTGATGGAGGGGAGGCTGTGTATCCTGGCTTCATCTGTTCCATCAGAGAGAGTCTTCTTGAAGACCGGGCAAATACTCAGTGAGAGGAGAAATCGGATCAGCCCATCCAAGCTGGGGCATCTGATTTTTATCAATGCCAACCTGAGGACATTAATAATGTTTGCTCCAGTTTGGTTCTGGTTCTGTTTTCTTGAGTTTGGTCCTGGTTCTGGTTCTGTTTGCTAGAGTTTGGTTCTGGTTCTGTTTGCTTGAGTTGGTTCTATTTCTGTTTACCTGAGTTGGTTCTGGTTCTGTTTGCTTGAGTTTGGTTCTGGTTCATTTCTGGTTCTGTTCTGGTATGGTTCTGGTTCGGTTCTGGTTCAAGTCTGGTTCGTTTCTGGTACGGTTCTGGTTCGGTTCAAGTTCTGGTTCAGTTCTGGTACGGTTCTGGTTCGTTTCAGGTATGGTTCTGATTCGGTTCGGTTCCGATCCTGGTTCGGTTCTGGTACGGTTCTGGTACGGTTCTGGTTCGTTTCTGGTATGGTTCGGTTCGGTTCCGGTTCTGATTCGGTTCTGGTTCGGTTCTGGTTTGGTTCTGGTTCGGCTCTGGTTTGTTCTGGTTCAAGTCTGATTCGGTTCTGGTTCGGTTCTGGTACGGTTCTGGTATGGATCGGTTCTGGTTCGGTTCTGGTTCGGTTCTGGTTCGGGTCTGGTTCGGTTCCGGTTAGCTTCTGGTTCAGTTCTGGTACCGTTCTGGTTCGGTTCTGGTTCGGTTCTGGTTCAGTTCTGGTTTGGTTCTGGTTCGGTTCTGGTTCAGTTCTGGTTCAACTCTGGTATGTTCTGGTTCAGTTCTGATTTGGTTCTGGTTGAGTTTGATTCTGGTTCTGTATGCTTAAGTTTAGTTCTGGTTCTAAACCTAATCCTAACCCTAACCCTAATCCTAACCCTAACCCTAACCCTAACCCTAATCCTAACCCTAACCCTAATCCTAACCCTAACCCTAATCCTAAACCTAAACCTAATCCTAACCCTAACCCTAACCCTAACCCTAACCCTAATCCTAAACCTAACCCTAATCCTAACCCTAACCCTAATCGTAACCCTAATCCTAAACCTAAACCTAACCCTAACCCTAATCCTAACCCTAATCCTAACCCTAACCCTAAGCCTAACCCTAACCCTAATCCTAACCCTAATCCTAACCCTAATCCTAACCCTAACCCTAACCCTAACCCTAACCCTAATCCTAACCCTAATCCTAACCCTAATCCTAACCCTAACCCTAATCCTAAACCTAATCCTAACCCTAATCCTAACCCTAACCCTAATCCTAAACCTAACCCTAATCCTAAACCTAACCCTAACCCTAACCCTAATCCTAAACCTAACCCTAACCCTAACCCTAACCCTAATCCTAAACCTAACCCTAACCCTAATCCTAAACCTAACCCTAACCCTAATTCTAACCCTAACCCTAAACCTAATCCTAACCCTAATCCTAAACCTAACCCTAACCCTAATCCTAACCCTAATCCTAATCCTAACCCTAATCCTAACCCTAACCCTAACCCTAAACCTAACCCTAACCCTAATCCTAACCCTGACCCTAATCCTAATCCTAACCCTAATCCTAACCCTAACCCTAATCCTAAACCTAACCCTAACCCTATCCTAACCCTAACCCTAACCCTAAACCTAACCCTAATCCTAAACCTAACCCTAACCCTAATCCTAACCCTAACCATAAACCTAACCCTAATCCTAACCCTAACCCTAATCCTAACCCTAACCCTAATCCTAACCCTAACCCTAATCCTAAACCTAACCCTAATCCTAACCCTAACCCTAATCCTAATCCTAAACCTAACCCTAACCCTAAACCTAACCCTAACCCTAATCCTAACCCTAACCCTAATCCTAAACCTAACCCTAATCCTAACCCTTATCATAAACCTAACCCTAATCCTAACCCTAATCCTAATCACAACCCTAACCCTAATCACAACCCTAATTTAAAAAATAACAAAAAAGACTAAATTATATAGTTTAAAAATGATAAAAGTGTCACTATGAGCTCTGACCACGATGACCGTAGACCACCACCGTACCGGCCCCGGACGACTTGGGGCGGGGCACCTTGGGGGAAGGACCATGCACCTCCTGCCCCCCCATTAAGGGGGACAGGTTCGCTTCCCCTCACCTAACCCTAATCACAACCCAACCCTAACCCTTATCACAACCCTAACCCTAACCCTTATCACAACCCTAACCCTAATCATAACCCTAACCCTTATCACAACCCTAACCCTAATCACAACCCTAACCCTAACCCTAATCATAACCCTAGGATCAGGGTGAGAATGATTTTGTAACAGAATAAATGCACACAATTGGGCAATTATAAGGCTTCTCATAAAAACACTGTACGTAAAAGGGTTTTCAACACAAACCATTAGTTTTTGCAAAGTTAAGGTAAAATATACGGCTACAAAAGATCCTAAATTAAGAGCGGTTCGGGAGTCGAAAGAGCCCAACTTCCAATCACTAAAGCCCATGCTTACTACTATTTGCACTCTTAGTTTCCCTTGGAACTATTTGTATTGTAAAACGTATCAATGTAAATACTTCGGACCTGTACCTTAGTGATAAACAGATAACACTTCAATTTGAATCAAGTAAATACCACTTGTATACTTTAAAACAGAGGGTCATTTCATTCCTTCCACAGCATTTATACTTTTCAAGTAATTGATCTTAAACGCTTTCAGAAAATTAACAGTAACAAGACTTGCATATCGCTTCGAGCCACCAGATGGTATCATAACAATGGTGTATGCTGTTTTGTAATGGCAGCACAATTTTATAATTTACTAGAAATGTATTCAAATTATTTCATGGACCCCCACGTTATGGTTCGCAGACCCCCAGGGGTCCCAGGACCCCACTTTGAGAACAACTGAGCTAGAGTACGGTAATTGAGCCTAATGTACCATAAAACATAAACAATATACCCCTGTTTTCTGTGAATGCATGATTATGAAGTCAAGGAGAAAAGATGTGAAAAAAGTTGCGCAGTGTCGCTGTCTTTTCCAGCACAGCATGCACTCAACTTTCAATGAATGGGGATGTGTTTTGTTAATAGGGTCAGGTCGCACGCAGCCATGTTGGAATAATTTTCCAGGACTATATGTGATTTTCCAGGACATTTGACTTTTTCTCCCATTTTCCAGGTGTTTTCCAGTACTGGAAAACTGGTCAACTGTTTTCCAGGTTTTCCAGGTTTTCCAGGATGCGTGGGAACCCTGGCTATCCATTTTTGATCTGATTACCCAGGAGGTAAACTAATACCGGGGTTGAATGCACTCTCAATGGCATAAGCCCCTATCACACTCTCTCCAGGCATTCACTTGAGCCAAGCAAGGTAGGTCCAACTGTGAGAGCACAGCTGACAGTGACAACCTTGCCCTATGAGGTGCATGTGTGAAATGCAATTCTCAAATACATTAGGTACTGGATGTCCCTGTTATGTCTAGAACAATCCAGGAGTTCATGTGTGAACTAAAGTCTGTTACCTTCAGTGGGGACTTGGACAGAAACACAGCCTGCTGGGGACCAGAGATAGAGTTTGGTGTTGCCTGTACATAGTGCCAGCCGAGGGCGTCGTGGATCCCACTGAAAGCACCGCACAGCTGATGTCTGCTCAAGCACAGCCTCAAGGGTCATCTTCTGCATATCCCACACCCAGACAGCACTAGCCATGTTGTCTATAGTCAGAGAAACATACATTCACATATGAGGCATTCTCAGCTTCTGGAACCATGGATCACTGGCAGTAAAAGGAAAATAGCTATCAATTGAGTTGACCTGTAAGACCAAAAGCGCAAAATCTTATTCAGAAAAGAAATTTTTTGTGCATTGAGAAGTCAATGCAGAGAAAAGGTAAACAGTTGTAAGAATGCTTACCGTTTTTGGTTGCTAAATAGCGACTGTCTGAGCTGAATGCCAAAGCAGAGACACCTATCTTCGGGTTGGCTCGATCTGGATCTGGTTTGATCACAGGAATTTGGACTGGAGGTTGACAGATCTCATCTGGTGGAGACGGCAACATTAATTCAGAGTTTGTGATTAGAAAATGTTCATTACTTGACCTCAATAGTTTATCCAGATACTGCTTTTAAGATATTTCTGAAAGATATCAAAAACGTGTACATTGGCTCTGGGTGTTGAAGAGGGTGGTACCAATTGTAATGTTGTGTAGCGACAGGTCATCACTTCCAACAGCTGGCCTTCTTTCCACTTCCTTATATACAACCTAGAAACACAACAAAAGTAGTCAGTAACTGAACTGCAGTGATTTCAAAGCTCATCATGAAGGCTGGAAAATACTCACAGCTTTGGAATTGTTGATGGTTGCCGAGTGCTCAAACTGTGTAATTTTTTTCCATGTGATATGATTGAGGATGCGGACCTGAATAAAAAGGGTATCAGTCATTTTTTTTTGCAGATATTAAGCAATTATAGCCCGATGTGAACATATTTGACAATTTAAACAAATACATGTGTACTGTGTGCATGTGAGAAATGCCTCAAGTCATGTCAGACAAAGTTTGGGTGGAGGAATAAGTGTGAAAATGAAAAAAGGAAGAGGCTGAGGATGTGTGAAGTGGTCTCTTGCATCTCATCCGCATGAGGATAGTGGCTCTAAGCTAAATTTGCTGCTTCTAGAGTAACATTTACGATCTCTGACTCAATTGCTATTTGAGTTGTTTTATGGTTGATGCGGGTGAAGGGTTCTGATAAGATAGAAGTGGGATAAAAAAAAAAGACACATCTTGTTTTCTTTAAAAAAAAAAACTGGCTTATGTCAGACTGCACCTCTATGGTGCTTCCCTACTATTTAAAACACACAGAAAACTTTTCAGATGTGTTCTCAGTAAGATCAGCTGTATTTGTGATAGTTGTGTTGCGTAATGCCTTGATGTCATACCTGTTGTCTCAATGTCACCAGCCATAAACACATGGCTTTTTACAGATTACTGGTACTATGAGTCTGTTATGTTGTGGCAAGCTTTAATGTGATATCCTATTTCTCACTGTCATCAGGCACAACAGTGTAGTTGATGCCCTTACTTTTTCATCATAACTGCCAATGGCCAGGAACTGGCTGCTGGGGCTCCAGGTCACAGACTTCACACCCAGCGACCACTCATAGGCACTGTAGATGGACAGCAACCGGCCATCCAGAGAATACATCAACACCTTGTACTGCATGAATGACAAACATAAACGAAACAGCCTTACTATTCATCATCTGTTAATGTCAAGGATAGGCTTGATTGAATTAAATGTTGCAGAGCTCTGACGATGACGGATAGTTCCCTTTAACAGCTGATTCCTTTAAAGACACATGAAGCTTGTCACTGATACATTTCTGTATATGACAGGGTGTCAAACATTTGAACTATTTCAAGCATTAAATTGTTGTACAGAAATGACATCTACTTCTGACTTCAGTGAGAGTCCTGCAGTGCATACCTACAACAGTTTCTGAGGAAAGGGAATAGGTTGTATTCAACCATGTACCTAACATGCCTACACACTGTAAATAAATAGTAATAAATTCCCCAAAAACGATCAAGTCTGTTTACGCTGTCCTATTCTCTCGCTCATATTGAATCTGTGGAGCAAATGACTCACCTCCAGACAGCTATCCCACACCGCCAGGACACAACCATTGGGAGACCACTCCAGCCCTCCCAGGTCCTGCGTCTCAGTCTCAAAATGCTGCAGCAGAGTGACGTTATATCAATTAATACTGTGCGTTCCGGTTAGCATGGCTCAACAAACAACAAGTTATGCCTCCAACTTGGTTAATGACCAAAGTAACATCTGCTATTATTTCATTTGCAATTCATACTACAATTCCAATTCCAAAAAGGAATGAGGTGTTTTGCAAAATGTTTATAAAAACAGATTTTGATGATTCACAAATCATTCAAAGCCTATAATTAATTGAAAATAGGGCAAAGACAACACATCAAATGTTGAAACAGAAATGTATTGATTAACTGCAAACTTTTTTTCCCTGGTTACATAGTTATTTATCAGTTCTTGTTTTCATACTGTTGCTTATGTAGCCTGCTAACATGTGAAATAAATATAATAATGGTCATAAAATTCAGTTCTACTTACCCTGAGCAAATGCCAGTCATCACATACAAATACACTAACATAGTCTTTGCAGTCGCGGCGTTCAGCCAAAGCCATATAGCAACCATCTCTGCTGAAATCGATACCTGTGTTTGAAAGAATCTATAATTATATAGGTAACTACAAGTTACAGAGTACTATCACTAAACAACAAAAACCCTACAATGATACAGTCACAGCCAAGTTGAAAATAAATAAGTATTAAGAACTAAAACAAAAACAAAAGAGTTAACAGTACATGGTATGGTATAGTCATTACAAAGCATATATTAACTATTACTTAGTTGTTTTTTTGCTACTAATCACTCATAATACTACATTTCTCAAGCAAAGTTTAGCCAGGCAGTAGAAGTGAATTAATAAATGCAATAACAAATAAAGTCAATTGTGGTAAAAAAAAACAACAACAACAACAGTATGCATGCTATAAAAAGAGCAGTGAACATGTTACTAAATGCTGCTTGTGTATTTCATCCAATATACTAATGTGACACTTTGGCACCAGCAGGTCGCTGGTATGTAGCTATCATGGCCGTATTATTTATATGACGGCTGTGAGGATTCACAGGTTTCAGAAGGGCATAGTATTGCATGCGGAAAATGGGGAGAGTCATAGACCATCATTTTTCCCCATGCTGCTGACAGGCCTGTTATGAGGAGCATGCCCCATTTACTGAAGAGGGGCACAGCTGTCAGCAAAGAGGACTATAGTTTGGCCACATATCCAGGGTTGTGCCCCAAGGTAAAGAACGGCATGTGATTCATGAAGCACGCTGAGGCACTAAGACGACTGGCCCTGTCCTCAGGTACTCTGTGTAATACTTATACAATCATAAGCCAGGCGATAATAAATAAATACAACAATATTACTCTCATACTGACCCTTCTGACATGCTTTGGGATACTTGATGTAGGACACTGCTTTGGTGCACAGGGACCAGACGGTGATTCTCAGCTGTTGAGGCACAAGAGAAAAGAGAGAAATAAGGCAAACTAAGGATTATCTCTAAATGGAAAGTTAACAAGCAGACCATACTGCCAGACAGCACAACAGGCAAAAGCCTATTCAAATGAATGCATGAGGATTAATGAATTTTAAAGCCAGTTCAAATATTCATAATTAAGGAAATCTGTTTCCAATATCTATATATGAAAAGTGTTAACAAATTAAATAAATATATATATTTAATTTAAATAAAATAAATAAATTAAATATAAAAAAAGAAGTTGCTGAAGATCAAATTCAGCTCTCTTATTCAATAAGCAGATCCTAACTGTGGCTGGGATCTACTAAGTGTTATCTACAGTGTCCGTATGAATGCTCAAAAAACAGAGTCACTATTCAATTTAGTGGGCAATGCAACCAAAACTTGTCCACAAGTTAGGCCACAGCGCTGTGTAGTACGGTCTATCATGCCCTTTAACAACTGTGGACAGAGAGCCTTAAGTCTTTGAGGAGGTCACTGACAAATCTCTGTGAAGGATGTGAGACACAGACAAGAATCCATCCTTCACTACATGGATGGCTATGTCAGGTGCTTGGCGTGTGGAGAAGTGCCTATTGGTGTATTTCCACAAGCAGTGAGAGCACATGTTGAGATGCTGCAGTCACTGACAGAAACAAAAAAGATCATACAAATTAAATTCAGACTTTTGGGGCTCAAATGAAATTAGCAGATCTGACACAACATATCCACGCATTAGGAAAGAAGACCAGTCCGCTAAGATGTAATTGAGCTCTAAAATTGACACATCAACAGGAAGTTGCATAGCCAGCAGATTGCGGCATTCCCTAAAATGAGAAGCAGTTCCAATGAGAAATGCTCTTGCTGCAAGTCACAAAAAAGTAGCGTTAATGCCCAATCCTGGCAGGAGCCATTCAAATACTAACCAGCTTATTTTGATCTTCAAGACACAAGAATCATATAACAGGTCTTAGAGACACTGACAGGGAATGTGTGGTCTGTTTCACTGCATGTCTGACTATGTGCTTATAAGTTTACACAGAACACTTTGCTGAGGTCCCACAGGCTACATGTGGCAGCAAACCAATACATGACATTATGTAAAACTTTCTATAAATACAATTACAGCTTCATTACTGTGTTGTTCTGCAATTTCACACACACACACACACACACACACACACACACACACACACACACACACACACACACACACACACACACACACACACACACACACACACACACACACACACACACACACACACACACACACACACACACACACACACACACACACACACACACACACACAGCTTCAATACATTTAATGCTAGTAATAGTAATGGTGCTTTCTTTTCTGTCTAATTAAGATTCCTCTTGATGCATACAATCTTATTGATCAATTTACAGAAGATAATATAAGATAAGATATACTTTATTGGTCCCCCATTGGGAGAAACTATTTTGTTACAGCAGCTCACAACACGGGACAGGGAAATACAACAATGTACTAACAGTTAAAAATATAATAAGAATAAGAATAATAATGATAAAGGTAAAATAGAATAGAATAAAATAAAATAAAATAAAATAAAATAAAATAAAATAAAATAAAATAAAATAAAATAAAATATGGCAACTATTACAGATGTATACACACTATGTACACTTCTATCTGATACATAGATAGTAAGGTCAGTTATTGCATGGATAAAATTGCACCAGGTTATTTAAAAAAAACATACACAGTATGAAGAACAGTGCGATTCAGATGGATACAATAGTTATTTGCAATAAGTTAGCAAATAGTTAGTTACAATGCATTTACATTGGTGCTGTATGTATGCCCCTCACACCTTCCTTTACAGCTCATGGTATGCCACATATAAATTATTAGGATTGGAAAAAATGAAGACACCTGGTTGTGTATTAAACACAGACATTTTCTCACACAGAGCAAAGTTAATGTCAGAGAGGGAAAAATAAAAATCACAGTTAAAAACAACAAAGTGGGGCTCACTTGAGTAACTGCAGAGATAAAACTATTGAAGTGTCAAGGCTTTCATCATAGTGTCTGGGCAGACATTTGAACTGAGCTAAGTCTGTCACCTAACTGGGCTGAAGTGTTGACCCTCCTGTTCGGTTCAAGACATCCAGCTGTGTAGACCCTGTAATAACATCTCACTGCACGCTTCCTGGACATCCCCTCAGACACGGTGCCATAGAAACTAACATCAACACTGCTCAAACACAAACACACTTACACTTCTTAGATGCCATGAACCTGCCGTATAGGGGGGGATGCAGGGAGGACGAGCCCTGAAAGGCAGTGTAACCTTAAACTGGTTGGAGGAAGGGTGGCATGAGGAAAATAGGTGGGAAATGCTTCTTCATGTGGGGTGGTATGCAACAAGATCCTTGGTTGGTAAAGCTACACCTTAGATACATTTTCATCACCAAAGGTGAGCAGACGCTTGGGGATAAGAACTTGGGACCTCAGGGTGGCGTGAAGCAAAAATCCAAACCACAGGTGCCGTTAATTCATCAAAGACGGAAAAAAAAAATGTTGTGCCTTGGTTAGCGTAACTGTGACTGGTGATCAGCATTAAGTGTAATCACAGACAAGAACATCTTTCTGTTTTATACTGTATGTCTAAGGGTTCCTTATCATAAGAAGCTGTCTGAGGTCCCTTCAGATTTCAAGCAAATCGTGATCAGAGGGTTTTCTAAATAGGGCTTCAGTGGATGTATAGTTGTCTTTCATAATAAAGCCTGTAAGCCCTTCAGAAATGTAGAGACTATTAGTGTAATTAAGAAATGTACAATTAAAGTATACTTAAAATGTTGTGACAAGACAGTCTTGTTAAGACACCGCCAAATGTGACAAGTGAGGCTCAATTCGAACCATCACGTCAAGTATTCATAGACAGAACCCAAAGAATTAAGGAGCATTCCCAACAAGACGGCCTGTAGGCAACATGATAACTAAGATCTGTTGTGGACAAAAGTTACTGACAGCAACTTGAAATCAAATATATCTATCAGCTATTCTTTTTGCGCGCCTCAGCAAGTGCCAGAAAATGGGAGAGTGTATTTGATGCCATATAGGCCTATCTGTCAGCAGAGGATTAGACTGTAAGCATTCCACATAGGAAGCAATTTCAAACCAATATAGCCGATTTCTCCTATTACAGCCTCATGATTCTACCAAGGAATTGGAGCCCCTCACAGCCCACCCGTAGGTATGGGTGAGCTATTGTCCCGTACTGCAAAGCAGCAGCTGCCTACGTTTGCAGTTTAGTTCAGTAGCACTGTTGCCAACAATGCTACATGTTAGCGAGGCTCCAGCGGTACTGGCCAAGAATGCTATCGCTAATCCGATCCCAACAATGTAAAAACCATTAGAGAGGTGAAGCTCAGTGATGTCCTTGGCTGGAGTTTTTCCACCCTCAGTTTATCACCCCTCAGCTGGTAAAGGTGGATTAACATGGATGCGTGAGCCGCATTTTGTGAGGTCCTAAGATAAACAATTGGAATTCATATAGGAGATGACTTGCATGAAGTCTCGCAATACACCAGCTATGTTCAGCAATGCAACTTTCTATTAAACCTGTGAAATGGCGCCACCCCATATCTGAAAGCAGTTGTAAACATATCTGCATCTAAATCAAAGTATTTCAACTTGAAGCGTTTAATGACAGCACAAAAGCATTTCTGGCAGGCTGGAAATGTGTGGCTCACCTCAACTACAGGCTTTTTAGGGTTGCCACTGAAACACACTTGAGCACTGGGGACCAATATTTGTAGTCTTTTTGCTACTGTTACTGTATAATATTAAATGTAAACTCTAAATTGTCTATCCACAAAAATGTGAAAGTATGCAGTTTGCTGTGAAACACAATGTACACTGCACTGGCTTAAAAAAAGTCACATACACATACACACACACAAACAGGCACAATCTACCCCACAGGCAGCTGTCCCTAAACAAGTTAATATAGCAGGCTGTTTATGAGTGGAGCTGAAACTCAAGCCTGACACGAACACCCGTCTGGCACAGTCTTAATGAAATCTTGGGCAGGGGTGAAGGTAAGTTCAGTGGGGCCCTTGGCAATGTGGTGCCTGCTTTGCTTCTGCATCCTCAACAAAAGGACAGTATGCAGTTTTAACTACTTGCTTACATTTAGCTAAGTGATAAAGGCAGGTTTATAAATTCATCACATCATGGTAGTTGTATTATGGACTGCAATGAAAAGCTTTCTTCTATTATACCATTGAAAATACCCATCAATGAGCTCACAAGAATGTAATCCAGACAATAAAAAAGGACTATTACAATGTGTTTATAATACAAAGGTACAGCTTTAGGGCTGCTCGATGGCTCAGCATTGTTTTCCCAAAGTTTTTGAGCAGAAATACTGATGTGGGGTCACTTAACTGTAAATATTTCACGTTTGGTTAAATGAAAAAACATATATTATAAACCTTTGATTAGACTTTTTTAGTTATCAAATTGGCACACTTTGAACAGGAAACACATGGGTGGTTTAAGACAGGAAAAAAAGCTTCCCAAAAAAGGGTGATCAGTACTGGCACTAATCAATGCATCTGATTTAAGGATAGACCGATTATCGACCGGGCCGTTTATTGGCGCCGATATTCGGCATTTTGATGCATATCGGCATCTGCCTTTTTTTAAAAATCCGACTGCCGATAAGAGATCAATTTAAAACTGGGTTATTTTGGCTCATTTCTCCTGCAGTTTCTCATCACAGGGGACGAGCTGAGCAGCATCTGTTGTGGCCCCTACAACTACTAGTGATTAAGACTCATACAACCCCACTCAAAAAAACTGAGATATCCCTTTAAAAGAAAGATAAGTGAAAGATTACATTTCAGTTATATTGAAATTTTGGAAAACTTAAATTACCATAGACAACTTTAGGTAGTTATTTATTTGTTTAAGTTTTCATTTAACTTTATCAGACATGCTGCTGAGCCTGGGAGCTCCCTGCACTTTTTGTTAGAATTTTAAAACAAAGATGTCTATTGTCTAAGATAAAAACAAAACCTTTAACATGTTGCAAATCTGAAAAGCTGTTCAATAAACATGCTTAAAGGCATTTATACGAAGTTAAGCATTGGAGTTTGTATAATTCAAAATTTTGACGACAATATTTTCCCTTTTACTTCAAATGAATATCGGCTCCAAATATCGGTTATTGGCCTTCTTGACTACCAATAATCGGTATCGGCCCTGAAAAAACCCTATCGGTCTATCTCTAATCTGGGATTAGATTGTCTATTCAGTAGAAGCTATAGTGAGCCCCATCTGATTTGATCCTTAGTTTCATGTCAGCTGTTACACTCCTGCTGTTAATCCAAAAGCTTTCATCAAAGTAAATGCAGAAAGAACGGCTACAGGTGTAAATCCACCCAAGATGCAGTGACATTAGATCACTTAGGACACATTTGCAGATCTAATTTGCAGGTCTAAAATGCATATGGCCACATTAGTTCAGCAGGATGTATGCCAATGTGACCTAGGCCTCAATGAGGGACTGCCTATTTTATGATTTCAGGGCAACAGTTATAACCAGGAGTTGACAATCTGACTGTCATCTTTTCCCAATTACACACCTCTCTGCCGTGTCTCATGAAACTCTTTTAGTTCCATCGTTCCTCATGCCATTTCAAGCATTTGAAAACATGACAGAAAAGGATGTGTAAGAAATGTAGAACACACGGCAGTCTGTTGGTGAGGTACAGTGCCCCCACTTCATCTCTCTTCCTGTCCTTCAAGTGTGCGTTATACTTTTTAGCAGTTGATGCTTTTAATAGCAAAACGATGTCGGTTATGTGTTGAGATGTGAACACAAGCGGTCCCCAGAGACGCTGGTGGAAACATACTCTTATCACAATGTGTAAACTGCTGTTCATACTGCTGTCCACTTGTGATTTGATCACCCAGGAGATGTGTTAATACCAGGCGTAAACTGGCTCTCCATCCCTCATGCACTCTGCAGTAAATTACAGAAAATCCCCTGTGACAGCAACAAGGCCAAAGGGGAGAGGATTTGTTATTTCACAACTTGCCATTTTGTATTTCTTATAGCATGCCAAGGCTTTGCAATTGTCACCCGTACACCATATTGACTTTAAAGAATTTATAATCTAGGAAAGAGAAGAATGAGATTTGAACTGTGCTTCAGTTGATTTTTAGCTTTAAATTACTGAAATCTAGATCAGGGATTCAATGAAAACAAGGAAATCTTAAAAATAATGCTTTTTAAAATTTTCTGAATAAACTGCTGTTTATTTAAAGTGTTAGAAAACAATTTTCATTTCATCAAACAACTTGTTTAACACAAAAAACCTCATACAACAACTCCTATCTCAACTTCACTGAAACACAAGTAAAGGGGAAATGGAAAACCGAAAAAAGGAAGAGGAAATCTTGAAACTTAACAACAGTAAGTAACAGCAGAGGTGGTGTTCAATGACAAGTCATTTGACAAAGATACATTTAGAAAGAAAATTGAGAAAAGCATTCGATGACTGCCAGGCAACTCACACACAGACTTTCTAAGAACTGAGCCATGATGATCCCTGTCTGCGCCTTACCCCCTGAAGGGGCTGAGTCTTTTCTGTACCGTTCTGATATTCTTTTTCTTTTTGGAGGAGGATGCAGTCAGACACAAAGCAGACATGCCACAGACACTTGCACTCCTTGCACCCTTCACCAGACCAGACACAGTTGTGTGTGGGGCCACAACACCTGTCAAATGATTCCTGGAGTCAGGTTCAGAATGACAGACACAACCCACCACGGTGGCCCCCCGTCATATTCCACATGGCTTGAGGGTAGCTGCTGTAGCTCCTCACCCCTTACAGCGTGTGCTTACGATGGAGTGAATTTAAACAAGGAGTCAAGAGGCATAGAGAGGAACTAAATGCATCTTTATTAGTCTGGGTTTCATTCTGCAGACCTAAACAAACACCATTCAACATACCCTGCTTTTTTTTTCTCTGTGAGACTTTTTTTCCCGGATATGAAAGCAGTGAGGATTGATTTTATCACAACATACAGTGCATATGTATGAGCATACATTTGCTATGTCTCAATAATATGGTGCCAAAGGTTTTTCTACCAGTCCACTCTCTACCTACAGGAGACGCCACTAAACTGACATAGAAAAGAACGTGAGGAAGACATTTCAGCAGCATGCAGTGATGCTAAACTGAATTATTAAAAGTAATTTAGAATATTTATTTATAGTAATAAGTTATAATTTAAGGATTTCACCTGCTGATGGCAGACAAGATACAGGAGAGCAAGACTGAACAAACTGGTGAAGAAGGCCAGCTCAGTCCTGGACCCTGTGGAGGTGGTGGCTGACAGGAGAATTATGGCCAAGCTGTCGTCTCTGATGGACATTTTTTTTCTATATATATTCTTGTTGAAATTCTTGCACTGTACACCTTCTTGTTTGCTGCTGTTACTCTGTGAATTTCCCCGTTGTGGGACGAATAAAGGAGTATCTTATCTTATCTTATCTTATCTTATAAGGTTTGAACTAATAAATGTCTCCATCTACACCTGGATCTGTATTACATTACCACAATACACCGACAATTTCAGTACAAAATGCAAAGTAAACTATGCAACCGGTCATATTATTGATTCATTAATGTACATTTATTTGTGGGCTAAAATGTAAAGAATGTAGCACACTTCTATTTCTTTGCTAGAATATCTCCTCTTCATTCTTTGCTAGCCTCCAAAGTGTGACCTGTGGTTTCACACAATGCACTGAGACTAAAAGATTACCTTCACCATATGAAAGAAACAAGAGCCTTTTACTCATCGCTATAGATTTGAGTAACATGCTACCTGGGCAACCCAGAATGGCTGATAAATTCACCTACTCTAAATAATGCTACTTTTAGTTTTTATATATTCATGTCTTAAATTGATTGCTTCATTATCTTTTTAAATCCCAGTGTTTCTTCAGTAACTTGTGAAAATACATTTTGTAACTGTTAGTTGAACAACAGGACATCTCTTACAGGACTTACAGCCAAAGAAAATAGTGGAGCAACATGGGGGGGTTACATGCACATCGCACCCATGCTCCAGTGGTATTTGAGACCCATGTATGACAGGACGCTAACAGGAGGGGAGCAATGAAATCAGGCTGAATACATGCATCAGGTGGGGGGGCATTGGGGTGTTCAAGAAAGGCTCTGGTGTCTGGCTATTTTCAGGTCCCCCCCTTCCTTGTGGGCCAGCAACAGTTGAAACCAGACAAGCATATTCATAAGCACACACTCACGCACCAACTTCACACTTACATGGAACTCAGTGGTGTTGAGAATGTGACGTCCATCTGGACTCCAGCGGGAGGAGAGTAGTCCTATTGAGCCCTCATCAATCTTACAGTGCCAGTCCGGCTGTTCCAGAGACCACACCTATATAGAAAGACAGAGAGTGACAAACAGACAGCGACTATTACTGATGACATCTTTCACACATGTCCTGTATCTCTCTCCTGTAGAAGTGCTTTTTAACTGTAAGATACTCCTGAGCATCAGACATCATGAAAGACTGGCGCTGGATACCGTGTCAAAGGTAAGATACTTGCACTTTGATGCACATGTTACTGACACAGGTGTGCAGGACTTGTTTTCATACAAAATATTTGTTTGATTTTTGTTGAGGCATTTAAAAAGTCATTCAAAGTGTCAATTATTAGGATGCAAGTTCAAACATATTTAGGGGCGTAAGCAGAATCCACATTTTCATGATGCAAAATAAACCATAAGTAGAGCAGTTTCAGGAATATAACATTAGGTTTATCAAGCTTTGCATTCAGAAATCATGCATGTCATGCAGGAATATTTCTAAAGGTACTGTAAGGAACTTTTGTTGGTAATGAAACAGACTGGCATTAATACTGATGCCTCTTTCTGACCTACAAAAGTAAATGAGACCATCAGTGATGAGATCAGTTATTTCTAAACCGTTATTTGTAATGTATAACACCACTGTGTAGGGCAGGTATCAGATGAATTGATTCAATGCATGCCACAGATTCAGCCTTTTATTTTTCAAAGATTCCTGATAAATGGTATAATTTCTTTTCTAAAAGCAGGCAACATTATTTGTTGAAAAGAACACTCCTTACAGGTTCAGGATAAAATGAGCAAATTGAAGAGAAGGCTCAAAGTAACAACAAAGACAAAATAGTGGTTTTGGCAGGGTATTAGTATTTTTGCGTTTGTTAAATTAAGTCATGAAAAATATCAACTCATAATGTGATAGTAAAATGGTATTATATAATTAAAAATCTAAAGATTGCACTTCATGTCATGTGTATACATATCAAGAATCCCTTCTCCATCAAAAAATCTCCAGTTATATAGAGCTACCTAGAAATATTCATTTCTCAGCCACAAATAAACACAGCAAATACATTGATCAGATTCTACTGTGTAGGCTTGAAGGCCTCTGATTCTTAATTGTAAATATTTCTTTCATGATATAGTACCATACTTCCCAGTCATGTCTCTATTTTGGAAAACAATTGAATGTTTTATCAAATGATTTATAAGATCTTAGTTTCTTTTTTCTCTCAATACATTGAGTCTATATAACAACATAAAAGTGGATGTTGTATGATTACAACACACAGCCTGTTGCTTATTCTGGCCTTTTGTCAAAGTACTCCTTTTCAATTGAGATGTGTCTTTCATTTAAAATAACCCTTGATGAACCTGATTACCACAAACAGTATTAATTAAAAAGGAGCATTATTGACTGTGATCAACAAAGCATGTGATTGATCATTTACATAACGTGGTCCCAAACTTTTATAATAGCCCACCTGTACTATTCCCCTCTTGTACATAGCACAGAGGATGAAGAGGGAATCAGAAGACCACTCCATGTGGGATATCTGGTCCAGACAAGTGTAGAGCTGTAGTATCTGCAAGGTGCTTACATCTCGCACCACCAGCCTGTACTGCACACAAGTAGCCTGAGGAGTAAGTCAGAATCAGAAGAAATCAGAATCAGAAATACTTAATTTATCCCGGGGAGGGAAATTCAGTCATTACAGAGCCCTTATACACAGTATGTAAGAAAGTCAAAATATTAATAGAAAGAATGAATAAAATGAGATATAAGTACAAATAAAATTAAAATTAAATAATAATAAAATACGTACAAAAGAGCTGGGAATGAAGGTGATATAGAAGGATGTTAAAGTGGTCAGGATATTGCACAGTGTAATGCACAGTTGTTGCACAGAGCACAGGTTATTGATCAGTGATCAGAGGGAGGAGTTGTACAGTCTGATGGCCACAGGCAGGAATGACTTCCCGTGGCATTCTGTGGTGCATTTGGGGAATATGAGTCTTGGTCTGAATGTATTTTTCACCAGCACGTTATAGAGAGAGTGGTGGATGTTGTTCATGATGGCATGGAGAAAAAGTCCACACACTTTACTATGAACAAAGTTGAACTAGAAACCCGACAATGTGGACTATAACAAAGTTGAAAGTATTATTTGTACTAAACAAACCTACACACAAAAAAAAGGTAAATATCATAACCTCTTACCAAATATTTCCCATCTGGAGAAACTTTACAGTGCTGGTTGGATTGCTTGAATACCTCAGAGAAATTCATCGTATCAGCAGCTGCTCCTGTACAAAACAAATTAACAGTTACAGAGGTATATTACAAATATGTTAGCTGAATACAAATATTTGTGATGACAGATCGCTTACTCACAGCGGTGGACAGTAACAAAGTAAATTTACTTGAGTACTGTACTTAAAGCTGCTGTGAGGAACTTTTTGTTTTCGATTCTGGCGCCCCTTGTGAACAATGCAATACCTTTTATCTCTTGTCCTATACATGCAAAAAGTAGTGTTTTCAACAAAAACCTCATCCTCTTGTCTTTTAACAGTCACCTTTATCAGTTAATGTGATTATTTCCATGAAAAACAGTCAAATAAAGGCTATTTCTGAAGCGAGGTGTCCATCATCTGGTCGGAAACCTACCCCCTCAGGGCGGTTTCAGACATTAAAAATGACAACAGAAAAGGTGTCAGTGTTGCTGCTGATGGACTTGTTTGCTATCAAGGTCATAAAGAGGCATCAGTATCATTTTCAGTCTGTTTCTCAGCCAGTTTAAAACTCCTCACAGGGCCTTTAAGTACATTTTTTGATTATCTGTACTTTACTTGAGTATTATTTTTGGGGGGGACTTATTACTTTTACTCCACTTCATTTGGAAGACAATTGTTGTACTTTTTACTCCACTACATTTCTATCAATGCTCTAGTTACTCTCTACTTTTGCTATGAAGTCAGCTCATGAATGTCCTTCTCTTTTCTGAAATCTGATCCCTAGGACAGTAAAATGTGTTTGTGTAGCTCTGTTTGTCTCTGTGGTTTAGTCATACCTGTATATCAAACACAGAGCATCACTCAGATCAGGCAGTTCATGTAGAGGTGGTAATGATGGCTATAATTCTCCACCTGAGCACCCATGGTCATATCTTCAGCCCGTGTTAGACGTTTTTAAAATGAAGAATGATACGTATAATTTGAAATGTTGAAATGATACGTATAATGAGAAAGCGTGTTGAGCTACGTAACATTTGTTTCATTCCAGGTGAACATTTCAAACTAAGTTGTCTGTGCTTGGAGTAACTTAGTTTCTGTTTTTATTCCATGGTATAGTTTATAGAGGTTTCAAGTAATGGTTTCTAGATAAATATAATGTAACATAATGTACTCCTATGTATTCTTGACTGCACTTAATTCTGAAAATACAATGTTTTAAGATATTTAAAAAATACTTTGAGTACTTAAGTATTTTTAAAGCAAGTACTCCAGTACATTAACTCTAGTAATAATCTAACAGAACAACTTTCACTTGTATTGGAGTAATAATTGACTAGAGGAGTATGTATACTTTGGCTTAAGTAATGAAGCTGTGTACTTTGTCCACCACTGCTTACTCGAGTAAAATGTTGTCATTTCCAAATGCTAACACTTGGTGGTGCTCTAAGTCCATTTATTAAAAATGCTCTTCACAGCAAACAAACTCACACGTTTAATACTCATACACCGAAACAGTTCTTCTCTGAGGGAAAGTTGGTCACTATATGAGGATAGTAATAATCTGAGTCAGCTAGCAAAACTAGTAAACTGGTTTAAACCCAACCCCTAAGCAAACTGCCGAGTTACAAGTGCTAACGCAGCCTAGCTAACACGCTAAAGACTAAGGAGAAGGCAAAGTAAAAATCAAACATGAACCGGGTCGGTATTGTAACTTCATTGCATTGTTCCTCACTGTGAGTTCAATCAGCCAGCAGGTAGACTTTTGCTGTACTTCATGCCATCCTTGGACTCATCCACCAGTCGTGATAGCATATTAGCAACTTAGGAAGAAGCTTACCTCCACTATCTGCACACTCTTTGGTTAAACTTCCCCCCAAATGAGACTTATATTGCCTTCGATGATCGGGAGAGCCGCCAAAGTCTAACAAACAGTTTTAACAATTGTTTTTCTTAGCATGACTGTCTCACAGGGGCTCAAGCTGTTCACCTAACTGTTGCTAGTTTGTTTGTATGAGTAGATGACGTCACACCCACAGTGTCCAATCATCGCCGTGCTGCTAGTTTTTGCTTTATGGGAAATGTAGTTTTTTATCCTTCCTTCTACGAGCATACTTTTATAAACGACGATATACTCATGATCAGTTTCCATAACATATTTTATTATTTATGAGTATATTCATCGACTACATGTGCACTCTGGCTTAGGCTAATTTAACTGATTTCATGTCTTTAAAGGTAGGCACACTTATATACCTTTCTTTGTACAGACAGTATTTTTATTTTTATTTAGAGTTTTTTGGATTTGTGTTTAGGTTTATATATTTATTGTCCTTACTGTCTCGTTGTGTCCTTGCTGTCTTGTTAAGTACCAGTGTTCCATTCACCACGTCAAATTCCTTGTGTGTGCGAGCTCACTTGGCAATAAAGCTTTCTTGAATCTTGAATATTTTGGGGAAGGCTGACAGGTAACATAAAATTAACACAGTTTTTTCGTAGCTTAAATCTTAATCACTGGGATACTTTTGATAGGCCATCTCCCTACATTGTCCCTTCACTGAAAAGGTTTCCCGCTTGTGTGCACTCAAACCGCGCGACGCCTCCCTGCTTCTTCTCCCAGCGCAGTACACTTTTACCTCCCCCTCGGTCTAATTCAGCAAAGATCACACCTCACTGGACCACATGCAAATCAATTTTCCTCCTGTTTCCTTGCAGTTACTTCTGATTCTCCGAAAAGTCAATGTTTTTAAGCCCTTGTTATCATACTGTTAATTCTGTCGATTCCACCCCCCTCCTTTTTTTTTAATTCTCGCTGTGTTTTTATGGAGGGTCACTCTCTTGGCATGTTCGATAACAAACAAGCAGGTGCTCGGAGCAACAAAATTCTTTGGTGTCTGGATTGGAATAATATTAACCTTTAAGGTATGTTGATTATTTCCTAATTTCTTGTTGTAGGAATGTGTTTTGAGATAGCATATTCAACAGATTGGGCCCTTTTCACTCAACAGTCGGAGCAGCTTCGGTGTTCGTTGTTTTGCAAATAATATTTTTAAAATATAATAAAATAAATAGCCTATAGACTATATGAAATACATTTAGCCTACAGAAGCTCAACTTTCTTCACAATAACGAAAAAGGGATCTTGAGTATGTTTATTGGGTTAATAGTAGCCTATGAATATCTACAAACTTCTGTGGTTAAAACTTAGGCTATCTGATGTTTGTTTATTTGTTATTGTTCGCTATCTGACTGGGAATATGTAACAGTATTGTTCAGAGGATAGTAGCAATATAAAACACGCCTATTGATGGACATAAACTGACAGGAACAATTGCAAGCCTGTGGTCATAAATAACAATTGGGTTTTGTTACAATTAGTATTTTTTGTAAATGGGTTGCTCTATTTATTTACCTTTTATTGCAACATCAAAGGGTATAAACGATCAATGTATTGCAATACATTTTTCTAACTTAAAAACATACAATTTATTAAGAAGCAGGCCGTATCTATCCTATAGATCTTTAACTTGTTTTCTTGGATGTTAATTTTGTCTTTAAATGTATTGAGCTTAGATCGTAATATGTCAGTGCTTCAAATATAGACTATCCCATGTCTTGAAACACACCGATGACGTCTGACGGAAACCTCCTTTGAATCATCAGTTTCAATGTGAGATATATTACCTGGGCTGTAAAGGGTCGAATCTGAATCCGATTTTTAAATTAATTTCGTATATAGTTTTTAAATTAATTTCCTCTCTGTTGGGACAATGCCGAAAATGGCCCTTGGGGAAAGCAGTGTGTGTATGTGTGTCTGTGTTGTCATGGGTGCAGTAACCCGGGTGTGGAGACACAGAGTGGAGACAGGTGAATATAAGAGAAGCAAGTCACATTTAAAGGTTTAGCTTATAGACAAAGAACCAGCAGAGGCCGTGTTTTGCAGAAATAACACTTGCATGGAGAATTCATGGAATATCTAAATAAGAGTAGCTACATAACTTAACACTAAAACATAGCCTACCAATTACTCTATCTATCTATCTATCTATCTATCTATCTATCTATCTATCTATCTATCTATCTATCTATCTATCTATCCCTCTATCCATCTATCCCTCTATCCCTCTATTCCTCTATCCCTCTGTCTGTTTCCTTTAATTGCCTATTTATAGGTACTATTTTAAAAGCCTATGTTTACACGTTTCTCTATGAAGACATGTTCACTGACACTATATGAATAATAGGCCTACAAATCGTTGCATTGGATACAATAATATGAGCATTTATTTCGTCATGGTGGGAATTAGAGGTTTTCCTCCACTGTATGCTTTAAGTGAAAAAGTTGTCCGTGTCCAGGTGGAATCAGAGCTCCGTTGCCGACCGAAAGCAAGCCCGTTGAAGTCCCTCTATAGTCTTGACATTGCGTCGTCAGATCACCTGAAACTCCAGAGTTACTCTGGTGTCTGATGAGGAGAACTGGGAATGGGGATCGGCTTCTGAGGCGCCAGCATCCTCCGGAGCAGCGGGAACCTGCTGGCGCTGGAGAAATCACGAATTACTAGCCTGCAATTTGCGTCCTGCGGGGTATACCACATTCATTTTAAATTGTATTATTTATTTCTCATTCTTTAACTATGGTGTTCACAGAAAAAATAAATCGGATGCATAGAAAAACAGCCTTTAGTCAGCAGTCATGACATCACTCCAGATGTTTACCGAGCTGTTAGTCTTCAATCGATTAAGTATATTGACCGATAAGGGAAATAACATGTAGCCTAGGATATGTTGAGATAAGAATACAGTCACAAATGCAACAACAGACACGATCACTTTTAGGTAACAGTCGAATAAATAAAAAGATATAGCCTATAGGCTACCTGAAGTCAAATTACATTCATTAATTCCAGGAAAATAGTTTGATGTTGCAGCGAACATTTCTAAAGTCATGCACCTTTGCCACAGTTTTTCCTGCAGTCCTTCAGAGGGGTTACTAAGGAGATATGACGCTGCTATGGTGCGACACAGGGAATTTACTAAACTTTAGTGCGATCAACAACGTCCAGGAGGGTTTGTGTTGGATGTTAAGTGGCACATCAAACCAGAGAATTAATGAAGACATCTGTTACGCATATTAAGCTCTGCAGTCCAGCTGATCGTTTGTTTCTTACAGTCAAGTATTTGTTTTTCAAAACGGCTTATTTTGACTCTTAACAACTTGCACAGAGCCACGGATGTCCTCCTTACAGGTACATTTCAACTTCAAATGTCATTTGCAATATAGGGCATGCACAAAGAAGAGTTTATCATTTGTTTGGTAGGCTATGTTATAATTGGGCAAAGTGTTTACTTTTAGATTAGACAACCTGATGATGATAAACAATGCCAATCAAGTAAATGGACTGTCCACTTTAGCTCAACTTGCTATTTGCTATTGTCGCCTTTAAAATGTCAGAACGCGTTTTAAGGTTGCAGTACAGCTTTGTTATGTGAGACGGAGGCGGAGGAGCTGATGCTCACACTTCAGAAGGAAAGGAAGGAAGCCTCCCCTCAGAGGGAGAGGGTGATGAGGCAGGCAGGTCTGGGCACGCCCAGGCCCTCTGACACCCTGTGCCACCTCACTGGGACTACATTGGTGTGATCACACCTGGATGCATGCGTGTGCGTTTGAACTGCATCCTGTCCTTATTGAACGCTGATAAAGTTATCATGTGTCCAAGTTTGTTTCCAGTTACAAAGCCTTTTCGAAGTAATTTGTTCATGATTTGATAGAAAATTGTCCCAGCTCCATAAAACCTTTTTAATTTGTTTGTGTTTGTGTTCTTCAGAGTGATCTGCCCCTCACCAGACTGTAAGATGTCCCAGTCCACAGTTACTGAAGAAGGAGGCACCTTTGAGCACCTCTGGAGCTCCCTGTGAGTGTCAACAACACCTACTGACGATTGTTTTACTTTTCTTCAATGACCATATTTTCCACATTACATAATGCCTCGTATAAAATGTCCAATAAAAACACATATTATTCTGTCCTGACCTAATGGGTCATTTTATTTAAGCAAATAAGAGTAAAACTTATTTGACATAAAACTAAGGCTTACAGAAATACTTATTTTTCATTATACAAAAAACATCAAAAAAAAAAAAAAAAAAAAGTGTCCTTGTAGTGTGAAAAAGACAAGAAATATTGGCGTTGGCCTGGGCGTGGGCTGTAGGTCCGATATTGGGTAAATCTGGTTACCTGATAAGCTCTTTCATACTCTTTGGAGATACCTGTTAGCTTTCTTACTGTAAGATAAAACAAATACTCTTTTATTGTTTTTAACAGCCAAAATAAAAAAATATTTATCCACAGACCATTTTATTTATCTTCATTATTAGCTATTCCAATAACAGCAAATGCTTTACATTACAGTTCTCTGTACATTATTTAAGCTTATCCCTCTGATGAACTTGATGAACTTTGTAATGTGTTCGTAGGGAGCCAGACAGCACCTACTTTGAGCTTCCCCCGGGCAGCCAGCCAGGTGACCGTCCAATGCCTTCTACCAGCACCCCAGGGAGCCATCGTAGCATTGCTGCTGAGGGCTCTATGGATGTCTACCACATGAGGGACATGAACGACAATGTGATGGTAGGAACATTAGCTTTCACTACAGTTTGTGAATACACTTTACTCTTTTTTTTTTATTTGGAGTGAGCTGCAGATTTATCTACAGGGTGATTTCATCCCCTGTGTCTGATGGGGTGGTTTCTTTGTTGAACATCCCACCATTACTACCCACACACACGCACACACTGACACTCCCACAGAAATACAATCTCCCAAACATCTTGTCTTTTTCCATGTATTTTCCTCTTTCATTTTTTCCCTCCACTGTTGAGGAGATTCCCTCCTCTGTTTCCCTCTCCCCGACAGCCTATTCCCTCTCTCTATTTCCCTACGGACTGGCCCGTAGGGACTCTGTCTCCCTCTCGCTCGCTCTCTCTCTCTCTCTCTCTCTCTCTCTCTCTCTGTGTGTGTGTGTGTGTGTGTGTGTGTGTGTGTGTGTGTGTGTGTGTGTGTGTGTGTGTGTGTGTGTGTGTGTGACTGTGGGTGGGGGTAGCGCTCTTAAGGGTGTTAGGCTAATTAAAGGCAAAACCAGGACCCTTTGCAGCCATCTGGGGTGTAACAGCAGTGAGGGTGTGTGCGTGTTTGTGCACTTAAACTAACATGCACGTATGCTTGCAAATGTATGCACCTGTATCTTGTTCCAGCTGATGGAACCTTTATATGACAAAAAGTTTGCATTCTTGCATTCTTTTTTTTTTTGAAAGAAGACGTATCTCCACTTAATCACTTTGACTTCTCTTGAAATTAATCTGACAGAAGTTTCTCAGTCCACTCAGGAGACTGTGACTATTGGAATATGAGCAGGTTGCATGGTTTTTGTAGGATCATACTGATATGCACTTTATATATTGCACATTTGTTCAATCTATCTATATTTCACCCAAAAAGGAAATCATTTCACTTCCACACACACCTATATTTTCTTCCCCCTTGTGAAATATTGGTTGGATCTACATGTAATCTTTAAGTAGGCAAGCCTGGGCCTGCCTGGCCAGTTAATGAATAGTCATGACAGAAATAAGGGGGCGGAGCCAGGCTTTGTTGTTAGATGCAAAGCAAGGTTGAGAAGGCCCAGTGAGGCAAAAGAAATAAGTGGAGGAGAAGAGGGGCAGGACATCTCCTGTATCCTCCATCATGTGGACTGCTACAGTCACGCTTGAAGACGGCAGAGTGTAAGTCTGATGAGAGCCGTGTCATAGAAACATCCCGTCTTATCTTTCAGGAGCCTTAAGATGCTCTGTGATGTGGTAAGTGGAGTCAACCAGCTTCTTGTTTTAATGTTTGGAAATGATGTGTAACTGGTGGCACTGATAGAGGAGGGGGTTTGTGTTGAAGTTGTTATATGAGCTTGGCTTAGGGTCCCTGTTGTAACATTGGTGGTGATAGAACATATGGAATTAATCTGTATATTATGTTGTTTCAGAGTCAGTTTGTATTCAAAGAACAGGCCTGTGTTCGCTTTTAATTGTCATTTAGGTTTTATTTACTGTGTTTGGCCTCGTGTGCTTGTTGTTGTGTGTTTTCATACAAAGCTTTGTTTAATGCAGTCAGTTTGATGCTGTACATCCCTCTGAAACAGCGATGACTTTTGATAAAACCACATAAAGCATGGCTTGCTGTGTTACAATCTGACATTGTTGAGTGAGTATTTTGAGTAGAAGTTGGGTGACTATTTAAGAAGTGACTCCAAAGTCATCATAGTAATCTACCAATACGTTCTAGAAAATACTAAAGTTCTTTAGCATTGCTAAAATGTTATCCTCTGGACTATGTATGTTCTATCCAGTTCCTGCACTTTGCTAAATTTTCCCAACAGGGGGCAACCTTCATACATGACACTCCAAATTGCACCTCCTTTCATCCTGACCTCTATCTAACATAGCTGCTTGTTTAAACATGCTCTACTTTTCATTTGATGCTCTGTCAGTGATTTATGTAGCCTGACTTTTGATTTTGGTCCTGTTGTTTCTATTTCCGAAGAACCAGATGACAGAGTCTTGGAGTCATTGGTATTAATTGTGTTAGATGTGCTGCTAAAGAAATCATGTCAGTTTAATAAGCAGACACAAGCGGAGGTCACAAGCAGGGTGACACTCTTCTTCTCCTTAGTCTATTATGCTTCACTCATCTTGACAAGTGAAGGTTGTTGTGGCTGACTAATCCAGGTTTCTAAATGTTTTGAGCCTTTAAAGCTCTGCTTTGAGTGGCAGCTACCAGGATGGCTGCCCATAGGGGACATCAGACGCTGTCGGAATGGGAAGCTTAAACACTTTTGCAGAGAGAACACTCTCACATATATACACACACAGTGGCAGCGCAGGTTTTAGCTCTGTTTCAACTTGTTGCAAAAATGAGTAAAGGTATTAAGAGCAAGCACACCTGTGAGTGTGAGTCTGTCTGACTGTGTGTGTGGCTGTGTGTGTGTTTTGTTGTTGACACATACACCAGGGCTTAACTTGTGCCCCGTAAAGCTCTGTTAACTATACCTGTGAGACGCCAGATATTAAAGGGAGGACAGGACTCTTTTATACACTAATCACAATAGCACATCAACCTGGAGACTCATTTTAATTTGTTTGATGGTGAAAAAAGTGTCTCAAACAATTCTGTGATTGTTCTTTATCATGCTGAAGAAAAAAAAGAAAGACACATAATTGAGGCTTAGATGCATCCCTCCTGTTACACTTTACTTTGTTTTTCAAAGGAAAAGTAACCTTTTTTTCAAAAATGTTGAAATTACATATTTAAGAAAATTGCTGACATGTATATATAAATACCAAACAAGTTGTTTTTGTTCACTTATGGATAAATTAATCAGTTAATCCCGTCATCTCTGAAATTGATATAGGATTTAGTGTGGCCCTGTGTTGTTACTTAGGCGGAAGAACTGAAAGGTGAACAAGTGAAAAACTGTTTTGCATTACTTGTTTTTTGAACCCAGTCATCCCTCACATGATGTGTTGTGCTGCATGTATTAGAGTTAGAGTCACTGTATAGATCCAAACCCCCACGCATGCGTGCATCCTCATACAACCTATAGAGTTTACATTAAGTCTAGAGCATTGACCTGTCCCTTTGCCTTCATCTCATGAACCATGGCACTGAAACACACAGAGTTTGCTTATCCCCGTGTTACTTCCTCTCACTTATTGTGTCTGTGGTAGATGTTACGGTCTGAGGTTAAAAACACCAAGCAGAGCTGAGGGGCAGGACATAAAGATAAGTTAGCTGTGTATTGCATCAGGTTGCAAACTATTTGGTTAAAGGATGACAAATGAGAAAACAACAAGAGATCTAAAGCAGAAGACAGAAAGATATTTAAATCTAAGAAAATTGAAACTAAAGAATATGGAGGGAAAGTAAAATTCCTTGGTAGATATTTTCTGTTTGGTTTAGTGTTTCAAAGGTGTTATTTTCTCAGTATTAACCCCAAAACATTCACTTTTCATTTTAAAATCATTCCTGTACACCTTTTATTAAAGCCAACCGGGAATCAATGTTTTATTAGAAGTTGTGGAAAGAGTCAGAGGGACTTTAATTCAAAAGACCCTGATGCTGTAAGCTTCTTTTTAATCCTTTAAAGATATACAACGAGGGGAGGGGAGTGACCATTGAACTATTGGTCTTTTGTGTGTTTTTCCTCTCTCTCTCTCTCTCTCTCTCTCTCTCTCTCTCTCTCTCTCTCTCTCTCTCTCTCTCTCTCTCGTTCCTCTCTCTCTCTCGTTTCTCTCTCTCTCTCTCTCTCTCTCTCTCTCGCTCTCTCTCTCTTCTCTCTACACGTCAGACCAGACAGTGTTTACTTAGTGCAGGCCTTCACAAGGTGTTTTGGAGCTTGTGTGTACATGCAACCCGGCATTGCCGTCTATGTCCGGGCATGCCATAATTAGAACGTCGTACCATTTTTTGGGTTCCCATCCTTCTTTCCCTCTCTCCTTCTCTCCCCTCATCTCAGTCTATGGTTTCTCTGCCTCCACACCAGTCCTCACCATCTTCTCTTTCCTGGCTGTACATGTGTCTCTGTTCCTGTGTGTCCATCTGTGTGTGTGTGTGTTTGTGTGTGGGTCTGCGTGTGCGTGTGTGTGTGGTGCATCTATTGATGCACACCTTGCTTGAACTCTCTGGTTAGGCTATGGTCCCACTCTCTCTTTGCTCTGCTGTGTTTGGACGTTTCAGACAGAACAGTTGACTTATGAGACTAAAGCTAGAAGATGTACTACGTGAAAAAGAAGGTAAAATATATATTTTCTTTATCTGCTTTTATAGAGTGTGTGGCTGTGTGTATGTGTGCAATGCTGTGGCTATATCTGTGTGAACTGGCATCATTTATGTGAGTTGTTTGACACATATCTGCAGTACAGGCAGCAGGCATATGTAACGGAATTACTTTCAAGTACTGATGCAGCATATTTGTTTTAATATGAGTTTTAATGGTCATTGTTTTTTGTTGGATCTGTGTAAGGTGTTGTTTAATTGTAAGGATCATTTTTGGGGTGCTTTTTTGTGAAAGGAAAATAATTGATTAATACTGAAAAGAAGCCGGCAAGAGAGCTCGAAAGTTTACTGATGATGCTTTCTGACTTCTCAGTGTTTTGTTAAAGATTAGTGTGACTGGAAATCATAAAAAGATCATGGATGACAAAAAAAAGCAGACATAAGGTATTTTTTTTCCTCCTGAAGCTTCCAACTCTGTGTGCCAATATATACTGTCTGAGCCTTTCGATTGTGCTAACTTTGACAAGTGTGACACCACTCACACCTCAGCGCAACAAATCTTTCCTCTTCTCAAACACAGCAGAGGACAAGAGGGGGAATGGCAGGCAATTAGACAGATTACGCCTGTGTTTTACAAGTTGTTTCCAATAGCCCCAAGGAGGCTACTGTGGGGACCTGACTCACTTACATTCCCATACATACATACAGATACACACAGGAATACATGCACATGTGAGTGAGATTTTGCACTGGAGATTTGATTTCAAAATCTTAGTTTTTGAAGTATAAATCACACAAAAAAGTGCTTAGGACACCTACGTAGGAACCCTGCCCACACACATGCATCATCACTATACCAGTAACTCTCCCTTCCCAGTGTAACCCGACCTCCCTAAGCCTCATAGCCACTGTCTCTCCAGCACCTCTACCTGTGCCCTCCCTCCGCCTTCCCCCTCCCTCCTTCTTTATCTCCCTCATTCTCTTTCCTCTTCTTTTCTCCCCAGTCCCAATACAACTTGCTGAGCAGCAGCATGGAGAGCCTGGGGAGCCGCGCGACGTCTGCCAGCCCCTACAGCTCCGAGAACGCCTCCTCGTCGGCCGTGCCCACCCCCTCGCCCTACTCCCAGCCCAACTCCACCTTTGAGGGCCTGTCGCCTGCCCCGGCCATCCCTTCCAACACCGACTACCCCGGACTGCACACTTTTCAGGTGTCCTTCCAGCAGTCTAGCACCGCCAAGTCTGCCACATGGACCGTGAGTACACACACTTTCTAGGCTTGGGCATGCAGTGTGTGAATGTGTGAATGTGTGTGTGTGTGTGTGTGTGTGTGTGTGTGTGTGTGTGTGTGTGTGTGTGTGTGTGTGTGTGTGTGTGTGTGTGAGTGTGTGTGTGTGTGTGTGTGTGTGTATTTGTATGTCTTCCTCTTTCTGTCTCTCTGGCTGTCTTTTTTTACAGTGGCATTATTTCACACAAATACACACACACACACACAAGCCAATACATGTGCAGGCGTGTTGCATGCAAGAGAAAGTAGTGCATCATTAGGTGATTCATCTTGTCCTCTACTTACCTCTCAGAGTCAGTTCTGATGTGATGACTGAAACACAGAAAGTTTGGTTATCAGCCCATAATCTCCTGAAAGATGGCAAAGTTTGATTGAAAAGTTTTAAGAAACATATGTTATGAGTATATGAGTTATTGGGACCTCATTAGAGACCATTTTATCCTAATTCTAAAATGACAATCCTTTTTTTTCCTCTCAAAATAATCGAAAGAAAAACCACGAGTTCCCTTTAATATTACTCAGTCTCTCTGAGTTTTTTGAAGTATGGATTGTCTAAAGTCTAACATTTTTTCATCAAATATTGCGACAAACTTTGCAGTATAAGAAAATGCTGAAAAAGTGCACTGAATTGTGGTATCAGACAACATCTAATATTTGATACAAGCTTTTAGGACATGATGTTGGAAGAAATAAAAAAAATCAGGTTTCAAACAAAGATGACAAAAAACACATTTACATATGTTGTTAAATATAATAAGCCTATAATGTTTTAAACCAATTCCTTTTACTACTTCGGCCCTACCAATAGATGGCAGAAGATGTACTACACTATTACATGATCAACAAAAAAAAAAAGACTGAACTTGGGAACTGAGGGCACCACATCTCCAAACAACTACTTTTTGATGTGGTGAGAGACAGGTGAAATGGGAGCTGTGTAATTTGTCATGACCCAATGAGAGGTCTCCTGCTAGAAAGGTGTCACCGCTGACTGTCACACAGTTGACCTCTCTGAAACAAGAGAACCGAGAGACAAACAGCACTTCCTTCACTCCGTGAATGTGTCTGTGGGATTGACTGAGGGGCTCCTCCGCCGCAGCGGCTGTGTTTGCTGGAAGTAACCATGCGTGGTGGTGGGCTCCTTTACTCAGCCAAAAGTGATGTAAGAAGATCTCCCTCCGGACATTAGAGTGGTGGTCTTTGACCTGTAGCTTTTTTATCCCTGAGTCCTTCTTCCTCTGATCTTAACACATACTCATTGCTGTCACCACTGGCACCTTAAGTTTCACCTTATCCTCTGAAAATACGCCTATCATCTCCTCTTTCTCACTTCCATTCTGTGAAGTTACGGTCCTCCTCAAGATCGAACTACATTTAGAGACACCAAAGAAAACGTGCATAAAAACCAAGTCTTTTTCCAAAAAAAAAAATCATCACAATGCCGTATAATCCTGAAATATAGAAGAAATCTGTTTAATCCTGTTCAATGGACTTTATATTTAGTACTCTGCCTTCAAAATCAACCTTTAGATCACTGTAGTTTCCTTTTATAACTTTGAAGTTTAGGGTCTCTGCTAACACATCTACTGATTTGCTGGTTTTCCATCCCACTCACCTATGTGCAATGGAAAAACTCTCTTAGTAATCTTTTTGTGGTCTTGCACCTGTGGGGAGTTCATTGTTTGAGTGAGCTGCTTTTTTGCCTTTGCAACAAAAAAAACTCACAGCAGTTTGCAAAATGGTCCAAGTTTTGTGAGACCAGGTGGCTTTGAATTCACCTGGCTAAACAATACAAGTCAGATACTTTTGTTTTCTTTTACCATGAGCGGAGAGACAAAGGATTTTTGAGTAGCATCAGCTTTGAGATAAACTGTCGATGGTGACACAGCAGAACAAGGATTGTGAGGAAACCTGTGATTATTCAGATGCCTTTGCTGCCATTAAACAGAAGGGATTAGAATGAGAGAGAGACGCAGTGATTACTCATGGCTTTTATGGAGTTTACTGTAATGCTTTGTTTTTATATTATAAGCCTGATTATAGGATTGGAGAAATAATAGAAGATATATTTAAGTGTTATTATGCAGTCACTATGTGTAATATAATGCATTGTGATCATGTGTGAACTTGTAGGATACACTAGGATACCAGTGAATACCTTACAGGGAGCCATACTGATGGAATAAAACACTGCATAGATGTACAGCAACTTTACTACATAATCATCAAATTCTACAAAAGCAAAAGGGAAATGTATCTTCAATAACATTTTAGAAACACATGAAATCATTCATACTACAGAGAAAAACACAAAGAGAACTGTTTTTCATAGAAGTTTCCTGAGCTGTATTTCATCTTGGGGGAAAAAAAAAAAGAAAGGTTCAGATCAAGTTGGCAAGTTGTTTGAAGAAGTGGTTTTGGATATGAGTAAAAGGCTGACTACTTTCAAGAACTGGAGTACTTTATGTCAACTGCTGTTAGGGCATAAGGATGAAAATACTACTAGCAATCCACCAACACCAAGGGTGCATACTCATCTGTGAGTGTTGTATTAAAAATTCTTAGTAAGCACTGAATTTGAACCAAGTAGCAAAAGTTTAACACTTAAAAAGAAGAAGTGTCTATAACTGCAGTTCCCTAAATGGCCACTAAAACTGAATCAACTTCTACACTTCCCATTTTGAAAATATGCCTAACTTTAAGGCAGAGATAAGGATCTTCAGCCCAAACCCCAACCCTGGTACAGTGATAGTTTTGATATCAGTAAAGCATGCCTATTTTCCCATTCATAAAAGCTATGTATGAATGGGAATGGGAGTATTTGGAATTCGGGACACTCAAATATTGTGTACCTGTTGAAATAAATTTGGGCTTAAGGTTCTGAATAATGACAGGTAGGTGTTGCAAGGTGTCCCCTGACTATGAGTTGCCATAAAAAAGTCACTGAACCTTTCGTCACAAAAAACATCCAAGATTTGTTTGTCCTTTTTTTCAATCACTGAAACTTTGGAATTATTTAATATTAATACTGGCACTATCTAGCAAGTATCAGTTAATGCTCTTCCTGTATGTGGATCATAAACTCGCACAGTGTTATCCATATGTCCGTTTGTGTTGACTTGATATTCAGGATTGTTGTTGGCTTAAGTCTTATAGTTTAATAAATAACTTTGGTTCCATCCTGTGGGAGATGATGAATAAACACTATAACTTAATTATTTTAGCTAACCTGTTGCTCCAATATGTCTTGTTGCTCCAAGCAACCATGTTAGGGACAACCACCGAGTTGGACTCAAAAAGGCCTGTAGACATGTATTTGGTGATGTTACAGTGTCTCTTTCCACTTCCAATAAAAAGTCTACTGTTTGTGCATGCTTGAAAAAGAATGACTAAGTGGACTTGAGTCACTTTTGTTAAATAAAGGAGTTAACAGACCTTGTGTTCCCTGTTGATTTCTCATTGCCGCAGGCAGTGGGGAATACCGATACCATAGGGGCATATTCACTTTCATCAGTCGCCTTGCCATCCCTCATCCCTCATCCCCACCCCTCTGCCTCCTACTTGGAGAAGTTGGTATGCAGTGTTTTTGGAGATTACGAGAAATATAACAGCCTATTGCATAAAGGAAACTGTATAAATTCCAATTTTCACAAGTTGTCAGCTGAATGACTGGAGGGAGGAAAACTGGTTCCCTTTGGCTTTCAGGGAAGTTTGCTTCAACATTCAAATAGAAAGAAAAGGAAAGGAGAACAGAAGAAAAGAGAAGAACAAAAACCAGGAGAACAGACGGGAACAGAAGCGTCAATCATAATGTTTCCACATACAGTCAATCCGTTCAAGCCTATTTAAGCTTGCCTGGTAATCTTCCAGTCCGCCTTCTGTCTCGTAAAGACACCGTGCATTAGTGTAAATGTCTCTGAAACTCTGCCACTGCCTTGCCTGTTGAAGATCATTCCTGGCATGGACGCAGACAAGCCTCACTGCAGCTGGAAATGAGATCTAACACCTTAGATTTGTCAAATAAGAAGGCCTCTTTCCGTACACTCAACCAGAGTGTGTGCGTGCGTGCATGTGTGTGTTGTGTGTGTGTTTATGCGTACAGTATGTGTCAGTGGAAGGGGGGCATGTGATGTGGTGGATGCGGGCTCGAGCTTGCACTGCAAGGCGGCTTGTCAGAAGCTGCTCTTCCCAGCTATTAGCATCTCTCTGTTAGGACACAGGTTCCAACACGCCCTGCACAATGCATCTTTCCCTTCCTTTCCCAATGCATCATCAGCAGCCACATCAGCGATAGCCTTCCTGCTGAGGAGAGGAAAACACATTCTATGTGAAAGATTTTTGACACATCCAGTTCTCAGATTTATTTTTATCAGTGACACAGGAAGAAGAAAACACAGGAAGTTGTGACTAAATTCTTAAAAGTTTGTATGATTCTGATAAATCTGTACTGCAAACGCAGGTTTCACCATCTGAACATGAGGTGCTTTAAGAGAATGACCTCCAGGTTCGTATCGCACAGTTACATTGTGAGGTTTAGCACTGGTCATGAAATAATCTGGATTGGGATGCTTTGGATTGAGGAACAACTATTCTCCTTTGCGTCACTTAAAAATCATGTTAACACTAGGTGTGTGCAACCATTTCTACCATCAAGAATTCATTTTTTCAACATTCATGGACTGAGCCATGAATTCAATTGAATCCTTGAGAGAACATTGAATAACTGGCAACAAAAAACTTACTAATTTACTCTTATAGTATGTTAACAGCAAGCTAGGTGGCTCAAAATAATTTTTCATTTGTTATAATTTGCTATAATATTTTCCTATGACCCTAGAATTTAAAATTATTAATTTTTGCAATCTACGGTGATAGATGTTTAATAAAAGACAATAATTGACACCAATATTTTCAAGCATTGATCATTAATAACAGAAACAGTTTGGACAATAGTAGCCAGTTGGTTTTGATTCTTGGCAGGTCATTATAGCTCATCCTTATCTCACTCTTAATTCTAAAAGAAAAAAATACTGCTCTCAATGACTTTAAAGAAAGTGGAGCAGATTCTCAAATTTAAACATGTATGTAAATTCGATTAAGTTAATCATGTTTTAAAAATTTAGATCAGACTGTTTACAGCAGGGATAGTGTATGCCAGTTTTGTGTGTCTGTATGTGCGTAAAACATATTGGATATTTGGATTGTTTGGTGAATTTGAGGCAGGCAAGTTCCTGCTTGTGTATATGGATGTCTGGCAATTATCACTCTGTCTGTTGGAGCCTGTCAGGACCTGCCTGTACCGGGTCCACTGTGTAGAGGCTGGGACGCATGGTGGGATGGATGGGTGGTGTGATGCATTGTTGGATGGAAAGATTGATGGCTAAATTAGGGGATTTATCAACGGTTTTGCAATCAAACTGGAATGTTAATTAAAGCGTGCCATGTATTTTATGCTAAAAGTGCATTGCATCTCTTTTTTAGTATGAAAACTCATATGGCATCCAGAAATGAAAAAATTATGTCGTTTAATGTATTTAAAGAAATTTATCACATCCCCATCTGTTTGTAACGGGTTGTCTTATGTATCATGGTATTGGTCAATCTCTACTGTGCTGATCCAGCTAACTTCAAAGGATTTTCCAAACATTTGAAAATAAATAATTTGATTCTCTCTAATATTTAAGTTTTCTTCTTCTTCCTAATGTCCCAATCCTAATTTCTTCTTCTCTCACACCTTGAAGATTTTTCATAATATCCCTTTGTCTTTAATCATGTTTGTTCTTTCTCAACATCTTTTTTATTTCATCCTCCCTTTCCAATCTCTGCTTGCTGAATGAAATCCCAGTTTATCCATCAGTAGAGACCTCTTGTCTGTACAAGATGATAGACCTCAGATACTGTATTTCTTGTATTAGTGCTGTGCTCATCTGACGATAACACGTGGAGCAAAACCTGCAGATCTTTGTGTGTGTGTGTGTGTGTGTGTGTGTGTGTGTGTGTGTGTGTGTGTGTGTGTGTGTGTGTGTGTGTGTGTGTGTGTGTGTGTGTGTGCGCGCGCACACCAGTCTGTGTGGCAGACAAGTTGAAACATCCCCACGGCATCTGCAGCCCAAAAGATTTTTTAAAAGTAGCTCATCACTTTTTAAGAGTTTCAAAACAGTGATTCCAACTCACTTACTGATCATTGTTGTGGACATAAAATTAACTCTTTGTTGTTGTTGTTTTTCAACAGCCTTTTCAAGATGGATTTATCATCTGAAGTTCACAATCCTGATGATTTATTGGAAATATAAGTTAGTGCCATACTGCTTTAAATAAATACATTATCTTCACATGCATTTATTTTCTTACCTTCAGAAAAAAATATGTACATGCCTTCAGATATCAATGGCATATGTCTTATGGTCAAAGGTCCACTTAATTGTGTAATTAAATGCTTAAGAACCATTACTTTTTAAGCTAGTCTTATCTTCTCATCTGACCTCTGCATGTGAGCTACTGAAGAGCATCGTTGTAGTGATGCAGTAGCTAAATACTAAAACGCATTAAGGCACCGGTGTCACCTGCTTTTTTCTACAAAAATGCAATAAAACTATCACCGTGAAGGGATATCACTGTCTCCCCTTTGTGATGATTCCTACTCCTGTAAACATCAAACAACATTCTTCTTTTCAAATGCTTAAAAACATAATACTCTACTCCTTCTACTTCTGCTGTGGTCATGCTGGAAAGCCAACTACTGGATCAGTATTCAAAGTTGTTGTCATAGATAAAGTCAACAGGTCTATAAAGATATGTTTTCTCGGGCTGTTGCATTTCAGAGAAATTATTTATTCATGGTAAGGATGTGCTGTTGAAACTTGTCAGGGGAAAACTAGGTGAGAAAAGGTAAAGTTGTAATGTGCACAGGTATTTTCATTGCCCCAAGGGAGTGCTCATAGCTAAGAGTATGTGTGTGTGCGTGTGTGTGTCTGGCCCAGTTTGCTTTCATGCCACAGACCTTTTTTTGTAGGAGATTCTAATTGAGGATCAATACATTTTAAAGAAAGCACCAAGAATATATTTAAATTCTAATTAGTAATCTCCTAAAATGTATTTATTAGTATTGTGCAGATGCAAAATGTCCAAAAGTCCAAAAGAGAAAGCAGACTAATTAATAATCCAGAATAATATTTCTGGGTACGCAGGGTCAGGTGTTTTAAAGGAAAATGTTGAGAAGGGGCTTGAAGGGAAGACCTGATGTGACCTGTGGGTTTATGAGACCATAGCACTCATATGGATGACCTGCAAGAGATATAATTTAAAAATAGGTTTTGATTAAAGCAGTCAAGTTATCCTGACATGTGGACTCCATTCTGCATCAAAGGTCATTGCATACCAAACTTCCCATAATGCAACTTAAATAGTAGACTGTCTGATTCTCAAATCAAAGCAGGAAGTGTCTGATGTTGCAACTTAACGGACACTTGACAGATAATATCTTTGTTAAGGTTAATTCATGTTTGAATCGAAATGCTGAATGCATATTCATCGAATAAACTCAAACTGAAAACTTGATATAAACTGGAGAGCTAACATTTGGTGTTTTGAAAGGCAACAAGTAGATTTGACATGGAAACCAAGTAACTCACAGCCTTACATACAGCATAACAGCGACTGTTATTCTGCCATAAGATATGCAGCTGCATTTGTATTCTGTACTATAAAAGCAAGTCTACACAGGACAACTGTCTTAGCTGTTTTTTTTTTTCCCTGGAAGGTCCCTGTTTGATTTCCACAGGGAAGATGTTTTAGATTTCATGATTGTGTTGGGGCATGTTTAGGCTTTCCCATCCTTGTCCCGTTCTCAGTGGATGCATCTGTCCTCCGGTTTACCAAGTGGCATCCTCAGGGGTTGAAAAATGAAGTCAATGGGGTAGAGCATAAAACTGCAGTTTCTTGATTGTCCACTTGAGAGGACAACACCACACAGTCCTACATTAATTGAAATGCCCATTTTGACTGCAGAATTAAACATGTTTATAGACTGGTACAAAATATGGTTTTGGTTTTGATATTGGTTTTCGATATCACATTTGTGTAAGTGTACAAACTCTCTTTCTCTTTCTGTGTGTGTGTGTGTGTCTGGATATGTGTATGTGTGTGACTAGACATGCAGCTCAGCATGTTCCTGTTGCACTTTGCTGTAACTGCCTGACTAACATTAGACTAACATTAGAACTTTCCCCCAAGGATCAATGACTTAAGCTTGTCCTTTCTCTTCCAGTACTCTCCCCTGCTGAAGAAGCTCTACTGTCAGATTGCAAAGACATGCCCAATCCAGATCAAGCTCTCTTCCTCTCCTCCACATGGCAGCATCCTCAGAGCCATGCCCGTCTACAAGAAGGCGGAGCATGTCACAGAAGTGGTCAAACGCTGCCCTAACCACGAACTGGGACGAGACTTTAATGATGGTATGCTCCTTGAGCTAGATGGGTTGACCACAACTGATTGCACTAGTACGCCTAATATTCTATTTTATGAATTCAAAGAGGATTATCCTAAATTAATTAATACTTTGATTAGAATTTTGCACCATGTTGTACATTTGATTTTCAACAAACAACACATCCTGGGTCTTGCGTGTGTGATTGCTTAGATAAGCAAACTGAGCCCTCACCTTTCTTCCATCATTCTCTCCAAAGGTCAAGTAGCCCCAGCCAGTCACCTGATCCGAGTGGAGGGAAATAACCTTTCTCAGTACGTGGACGATCCTGTGACGGGGCGCCAGAGTGTCTTCGTGCCATATGAGGCTCCACAGGTTAGTTATGCATAAGTAACTGTGTTCAAAAGAAGTAACCAGTGCATTTTATGTTTTATGGTACCTTAAATCAGGCCTGTTCAATTATTGACCCATGGGCCAAATCCAGCTAAGGATCAGCTAAATCAGCACTAAAGATGATAAAAACTGCATATTTTATTCAAAGATTTGAATCAAAGCTACATAAGATGAGGTTATACAGAACAAATAAACTGAAAAAAAAGATAAATGCCCGACAAACAACCTACTTCCCCTTGAAGAATTAAAATAGACATTTTTAAAACATCTAAATTATTAGATTTTTGGGTCTTACATAAGAAAATGTAAATGTCCTTCCTCTTGCCTTTTTAAAAAAAGTAATTTAATAGATGCTTAAATTTGAGCATCAGAAACTATTATTGAAGGTGAATGCAAAAAATATAAAAATGATGAGGCATTTTCATTGATTTCTGATAGTAGCTTTTGGAAAGGATGTGTGGAGATGGCTTTAGATTATGTAGATTAACTATATGAATATGTGAGAGCTGGTCTGAATATTTTCAACATTGAGTCTAAATCCTGTTGTTTTAAGCACATATTGTGTCAGTCAAGTTCAAACCGCAGCAACAGTCCATTTCAGTGAGGTCCCTCATAGGAGTCACATCTATAAATAAAGACGCTGGGCATGTCTTCACAAGCACAAAAGTGAGAAATCATCATGTCTGTGATTGCACCTGAGGTGCTTATTGAAAAGCAAGATGGGCCTGTTTCACATAGAGCTACACAACAACACTGCCCTCTAGTGGTGGATTGCTGACATTCAATTTGAAATGGTTGGTTTTTCCACGGTAGTGCAGGTTAACAGAAATTGTTTGAGATGGTCTAGTATGAGTGCCAAAGACTCAGACCCTGAAGCAAACACTTAATGGTGGGACTTGGGTTTCAGGTGGGGACTGAGTTTACGACCATCCTGTACAACTTCATGTGCAACAGCAGCTGTGTGGGTGGCATGAACAGGAGGCCCATCCTCATCATCATCACTTTGGAAACAAGAGAGTAAGTCGGCAGAACACACCTCATACAACAGCCAAAACTGGTTCTTAAGTGTGTGTATGTATATGTGTGTGTGTGTGTGTGTGTGTGTGTGTGTGTGTGTGTGTGTGTGTGTGTGTGTGTGTGTGTGTGTGTGTGTGTGTGTGTGTGTGTGTGTATATTTAATGTGTATTTGTTTTTTCTTTTCACCTTTGCAGTGGTCAAGTGTTGGGCAGAAGGTCATTTGAGGGTCGGATATGTGCATGTCCTGGCCGAGACCGCAAAGCAGATGAGGACCACTTCAGGGAACAACAGGCCCTAAATGACAGTGTGTCCAAAAATGGCAGTGCCAATAAGCGTAGTGAGTGGAATTTAATTGTCCCTTGGCTGGATGTTACTTTAAAAAATAAAGCCTGACTAAATTTGTCAGAGTTGTCTTGGTCATCCTGTAGAATGAAACTATGAAATGTCATCTACACATTTGTTTCATTATATTTATTTTTTCTCTTCTGCAGACTTCAAACAGAGTCCAACAAATATTCCCAGTCCAAATATTAACATGAGGAAGAGGCGGCATGGAGAGGAAGAGATTTACTATATTCCTGTAAGAACCTTTTACATACTTATCATGCAAAAATAATTACATTGAAATACAAAGGGAGGTTATGATTTCAGTTTCAGATGTAAACCTTTAAGAAGATGCTTTTTCTTTTTTTACAGTATAAGACATACAGTGTCAAGTGGCATTGTTACAAACACAGGGCACATATGTACCATTTGTACAGAACATGCTCACCAGTCATAAGTCCCCCATTACTCCTTTATTGATGAAGTAAAGATCTTGTATGCGCCGTGTTTGTGTATAGGTTCGTGGCCGAGAGAACTTTGAACTGCTGATGAAGATTAAAGACAGTTTGGAGCTGGTAGAGCTGGTGCCACAGCCACTGGTAGACTCCTACAGACAACAAACACAACAGCAGCTGCTGCAAAGACCGTGAGTCCCCCTGACACTAATATGTGAACAACAATAATAATAATAAGGATACAAATACATGTTATTATTGTTGTTGTTATAATAATTGTTAATGTTTTTGTTTTATTAGTATACTTATATATACTGTTTTGTACTTACAACTCATCCTATAGACAATTGTGTTGGATCTAAAAAAAAAACTCAAGCACAGGATTATGCAAAGATGCAAGTAAAAAGAGCATATAGCTACTTCTCTTTCCAGGATCAATTCCACAGGTAAAGTCCAAAAGTCCATTATCGGAAGAAGTTATAAACTCAGAGTACAGAACTTCTTGAAAAGCTAAATAAAAATCTCAGTCAAACTTTTTTTGTGACTATACATTTACAACAATCATACACTACAATGCCTCTAACCTCAGCCACATTATTCTTTCTATTCTAGGAGCCATATAGCATCCCCATCCTCTTACTCTCCACTATCCAACATGAACAAGCTCCATACCCACGGAGGCCTCGGCAAGCAGCCATCAGTCAACCAGATGATGGGGCAGCAGCCCCAGCAACACCAAACTGCCCCCATATCTCATATGGGTGAGTATTCAGTGTCTGTTTCAATAAAACCAAAGGTACCTATAAAGGCCATATTTCATTGGATGAAGTCTCTGTGACGTCACCCATTGGTTTCTGAAGCAGAGTTTTGAATCCCTCATCTTTTACCATATTAAAGATGCTGACTCAACCTAACGTTCAGACGACCTAACTACAGGCAAAAAGGTGGAGTTGAGGTGGCTTTTAGCCTCCTCACTAACAGCTACAGTGTGCCCGTCTGTCAGTCGAATCAGCCTTGCCCCTAATTATGAGTAACAAGTCATTTTAATATCTTGATAAATAATACTTTAATTTTAATGCACCCCCTGTACGGTGTGTGCCAATAGAGACATTGGCTATTCAGCCCAAAATGTTTTTTAACCAGGTTGTGAACATGTTTATTGTTTCATTGGGCTGCTTTTTTGAGTGGGTGTGTATTTTTTTTTCCGGTGCTTAAATTTTGAGCACAACTTTGGCTCCTTTCCTTAAGACTAGAGCTTGCCACTTGATTTCAAACCAATGTGTTACAATGTATTTCTGACAGGAAACAAATGTCCTTAGAGCCTTGTAATGCTTCTTTACTCATTTCAGTTTGGATGCTTTTCTTGCTGGAGATTATTTTATTAATCACTATTACTTTTCTCACAGGTTCAAATATGCTCAACAGCCACCACATGCAGGCCAATGGCGACCTGAACGGAGGCCACAGCAGTCAGACTATAATGTCTGCCTCCCACTGCAGCCCGCCCCCTCCATATAACCCTGACCCCAGCCTTGTCAGGTACCTCACCCTCCAATGACACTCTTACTTGTCTACTGTACAGGGCCAGCAGACAATCAGATGCACTTGTCAGGATAAAGTTGAATATGTTGATGCTAAAATAAGCATTTTTGGATATGTTTATAGAAATTTCAATTTTAAAAAATGTCAAACGTATTGCAGCAAAATGTGTGTAGAGATGGAACTATGTTACATAGCCAGCTTGATAGAATTATGGATACAACCATAGCTCAAATAGCATTGGGAGGTTAATAGAGATTATTTTAAACTGAACGTGAGAGTCAGATTTGATTATCAAAGTTTGGCAGTTGAAAACTTTATGTATCTTTGCCAGCCAATAATTATTTATAAAACAATTGGTTTTCTAACCTTACATGACTAAGTCTAGCTGTTTTTGTTTCAATCGGATCCTTCCTTGTTGTAGCATCCAAAAGCACACTGAAATCATTCAAAATGTCACTGTTAGTGAAACCCATCCTTTGCAATGCACTACAAAAATGTTTTTGAAAGGAATTTTCATTGTGTGAGTTCTGCTTAATTTAAAAACATTATTTCTTATTTTTCTAAGATTATGTTGAAATGCAGTTTTTTTTTACTTTGCTTTTGCATTTTTAACATTTTTTTATGTCTACATGTTATGTTTATTGTAAAGTTAAATTGCAGTTAGCTTCTTTATCAGTTGCACTGTATGTTGCCAATACTTTCACATTCTTTGTATTTATAATAAAGGTTCTTCATCAAAGCAAGAATGGCCTAATGAATCATTGGTATAAATGCATGTTTATCGTGTTACTTCCTCTGCATCTATCAAGAGGTCTAGTATCTGCATGCATTATGTTAGAGCTTTGCCCCTGTTCTTTCATGCAGTTTAAAAATAAATTAGAAACAGCTTGAAAGGGAAGTAATGACATAACAGAATGAGCAGCTCTTGTGATGTTTTCTCTAAAAAATAAAAGTTGACCTTTTTTATCAAGGAAAGTTTTATTTTATTCTACCACAGCACGCTGCACTTTTCATCAGAGTTAATGACTTATGACAGTGGTAGTCCTTCTTTCTGCTTTGTAGCTGTGATCTGATGGCAGTCTAAGCAGCCTTGCTTTTCTCCCCACACAGTTTTCTAACCAGTCTGGGCTGTCAGAACTTCATTGAATACTTCACCTCCCAAGGCCTCCAGTCTCTATACCATCTCCAGACTCTCTCCATGGAGGTAACCACAGCACTCACAATCTCAGAGTGGAAATTGGAATTTAGAAATGTACTGTGCACAAGGTTTAGAAAACAGAAAAGGAAAAGGGTAATAATAAGTAAAATAATTGGGAACATAAAACATTAGAAATTTTATTTAAAAAATGTAACATTTCCCTAGAGAAGTTTTTCAGATTTGATTGATTAATAATAGATATAGCATGTGATGTTTTTGCCCAATACAAGCCCTATACCTTTTTCTAATTTTGCATTTGATTTTTCTTAGGTTTTTGTAACCTCTTTAGTCTCATTTATTATGTTTTTGCCCACACTAGGATTTGGGTGAATTGAAAATACCAGAGCAAACCCGCATTGTCATCTGGCGAGGACTGCAGGACATGAAACAAGGTGCCTCCCTCCAACTGCCTGCATCAACTCATCATCATGATTATCACGGTCAGCAGCTTCTTCGCTCCAGCAGCAACATGGCTGCTTCTGCCATGGCCGCCATTGGTGCTGCCAGTGGGGAACTGCAACGCCAGCGCGTCATGGAGGCTGTGCACTTTCGTGTCCGTCACACTATCACAATCCCAAATAGGTCAGGAGTTGTTGGGACTGCAGGAATGGCAGCAGCTGACGAATGGGCTGATTTTGGTTTCGACATGCCCGACTGCAAACTGTCACGTAAGCACTCCATCAAGGAGGAGTTTATGGAAAGTGACATTCACTGAGCCTAAAAAGACTTTTGGGGCTTTTTCTTGCCAATGTTCAGAAATGGTTATCAAATATGCTGTCATAATTCAGTCAGTGAATATACAGGAAAGAAGTTTCTTTTGAATATGGGACATTTTCACCTAGAAAACTGACAACAGGTGACACAAAAGGACATCACAAGCTGAAATAACATGGGGTCATAGCATATTTAGGGCAATGCTTAGCAGCCATGATGTGGACTTTTATTTGGGCACTCATGATTCATGTCAAAAGACAGGAATACTTTCCTGGAAAAACAGGATATTTTTGATGCACTGTGCAATATGACACGACACATATTTCTTTTGAAGAACTGCATTTCTTCAATAGGGAATTTTAAAGGTACTCATTGATCTACCTAACATTCGTTACAGTAGCTTGCCCATGTCACAACTAGCTAGTTCCAGTTTTGTGTTTTAATACAAATAAGTATTTATTGTTCTTTCAGTTTAACTTTACTTGTACAGATGTATATACTGTATCTTGTAAATGTTTAAGTCTAGATGTGGTCACAAAAAGGGGGTTGTAGATTAAAAGTGTTTTTTTTCTTGTTTAATCCAAATGTCCAGCATTAAATGGTGAATCAAAATCACAGCACCAGAAACACTTGGTCCTGTAGATATTTAATGGCCATATTGTGATGACCTCTAGTTCAGTCTGCCTTTGTCATTTTATTGATAGCAAATGTTTAATGGGCTTTGTTAATGGTGTGTAGTCATGAAACTCACCACATTGTGATAGGAGTTAGTTAATGCTGCCATTCCCTTTTTATTCATGTTTAAGAAATACTATGCTAATTCTTGTAGAAAAATACAGAAAAAACTGTTAAGACACAAAATATGGAAATCAGTATTATATCTTAGGAACAGGGGTTTGCTGAGAATTTTGATAATAATTAAGTGTAGCATCCCTGTTTACCAAGACACTAGATAAAACAGTCGTGTTCTCTTGTTCCCCTTCCATTTTAAAAAACCTTGCAGGGCAAGGTCTTCATAGTGATGTTCATACTGATTATAGCTAGTTGTGTACCTCGTATGTCTCTTCATGGCACTTGAGTGTGGATATTTAATTGCAACATTCCAGTTTGATTTCTAGATTGCCCTTCAGCAGGACCACTTGTGATATAATTTAGTAATGGTGTCTAAAGTGTTTGGAGTAACTGCAGGACATTGTACAGTGACAGTCATTTTTACCATCTTGCGGCCATGTTTTTATTAATGCCTTCAAAGACGTATACTTTCACCCATTAAACACCAACTGGTCACAGAAAGAGCACTTTAATGCTTTAAAAGTGGAATAGTCAAGGATTATTTGTGCTAATGATCAGTATTATACATGACCACTATGTAAAAAATAAATTGTGATTGCTTTGATATTCCTGGTAAGTTTTCTTTTCCCATTTCTTGTAATTGATTTGAAAATACATTAACATGTTTACCCATGTACTTCGTTCTCAGTGTTTATAAATGTCTGTGTTTTGGGATTGTCAAGCTCAGTATTATTTTTTCTTATAACATGATTTTAAAATAATTGCCTCCCTTTACTCTCAAAGTTGCTCATCTTAGAAAAAATATAGTTATCTTATTATTATTATTAATATGATTATTATGATTATTATTATTATTAGTGATAGTAGTAGTAGTAGTAGTAGTAGTAATAGTTAGGGTTGCCAACTGTCCCGTATTAGCCGGGACATCCCGTATATTTGACTAAATTGATATGTTTCATATGAGACCTCAATTGTCCCGTATATAGACTATTACCTCTTGTAAATACAGCAGACTGCACTATACAGATCCTAGATCAGATAAACACAGTGGATAATGTGTCAATCACACCTGCAAAAAAGTGGGGAGAGGATTTTCTCTCTGATGGCCATTAAATGGTCAGACTCAAGAAACAGATGCAGCACAGGGCTGACCAAAAATGAACTTCAAATATCTGTAAACTGTGATTTGTCATGTAAGGACTTATCTCTGGCTGTGCAAAATGACAAAAAACTGCTTGAGTTAGTCAAGAGCAGCAAAAAGTATCCATGGAAAAACTAAATTTTGTGAGTCATACTCCTCTTTTGCATTTAATTTTTCATTTGCCTGTTTTTTGATATAAAGAACCAAATTGTGGTTTCTTTGAGGTTTATTCATATGAGGTTACATAATGATACAGTAAGGATTAAAGGGAATATACACTCTTTCTGCATTTCCAGTTGAATCAAAATATGAATAGACGCTGAATTCACACATTATGATCACACCACCACTGCACCGTGCACCTGTCCCTTATTTAGTAGTGAGAAAGTTGGCAACTACTAGTAGCACTTAACAGGAGTGAAAATAAATGTCTGACAGAGACAAACAGTACATAATGGTCAATAAAGCAACCACTCTTAAAAACGGAAGAGCTAAATTCAAATAAGCAGAAAGGATTAGTTCATTATACAAACAATTGGCTCGGTAATATTGGTCTGAACAGCAAATGTATCCTCTGCAGTTCACCCAACACCCTCCTCAACAAATTACAATACATAAAAAATTCAGCTGCACGCCTCCTCACTCACAACCGCTCCAGAGACCACATCACCCCAGTCCTCCAGAACCTCCATTGACTTCCCATCACCTCCAGAATGTAGATCCTCCTCATCATCTACAAAGCCCTCCATAATCTAGCTCCCTCCTACCTCACCGACCTTCTGCAACCATACATACAATACAATCCCAGACGCAACCTTCGTTCCACCAATGCAAACCTCCTCAACTCTCTCACCAACCCAAGCACCGAACCTAGGGGGACAGGGCCTTCTATATCGCTGCCCCCACCCTCTGGAACTCTCTCCCCCAACACCTCAGACTCTGTCCCTCACTCACCAACTTCACATCCGGGCTCAAAACCCACCTATTTAGAAAGGCTTTTAACCTATAATGTTTGTTTGTTTTTGTTTGTTTCTGTTTTCGTTTTTTGTTTTTGTTTGCTTTGCTTTCCTTTGCTTATATATTGTATAATTATTTTTTTTGTCAAGTGTCTTAGAGAAACTTTTAAAGCGCTTTTATAAATAAAATGTATTATTATGAATATTATTATGAATATTATTCTTCTTATTATTATTATTATTATTTTAATTATCAATAGTATTATTATTATTATTATTATTATTATTATTATTATTATTATTATAGTAGTAGTAGTAGTAGTAGTAGTAGTAGTAGTAGTAGTAGTAGTTGTAGTGTTCTCGAAAGTCTGAAATGATCTAATCGAGTTCATCGATTTCTGGGCTCGACTATCCTGCCTGCCGGATCTTCGAAAACCTCGCGGAAGTACTGACGTGTTCACTCCAAGAGGTGGCTAGTTTAGCTAGCTAGGTAGAGCCGGGTAGTGACACAGCGGCCGTATCAGGTAAGAAAGGACAGCTATTGATTTACTTTTAATTTAACAGAAAATATATTCAAGGTAGAAGGACGCGTAATGCAACTAAGGGGTCGTTTCATACGTGTTTAACATTCACTGGGGGCGATTTGGTTATTGCAGAGCTGTTTGATTTCTGACTAGGCTAGCTTGCTAGCTGTGGAGTCGTTGGCAACGCAGGACCATATCACCGGAAGTGAGTTGTCAATCTGTTTCATATCTAGCTGGTATTTGTAGTTCTGGATTCTCATTATAAACTGGGATGTCAATCTACAGCGATCGAGACAAAAAATACATTTTCTCTTGGCCTGTTTTAAAAAACTCTTCATTGGCTCTGTGTGAAATGTAGTTCCACAATATAAAACATGGGCTGATGAATGTTGACTGAAGCTTCACTGAAACTACATTACCCTTAGAAGCTGTTATATGGGCCAAAGGGCAGTCTACGTTTGGATGGCTATTTAGCTACTTGGTGGGCTAATTTGTAAGCTAACGTAGGTACTTTCTTATATTCTCCTTGACAAATTGTTTTCATTAGTGATTTCATTATACATTTGGGTCATAGAAATGTCGTGTTTTTTACAGACAGCCTGTTTAGATGAATATTATTCCTTAGCTTCCTTCGTGACTGCCCAAGCCGGTTAGCTAGTTATGCAGCTAACGTTAGCTTTAACCACGAACACTTCTATGTGGTCTTGTCCTTTTTTAGCTAACGTCACCTGTCAAAACGCCGGATTACAAAATCCCTTGGTCACTTGGTAAACTGGTATTCGAATATCTGAATAATGACCTCGAATATCAAGTTGAGTAATTGATCTCTACCTTGATCATTCATAATCCTCTCGTTTCGAGGTGATCTCGAAAATGTCCAAAGGGGAGGAATGTTTGCCGAAACTACTTAATGTAGCGGTCAGTTTGAAGTAGGTAAAGTCACAAACTGATACTTCATTTAAATGTTTTTAATCAAGAATGATTACCTTTTTTACACTTAGCCATTTTCCCCATTATTATGTATATTATGGCCATCCCCATTCACCATTCATGTTTAGCTTCCGGACAAACAGGTTAAAACCTGCTACTAGAGTCCCCTTACAGTAGTAGTGGGCGTATCGATATATCGATACTCCCACTACTACTCATTTGAGGATCGATCACTCTTAAAAAAATACCGATACTAATTAATAAACGCGAAATAAAAGCATATGTGTCACTTCTGATTTTTATAGGGTAACTTACTCCAAAGTTTTGTACCAACACAACCTGACATGTTTTTCAAGCGTAAATAAAACTATGGCAAGGTGTAGTTTGTGCTGTAAAAATATACAACACTGCAACAACACAAGCAACCTTTTCAGACACTAAAAAACAGAGCATCCCGTGGCTTACCACTATGCAGGAAAAATATATTATATTTCAATGAGTTTTTATGGTAATTATTTATAATTTGTGTTTTTCTAATTTTATTTCATTGTTTAAAAAAAGGCCACCTAAGGATTTACATATTAAAGTTGCTAAATGAACAGTATTTGTCATGGGAGTTGTCTTTCAAGTGTTTAAATAAAAAAATTAATATTAAATAACTGAAAGTATCGGTATGGGTATCGAATAAATATGCCAATAAAGTAATCGGTATCAAATCATAAAAGTGTGGTATCGCCCAGCACTACCTTACAGTCTAAGTCAGTCAGCGTTAGTTGTAGTTTTGTTTGTTTGTGCTTGCCTTTAACAGTAACACAAAGTTAATTTAAAACTAAGAACACATTTACAGAAATGCCTGAAACAAACTGAAATTACTATGGACCGCATCAGCATTTTATATCCATATTACAAGCGCAATTTCTGTAATAACAGCTCATGTTTATCATCCCCTGATATTACTGGATAGGAACTGAGATAACACAGTCATATAAGGACTGTATCACCCTGCATACGGTTAGAGTACAAACACAAATTAGTATATTCAACTACATATTTCAATGAAAAACAAAAATCGATTTTTTTTATTTCAAAAGTTCTTGTGCATATTTACACTGTTTAGGCACAGCATCAAAATTATAGCTGAGGCCAGCACTCTTTTACATGTTTCATAAAATACAATTGTGTCATTTTAGGAGGTTTAAAGTTCCATATCCAATTTTGCTTCAATTAGTTTATGCCTGTTAACAAGTTAAAAGCTCAGGTGAGTTGTGGTGTGTGTGTGTGTGTTACATTCACAAAAACGTAATTTAAATGCCAGACCATACACCAAAGAACCGAAGATGCTAGTCCTGTGTATACTAGATTATGGCACTGTGTACAGCAACAAATAAAGTCTTCTTCACACAGACTCACTTGCATGCTATATACATGATGCACTGATAATCAAAAGGGTAATTTTGTATCTTCACTTTCAGAATGTCAGAAGGGGATAGTGCTGGTGAGTCAATCCATGGGAAACCATCTGTAGTTGCCGCCTTTTTCACACGGATTGGCCAGGTAAAGTGACCTTCTCATAGATCCCACATATTGTACTATATCATTCAAGTTACAAAGATGTATTTATTTTTTCAGAGCAACAATTGCCTATCTCATTAAGTCTAATACCTTTCTTACAATGTCAGAGTTCACATTTGTGGATTTGCTACTTTAATAATGAATACATTTCAGTTAAACTGATGATATAACTTCAAGAGCATCAGTCAGATACATTTACTTCCTGAATTCTTCTGCACTGGAATGTTAACGGACCAGTGCTCCTTTACCTGATATCACTGTCTATCTTGAAGTTTCCCAAAAATAGCATCACAAGTAGAGACTTGCACTGAACCACAAATACAATACTTCACAACACAATGATGATATTTTCCAGGAATTCTAGAGGAATACAAAGTTAGGAATAATTGCAGTTTGAATAATATATCCTTAAGCATGTAATAGCAATCAAGTAGCATGTAGCTTCAGTGCAGTAACCTGCTTGCTTTCAGTTTCCTAGGTTTGTCTCATGTATTGGACTCCTCATTGTGATCACTCACCACTCACCATGCTTTGTTCTTTTTTGTATGATTTACCACACTCTGTGATACACTTTGTATGAATAATAGCAACATGTTGTGGTCTGTTTCTATTTGTGTATTTTTTATTTTTTTTAAAAGGTCTATCAGTCATGGCTAGACAAGTCAACGCCGTTCTATATAGTGCGATGGGCATCCACTCTTCTACTTACAGCTGTCTACATGATCAGAGTGTACATACTACAGGTAAGTTGTGTCTTTTATGTTTCTCCTCTTTTGCTGACGTTCATGAACCTCTCCTGTAAGCCGTGTGAGGTTCATGTAGCACTAAAAGCAGTCCCTTTACAAAATCGTCAAATTTAATGTGACTGTACGGGAGAGAGGCGGTCACTCACACACTCTTATTTACTCGTATTTTCTGCTGTGCATTTGAACAGTAGGCTCGTTGTTGTTAGCTTAGGCTGATTCTGTTGCTGTTTATATATGGCATTATAGCTAGCAACCCTGCACTTTGGGCTTTTTAATAATAACGTTTTTTTTGTTTCTTTACAGGGCTGGTATATAGTAACATATGCTTTGGGAATCTACCATCTCAATCTCTTCATTGCTTTTCTATCGCCAAAAGTGGACCCTTCACTGCTTGAAGAAGGCAAGTAGACATTAGAAATCACATCTATGCCTGTGCTTTGTTGTGTTCTTTACTTTGGGCTACCACTTGATGGTTGGGGGTTTTAAATCATCACAATCATGCTCCATCTCACTTCATTTACAAGTAAAATCAACCTACCAAGAATGTTTGTCATGTACAGCACAGGTTTACATCTACCTATTTGAAGTTACAAAGCTTCCTCAGTATATATAGTAATTTAAACAGTGTGCTATGTCACCTTTATGTGATTGTGCATATAGTTGAAACTCTTTTTTTATGTGTTTTTTGTGATTTTCTATGTTTTGGAAGTGTGTAAGCTGACATGAAGAGGACTCAGACAAAGTAGCACTACAGTCACAGTCAAACAGGTCAAACTTTAGAAACAAGGCCAGAGTACATCAGGGAGAGGGATCTCGTGGGAGTAAATAGATAACAACAGAGAGTGTTTTGTTCTATTTGTGATTAGTTCACTATACACCCTCTTTTATGTACTCAGTTGTTACATTAGATTCTTACAACTGGTCAGTTTCAGTGTTCAAATTTTCTTTAAGAATATAAAACAAGTATTTAAATTAATTGGAGTAGTTAGTGTGCTAGTGTTTTGATTTTGAATAAAGACTAAATAAGTCCCTTTTTTAATTCTCCTCTTCATCACTCTAATCGACCTGCAGATGAGGGCCCATCCCTTCCCACCAAGCAGAATGAGGAGTTCCGCCCTTTCATCAGGAGGTTGCCTGAGTTCAAGTTCTGGTAAGTCAAATGATTGTGTGCCTCCAAAGTTTAACTTGTGTATAGTGCATTTGCAAAGAAATTAGAAGATGAGCTTTGATCAAAAATATTACATTATCTATTTATTTCAATTTAAACTCTTTTTTTTCCTTCCTGCTCTGTCAAAGATGATCTCTACAGCCACAGTTCAATATTCACATTTTGTTCTATCTGCAGGTATCTGGTAAATTAAAAAAAAAGTGGCTAAGAAATATTTTAACCTGCAATAACACAGATAATAAACGCTATGATAATTGGTTTCCAATCAACTGATCTATTTTATTGATCTACAAGTATTTCTTTTTGAAAAAAGTAAATCTCTCATCACTTAGTTCAGACTTCCACACTTCCTTTTTTCTTTCTTCCACATCCTGCTGCCACATACTTGCAGATTTGTCCTTACAGATGCAATTTTTATTTAACATTCTCATTTTCAGTACAAGATAGCCAGCCAGACAAAATATGCATGGCATTAGCAACCTCAAGTTACCCCTCCCAAGGAAGAAAACTCAAGGGCCAAAATATATAGTCCTAGCCTGACACAGACCAGTTGTATACAAGCCTTAGCTCAGAGTCAAATCGACACAGTCTGAACTTTTTCAACCCAAGCGCCCTACTTTGCTGAAACCAACACCAAGCTCTGGTGCGGGTGCTTCTTTATACTCTCTCAAACTCAAGTATGGGTATGTACATTCATTGTAAGCCTCAAACACAACCACCAATGCCATCAACGATCACACCCACAAATAGTTGTATCAGTTTTAAAGTTTCACTTACAGAGATATATGCCCTACAGCGTGTAGATCAGAGCCTATGAAGGTCTCCTTGACTGTGCAGACATCCTTCACATACTGATTAAGTGTCAATATGTTAGAACTAAGGATTTTGTCACAAACTGTTTGAACTGAGTTTATGTTCCTCTCCTTAACAGGCATTCAGCAACAAAAGGCATTGTCATCGCCATGATTTGCACATTTTTCGATGCCTTCAACGTGCCAGTGTTCTGGCCTATACTTGTAATGTACTTCATCATGCTCTTCTGCATCACCATGAAGAGGCAGATCAAGGTAAAGAGCGTGCATGTCCTTTGCGAGCAGTGCATTTGTTTCATTTTCATATGACTTCCTGAATCTCAATTACATCTCTTTTTTTTTTTAATGTTCTTCTTCTGTGGAGTTAAACAGTAGCTAGTATCCGTAGTTGTTGCATTACTGCCAACTACTGGATGATATTACTTTAATTATTTATTTATTTTATTTTTTTATCTACTCTAAAATGTTTGGCAAACCCTAAAAAAATGTGACACTGATTCCTCTCTTTTCTTCTCCACCTCCTCTAGCACATGGTGAAGTACAGATACCTACCATTCACACATGGGAAGAGGACATACAAAGGCAAGGACGAAACAGGGAAACCTTTTGCTAGTTAAACCCCCCCCACCCCCCCCTTCCCCTCCTTGTTTAAAATGTATCTGTCACAGCCAGTGGGGAGTGACAAGGGTTAGAGATTAATTTTCTTTTTTTTGTAAGAGGGACAGTAACATAAAACATAACATTAAAATATAGTTTTGATCCATGGTTCACAGTGTTGGATAAGGATATGAGCAGCACGGATCAAATTATTATGGGGATATTGCCTTTGTCTATTTTGGGGTAGGATTTTTTCCCCTTTTTTCAGACCACAGTCCTAATTTTAGGATGGGTCTGTATTTGTTCAGTAGTGGGGGAGATTCAGTGCTGCCTTTTGCCTTTTTTAACCCCAAGGGGTAAGTATAAAGTCAAGAAGGAACCCCTCTGAAAAAGAAAAGGAATGGGTTTTGTGATCATTTTTTTAAATGATGGGGATTCCTTTACATTTCCTTCTTTGAAGTGAAATAAATCTGCCAACTTTTGATTAATACATTGGTACCTGCTTATTTGTAACACGTTTATATGAAAGTCAGTAGTGTTGATAGCAGAATAACATGATGAGATATATGAGATGAAACCTGAAGGAAATGACAGTCTTGAAGTTGCTCTCTGTACTGAATTTAGACAGATTGGAGATTCAGTCACTACTCACTTGAATATGCATTCATGACAGGCAAAGAAGAACATTTCATCTTTATCTTTACCATTTTTAGCTGAATTAGTAATGACTCTCAGCACAGATACTATTTCAAAGGGTTTTATATTGAATTGGAAACTTAATTGCTGTGTTTAACCTGAGGCTAAAGCAGGCATCCTTATAGATGATTATTAGCAACCTAACATGATTTCCAACCACCCAATGCATCGTTAAATGCTTTTTGATCACGGGTGTCACTGCCCCAATCAGTTTAGTCTCCTTTAGCTTGTAGTTTTTGTTTGAATCAGCTTTCCACTTTCATACCTGCATATAGTTTAACAGATCAGATGCCCTGTGCTTGACCAACTCATAAATCAAATTTCAAAATTCTTTGAGGAGACATTTGGCTCACAATTATAACTCAATTGATCAACTTTACGTGTTTCTAGTTTGAAAATTCACTGTCTCAAAAGTGCAAAGCCAGTATTCAAGTCAAATTCATTAGTGTCTAGTCTAGGGGACAAAAAGAGCAATTTCATGGTACCCATACGACCTTTGCCTTTTGAAACATTTACCCATCTTTGTTTCGAAACCTCAGGTCCTTCGATTTGTGTAGACTAGCTGTAGTAGTCCTTAATAATCTGTGTATACTTTGAAAAAAATATGGTAAATATAGTCATTCCAAGCAAACTTTTGTTCTCTTTCTTTTGCAGAGGAAACATAAGAAAACAGAGATTGAAAGCTTTTATTGTAAGAAATGGATGAAGTGGGTGGCGAACATGCTGTTTTCTATGCCTGTTAATTTTTGTCTTCATTTTTATCAAAATGCTGGGGATTTTCTGTCATCATAAACTTTGATCAGCACTGTAGTAAGGGATCAAAACGTTTTCTGTACAAAGTTTGTGTTACAAAAGATTGTCAGGAGGATTTGTTGTATATATATATTTTAAAATATGAATTTTTTTTTGAGATTATTATTATTTCTGTTTTTTTCTTTCAACCACCATTTCCAAGTGTTTAAAACCATCTCAATTGAAATTGATGAAAGCAGAGCTGATTAATTGGGTTCTTGATTTGATAAATTAAAATATGTTTATAATGGACTGCATGTTATTGTTTTCTTGTGCTACAGTTAAAAACAAAAACTTGATTTTAATAACTTAAGTGTAATTTTTCACTCCAAATGCTATTAAAGAGGCTGTTTCCCTTCGAACTGTACACATTTGTCTCAGCTTCATTTTGTATATTTAGTCAGATATTGAGATGACAGTTAAGACTTAATTTGATCATGTCCCAAGGTGTCACATATATTTCTTGAAGTTGCCCACAACATTCTCCCCACTTGTGAAAGGCTCTAACATGATGATGATGATGAGAAAAACATCAGTGTCAACAACAACAAATTAAAGTCCTGGATCAATGTGTTGACTTTCAGCTGATTTCCCACGACACCACATGCAAAACTTGGTTATTGGTCTGTCAAAACACAACATTAATATGCTGTGCAGTTATAATATTTGTATGTAGCAGCAGTTATGTTGTGGCAAAAGCAACTCAGTAATTTAAGATTGACCGTGCTTTCCTTTTTGTGAAACATTCTTCAGGCTGCTAGTACTTCAGTCACCACATGGGGGCACCACTTCACTGTGATGAATTCTAGGCCAAACTACACTCTGATGTACTTCTGTATTGATCAAATTGTTGTATTGAGATTAAAGAATCAATCACAGGACTATGAATAAATCTATCTGCAAATAACTGACCCATGAGTGAATCCCTCATAACTTAAAAATAACTATAACTAGTCTTGGGTTATGGATTGTCTTCTGTATCTTCATATCAGCAGTGTTACGTGGTTTAATGATACTAAGAGCTGTGTATTAACTGTTGATGTAAAGGCCCAACTGGTGACAAGGCTGGACAAAAAGAAAAGTTACTCTGTATTACACAAACTAAAACTTTGTTAATATGCATCATCCCTGCCAATAAACTACACTCCAATCCAAATTAAGCTAAAGATTCTTGGTATCTGATTTTTACCTTTAAAAAGAATAATCCTCAATACATTACATTTTCAAATGTCTATTTTAGCTTATTTCTTTTGATCCCTGCTGCTGTATAGACATGATAATGAATGTTAACAGTTAACATATTTGGAGACACGTCTCAAACATTTCTTGAGACATTTTACTTCATGCGCTTCCTCAGTATTTAGTTGGTTTTCAATACATTGTTCGAAGTTGTGAGCAAGTTGTATCAGAGTATCATGTAAATAAGGTATTTAAATATGACCAAAACACAGAAACATTTCAGAAAACACAACAACATTAAATAAAACACAACATTTCACAAAAAAACATGTTGCCTATCCTCAACACCACAGGGCTACTTCAATGAACTCTTTTTGTAGGCCTTTCATTCCACCTTTAGATATTGTACTTCAAAAGCATTGTTCAAACTACAGTGTGCCAAAAATGTTTCATTTTCATTTCCCATGGACAGTCCCCTCCAGCATTCAAACCCAGGACCCTTGCATTGAAAAGCAGCAGTCCTGTCCACCACACCACAGTCCAACTTTTCAGTGCGTGCCTCTTTAGGTCTTTTGATTTCACAGTTTTTTTTAGTAGTTAAAAAGCACGGCTCATGGACGAAAAATGATGAAAGTGTTTCATTTACATGCCACATTGGAAGCCCATAGTGAGATTTGAACCCAGAACCATCAATATGAAAGGTAGCAGGCCTATCCTCAACACCACAGGGATGCTTCAATGAGCTCTCTTTTGTAGGTCTTTTCATTACCAACAGCATAAACATTAATCGGCACATATGCTTGTATGGATCTTACTAGGTTACAATAGACTGTGAAACTATTAATGCTGTCATTCACCACAACTTGTATGAATAACTGAGTTAAACCTGCTTGATGTCTTCACGATCAACAACCAAAATAATGAACCACCTTATACCGTCTTGCACCACCTTGTTCAAGTATGTACAGAATCAATATTGTTCTTGTCTAAGTATGTACTAGGCCTGCTACCTTTCAATCTGTACTTAAACAAGTATGTACTAGATCAAGTATGTACTCAAAGTATGTACTTAATCAAGTATGTACTTTAAGTGTGTACTTGATCAAGTAAGTACTTGTTCAAGTATGCAATTTAAGTATGTAATTAATCAAGTATATATGTAATTAAATTATATGTATTCAGTTAATCCTCCCACAGAATATTGAAATGACATGTAATCAGATTATTTTTCCCCTGCAAATGATTTCCTCTGAGAAAGAGGAGAGTACCACCTTATACCACCAAAGGTCCTTTTTTAGTTCTGTACTTTTCTCATTGCTTTTTCACCTTTTTGTTTGGATTTTCATGGACTTCATAGCTTTTTGTCCTGCTCCTCCCGGCCTCATCCTTCTTCTCTCCCTTCCACACTCCCTGCCTCAACCTTGTGCTGACCCTGCCTCAACCTTCTACGTGCCCTACACTGGGAACTACATTACTACACTTACATAAGGAGATGGTCAGATTTCAAACTTTGGTGAGAGACCTTGTCACGGCCTGACCATTCATCATTGCCGTCCACAGAGTGATTGCAAATGATCTCCTGTCAAATGACGGTCTGACCAAAGTTTCAGCCATGCAAAGCTTATTTGTAAGAGGATGCTACATTTTAGCTTGAACCAAAGATACCTGGTTAAATGCATTCATTAATTTGTATGCATTTGCTTGTGAACCCATGTGAACTTCTAACCTATCAGTAAAGAAAAGCTGCTTGATTTTGAACAAAACTTCTGTCTCTGATTTTAAGTTAATTATGTTTTTTCTAATTCCAGGTATAATCTATAAAATGAATAACTTATTTAAACCTCATACAACAGATCAAGCCCAAACTTGTTCCTGATCAAGCCTGTGGTGCCAAACTATCCAGCTGTTCCTCTGACTACACTGTTTCAATTCCTCCTGTGGCTTCAACTACAGAAGTGTACACCACATGCTCATATTACAAAGATATATTTAACAGGGATGTAACAGCCTTGTCAATATCACAGTACCGTGAGAACAAAAGGGTCTCAATACCATCGTGGACCTGTGGCTGTGTGAAACAATAGCTCTTCCAGGCAAAGTGTAGTTTTATTTCAGCAGTGTAGAATTGGAGTTGAGGGAAGTGAGAACTAAAGAGACCATCCTCACATGTATGCCCATCATTCTTTGCGCCCTGCTTGCTGCCTCAGCAAAAAATGGCGGACAGAGAGATGATCTTGAAATTGTGGATGCTCCAGCAGCTTTTCAATTTGATGTGTGAAAACATTTCAGTTTCCTTGTGTCAAGAAATGAGAAAGGAGAACAGGTGATGGACAAACAATAAAACAATATGTAGACACTTCCAGACTGTGGTGATCTACAAGTCAGGTAATACAAGTAATATGTGAACCCACTTTGCTTATCATTACCCCAGAAAGATTGGAGAAGATGCAAGAAAAAATCCAGCCAGACCAAAAGAAGAAACATTTACAGCCTCACTTCCCCATAACAGTGCAAGTACTCATGAGATCACACCATCAGGGTTGTCTCCTGCCATTAGATGTTTTGAGTCTTTAAATAGACATTCACATCCAGGTGACGTCAATCAAAGTGTCTCATGAGTAGTCAGCAGATTAGAAAAGTGCTGTATAAGTACAGTCCATTTACCTTGCCTCTGACTGTGCCCAAGGCAAGGCAACTTTATTTGTATATCGCATTTCATACATGAGGGCAACTCAATGTGCTTTACATTAAAACATTAAAAGCATTGGAAACATTCGGACAGGCATAAAAGAACACAATTAAAATGACAAATATAATGAAGCAGAAAAGAAAAGGATAATTAGAAATATATTCAAAGTAAATTTAAATTTTGCATTTAAAGTGAGTTAAAATAAGCTAAGATAGGAAGGCAGTGGCAAATAAAAATGTCTTTATCTTTGATTTAAAAGAGGTGAGAGTTGAAGCGGACCTACAGCTTTCAGGGAGTGTGTTCCAGATATGTGGTGTTTAATGACTAAACGCTGCTTCACCATGTTTCGTTCTGACTCTAGGGACTGAAAGCAGACCAGTACCTGATGACCTCAGAGGTCGAGATGGTTCATAAAGTAGCAGCAGATCAGCAATGTATTTTGGGCCTAAACCATTCAGTGCTTTATAAACCATCAGCTGGATTTTAAAGTCTATTCTCTGATAGACAGGAAGCCAGTGTAGGGATCTAAAAACTGGAGTGATGTGGTCTGCTTTTTTGGTCCTTGTTAGGACTCGAGCAGCAGCATTCTGTATGAGCTGCAGCCGTCTGATGGACTTTTTAGGGAGTCCTGTAAAGACACCGTTACAGTAGTCTGGTCTACTAAAGACAAATGCATGGATGAGTTTTTCTGCATCCTGCTGAGACATAAGTCCTTTAATCCTTGATATATTCTTAAGGTGATAACAATGCTGATTGTCATAAAGCGGCTGCTGAAATTAAGGTCTGAGTCTATGACTGCACCAAGGTTTCTGGCTTGGTTTGAACATTTCATCTTTGCCCATCCTGACCTTTGTGCATATTCCTGTCCTTATGGCCACCCTGAACCATGTTGCACCATTGTTCAAGGTTGACAAAACCTCTCTGACTTGCACCCAATTATCAGTTGTCGCTGGTATGTTAACCATGAGCCTCAAACATGCAAACATGCAAATACCAGTCATGGGAATCAGGCCATGGGTGACATCTGCTGCACGTGAAACAATTACAATGACTTTTTTTTTTTTGAAAATAAAAATGTTACATTTTAATAAATTATAGCTTGAGCCTTCAAAGGGAGCTGTAAACTATATATTGGTGCGCTCCAGACATCTTGAAAAATGTGGGATATATTCTTGAGACATTCCATAGACCATCCAAAAATATGCATCAGAGGGAAACACACTGGCACTAAGCCTCCTTCAGTCTTCTTACAGCTTGCTGGTTTCTTCTTTCACATTTAGCTTGTTAAGTTTTTCTGGTCTGAAAATAAATACATTATTTCCCATGTCATGCTTTACTCAATTAATGTTCACCATTGAACTTAGTGCCAGCTTTTTCATTTAGGCTAAAACTTTTTTCATGATCTTAACATTAATTGAAGACAGAGGTATATGATTGCTTTAATTCAATGTCATCATAGGGAGCATCTTAGTTGCTTTTTGCATACTGATTTGTGTATTCTCCACAACCATATTTACAAGTATGCATCTATGACATCTGAAGCCATGCATTCTTAAGTGCATGTAAATGAACACTGTGGCTTTGCCAATACAGGCAATACATTGCTTATTAAAGGTAGAGACAAATCCCAGTAGAGCTCACATCAGACGGGCAATTACAACAACGATGCTGGTTCTTGCTTTTTTATGTGTTCTTCAACTTCTACATGCTTTGCCTCAATGCACTGTCCCAGCCTCAGAGTTTCAACAGGAAGGAGATTATCTGATGGGTGGACTTTTTGATATTCATAATGTCATCTCCGCTGCTTACTTTGAAAGACCAGAAGCTATCCAATGTTCCAGGTGAGTCTTCAAATGATAATAATTATTGCTTTGTGAACAGCTATAATTCTGCATAGCATTTAATCTTAGTCGAGGTCTTCAGATTGTACTGCGGTCCTATCTCTCTCCACAGTGAACACCAAGTCCCTTCAAGTTATCGAAGGTTGCAGTTGATGAGATTCTCTGTAGAGGAAATCAATAATTCGTCCAGCCTACTGCCAAATGTTTCACTTGGCTATGATATATTTGATCACTGCTCTGATACACGCAACTTCCCAGGACTTTTAAATCTCATCTCAGTAAATGACTCAATTCAACCTTGGAGTGAACCGAGCAAAAACCTGTCTAGAGTGTCAAAAGTTATTGCGGTGGTTGGGCCTTTTTCAAGCACCGACACCATGACTGTCGCCCCGCTCTTCATGGTGGATCTCATTCCTTTGGTAAGTATGATAACTGCAGTGTTTTTACATTTACAGTCAAATATTGTACAATAGACATAAGTTGTAACTCAACATCAAGAATTCATGTTCACTGGAAATGATGTAATTCTCTTATTTTTTCGACAGGTCAGCTATGGAGCTGCTAGTTCTGCCTTTTCAGAAAAAGCCAAATACCCCTCTTTCATGCGAACAGTTTTTTCCAATAAAGATGTCATAGAAGTAATTGTTAAAATCATACTGCATTTCAACTGGCGCTGGGTTGCCTTTCTTAGGAGTGATAACGATTTTGGCAATGATGGACTGGATATGTTCATGAAGAGGATAAAGGACACAGACATCTGTCTGGCGTATACCAAAGGTCTTGATTACAAAACAAACTACTCCAAAATGTTCAAACAAATAGAGGAACAGAAAATAGGCATCATTATTGTTTTTGTTACTAAACTGACTGCTGAAACTCTCATTAAGTCAGCGATAAAACTGAATATCACCAACAAGGTATGGATAGCAGGAGACACGTGGTCGTTGAACAAGAAGCTCCCCAAGGAGAAAGGAATCAAAAATATTGGAACTGTGCTTGGGGTGTCTCAGCCAGTAGTGTCAATACCTGGTTTCAGTGATTTTATCTATTCAACCAAAAGTCAGACAACTTGTGAAAGTGCAGAGAAGAACATGTTTTGTAATCAGGCTTGCAACTGCAGTGGCCTCAGTGCAGAGGATATCATTGCTTTGGACCCATCTTACTCTTTTCCTGTGTACTCTGCTGTATATGCCATCGCACACGCCTTGCACAATGCCTTGCAATGTGGAATTGATACATGTAATGACAATATTACAGTGTACCCACACATGGTAAGTACACACTAAACTTGCTCACATTTGTAACTATGATAGCCTGACCTTTTTTGTCAAGAGTTTTTGTCATCACACACTTATCAAATGTCATACACCTAGTTAAATTTTTGTAATTAAAGTACAAATACAGCTGATAGTAATGACGTGAAGTATATTAAAATCCTTTTGAAAAAAACATTGGATTTAATTTCATAAAACCTGTAAAGACAGAATTTATACTGCATTTCCTCACTCTGTTTTCCCCCACATGCAAACGATTTGAACTTTCTGTACCTTCATCAGGTTCTAGCAGAGCTGAAAAAGTTGAACTTCACACTTTATAACCAAAGTATTGAGTTTGATGTGAACGGTGACCCCAAGTTTGGATCCTATTCCATCGTATTCTGGAACCACGATGGTGATGCAGAGGAGATCGGCTTTTTTAAATTTCAGCCATCAGTCCAGTTGGTCATCAACAACAGCAAAATTCAGTGGTACACAAATGGAGATGTAAGTAATTTTTTTCTTTTACTGACTGTGGTGCAATGATTTTCAAGAAGCTTAAAACAGTACTCTGAGATCATGCTGGTTTAGTGCTCAGCCTCAAGTCTGTGTACATATGAAAAGAGAAAAAAAACATCAGGTATAAATAATTTCTACATAAAACCTTAATGTTTGATTAATAGTGAAAATGCTTTGTTTTTCATTTCCTCTCATACATGGAAAATGCTAACGCCAAACAATTCTCTCATACAGGCGCCCTCTGCCCTGTGTTCTTCAGAGTGCTTGGACGGCTATGAGAAAAAGCAAAATGGAATCCATAAGTGTTGTTTCAACTGTGAAATCTGTCCTAATGGAACTTACATCAACATCACAGGTAAATTATTCAACAGATAATGAAGAAAATATTAAGAGCAGTGTCCTCATTTTTATTTATTTATTTCACATATAAAAGAACAAAAAAAACATTGCATGTTCAATAACACGAGCCAAGATATAACATTAAATTCAATAATAAAATTAACCACTAACATGCTATGTGCAGGAGGAGCCAAAACAACCCTAACAGGCTTGTCGAGTGGCCCTCCATAGAAAATAATCAACACAAAGACAAAGTACCAATGTAGAAACAGAATATCTACATACAAAACAAAAAAAGATGAATAAAAGGGATTAATATTTAAAACAATGATGAAAAGAAAAGAAGGGAAAGTTAAAAAACAAACAAAACACAAAAGAACAGAATATTTATTTATACGTCAGGAAAGTGGGGAGATTATGTGTTTGTAAATATGCATTCAAATTGAATCATGTTGCATTACTTAATTCACCCAATAAAAATGTTATGGTTTGTTTCTTGAATGAGTTAACATTTGTGTTACTTGTTATATGGCCAGGTAAACTGTTCCAAAGTGAGGGCCTCTGTATCTGATGGAAAACTGAGAAAAGCTGGATGGAGTTATATCTTGGCTTGATGACAGCTTATAATAGACAGTTGATCTTGGCGCACACTCCCTGTACAGAGGTTATAGGCCACCGTGCAGCGGTCACTGGTTCGACTCTTGACCATGAGTTCAATCTTGAGCATTTTGTGCAAACAATTTGGATCAGGCCTCATTAAAACCACAAGTCAGCCTCATGCAGACTTTGTGTCCCTCTCTGATGTAAAACAGGAAACTTTAAAGTACACCTTAACGTCACTGATAACATATTCTCCTTTTGTGTCAAACAGAGGATCCCTACAGATGCATCAACTGTAAGGAGTCAGAATGGTCCACAGAAGGAAGTACATCATGCAATCTGCGCACAGTGGAGTATGTCCCATTCACTGACAGCCTGGCCATACTCATCACGTTCGGGGCTGTCTCCTTGGGAGCACTCACAATAGCTGTCTCTGTTCTCTTTGCCATCAACTACCAAACCCCTATTGTCAGATCTGCTGGGGGACCAATGTGCTTCCTCATTTTAGGCTGCCTCAGTCTGTGTAGTCTCAGTGTGTACTTTTACTTTGGTAAGCCAACAGCTTCCTCTTGTATTTTAAGATTCTTGCCATTTCTCTTGTTTTACACTGTTTGTCTTTCTTGTTTTGTTGTGCGCTCTTTTCAAATCGTATGTATTTTCAAAATAGCAGCTAAGTTCCCAAGACTCTACAGTTGGTGGATGAAATATCATGGTCAATGGCTGATCATCACTGTGGCATTCGTTACTCAGGCATTCTTACTTCTTATTGGCTATTCCTCTTTCCCCCCAAAGCCCTACAATGACACATTTTGGTACCCAGACAAAATCATTCTTACTTGTGACATTGATCTCAAAGCAGCCTTTAGTTCTGTGATTTTACTTGTACTATTGTGTGCCTTGTGCTTCATTTTCTCCTACATGGGAAAAGACCTCCCAAAAAATTACAATGAAGCCAAAGCAATAACCTTCTGCCTGCTCCTGCTGATCCTCACCTGGATCATCTTTACTACTGAATACATGCTCTACCATAGCAAGTACATCCAAACTCTAAACGCTCTGGCAGTGCTCTCCAGCCTCTACTGCTTTTTGTTGTGGTATTTCCTCCCAAAATGCTACATCATCATTTTTCAACCCCAGAAAAACACTGCACAGTATTTCCAAGGTCTTATTCAGAATTATACCAAAACAATGAGCCAGTAGCAGCTTCAGTTAATATGTGTTTACTGAAAATCTTTAGGCCATAATGATTAGTAATTTTACAGAACTTTGCAGTGTATGTCTTTTTCTTTTGTGTTTTCCTGTAAATACAGCAGCTTTAGCTCAATATTCCCAATCTTTGTGTTTATGTAAGTAAATGAGAATTCTGAACGCTTATTGTATATTTTTTAGGGGTCTATTAATGACTCTACTGAAGAGTAATTACCAAAATAAAATAAAAACTGTTGTTGAGACTGATGTGCTGGAAGGAAGATGTTTTAAGTTACTTTGAACACAGAAAAGCCAAGAAATACCATGTACAGCCAATTAATTAGATTTTTTTTTTTAAAGTTTGTATGCTACTTATCCACCAGCTTTACCCATATTCTTTCACAGATAAAAAAATATATAAAAGTGGTATTAATTCTCCCAACTAACTCACGCTAAGAAAGCACTAAAATGTAATTTGAATGAGATTCAACTTGAAAGATAGGGTGGACAGTAAGGTTAAAAAAATGTAGTCCATTATTTTTGAAAAATTACAATACAATGTAAATTATTATCAACAGATTCTGGATGTAGTTTGATGGCCCTAAATAAGATTTATTTGCTTGTTAAATATTAAATCATCCACACAGTTCTCAGGTAAGATTACCATCTGCAGAGGGGAATCTGTGTACTCAGAAAGTACATAAAACATGTGCAGCACTGGACCAGGCATCAGTCCATCAACACTTCTTGTCATTTACTGTCATTCCACAAAAGAAGGATCTGTCATGAAACTTGTGCCTTTGTCCTTGAATAACTAAATCCATGACAATATGTCTTTGTTCGATTGCAAAGTTATACTAATTTAACTGCACATATTAAAATGCTATGAGATCATATCTTGTTAAATAACCATATGTTGAAGAGTAAGTCAAATAAAATGAATTCATTAAAAAATAATCTTAATAAAGACATGAAGTTAACTGTGATGTGTTTTTTGTTTTATATATTGTTTCACAGCAGCTGCTGGTTAAAATATGAGTGTGGATTGTTTTTTTGTAATATGCTTTGATGCTTTTGATATTACCAACGCACAAAATAATGAATATTATATTGTTTCAACATGTGGCATTGAAAAGTGTTGGAATATACAAATATACAATATTATACAACCTTAGTTGACATAGATTCGCAACCCTCCTCCTCGTCATACTTGTCTTTGTTTCTGTCTTGGTGGTAAACAATGTGGTCTACTATCTCGGCATGCCTCAGTGAAGCAAGCACTTTGTAATTAACAGCATGCAACAACATTAACAGTAAGTGGAAATATGTGACTTCTACCAACTTCTTAAGGGTGACAGTTTTGCCCCTGATTTGGGGAAAAGGTAAAGTGTAGTAGAGTCACCAAACCTTGAGTCTGAGTCTCGATTCCCCAGTGTTCAAATCCAGGCGGAGTCACCAGAGAAGAATCAAAGAAGACTCAGAGTCTTGTCCCCCATGCCTGAGTCTAAGTCCAAGTTGAGTCCCCACTATCTGAGGCCGAGTTGAAGATTTATTTGGACTGCTGTTTAACTCCAAACTTTTTTACTGTATGAATCTCAACTAAGTGTGTGGAACATTTTGAAAGTAAAGAAAACAAAGTGTATGTTTGATCATTAGATTCCAACTGATCCTGTTGGCATGTCTGGGTATTTAAATGATCATTAAACTCAAAGCGCTGGCTATAGAGAAAATCCAGAGAGACGTCAAATTACAAACGTATCTATTGATTAGAGCTGTTAAATAAGTTTTAAAAAAATAGATTATGTCTTTTCCCATTTAGCCATTTTCACACAGATTTCATTAGATGCTGCTCAAACACTGATTAACCGAAAACGGAGAGCTAACAATGCAACAACAAAAATTCAAATGTTGAATTAATCAAATCAGGCAGTTCATATGATCTGAATTTAGATTTTACTGACACAATTTCTGCTAAAACTGATATTGCAAATTCGAGTTTTGCAGATTTGTGGGGCCCCCCAGCTCTCAGGTGGTGAGATAAAATGTTTCCATTTGTAAATCTGTTCCCACAGTTTACAAATCTATGAGCACAGTTTATCATGCCCAGAGATTCTTAGGTCAGTTTGATAAGAGCACAAAGCCTACTGCTACACAAGGCCTGGCAGCATGCTGTCCCCTCATACAGAACATCATACAGTCACTGAGAACAAGACTGGGAGGCTTTCCTAAGAAGAAGGAACACATATTGTTAGTTATGCTGTCATTATACAAGCTTGACTGAGTGGAAGATGAAGAGAACAGCCCGCAGTACAGAATGATGTCAGATGGGTATTTCAAAATGTTAACTCTGATGAGTCAGAAGCAAACAGCTCTGAAGGTCAAGGTCTAGTGGTGACATTGACAAGAAAGACAGCAGCATCATTTTTCAGATTTAACAAAACCAATAGACTTCAAGAAAAAATTGAAGTGGATAATTATTTGGAAGCACCAACCACAGATGGGTTTGCGAGTACATGCTGCTGCTGAGTGCAAAAAGCTGTTCAAAAATACAACACTACCCTTCCTTCTCCAGTGGCTCTAGAAAAATGGGAATCAAATATCTAGGCATGGAAAAACTGTCCTGGTGATGCCAACTTTGGGATTCAATTGCACTTCAATGCAAAAAAATGAAATAAATTAACAGTTTAATTGGAAGATTGGATTAGTATTATCTGTTTAGGGACTTATTGTGGGGCAAGATCTTTGGACAGAAATGTGTTGATTTACATGCATGCAGTTTTATGGGAACAGAGAATAACATAAGAAACTGTGCAATAATAAGACTCCGTGATTTGATTTGTATGTTGTTTGTGTATGACAGGGTTTTTTTATTCCTGTATTTATTACTTTTTATCCCTTGATTGTTGTTTTTTTCTGTCTCTTTTAAATGGAACCTAATGAGGACTGCACCTTTCAATTTCATTGTACTTGTTGCAATGACAATAAAGGCATTCTATTCTATTCTATATTTTGTGTTTATTTGTGTTTCGTCCTACTTCTTTGATTGTAAGGGATCATCACACATGCTCATTTCAGAAGCAAAATTTGGATGTGTATACGGATGTTTAAATCAGAGCGTTCAGCCAGGTATTGACGTAAAAATGTGAAGGCTAAATACTGCACGAGAAAATTTTCGCTCGTGTCAGGCTTTTACACCTAAAGAGGAAGTACGATTGGTTTGCTCAATCTAAATGCTGCATCTAAATATTCAAGTTTATTTTTTCATTCTGGGTAAACAAGTATGGAAGATGAAAAACTCAAATAAAATGAGAGAAACTTATTCACTTATTTAATATTAATAATTTTTTTTGGCATTTAAGAGGATGAAAAAATATGCATGCTGAATAATGCAGATTTGAAACTGGTCTGTTTTGAGTTGTCCTGCTTTGTTGCATATTGTTTAAGTGGTAAAACATATTATCACAAGGATGTGTTTTTCTTGGCCTTAACACTTAATATCTGAATCTGTAAGTTTATGATTCTATAGTAGAATACGGTACAGCATGGTGGTGGTGGGGCATGGTGTAGGCTCAGCTGCAGGGGAGAGATGTGTGGGAGGGGGTTGTTGGAGCAGTGCCAGGGTTATCTGACCCAGGTGAAAACTGTTGATTGATTGCTCTCCTCTACCTGCAGGGAGAGAGACGGGGAGAGCTGGAGGAGCAGGACAAGGCTCCTGCCGTGTATTAAAACACTTCCTGGTGCAGAAGTAGATTTGTGTTGAACCATTGTGTGAGAAAATAAAGAGAAGGTCACTGTGGACACGTGTGGTCATTAGGTTGATGAACCCATACACACAGTCGTGTGTTACAAGCATTTGGTTTGGGGAATGGCAATGATTGAGGGCTTGGTATAGAAACATTGGAGGCCCTACTGAAAAAGAGCTACTGGTGGATAAACAAATAAATTAACATGAATTAGTTATTTTTTCCTTTTTTTTAAACCTGTGAACTTAGATAAAAAAATTGAAATTCTGAACTCTGAACATGAAAGGATTTATTTTGACCTGTGTGTACTGGACTTTTAACAAACCGACATTTACAATCACGAAATTACAAGACTTCTTGTTCTACTTTGATTCAAGTGAAAGAGCTGTAACTTGGTCAACAAATGAAGTTCAGATCTATTGTAAATTATACACCAAATATTTGTATGAATTGAAATTCCGTGTACAAAATTGGAATCCGTGCACCTTAGATACAAACATATTGGTGTCGTGTCAGCGTCTGCTCAGGATGACTTGGCTCACCACTGCCGCTCATTTGCATAACAAATAATATTAACATTGGCCTACTGATAGTCAATAGGATATGCAAAAGGTCAAGGTGATGGGGACTTTTTGATGCACCCTCGAAAGTGTCTTTGGGCAAACCACTTCATCTAGTCTGTTCTAAGTAAAGTTATATTATTAAGTTAAAGTTTCATGTATAAATGCACGTATGATTGGGTGAAAGTGACCTGTAGAACAAAGTGCTTTCAGTGTCTGGACAAATTTAACCTGCTGTATACTGTAGGTACAGTTTCTGAAATAGACCTCTCACACCACACTGTCTGAGGTATGATCACTCATTAGAAGAAAATGCAGTCTTATATCAAGAAAAGTGACCTCCCACTAGAAGTTTGAGGATTGTAACATTTTACAAGTGTTACTGTAAGTGTTGCCTGAAGATTGAAAAAGTTCACTTTGTTTCTGTGACTTCTGATTACATTAGAGTAATAACGGTATGTTTAAAGTGTACTTGAGCAGGGGTATGTTCAAAACAGCTTGGCAATGGCATCTCACTTATCAGTACACTCTATTTGCAATCAACCTAAAACTGAGCCTGAGCATTTGTAAAGGAGACTCAACATGCTTTTACTTAATAAGAAGACACTTAATGTGCCAAACAGAGCAGAACAATGAGTTTCCCCCCTCTCCACAGGAGGATACCTGGATTCAAATCTTGGTTGGACTCATGACCATTCAGCCCTGGCATGTTGGGTGATTACATATTTTCCCTTTTTCAAATATGTGGTCCATTGTTAAGCCATGCAAGGATTATTTGTGTGAGCAGGTGGCCTTTAAGCATAAACCAAGGATTCTCGTTTGAATTAATTAAATGTGTGTGTATATTCACTCATGACTGTATCCTGTGTGATCTCACAACTTCTGCTCAGCCAGATCAGGGTCAGCATAGGGGTTACAACTTTTTGAAAGGCAAATCAATCTGTAAACATTCCCTCCAACAGCAGAAAATGTTCTTCATAAAGTCTGTAGTTGATAAAGTCATTATATAATTATTTTTCCAATAATATGTCATGAAATGTTTTGCTTGTGTGAAAGATGATTTGTGGTTGTCCTTTCTTAACAAAAGATGTTCAATCACTGTAGCATTGTCTTAGTTCTTACTCTTTACACCTGTACAGAAAATGTTAGGTTCTGGGTTAGTTTCAAAGTAAAGTTTTTGCTAGAACTGCATCACATATAAGCTCTGAACCTTTCAGTGATTTTACAGAAAAGTTTGCTCATTCAGAGTCGGCAATCTTTGTTTCTCAAGCTTGTCTAACCGAGTGCATATGTCAAATCATGGTAAGGCCCAAATGATTGAAAAAAAAAAAAAAGCACCAGTCAAGAGAAAAGGTTGTGTTCTGAAAGTAATGTAAATTAGTGTAATCATGGACTGATGTGGAGAGAAACAGTGTACATCAAAGACAGATGCTTGGTGGTAATGATCTTACTAACTAACTAACTAAGAGCTCTGTAGCTTCTCCATTAGCAACTGATGCTCGAGTTCGCTGCCTGAAGCACCAGTAGCAGTCTCAACCCGAGGACTCAAGGTCCCGGGGAGCAGAGCTCTCCACAACTCCATGACGAGAGCATGGATTGACTGTGATGGCTCAAGCAGGTCCTATTTATCTCTTCGGTTTAAAACATTTATAACATCAGTAATGGCATACTACATAAAGTGAAGTTCCATGGAAGGAATTCATAAAGCACACACAAACACAGATGATAACACGTCACAGATCATATTGTTTTCTCACTTTATATTTCTGAAAGTAAATGGGGACAGACATTTTGCATGTGGTTGATTTGACTGTAGAAAGACAACAAGGGCCCTTCTTAAACAAACTCAAATGCACGGTCTAGAGCGCATGGCACAAAGTGCATTACAGTCTGGTTGAAGTTACATGCACTGAAACAATACCTCTGCACAGTAAGCCAAAGTGACTGTCCAGATTTACAAACGTGGAGATATACACACACCATGCACAGCAGTGTAACTTCATTCATTATTTCAAACTCTGGACATGTGGACAGTATTGGCAGAAAAAAATAAGTAACTAACATCCCATGTTCTTTACAGCGAAAAAGGTAGGCTGTATATATTTCTAAAATTTTTACTGCTGAATAACATATGGTGGTATTTTGTGCGTTGTGCGTAGTGGTTACTCTTAATTGTTTATAACGGGCAACAAGGTCATGGCAATGATTGTTTTTTTTAAGGATTATAAAAAGAAAACGTAAGGTGTATGTATGTATGTGTTTATTTTTGTATGTGTGTTTGTGTTTATGTTTGTAAGTGTGTGCATATCAACAGGAAATTGTGCAGTATCAAAAGCCAAGATGCTTTTGCATACTGATTTGTAAATTCTCCTCCAACCATTTATAGGTATGTCATTCCCAAATGCATTGAAAGGATCATTGACACTTAACCAGTGTCATCCAGTGAACTAAAGACAGTCAAATCCAAAAATGGAACATTTTTTTGCTTTTCTGTACTTCTTTGGATCACTTATTCATGCTCTGGCTCAACGCACTATACCAGCTTCAGAGTTTCATCTGGATGGAGATTATTTGATAGGTGGACTTTTTGATATTCATCATGTCAGTATCCATGTTTACAATGACAGACCAGAAGCTGTTGACTGCTCCAGGTGAGTCTTACTTGTTAATTTTGGGGGTTTGAATCTGTATATTCATACGGTCAGTTATGCTTCCAGAAATATTCTGATATTAAGAAGTTAAAAACAGTGTCTGCTGCCCTTTTCTTCATCTCTCCCCAGTCAACCCTTCCTTCTGCCAAATTATCGGAGGTTTCAGTTGATGAGATTCTCTGTGGAGGAAATCAATAACTCAACCAGCCTCCTGCCTGATATATCCCTCGGCTATGAGATGTTTGATCACTGCTCAGATGCACAAAACTTTCCAGAAGTTTTCAACCTTATCTCAGTCAATGGACTGATTCAACCGTGGGTTGAACCTCAAAAGCAACAAACAAATATTTCTGATGTGTCCAAAGTGATAGCAGTGGTTGGACCTTTTACAAGCACTCAGGCTCTGACTGTAACCCCATGGTTCATGGCTGATTTCATTCCTATGGTACATTTTATTACCACTGTTTGAAGGAAAATTCCAGACATGAGTAAGGGATTATGTATAGTGAGAGGGTGATTGTGCAAATAGAATCCAAACAGGATGAGAGATGATTCATGCACAATATGAAAGGATTCCATTTCCCACAATCATCTGCTGACAACACATTATCCTGCTTATTACCAGACTGCCAACTAAAGATACAAACAAGCTGAAAGGCAAAAATACCCAAAACAATGACTTAAAAAAATTATAAATCAAAGTAAACATTTTCATTCACGTCAAGACATTAGCGTTTAAATGTTGAAATTCCCAACAGTTGTAGAAAACAACTGCAGCATCTCACTCTGCACTTGACTCTGGTGTTGCTCTCACTATTGAATTTAATTTGAGTTTATTTGATCAGGACAATGCACATTAATCAACGTTTCAACAGTATGCCTCAATGTAAATATGCCGGAGTTAGCACAATAGCTAAATTTCATCCGAAGTCCTAAGGCAGGTACTCACACTATTAAGAATTTATAACCAATCAGAATCAAGTGCTCAATACGAGGGTGGTTTAGTAAGAAAGTCGGGTAATGACCAATGATAGGAAAACATGTAATTATTTGCTGTGCTCTATTAAAAAGTAAATAAATTCAGTTCAGAATTGTATTTCATTCTACACACTTTTAAAAATGTTATTCTGTTTTTGCAGGTCAGTTATGGATCTTCCAGTTCTGTCTTCTCAGAAAAAGCAAAGTTCCCCTCTTTCCTACGAACAGTGCATCCCAATAAAGATGTCATAGAAGTGATTGTTACTATTCTGCAACACTTCAACTGGCGCTGGGTGGCTTTCCTCAACAGTGATAATGATTTTGGTATTGATGGACTGGAAATGTTCAGGAAAAGGATCAAGGACACAAAGATCTGTCTGGCGTACACCAAAGGTCTCAGCAGCAATACAGATTATCTTCAAATATTCACACAGATACAGGCACAGAGGATTAACACCATTATTGTTTTTGCCCCAAAACTGACTGCTGAAGCTCTCATTATGTCAGCAATACAGCTGAATATCACCAACAAGGTTTGGATAGCAGATGATGGATGGTCCTTAAACAAGAGGCTCCCTAAGGAGAAAGGAATCCAAAATATTGGAACTGTACTTGGGGTGTCTCAACCAGTCATGATGATACCTGGGTTCAATGATTTTATTTATTCTACTAAAAGCCAGAGTCATTGCCAAAATCCAAAACAAAAAATGTTTTGTAATCAGGTATGCAAATGCAGCAATGTTAGTACAGAAGAAATCCTTTCTGTGGACCCATCTTTTTCCTTTGCTGTTTACTCTGCTGTATATGCCATTGCGCATGCTTTGCATAATACCTTGCAATGTGGGACTGACCGATGTAATCACAATGTCACAGTATACCCTTATATGGTAAGTATTCAAGTAAGTTACAGTATGTTAATTCCTCCCTATTAGGAAATTACCAACAACTTTGTAATTAGTATCTTATAAGTAGATTGTACACACATGTGAGTAATGAATGGACTTTGTGTGCCCTCATTAGGTCCTAGAAGAGCTGAAGAAGTCAAACTTTACACTTTTAAATCAAGATATTAAGTTTGATGAAAATGGTGACCCCAAGTACGGCCCCCTCGCAATAGTTTTCTGGAACCAGACTGGTGATGCAGAGGAGATTGGCTTTTACCATTTTCACCCCTCTACAGATTTCTTCATCAACAACAGCAAAATCAAGTGGAATACAAATGACGGTGTAAGTTGATTTATTTCAATACCTATTCCACAATGTATTTCAGGAGTTTGTGTGGTGCACAATGTGGGAATGTTTTGGTTTTGGTGTTTGTGGTTGCAGGATTGATAGATCAATAGATTGATAGATATAATTTCTCTTGTTGTTGAAAAACTTTCTTGTACAGGTGCCTACTTCCCTGTGTTCCAAAGAATGTTCTGCAGGTTACGTTAAAGAGCAAACTGGAATCCATCAATGCTGCTTCACCTGTGAAATCTGTCCAAATGGAACTTATATCAATAGCACAGGTAAAGTATTTCACACATGAGGTGATAATAAGTAGAAGCAGTGCTGTCTTTCCTGTTTTGATGTTAAATATAACGCAACATGATGTTGCTTCTGTGTCAAATAATGAGGAAACAGATCTTATTGAGTTATTGATGAAATGATAAAAAACATTGAGGACAATAAACATATATGCAAAGATAAAACTTTTTTTTAATCATTTTTGTTATCAAAGCTGTGGCTGAACAAGAAGCCTCTAAAATTGATGCTAACCATGTAAAAAGTAAAGAAACTCTTCTGTCAAATGCACAGACAGGCTGTGAACCTTACAAAATGACCATAGGCTGAAACTTGAAAAAAGGTATAGTTGACTTAGTAGCTGTTCCCACTCAAAGTACCTGTCAGGAACTTTTGATTTGAGTCAAGTTGTCAAGTGACCCCCTTGAACAAAGCAGCCTTTACCGATCTTGTCTTTTATATGTGTACGTAGTGTTTTTTGTTTTTTTGGTTGTTTTTTTAATCTCATCCTTTCTTTCAGCACCCGAATGTATCACTCATGCATAACATTTGCTGGGAAAAATGAAAATACAAAAAAAGGAGTCTTTCAGCTGATGTAGTGAAACACTTTATCTGAAACCCACGCAGCCACTGTTTCAAACTACAAAAGGAGCTACTATATAAAGAAATAGTCAATCTTCTATTTTAAAGGTCATAAAGAGGCATCAATGTTAGTTTCAGTTTGTTTAATATCCAGCAAAAAAATCCTCACAGGAGCTTTAAGCATTTAAACTGATGGCAGATTCCCCCTAACACAAATTTTTTTTACATTTTACATTTAATGGGTTGTGAAACAGTTTGATATTATTACTGATGCCTCTCAATGACCTAAGGGTCCGTGGGAAGGTGCATCTGTTCAAATATAGCACTTTACCATTTTTTTTAACTGATAATGACTGACTTGGCATGTGTCACACTGTACAAGAAAAAAATCAGCAAAGAGCTAAGATGTAAATATTTGTCCACAAGGGGTCGCCAAGATCAACACAAACTGATAGTTCCTGATGGCAGCTTTAAATTTTGTATCACTGGACCGTTTCCTGTCAGCCATGACCCCCGACTTAAGAATAGTGCACGCTTTCCTAAGGGAACATAAGATTTTATATTATTCATATGGCTTAGTGGGAATAAATTTATCAAACAGAGACAACCCTTTAAGTACTTGTATTAAGTATAAGTATCTAGCATTATAATAAGTATCTATTATTGCTGTAAACTGTTTCTCTCCAATGTGACTTCTCCCAGAAGTTTAGCACAAGCTATTCAGCATGCAACATTAATTTCCTCAGAAATTGTATTTTCTAGGTTTGTTTGTTTTTCATTTACAGTACATAGTGACTTCATTAAACCTTTGAAATGTTCACAAGACTTTAGGCTTTTTTTTTTTTTACCATCATTCAACATTTTTCATACCATTTCAATTTTTTCACATCTTTTTTTGTTATTTTAAGTTTAGTTTTTAGGTTTTTCAGCCCTAAAAGGCATTTTTCCATTAGTGTGTATTCAAGGAATGTTTAGACTCATAATGAGCCGTGGAATCACTAGAATGAAGAAGCTGTTGAAATTATCTAATAAATCTTCTGGAAAAACTGCCACAAAAATCACAAACTTCAGTCCACATACGAAATGAAGTAAATATTGTGCTGCTTGTGTCAAGTGGCTTATCATAGCAAAATAATGGATCCTTTATCTTGTAGTTGCCCAAATGTCACAGAAACTTGACCAACTACCCCATTTAGTCTAATGTAAAATCTTGGCAGAAATTTCTGCAGGACATGGAATGTGAGCACGCTCTTATCTCACTGAAAAGGCCACATTTCTGGAAATATGGGGATTTGTAATACTAGGCCACATACATAAAATTGACATTACTTAACAACATAAAAGATTAGACACGTAACACTACTTCCTTGGATTTGCTAGTCTTTATTTAAGGAGACCTTAACTTTATTGACAATCTATGTTTTTCCATGTCAACCAGAGGATCCCTACAATTGCATCAGCTGTAAGGAGACAGAATGGTCCACAGAAGGAAGTACATCATGCAATCTGCGTTCAGTGGAGTATGTCCCATTCACTGACATCGGGGCCATACTCATCATAGCCGGGTCCTGGGCCTTGGATGGTCTCACACTAGCTATGTCTGCTCTCTTTGTCATCAACTACAACACCCCTATTGTCAGATCTGCTGGGGGACCAATGTGCTTCCTCATTTTAGGCTGCCTCAGTCTGTGTAGTCTCAGTGTGTTCTTTTACTTTGGTAAGCCAACAGCTTCCTTTTGTACTTTGAGGTCTTTGCCATTTATTTTGTTTTACACTGTTTGTCTTGCCTGTTTCGTTGTGCGCTCTTTTCAAATAGTTTGCATTTTCAAAATGGCTGCCAAGTTCCCAAGGCTCTACAGTTGGTGGATGAAATATCACGGCCAATGGCTGATCATCACTGTGGCATTTGTTACTCAGGCTTTTGCTCTTCTTATTGGCTATTCTCATTCTCCCCCAAAGCCCTACAATGAAACAGTTTGGTATCCAGAAGAAATCATACTAAGCTGCGAAACTAAATTTGATGCATTCTCTGGTTCAGCAATTGTACTTGTGTCTTTGGGCTCTCTTTGCTTCATTTTCTCCTACATGGGGAAAGACCTCCCTAAAAATTACAATGAAGCCAAAGCAATAACCTTCTGCCTGCTCCTGCTGATCCTCACCTGGATCATCTTTGCTACCATACAGGTGCTTTACCGTGGCAAGTACATCCAAACTCTTAATGCTCTGGCAGTACTCTCCAGTCTTTATTCCTTCCTGTTGTGGTATTTCCTCCCAAAGTGCTACATCATCATTTTTCAACCTCACAAAAACACACAGCAGTACTTCCAAGGTCTCATTCAGAGTTACACCAAAACAATAAGCCAGTAGATGCCTTTAGTAAATATGTTTCTCTACAGACAGAAAAACAGATGATTATTGTAAATAGATCATATAGTGCTTTTCTAGTCCTCTAACCACTCCAAGTGCTTTTACAATGTATATAGCATTCACAGACATGCATATTGATGCTAGAAGATGATATGTGAAGTGTCCATCAGTATTAACTAATCTGTTTTGTACACATAAACACATCACTGGATATGCTGTGGTGGAAAATGAATGAATAAACTGCTGTGCTTTGTGTTTCTCTGTGCTTCTGTAAGACTGATAGGAACTGTTGCAGGTGCAGTTCTCCGAGGTCATACACAGAAGGCTTTTGTTTGATAAGAAGTAAGGTTTCCTGTATTCCCATAACTCCTTCTTTTACAGATCCTGTATTCTACCCATCAATGATCTTTGTTAGACCACAGGATATTACCCTTTTTGTAAGACTCTTCCTGTCAATGTACCACACCTGTTTTGATTATTTTCTATATACTGTTTGAACTCACATTTCTGGGGGCAGAAGACATCTGACTTCGACTGAGTGAAGTTCACTTGTTTTCTCCCTCTTTGCAAAGAACGCTGATAATAAAACTTGACAAAAGACAATCATTTGTCGCTCCATGAGTTTATTTCATCTATCATGCTGACACCATAGCCTGAACAAGAAATTGCCATTACAATGCCACTTAGCAGCAATGTGGGGTCCACCAACTGACTGTGAGCCACTTTATCGTTCATGCCTCTTTAACTTTTTCATCAAAAGTCTATTTTGTTGTCCTTTCAGAGTAGAAAAGTAACAATTCAGGGTCTGAATCCTCTTCATCTCTGTCTTTCTCCAAGTTGTGAATTGATCTCACCTTATGTTTGAGGAAAATATGCATCTCTGCTTTCAGTACAAAACCAAGTTAGCAACACCATTTGCTTGTAATGTTGAAATCTGTGAGATTCAGTGTAGTCTCTACAACATTCAATATTATCAGGTAATGTGTTTTTTTACAACCTTTACACATGGTAAAACACAAAGTCATTTATTTAAGTTCCTGTACAATTCCATATATCAATGTATATTCAGTACAGTTTTTCAGTAAACATCATTCAATGAACATGTGAAATCTAACATGTGTATCATACTTACTGTACTTGTGTGTGATTCTTAAACACAGCTATGCTCTGAAAAAAGTTCAACAGAAACATTATCTAACTCACTATGACTAATATCCAGACTATTATATAATGTCAGCCCTTACTTTGATGCTGTGTTTTATGTGGCCTTTCTTCATTCCAGTTATCAGTGGTGGTGATAATTAATGCAGCAAAATCCCCTCCTGATTCATATTTCTTGATAGAAAAAACATTTTCCTGACATTTTCCCATCATAATTTATTTTTAATGTATTTGTTTTGTTTGTATTTCACACATAACATACATGGGAGAGGGATCCCCATTTTTTTCCGGACCTACCATATGGGTCACAACTTGTAAAGACCCTTAGTGTGTTATGTATTGTGTGTTATGTGTTATACTGGACTCTAAAAATAAAATGAGTTTGACAAAAAATTTCCTTGACTTGGCTTGAGTTTGTCTGTACTCCTACACAGAGTTTAAATAATAAAGAGGTGTAAGAAGTGTATCATTTAACATTAAGATAGGATTTGTGTCGAGGATTAGGACTTGGAGCTAAACTGTTAGATAGAGTGATATTCTATAGAGTCATATTTTCCGGCAGGCATCAGCAGCAGGTTATATATTCTAAAGAGTACTACAACACATCATCATTGTTAATCCATCATATTGATGTCATCTTTTTCCTTTTCTCTCCTAACCCTCTGTAGAGTCCAAGCACCAAAGACTTTCCCATAATACTTCCTTAAGGTTTAATATTTGCTTCTTTAGGTCATTCCACTGTTCAAAGCTAATAGTCTCAATTTCAAAGGCACATTGTGCTCAGAAAACAGTCTCTTTCTTTTTTCTTTATTTTTTTATTATTTTATTGCATGGAAAAAAATTTCAACTTTACAGATCATTGTACTTTCAAGTACATTGCATTTTTTTCTCCATAGTGTTACATACATTAAATGAAAAATGACATAACAATAAAATAACCCAAACACAAAACAACCCCCCCCCCAAAAAAAAAAAAAATAACACAGTTCAAGAAAAAGGGAACAAAAAAGACAAAAATTAAATAATAAAAAAAATATATAAAAATAATAATAATAATAATAATAATAATAATAATAATAATAATAATAATAATAAAAAGGGGGTGGTCTAGTGCTTATTACTATTAGAGATGATGTGGAAAAAATCCATAACATCTACCCTAAAATCAGACTTGGCAGAATGTCCAATTTCATAAACTTACATCAAGAAGACAGCCTCTTTCTAACGTGACAATGTCCTGGCAGGTGCTGTCCAGCTAAAGAAGGTGTCTCATCTGATAACCCTGTGGATCCCTCAATCATCTGACATGCACCAGTGGGCCATTAGATACTGTGATGCTTTTTGTTTCACAAAGAAAGCGGTAAACTTCCTTTTAACAGGTAGAAACCTCGAGCAGAACCAGGCTCATGTTGGACAGTGATCTGCCTGAATCGAGTTGCCTGAGTTAGAAAGAGGGATAGAGGGAGATGAAGAGGAGTAGTTGTAGCAGCTGGAGTCTGGAACATCCACAGCAGCAGACCTTCTATGGCAGCGACTCAGAGGAACCTACAAGACAAGGGAGCTCAGGGACTCCAGAGAGGTCTATGGTTAGTAACTTTAATGAGACAGGAAGAGTTAAAGTTAGTGATAGGCAGAGAGAAGAGAGAGATAGGATCCCAGTGTGTCAGTTCCCCCAGCAGTCTAAGCTGACTCTTAATGTGTAGCTAGAAACACTGCAATCAGAGGGGGAAGGAGAGATCTTACTGGAGTATATCTCTCCTAACTCACAGTAGTAGAATGACTGATCTGTTAACATACATGCCATAACACACAAGCTGTTACGTAGATGTTACAGGCCAAAACAAAAGCAAACTCAGGGTTTACAGTACAAAACTGTACTGATCCATAACGGACCACTTGGTGGAAATGCATCATATGTTTCATCCCTGCCAACAGCTGGGGCTTGTCACCAAGAGTGAAACACTTTTTGGATATGTCGGTTGATTGTAAAGTAAAAGTATGTCAGTATAGATTTTTCAGGATAAAGCCAGTAAAAATTGGGTGTGTTTGAACTTAATACACATTTTTATTTGCCTTAATTTTGTGTTTTATTAGGGATGTTTGGTTATAATTTGGAGTCTTGGTTAAAGCCAGCTAAACCACATTATTTTTTAGCAACTTGAATAGGTCTCAGTATCTCTTACTTGACATGGGCCTATACCTACTGCCGAGCAGAGCAGGGACTTCCGCTCTCACACCAGCAGGTTGCCTGTATTCAAATTCTGGTGAGGGTCATTGCCATTTGTCTCTCTCATGGGCTGAGTGATTGCAAATTTTCATACTTCAAATTACCTGTGTGGTCCAAAGTTAAATAGTGCAGGGATCATTTGGGAGAGGAAATTGCCTTGGAGCATACATCAGAGATGCAGGCATGAATTCATTTAATTTGTGTGCATTTGCTTGTGACTCTGTCCTGTATGATATTTCAAGCTCATACTTCAGATTGTTCTCATAGTGTAACTTTCTTCAAAAGGCAGTTTGGTGACAAAGCATTCTCTGCTACAGTTGTGTTGAAAACTTGATGTACCAAGTAAAATGCTTCATTAAGCATCATCTTTACAATGACAAAGCTTTGAGGCTGGAAGACGGGCACGTTTCACTATTTGACATTGTGACCATTTGAGAGAAATCTGTCCATCATTCAAATTTCATAACTAGGTTAATCTTCTTCTGTATAAAAAAAAGATTCAAAACCTACCCAACTACACCTATTACTGTATGGACAGTGTGTTATGTGTGCATTATTTGGTTAGCTAGAGTTTTATCCTGTTTACCTGTTCTCCTGATTTTGTTTTTACAACCCCAATTCCATAAAAGATGGGAAGCTGAGTAAAATGTTGATTGTTTCCTCTTTGCATGATATAGTTTTAACCTGCATTTTTGGATGCAGCAACAAACTGTGTTTCCAGACAAGGGTTTTTGGATGTTAGGCCCATGTTGGGATTTCCACTGCAGAGTCATCTCTGTTTTTTTCAATATGATGCCACCTGAGGCCCCAAAGATCACAACTATTCAGTATCAGTTATCTGCCTTGTCCATTTTAAATAGAGTTTTCTTCACATTCCCTGAATCTTTTAATAATATTATGTACAATTGTTGATACAATCCTCCAATTCTTTGCAATTTTATATACAGGAAACTTCTGCAAGATTCAGCCTCTCTGGAGTGCCCATTTCAAACCCAGCCATGTTATATTTAGTATGCATGTTAAGTTACATAAGTAGAGAGGTTAAATTTAATTGGCCACATTAAACAAACATCATCTGAACTGAATTAGATGATGAAAAGACTGAATGCTGTTGAAATGCTTATAAAATGTTGCCTGTGCCAACGATAAGGCAACTGTGTGAACACAGATCATGACAATTTTTGTAATCTGTGTGCTAATGTTATTCAACCTCGTAAAATCTCAGCCACTTCAGTTAGTACCATCAAAAAGTGTATAGAAACCTGGATATTGTGTTCAAATGAGGCAGTTTCCTGGTTTCCACTAAGGGTGGCACATCCAGATTTCAGAAACCAGGATATGATGACCAACACATGACAGGCGTACTTTAAAGATCTGATCATGGCAAAGATATTCTCACACATTTGATCACAGTCAACATAATATTGTTTTTCTTTTGAATCTATTGTTATTTTAATGTGAGCTTCCTGTGTTTTCAACATTTGAGTTGCTTAACATCACAATCAAGTAATTCCAAAATAAATGTTCTTCTTCTCCTTTTCTTTGAGATATTTGAATTCTTTAAACCAGGGGATGGTATGGAGTAAAACTTTAAGTGAATTTATAATTTTAACTTGAGGAGGAATCTTCTATATTTTTCTTTTACCAGGCTTATTCATGATAGAAGCATACTTACCCATGATGATTGTTGAACACTGTGTGGTATTCTGCAGCGGCAGTTTAGATGAATTTTGCATACTGATTTGTGTGTTCCCCTCCGAGCATTAATAAGTTTCAATTTATGACACCTAATGTACTCCCAAATTCATGGAAATGAATAGCTACCACCTGTGTCTATGACTTGATAAAAGCAGAGGCAAATCTCCATTACGATCTACTGTTCATCAGATTTTTAAAGCACAAACAATGAACCTGTTCCTCGCTTCTCTTTGTCTTCTGGGAGCTTTTATTCATGCTCTGGCTCAATGCACGGTACCAGGCGCAGAGTTTCATCTGGATGGAGATTATTTGATAGGTGGACTTTTTGATATTCATCACATCACTACCCCTGTTTCTTACGACAGACCAGAAGCTGTTGACTGCTCCAGGTGAGTCTTATAATAAATGTTGATGCCACATTTAAGAAAATAAATAAATAAATAAATACAGAACCAATTTTGAGCTATTTTACCCAATGACCACCCTGTAACATGATCAAATTATCTTGCATAGCATTAGCATAGCATAGCATACCATAGCCCTTGTATAAACAACGTCAGCAGAACTGAGAAAATGTATTGCAAAATCAAATTTTTCAAGCTGCTCTTAAAACTGTTAGTGACCCTGAGCTGCTGTTGTCCTCCCTGTCCTCAGTAAACCCATCCATCTGCCAAATTATCGGAGGTTTCAGTTGATGAGATTCTCTGTGGAGGAAATCAATAACTCAACCAGCCTCCTGCCTGATATATCCCTTGGCTATGAGATGTTTGACCAATGCTCAGATGCACAAAACTTTCCAAGTATTTTCCAACTTATCTCAATCAATGGACTGATCCAACCGTGGGTTGAACCTCAAAAGCAACAAACAAATCTTTCTGATGTATCCAAAGTGATAGCAGTAGTTGGACCTTTTACAAGCACTAAGGCCCTGACTATAGCCCCTCTATTCATGACAGATCTTATACCCATGGTGAGTTAAAAAAAAAATTGTTATGTTCTATAGTACAATTTTTTTTGCCATGACTCTTTGAAACAACATTTTCTTTATGATGTCTCTGAATGATGATTTTCTGTGTTAACCTTTTGACAGGTCAATTATGGATCTTCTAGTTCTGTCTTTTCAGAAAAAGCAAAGTTCCCCTCCTTCATACGAACGGTGCATCCCAATAAAGATGTCATAGAAGTGATTGTTAATATCCTGCAACACTTCAACTGGCGCTGGGTTGCTTTCCTTTATAGTGACGATAATTATGGCAATGATGGGCTTGATATGTTCAGAAAAAGGATCAAGGACACAGAGATCTGTCTGGCGTATACCAAGGGTCTTGATGATAAAACAGATTATCCACAAATGTTCAAACAGATAGAGGTACAGAAGATGCACGCTGTTGTTGTTTTTGCTCCTAAATCGGTTGCTGAAGCTCTCATTATGTCAGCAATACAGCTGAACGTCACCGAGAAAGTGTGGATAGCGGGAGATGCATGGTCTTTAAATCAGATGCTTCCTAAGGAGGAAGGAATCAAAAATATTGGAACTGTGCTTGGGGTCTCTCAACCATTTGTGACCATACCTGGGTTCAATGATTTTATCTATTCTACTAAAAGCCAGACTGTTAGTGAAAAACTGCCAAGAAGTAGGTTTTGTAATCAGGTTTTCAACAGCAGTAGCTTCAGTGCAGAAGAAATCCTTTCTGCGGACCCATCATTCTCTTTTCCTGTTTACTCTGCTGTTTATGCCATTGCACATGCCTTGCATAAAACCCTGCAATGTGGAGACAACCACTGCAATGGCAATACTACAGTGTACCCATACATGGTATGTGTACTTTTAAGAAATGTTCAATTTTACTGTAAATGTTTGAATTGTGTTGGTTATGGTTTCTGAAACTTTGGACAGTACACAATTATTTCAATTAAATATTTGAGTGCAAAATGAATGTTAATCTGAACTTTGTGTACCCACGTCAGGTTCTAGCAGAGCTGAAGAAGTCCAACTTCACACTTTTAGACCAACATATTACGTTTGATGAGCATGGTGACCCTGATTATGGATCCTACTCTGTCATTTTCTGGAACCACAGTGGTGATGCAGAGGAGGTTGGCTTTTATCAATTTCACCCCTCGATAGATTTCTTCGTCAATGACAGCAAAATCCAGTGGTACACAAATGGAGAAGTGAGTTGGGTTTTTCATTATTAAAATAAGTGCAGTGAAACATATGGAAGTATGTCAAGAGTGTGATGATATGGTGATAAATAATACCTTCTCTGCTCTTCCCTTTCTCCAAGTAAAACTGAAATATTTCTGTGCATGTTGAACTTGAGTGTATATATATTTTGACATATATATATTTGACATATATTTTGATTTATTGCTAATATCTATGACAGAGTCAAACATTATCATTAGCATCCACTAGTGGTGGTTGCTCATGGCATAGGTTGAATGTGTAAGATTTACCACTCATTATCTACAATTATTATTAATTTTACAATCATTCATTTAAAAATATGGACTTTACTAATATTTGATGTGCTGCTAAATGATTGTTTTGTACAGGCGCCTACTTCCCTGTGTTCCAAAGAATGCTCTGTAGGTTACGTTAAAGAGCAAACTGGAATCCATAAATGCTGCTTCACCTGTGAAATCTGTCCAAATGGAACTTATATCAACAGAACAGGTTAAGTATTTTACACATGAGGACAAAAAACTATTTTTTAAAATTGCCATCACACTGGTGTATGGGGATCCTCAGAGTGCCTGTTAAGAGGTTAGAGTTCCATTGGGCTGCATTGCTGTGCCCACAGCTCATGTGCTGCAGCACTTCCCTTTCCTTTTTTTCGTATCTGTTCAAGATTTTAGTCAGGCTGGTAGCAGCATTTCTGCAGCAGCATGGCAGCTATCATGTGATGTTCAGGGGTGCTTCGTGTTCCTTGTGTAAAAAAAATTAACACAGCTTTAAACCTGAGGCTTCCCTTTTCACTTTGACCAATGCTAGGGTCAATTATTCAGGAGTTTAAAGATGACTAAGAATAAATTGTGTAAAATTAGAATTCACTGTCAGTCTGTGACCTACCGTATGTTTTGGGTCAAACAGAAGATCTCTAATGTGTTGGATCACATTATTTCCTATCAGCCTTAACGTGGGATCAGAGAACATAGCAGGTTGCCAGTTCCTGACACTGCTCTAGGCCTTACTAAGGGTATTTGTAATTTACATTTGGCTTTGTGGGAATGGATAAGAAAAAACACAGCAGCTTTCTAGTATTTTAGTATTAAGTCATAGTATTTAGTATAAAAATTAAGTGTTTATTTCTGTTATTTAAAAAAGTGGATCCAAGACTTTTTGTATTAGTTGTATGCTGTACAGAATGAAAGCCCCTTTGAGGCAGACTTGTGATACTATTGTAAAAATGGACTACATAATCAAAATTGACATGACCATAACATTGCTTCCTCGGATGTTCATTTTCCAAGTAAGCCTTAACTTTATCACCAATCTATGTTTTTCCATGTCAACCAGAGGATCCCTACAATTGCATCAGCTGTAAGGAGACAGAATGGTCCACAGCGGGAAGTACATCATGCAATCTGCGCTCAGTGGAGTACATTCCATTCACAGACAGTGGGGCCATACTGATTATGCTCGGGACTGTGGCCTTGGATGGTCTCACACTATCTATGTCTGCTCTCTTTGTCATCAACTACAACACCCCTATTGTCAGATCTGCTGGGGGACCAATGTGCTTCCTCATTTTAGGCTGCCTCAGTCTGTGTAGTCTCAGTGTGTTCTTTTACTTTGGTAAGCCAACAGCTTCCTTTTGTACTTTGAGGTCTTTGCCATTTATTTTGTTTTACACTGTTTGTCTTGCATGTTTCGTTGTGCGCTCTTTTCAAATAGTTTGCATTTTCAAAATGGCTGCCAAGTTCCCAAGGCTCTACAGTTGGTGGATGAAATATCAAGGTCAATGGCTGATCATCACTGTGGCATTTGTGATTCAGGCTTTCTCTCTTATTGTATGCTACAGTTATTATCCCCCAAAGCCCTACAATGAAACAGTTTGGTATCCAGAAGAAATCATACTAAGCTGTGGAATTAAATTCGAAGCATTCTCTGGTTCAGCAATTGTACTTGTGTCTTTGGGCTCTCTTTGCTTCATTTTCTCCTACATGGGGAAAGACCTCCCTAAAAATTACAATGAAGCCAAAGCAATAACCTTCTGCCTGCTCCTGCTGATCCTCACCTGGATCATCTTTGCAACCATACAGGTGCTTTACCGTGGCAAGTACATCCAAACTTGTAATGCCCTGGCAGTACTCTCCAGTCTTTATTCCTTCCTGTTGTGGTATTTCCTCCCAAAATGCTACATCATCATTTTTCAACCTCACAAAAACACACAGCAGTACTTCCAAGGTCTCATTCAGAATTATACCAAAACAATAAGCCAGTAGATGATTAAAGTAGGTATGAGAGCATCAAATTGAAAATCCAGTGTGTTTTATAACTTCTGAATTAAAGCATTGCTCATAAGAAAAGAAGATAAGAATGTCAAAGAAAGATATATATTAGATAATCATTCATTGACAAAGCAAAAAAGATATCTGATATTTACTTATTTTCAATGACAAGACTGTAGAGTAAGTGCAGGAAATACCTTTTTTTTTTTTGACCAGGGAAAAGGCAAGAGGTAGCCATGAAAGGAAATAAATATTTTTCTCATGTTTTTCCCCTATGAAATTTATAGAGGATAATACCCAACAAAGAGTTCATTATCAGGATTAAGAGCTGATGTGGGGGCCACAGTTGCGACCCAAAAGCTTGACTGGCAGGATCCCATATATCCCATGGTGTCTTGTTTAAGAGAAAAAAACACTACAATCTGTAAATGTTTTCATGCATTTTGCAATCGAATTCTGAAGTTGTAAATAGTAAAATCAAATCAACCACAGGAAGTTGAGAGGGGCTCTTTTGCAGTATGTTAATGTTTGTATCCTGTGGTGAGAAGATGGAAATGTAAATAAGGACTGCACCCAGTTTTGTAAATAACATATCCTCTTCAGTTTTAATAGCTTCAAACTCAAAATAGGTCAGAACAAATATCATCATCGCAGAATTATCCCTAAAGGTTTGTGTTTGTAATGTACTGAGTCAAGAAGAGACTGAAGTGAGCTGCAGAGTGTAGATGCTTTTTCTTAGCCACCTTAAAAATGTTTCTTTAAACCGTTTCACTGCTGTTCTCTTTCACATGTATTATTTTATCAACTGTAATACAAAAATAAAAGAGATGCAATCAACAAACACAAAAGAGAATGTGTGTTGTTTCATGTTCAATACTACTTTGAGGTTGCTGTTACACTAATCCTATCATTTGATGGCACCACTCCACAGTGATGTTCCACTTTATACTTGAATTACTGAATTTTCTTATGTTAGTATTTCACCCAAGTTTGAGACAAGTGATATGCAAGCTGCATATCCCGCATTCATGTTAAAGCAATATTATATTTGTGACAATGAACCTTTAAATAGACACTTTGAATTTAGATGAAGCTTATTAATTTGCCTGAAACTGAAACATTTGACTGTTTTATGAAAAAACTATATATAGACATCTTAAACTTGATGCCAGCAATATGTTTTTAAAAAAAGCTGGGACGGGGGCATGTCATCAATGTGTTGCATCACCCCGGTTCCCCCTAGTAGGTCCGTTTCTGGGGATTTGAAGGTGAAATGTTGTCCCATTGTTGCCTGTTATAGGATTTCAACTGTTCAACACTTTGGGGTCTCCTTTGTCATATTTTTCATTTTATGATGCGCCAAATGTTTTCAATGGCTCACAAGTCTAAACTGCAGGCAGGCCAGTTTAGCGGTGTATGATGTTTCAAAACCTGTTTATATTGTTACAGGCTTTAATGGTGCCTTCTACATCACGGATGCTGGCTTTTGAAATGTACGCTGATAACAAGCAGGTTGGTCCCTCTCCTCTTTTCAGCAGAGGATGAGGCATAAATGATTCCCAAAAAGAATGTCAAGTTTTGATTTGTCAGACTCCAGGAGAGTTTCCCACTTCACCTCAGACCTAGAGGCATCTCTGGATCATGCTTGTATATGATTTCCTCTTTGCACAGTTTTTAACCTGCATTTGTGGACACAGCGACAAACTGTGTTCACAGACAATGGTTTCTGTATGGGATTTTAGCCCTTGCAGTGATTTATCATATCTGTTTCTATTGCAGTGCACCCTGAGGGCCCAAAGATCTACAGCCATCAAAGATTGTTTTTTTTGCCTTGTCCCATTTGTACAGATATTTCTCCAGATTCTCTGACTCCTACAATTTTAAGCTTATAACATTATTCTGAATTGTTTAACTTTTTGCTCATGCAGTCTCTCACAAAGCTGTGAACCTCTTCTTATCTGTATTCAGATGGAGCTTTGGACTCTCTCAAATGCCCTTTAATACCCAGTCATGTTACTGACCCTTTTTCAAATGTACTTAATAAACTGAAAGATGTTAACCAAGGAGTGATTTTTAGTACTACACAACTTTTTCAGTATCTTTTATTCCTCTCTCAACTTTTTTGTGTTGCCGACTTCAAATTTAAAATGAGCATACCATTTTCAGTTTAAATGTTTGATATGTTGTCCGTACTTTGCTGTATTTTTTATTTAATCCTTTTTTTTAAGCTAATTTTTGGGGCTTTTTGCCTTTATTAATAGGAGACAGGAAATGTGGGGAGTAGGGAGAGGGGAAGACATGCAGAAAATGGTCACGGCCGGGAGTCAAACCAGGAATATTAGCCTCTGTATGTGGCGCTTAGACCACCAAGCAAAAGCAACCCCTTTGCAGTATTTTTAATTAGATAGTGTCTTAAAATGATTTGAAAACCATCAAAATCTGTTCTCACTAACGTTTTACACAAGGTCCTAACTGTTTTTTTGAAATGGGGTTGTAAATGAAAAGATTAGAAGAAATTATTGGGGTGTGGTGTTCTATTTAGTTTCTGTATTGAACTATTTTGTCTATCCTTCAAAGTAACATGATAACTGAATAAATCTGTCACATGTATTCCTTTGCTGATTAGAGAAACAAGTCAGAGAGCGCTATAAGAGCGCCCTCTGGTGATAATATCATAGAACAACAAAAAGGGAAAAAATAGCTTTCATTCTGTGACTTCTTTTTTTTAACACAGACGCTATAAAATGAGGCTTAATAAAGTTTTGAAAAGAAAAAAAATTACATAAAACGCCTATAGGTACATCAAATGCATACATCATATGCACCATTTATCGTCTAAACAGTGTTGGGAACACAAATTCAACACATTTCTGTCAAGATGTATTGGAAATGTTATGTGAATATTATAATCTGTACTTATTAAATCCAACCTTTGATCATTATTTTTGTGATTTACTGAGTTGTCCCATTTTTTGTGTACTTTTTGACCTGGGAGTATAAGCTGTTTTCTAAAAACTTTCCTCAGAGGGACAACTTAGTTTTTGCATATACATTTTTTGATAAGTCTTTAAAATATTGGCACTTAACATGAAAATTACAATTGTAAGAAATTTTGTTCAACTGTATTGATTTATTTACAGGATGTGATCTTGATGAGTCAACATGTGGACTGAACTTATGCTTCTTGCTTTACTTAAATGCAAAGCCTGTATTAAAATAACTGCTGTTTTGGGGTTAGAGAAAGGTTGGTACTGTGAAGCAGGGTACAGTTTTTTAATCAATTTGAGCTCTAAAGCTCAGTTTTATGAATAATGGGTTGATAATTGTTTATTTTCTTCTGATACTTTACGTTATTTAAAACTTATCAGTGGTCCTAAGAATGCTTCCTGTGTTGCTCTAACTGTGCTGGCTGTGAAAGGTGCTATATGGTCCAAGTAGCTGACTTTAAAATGTGTTTAGTTTATTCTCTCTCTTTCTCTTATTACTGCTGTATGTGTATTAATTGTATCCTTGTTGGACAGTGGTGTTACTCTAGAAAGGTATATTTTAATTTAAATGTATATATGTATATATATTTATATTCATGGAGCATCACTAATGCCCATTTGAGGTTTTGCAATGCGGGCTTTGTATTTCCCACATCTCATTTGAGTGTTAAAGTGAGATAAAGACAAGTTATTTGACTGCTTTAACAAGTGTACCTCACTCTGACAACAGGCCACACCAGACACGAAATAAGTGATGCATTAGAAGCGCTGACATGAGAGAGAGGTCGCGATGGACCCTTTTCTGTCTGCATTTGAAAGTCAGTTTCACGCCGTGATGCTCAGTGATGCTGGGGTGTCCCACAAAGTGGAACGGAAAGAGCCTTACCGCAGGGGGTTTGTGGCCACTGCAGAGGGTAAATTGCCATTTTGTTGAAGCTATTCAGTTTCCTGGCAGGGAGAAGGGGAGGATGGACCGTGAAACTAGGAACGAATTGGTAAATAGTGCCACTTAGCATGGCATATGGCACGTTTGGAGAGGCGAACGCTGACACCAACAAATTGACAATTTCATACCAATTTCGGAGTAACATTCGCCACACACGTTGTTCCACAGACATTTAGCATGGGTCTATTTTCCACTCGTTACAATTTCACTATTTGAGTTTCAAGCAACATAATTTGCTTGGCGAGATTACAATAATTGAAAGTTATATGTTAATAAATCCTGAACATTTAGATTCATCAGGTGTTTAAATCGACGCGGTTCTGCTATGAATAAAAAAACTGATGCGCAGCAGATTTATTAAACGTAAGACGTCAAACATTCCTTGTTTGGTTTTATCGTTAAAGTATTTGTAACTGTTTTCAAGTTGAGGGAGGCAGCATTTCTGCTGAGAGGTCACATATTTCTGGTTTACAAAATATGGAGCGAGGAAAATCGGAGGAACGCCCCATGTCTTTCACTTGTACCTTTCAATTTTCCACTCTGGTCAGATAAAGGGAGAACCCTGGGAAAAAAACTTGGCCAGCAACTGGTCCTTCTTTTTGCTGCCAACGCTGAAACAAAACAACTATATATGAAGACCATTTGTGTTTGGTGGCCATATGGGGTTTGACTTAAAACTGTCTCCTTTAGAATGTCTCTCGCCTGAAGGGTGCTAATGTTGATAGATCAGCTCCGCTATTTTACTTAACTTTAATAAGCTTTACTTGTTTATCTATCAGTATAGAATTATCAGGTGTTTTTTGTTAGAATGAACATGGTTGACTGATATAGCACTAAACACTATGGTCCTAACTATAAGAAAATCAATTAAATGATTTACGCACAGAGTTAATGACTAAATGATTTCATGTTTAAGTGGGCATCCATCTAAAAAAAGTCAAGCTCCTGTCAGCAACGACAACACGTTTCTGTTAATATTTAGTCCTCGTGCTTTTGTTCAAAACTATCTGTAGGTTTAATATACAAAGCCTGGCGGTGCGTGTCAGAGATGGATTTCGTCAAAAGGAGTATATCTTTTCTTCAGTCATAAATCCATCAAAGCAGAACTAACCAGTCGCTAGGTGCAGTAAAGTTGGACAGCATCACGTTTCCAGTACACAGAGAAATGTAAACTTTAATAGCACTATACTCTCAAACCAAACGCTTTATTTCTACCTTAGTCCTATGCGTGGTAGGCTAACTGTTTTCTTACGCGCGGCTAAATACAGTGCGCCAGAGGGTGCTTGGTTATTCTCATTCAAATCTTGTTCAAGTGGTTCAGAGTAAATGACAGATGTTTTGTAATTCAAGGCGCATCAATACCCATGCGCTTTAGTCTTTAACAATGGCGCTCCCCTTTTGTTAGGCACTTGTGTCTCTCCGTTCAGAGCTTGACAAAGGCTTCATCCTCCATCGAGTTATAAAGTTACTTTCCAGCCAGTTCATTCGGCCCTTGAGAAAACCTTAAGCGATGTTAATGTGCACCTCTGGTCCTTTCAAGCGGTAACCCCGGCACACACAGGCAAACAGTGGCCTTTGTGCTCCCAAACCAAAGTAAGAAGTCTTTAAATAACCCGATGACCAGTCTATAGAAATTCATGATGGTATTTCTTTTTGATCTATTTGATCAGAGCTTCTGCAACAGGTCCGTCGCGTGGCTTTCAGAAAACCCTGGCTATATTTCCAATAAGTTTCCAGTGCACCTGTTCATGTACCTGCTCTCTTTACTGTGGCTGTGTTACTCACAAAGAGCTTTTGGTCACACCAGCGCTGCCTCCAGGCCATCTGAATGGAAGGCGGTACATCGATTTGCTTCGCTCACGGTGCGCCAAATTATGAGCCTGTGTGTGTGCATATTTTAACTGCCTTCTTCGGGGGGAAAAGTGCATGGAAAGCACTGAACATGTATGGGCAGAAGTCACAGAAGATTTGAAGTTTAAAAAGAAAAACGTTTAGCAACAATCAGAATTTAAACACCTTTCAGCATTGCTTTTTTTATTATCTGAGGTTAGATTAGTATAATCTCACTAATTTGCATGGAATTGAAACATTGTATTTTTTCTCTAATATCTTTTTATACAATTTGCTTTATTCTAGGTGGATTTTTTCTTCAAAATAGCTCAAAAGAAAACGTGGATCCCTACCCCCGTTTATTACACCGTTTGGGTGCACGCCTAAACATTGGCTTGCAAATGTCACAGTTTCCCTCGAGGAAGAAAATAGTTTATTGCAGTAATTGCGTAATTGCTTCACTAATTGTTGTTAACAAGTTCCCCAATAGTCCAATTATTACAGCTGCATTGTCAGGTCCCCGCCGGCAGGCATCCATGACAAAGGTCCGTTAGGGTTAATGAATGACCTGGGGCTGAAAAAGTGAAAGTAGAGTGAGAGACCGAGCCCTTTCATAAACATACACTTAACTTGTCATGTAATGGCACTTTCATTATTATATCCAATGGGGACACAAGTTTCTCGGTGCGCTATTCTAATGGATCGACGAGCACATAACGTTAAAGAGAAGTGAGGTGGAAATGGAGGGAAACTGTTTTAAAGCGCATCACTTTACAGCAGACGATTTATCCTTATTACAGTAGGAAGCCGTCACCCGTGTCATTGTGGGATTTACTGGGTTGAATCAGCGGTAACTCTAAACTTAGTATAATTCAATTAAATATACCTTCGGTATGTGGCTACAGAACAAAAGGATCAAGTCTGCTGTGTGTCTTCGTACATATTTAATGTCCATCTCAACCGTATGATAACTGAACACCAACTACAGCTGTGATACATCACTTTACTGTATCACTCCACCAATGTTGATATCAGTATAGGGCCTAACCTTACAACCATGTCAAATAGTTACCCCTTCTAACATAATACAATGAAAATGTTAATGACCTTACTATTGATTAAAAAAGGCAAACTACCAGGCATTTCTGTAAAGTAAAACTTCCAAATCTCCTCTTGCAATAGCTTATCACCTATCCCTTTTATTTTGAAAGTCCCCATTGCCTATATTGACCCCACAGAGAGAAAACACTCATTGAAATTATACCGAATAATCAGCGGTGAAATGTCCTCTCTGTGGCACAGAATAACAAGACAAGCGACTGTTGTGATGTCCCGACTCCATGCTGAAAGCGGCGCTCCACGGTCCTGTGTTTAAAGCAAGCGTGAAAAAAGCAGATAATGTGGCTTCCACGGAGGACAAAAGCCACCAGAAAGATCACTTACACCAGCACAGCTCGACCAAATTTCATACCAATTAAATGCCTCGGTATATGGCACCACATTTTATGTCCTACACGTTTCCGGTACATTTTACGCTTTAATGTCCTCTAGTGTCCTCTGACACAGTGTTGACATGCATGTTTTTGTAGTCTGTTTCAAATATCAAAGCTTTGACATGAAACTGGATTAGTTCTGCGAGGCCATTTCAGCATCATTATTGGACAGATACATCTATGTTTGAACTATGTTACTCAGTTAATACATGACCAATGAACTTATAGTTAATTGGTCACAAAAATATGTCACGTATTGCACTACTTACAATCTCAATTAACTCTGCTAATTACAAGGTTTTAATACAACTAGTGGTAATACAGAGTGTGCAGAGAGTCTACTTTTATCTCAGTAATAAGGAGTTTGAGGAAAGCAAACCAGCTTATTTTGCTCACTTTAGGAGCAGAGGGAATCTTATGATGCCCACACGTTCGTGGTCACAAAGCAGGCGAGAAGAAAAGATCAATGGCTCGTTACTATAAACTGGCCTCTTTTCATACGCCCCCTTCTAAGACAAATGCCCTTCCTTTGCCCGAGCCTCATCCTTTTTAAGTCACACATTGTGTTCTGGATAAGGCAAAGAAGAAGATTTGGGGTACAGAGAGGTTTAGAAAGGTTTGCTCAACGGTGTCGCGTGGCTTTATAACGCACCATGTTCACCATATCTTATAGGTTCTGAAATTTCAGCAACATATCTAACTTATAAGAAATCACCTGAAGTTGAGTGGACAAATGAAAACATGGACCTCATAACCACAGAGCTTAAGCTTAGAGTTCTATAATAAAGCGACTTCACCTTGAATTCACTCCCATTAAGTATAGTTAGACGGCCTGTGTGCGAGCATAAGATGCGCAATGAACTGCAGTGAACCTATAGTCAATACATTGTTTCAGCTGGTATGACTTTCCCAAGCCTTCGCTCCTTTCAGAGAGCAGTGTGGAAAATCGGGAGGCGAGGGACCGAGGACAAGGGGCGGCCCTCGATTCTCCTCGGTGCCTCGTCGCGCCTGGTATGAAGACAAAAACTGGCAACTTACAAAAGCTAGAGAATCCTGAAGCGTTAAGAACTTTAAAAAATATATCTTGCTTTTCGAGTTTACATTTTCTTTGTGGACTGATGTCTGTGAACAACGGTGTGTGCACATGTCCAATTTGTTTAATAAACGAAAAGAAAAAACACTTCAGGTGAGGCAGAGCAAACTGTCACAAGGTGCAACACTTCAACAACACGTCACCACCAGAAAATCGAAATGTTGTGGGAACACACATATAATTTCCACGGTGCTGCCTTCGACCTGGTAGCGTGAAACTCACATATAAAAGATTGAATACAGAAGTCAATAGTGCCCACACCATGGTCAATAAGTAGAACCACTTTGATTACCCATTAAGTTTAGTTTTACGCTCCTCGATATTTTGTTGCCCCTCAAAATGTTTTTGTGGATTCCAATCTGTCACGCAGGCAACACAGTGTACCCACCAATACTTGTGGTCCGTGAGATTTGAGCCTGATGCCAAATGTGACATGTTTGCTGTGTTGCGCATATGGCTTTCATAGTAGGCTATGTAATTCCGATAGAGTGCAACAGGTTGCTGAATACAAGCCTATTTCAGATTGCACTTAAGTGCGATGTTGACTGACCACTGCTGCAGTGTAACCTAAATTTAGTGAATTGTGTCTTGCAAAGCAGTGAGAAATAAGAAAACTATAGGGAATACGAATGTGAAGCCACTTTATGTAAAGTACGTTTGAAGTAAATATATAAAAGCAAATTGCTAAATAAAACGAAATTCATATATATTTTTAAACAGTATCAAATTATTATTATTTCTATGGCATATTTGAATCTGAATCTTTGTCGTGTGTTAAGATTTGTTTGGTAGGTTTTGGCTGTCAAGTGACGCCAGTGTTGCTCATTTGAGCGCAAGAGACAGGCGGGACAGTCTGCATTGAGATGTTAAGTAGGAGTCTCTATATAAACCCACTTAGGGGGCCTTGTCTTCATTCGTTCGCAAGAGAGGCAAAGGGATTACCTTCAAGGAAACCAGGAAATAAGAAGCAGAATGGTGGCGACAACAGACTCCTCAGAGAAGTCCAAAACTATCGTTGGAAACAAGGTGCGCAGATCAAACTGTTTAGAGAACTTTGTTTGAATGATACGATACTGATTTCCACAGACTCACTGAAGTGTATTGTATACAATAATAATTTGAGATTTCTTTTTTCAACAGGTTTCCAAACCACTGATGGAAAAGAAACGAAGAGCTCGCATAAACAAATGTTTGGAGCAGTTAAAATCTCTGCTGGAGAACTTCTATAGCAGCAGTGTAAGGACAAAACATTATTATATTTATATTATATTTGTTGCAATGATTTCTTAAGTTATGCAAACGATTGTAAACCGAATTTGACTGAATAATTATTATTTTTTTAAATCTCTTTATGTAGATTCGAAAACGCAAACTGGAAAAGGCTGACATCTTGGAGCTCACAGTGAAACATCTCAGGAACTTGCAAAAGATCCAGAGCTGTAAGTTGCAACCTCACTCGTGTTATAGATCAGACTTTGAACTATTTAAATACCTTGTTGGTTTTAGCAACTTCATTCACAGCCTCGGTGTGTTTCTGACCTGAATATGTCTTCTCTGCTTTTAGGTGCTGCCTCTACCTCAGAGTTTTCCGATTATCAAATGGGCTTCCGTAGTTGCATGGCAAACGTCAGTCAATATCTGATGATGGCGGACAATGTCAACGGCAGAGACAACTTGATGTTATCGCAGCTCTCTTGTAAACTCAACCGCTCCCGTGCACGAGAGGAAGTCTTCAGCACCATGGACAGCGGCCTGGGTCAGGCTGAGGCACGAGATGAGGCGCCGAGGCTTCTTCCATCTACAGCGAGACCCGAGGAGAGAAAAATGGTCACGTGGAAAGCTCTGAAGCCCCACAGCACGAGCGCGAATCCATCTTTGCCAATTAAAGACTCACAGAAGCCACAAGTTACCAAAGATGCTGACTGTGTACAGGCTCCTAAACAAAATACTCGTGAAAACAGTCCAAGTCACAACAAGTCTCACAACGTTAGTCACAAGAATGAAGCTGCACACACTCGGGAAAACGTGTGGAGGCCTTGGTAGAACTGTTGGAAATCTTTTATAAAGATGTCATAGAGAATTTTAATGTTTACAACTGCACTGTATATAATTACACAATAAGCTTCTTCTTTTTATATTGTCAATAGTTTATTTTTTAAATAAAATCTGCAAAATAAAGAACGTGTTGTCATGATTGGTCTATTTAAATGGGGTATGGTTCTTAACTTCCTTCAGCATGTGGAAGATTTATAGGGAATGCTGGTTGATCTGAGGAGCCTAGAATTGGCAGATGGGCAATGAAAACATGATTAATTAGCCTACATGATGGGGGGCTCAGAAGCTACATGCAAGTCGATCTAAATCTACGGTGGCCCTGAAGGACAAAACAAATTTACAGAAGAAGTACTTTTACAAAGTTGGAGATCAAATTTACATTTTGGAAAACATTTTTGCATTTTATAAAACAAAATTACATCAGCAAAACACGAAGGCCAAAACAAATTTACATTTAAGGAAACAAATTTTAAAAAGGTGAAACACGTTTACCATTTCTGAAACAAACTAAAATAACATTTTTATGGAAAGGGAATGTACCAAATACTGGGAGTGATCCGGAAGTGATCGAGTGAGGGGTCATTTAGTTTGTTTTGATGGAGAGAAACCAAACAGAGATGGACATGGTTTACATATTAGGACATCCTCGGGTCTCAGAGAGAGGTGTCAGACCTCAGATGAAAAAGCATCATATCTCTGCAAAACTTTCATCATATGTCAGAATTCAGATGAAATGGCCTCAGACCACATAGCCTCAGGCCAAACAGAGTCAGGCTAAAAGCAGTCAGACTTAACAGTAAAAGTGTTTCGTTGTTTGTAAATTTGTTTCCTTCAATGTAAATTTGTTTTGGCCTTGGTAAAAGTGTTTTGCTGATGTAATTTTGTTTTATAAAATGTAAAAATGTTTTCCAAAATGTAAATTTGTCTCCAACTTTGTAAAAGGGTTTCATCTTTTGTAAATTTGTTTTGTCCTTCGGGGCCACCATATAAACCCAACAGGCATTCTAATCCTCAAACAAAAATACATTTTACATTTCTAAGCCTGCAGTAGTTGCATCTTTTATTCATCAAGTGGTGTTAAATGTCAGATGTATCCTTTATGAACACTGGACTTGTGCTAAGGTGTAAATTTAATTTTTCATTCTTGTATTACCCATACTTCATTACTTCTTAAGAAAAAATATCTTGTGGAGAAGAGTGGGCTTTGATTTCTCTTCCTCTAATCTTCTCCGGTTTCACGCATAACTACCGAAACAGTGGCGGGTAAATCAGAAACTTGTCGGACAGCACAACAATTTCGTGCTCTAAGCTGCTAATTTCACGCCATGCTCTCTTTTCTGTTGCCTCTGGACTTAGATATCACGGGGAGCTCTGGGCTGGCTTCTGAAAAATACATAGTTGAACCAATGTAGCTCAAAGTTGTCCCCAAAGTTGAAATAGAAGTTCTGTAACCATGTTTCTGAGATGTCATTTAGAACAGCTCCTCAACACACATGCCAAAATAGTACTTTACCATCAACACCGAAGTATCCTAATTTTTACGCAGTCTTCTTAATACTCACTGATTTGCAAGACACAATTCCCAAATTTTAGCCTCAACTAAATTTCTCTTTAATCTTAATGAAGTCCCTCAATCATCAATTCTTCCATGTAAAGTAAGCAGACAAATAATTGTCTTAAGATGCATTTATTCTGCAAATCCTCCTGTGACCTAAAAGACCGATAAAAATAGATAAAGTGGAGCCGATCAAAACGTTTGAAATCAACTATATTCAATTTTAGTATTTTAAGTGTAGTGAAAGCAGCAGTGGTTAGATACCAAGTGGAATCTGAATGACACAGGCTTGTATTCAGCGCCCATCTACATGTTACAGTGATCGGAATGACATACTATAAAGAACATATGCGCAACACAGCAAACATGTCAACAAGTCAGCTCTTTTAAAGCGTCCTATAGTTTTCTTCCGCTGCTCTGGTGGGGATGTCATAAAGCGTCTGTCCATTTTAGAGGAGCAGCGATGGAGAGGATGGCACCTACAGCGAGGAGAATCGCTGAAACGCCCACAGCTCATTCAGACAATCTCTGCTGAAAAGACGCTGAGAAGCACCCTGGAAGAGAGCTGCTCCTGTGCACTCCACATTGTCTCGTTCAAGTTTCCCCCCTCAAATAAGTAAACTCACAGATTCGAGCCCCCTTATGGCAAGTATTTGTTATTTCAGCTTTTTGTTTGGTCTGATCAGCGCACAAAACCCGTCAGTAAATCTTCTTAATGCTCCCTTTGGAGCAAAGTCAAAGCTTCTCTTTAGATGAGAAGAACAGAGGCCCACAGCACAAGAAAAGTTTGTTTTATCCAAGAAAGGAGCTGACACGTGACTTCCACACTGAATGGCCTTAAACTTTTTCTAAGAATTTCTATGAACTCTTCTTAGCATTGTTTAAGTAAGCTAGTTTGGTTTGCCACAATAATAGCGACGCACATCAGAGCTGAGGGCCAAAGTGAGGGAGAGAAGTTATTAGCATCAGACTGGGTTCAGTCAGGCGCTCTTAACAGAGCAGACGTGGATGAAGAGCGCGCAGACCCTCCGCCCCCTGCTCATTTTGCTAGTAAATATGCGCTCATGTTCAGTAAAACTCAGAAAAACTGTGCAAAAACGTAAATCAGTGTAAGCGACCCAACATATAATCTGAGTCACACACTCCTGATTTCCAATAGAGCTGTCCTCTGATCCCATGCAGGCTACAGCTAAACTAAAGAGCACAGGGGAATCACCCTTAACTGCTACAAGTAAGCTATTGAAGCTTAATGACAGGCTCACATCTGTAGGTACAAAGGTGTGAGCCTTGCAGACTGAATTATTGTTGGTTTGACAGGACACATCTGTTGCATTTTCTCTAATAACACACATAAAGACACATTGCAGACATGACACAAATGAAAAGGATGTTAATCAGGTAAACTCACAGTCGATCTGTATTATTAGAAGAACAAATACACAGTTGATTTCAGTCTTTATGTTATATTTGTGATTGACTCAAACATGATTAAAAACCTCTTTGACAGAGTATGAAATGTACTGCACAACAGGTGACACATGTATCTGTGACACTTTCTGGTCCAGTTGGATGTGTGTGTGTGTGTGTGTGTGCTGTGTGCTGACACACAGGATGATGTTTAGGACAACAAAGTGCTACCACAGACATGAACATATCTGGAGCTGCTCTTCCTCACTGGGAACAAGTAAAGAGACCAGACAAACTAATCACTTCAGAGTCCAGCTGTATGGACAGTTCACTTGTTGGGCTGTTTCTTGTAGCTGTTAAGTAACATCAAGCATTATGAACAATGACTGTTCATGACTGCATTTTAAAGTTTATTTTACTTAATTTAATAATAAGATAAATATTTATCTTGTGCTTTTTCCTGTCCTCATGTAGACATTTAGAGAGTTTAATCATGAGAACAGATATAATGTTTAAATGCTAATGCAGCATGACAGAATGCAACTTGCATGAGGTCTCTTTGGTCGTCTCTGTTTCTGAATTGGTTTTATTTTCTTGAAGACAAATTATGAAAAAAAAACTACTAAATATTACTTTTGTATTTACTTTGAGTACTCATCACATATCAGAAAAGTAGTTGACAGTATATATTTTCTTGCTCTAATGTTGACGGTAATAATGATGATGATGATGATGATGATGAGAGCCGGGGAAAGTCAGAGGAGGAGGAGATGGAGCAGAAAACACGTTCTTCATCCTTTTGGCATTTAACTTGTACTTGTTATTTTCGAGACTTTAGACAGTTTATGGCGATTTATATTTCCACCTCACTGAAACTCAGAGGTAAATATTTAACTTAATATTTCACTGAATTTGTCTGAAAGCTTCAGTAGTTCACATTACCAACATTTTAAACATGTAAATGTAGCACACTCATTTATGAAGTGGTAATATTCATCAAAATGATCAGATATGGCTGCAAAATACTGACAATTGAGTGCTTTAACTTCATGTTGATATTAAAATTTACAACGATAAAACTTTTAAAAGTAGGTTCCCCCATTCACACCACATCCACACACTGATGGCAAAGACTGCTATAAAGTGCCAATCAGTGTTAACTAATCCTACTCACACACTGCTGGCACAGCCTCTAGGGGAAGTGTGTTGAGGTTAATTTTTCTTGCCAAAGAAGTGGACAGCAGGACCTGGGATTGAACCCTCAACCTTCCAATTGAGGGCGACTGTGAGTCTACCACCGGGCCAAAGCCGCCCCTATGGTATGTGAAAGAAGCATAAAACAAAGAGTTAGGACTCTGAAGATTGTCCTTCTTGTATTTCATACAAAACCTTTGCAAAGAGGTCAGCAAGGTTTCACATAAAGAGTATAGAGTAATACTAGTATTAATTATTAAAATATAAATATATAAACTAAAAATATTAGAGGAGAGCTGGCTATTCCCTTACAGTGTTGTCACTGGATATATCTCCAGCACTAGATGGCGCTCTAAAAGGTCTAGGAGTTCAATTTCAATAAGTCATTTCCTGTTAATACAGTTTACTGTCAGTAAACTCTCAGCTGAGAACAGGTTTTATATTTTACAACTGTTAAGGTAAAGTAATCTGAAACATTCATTCAATACAACTTTGATAACAGAGTATGTTTGACTAAATAATTTGAGCACAGAAAGGAGGACATTAAGGGGGTAGTTAGAGACCAAAGTTAAAGTCCTGTGCTGAAGCTAACTGGTAATATGAAATAGCACAAAAAAAAACACTTCAGGGCAAGTGTTCTTGGAGCTTTTGAGGCAAATCATCACATGAGACAACTGACTGATGCTCTGCTCACATCCTGACCCTCAAACATAACAGATAAATTACAAATTAAGAATGATTCCAATATATTTTTGCTTCATTAGCCTTATTAAAAGAAGGATCTTTCTTCGGTAAGATCATAACGCTACACTCCATCTCCAGGGAAAATGATAAGCATATAGTAGAGGGAGAATAAAAACTACATCTGCACAGCAACAACCAAATACAAGTAACAAAATGTTAAAAACACACCTTGAAGCATAATCTTGTTGTTTTAATCAGTCATATCTTTTAACAAATTCATCATTTAAACAAGAAAATCATAACATTTAACATCATTCCTATTTAAATCATTGATATTTAATATGTTACAAAATTATATTTGAATATTGTGAACACAAATGAGCAAAAATCTATGACATCGCATAGTTTGACAGGGAAATGTAATGTTTCCAACAAAAGTCGCATTTTAGCTAATTTGTTCAACTGAATAGGCCTAAACTGGTGAGAGCAACACTTAAACATGAGAATTCAAACAACATTTAAAATGACTGCTGATGAGCAAAAATGTATATGCAAGTTTATTAATTGGGAGGTAGTAGAGAACAAGTTTATCAACTGATGAGGTTTAAAAAGGGAAAATCTTCATCTTATTCCGTAAAGTCTTAATAAGTCTTTGAAAACTGGAATCTAATCAGTTCGATTACATTCATGTTTACACAGTCCCAGACCAAGAGAAGTCAAAGCCTAAAGTTAGTTCTGCTACCAGAGGAAGAATTCCACAACTCTTTTGTCCGATAATCGTCCCATTTGTTAAACATTAAAAGCTGATGGTTGAGTAAACAGTGGCCGAGAAGAGTTGGCTGTTCTGTGTTCTTTGGAGGGGCATCTTGGGATCTTTGTTTTTTAATCTGGAGGGCATTTCAATGATAATTCAACAAACTCTTGTTGAGCTTTACTTTTTATACCTGATGATATTTAAAAAATGTTCAACAGCAGTCCGGACTGTACCTTTGTGGGTGCGAACATTTTATTGAAGTGAATCAGGCATTAAAAAGTCCCTTTATAATAAAAAATATCCCAAGATGGGACAGTAAGCAGTCTTGTGAGAACTTTTTGATAAATCACACCACTCGCTGATTAATCGTAATTGAAAAATAAGAGCCAACTCAGTGTCCTGTCTGTTCACAATGATTCTCATTTGTTGGTTTAGTTACAACACCAGTATTTAAGTTATGCTACATCTATTCAGCCTGAAGGCTTTGGTTATTCAACTTCTGGATGGTTGAACATCTTCATTACCGGTTTGAACACATTACTGGAGCGTATAGGAGGTGAGGTCAGGCTGACATGCTGAGTTCATGAGGATAAAGCACCATTACCAGCTGTATTGGTCAGATGTTCTGTGTGTAAATATCCCATAATGTTGTGTCTGATGATCTCAAAAGTTAACACAAACAAACATTACACAAACAGTTAGAAGAACTGGGAGGAAATGTTGTAAGCAAGGTTTGAATAAACTAAAACCAAAAAAAACAAACCATAAAGTCAATATCTTTTATATGTACATGACAGGTCAATCTTCATAAAATGACTTCACATTTTCATTAAGAATTAAGGGGCCTTCACATTATACCTCCAGATCTCACACAGGACTTTAGGCAATGGAACACCACTTCCATTTTACTTCAACATAGGGTGCTCTAAATAAATGTTGGGATGTGTCTTTAATTTTGATGTTAATAGAAAAGTTTACATCATATTCAAAACAAAAAAATATGTAAAACGTGTCATATCCTCCAATCTCAAGAAACATGGTTCATATTTTGGAAAGTTTAGTTTAAAGCAAACGTGCCCCTAAAACAAAACACAGTTATCAGGTGCCAAATAAACACAGCTTTAACTTAAAGCTCTTAAGGTGCAATTAAAAAAAAACACAAACCGAACAACTACCTCCCTCAAACCTTTAAACATTTCATTAAAAGCAACATCAATCCGCAGAAACTAGGTGTGGGAATGTTCACGCCGTTTAAAAACTGTTCATTTGTGCCGGTGCTGCAAAAAGTCTCCTGGATTGATAACCCAATGTCAAGTCTTCATCTAACCTTTACAAAGCCTACATACAAATTCATGTTTAGGCCCATTAAATCCGGTTACTTTTCCAAAATCCAGCAAGATTCCATAATGATGACTTCAGTTATGTTGTTGACATTAACAGAAACTTGCTTTCAGGTGGTGGAGCCCACAGAGTCTGAATGAAAAGTAATGTACCCCGAGGAGGATGCTGATGGTGTGCTTACAAAACTGTTAGTGCTTCCTTTACCCTCCACCTTGTGCCTCTTTTGCCCCCAGTCAGTCCCAGCACCTGCCCCCCCACCTGTCCTTGGCCTATAAGCAGAATGCCCCACAGTCTGACGGCTGCATCCCGGTGAGCCTGCTTCACATTGCTGTTTCCTGTCTCTCGAGCGCTCCTGGCAGCCTTTCCCTGAATCACACATCCCAGAGCTCTTTTTTCCTGCAGGTTTGTCTGGTTTCGGGGAACCCTCAGGCGAGTTGCCCCGACTACAGCTTCTTTTGTGTTCAGAGAGCCGCCTGAGTGCTTGAGGCTCACGCTCGAAGTCTGTGAGTGGGAAGTAAGGAAGGATGACTGTGTGCTGTTCGTACACATTGGGGATAAGTGAGATGGTGGATGTGCGCCGCGGGCTTTTCCTGGGACTCGGGAGCGGCGTCTCATCTATAAAGTTAATCACCTCATCACGGCTGAAACACCGCAGCTCGTCCTCGTAGCGCTCCCCACCGCAAACCACGCGTGGCAGGTGCTTGAGGGAGTGCATACTATCCTCAGAGCGTCGCCGCTTGCGGTGCGGGTGATGATGATGGTGGTGATGATGATGATGGTGGCTCTCCTCGTGGTAGGAGACCAGGCTGCTCCTGCGCCTCTCGTGGCGTGGCAAGGTGGAGCTGTAGTGGGCACTCACTATTATGTCCTCGGTGGAGCCCCATCGGTGCAGGTATGAGGGGATCCGGTCGCTGGTCCACATGTCGGTTTCGTCGTGGGAGTATCTTCTTGTAGGGGGCACCTAAACGCAACACACAAACCAAACCCTTCAGTCTATAAGTTAATTTGAAATTATTTCACCAATAGTTCTGCATCAAAAGATAACAAATGAACGCATTAACCAAGTGATATGGTATGACACATTATTTTAGAATAATAAACACCTTATTAATTTATCATAATTATTACTACATGTAGGAATTTTTTAGAGTGACATTACTCAGAATTTCTTTATAACACTCATTTGCAGTCGTCCCAATGAACTGCTTTGTGTTTGGATTGTGGTTGAAGTGAAAACTTTCTGGTGATATCTCATTAAATGAGACATTTATGTTTGAGAATTTGTTCTATGTTGTCTGATTAAATTGTCATATTTAAATAAAAACCTACATGTCACACATAAAAGTTCAAGATGTGAATAGCAACTTTAAGTCTTGATTAATCCCTCAGGCATGTAACTACCTCGGACATAATAACATGCAGATGGCAGGGTTATATCTGCACTACTGTTAACCTCCATTAATTGGAGATAGAAATAGAAAGAAATTGATAGTTCTCTACATGTTATACTCACATTCCATTCTGTTCTGACAACTATGCAAGAGAGAGAGGGTTTGTCAGGGTGACGTCAAGAGCCACAAGATTGATATCAGCCTGCCCCCCTGTGGTTGCTTTTAGTAAATGCAGAGAAATGAGACAGCAGACGATACAGTAGCACTGAGTGTGTTGGGTGGGAGAGCTCAACAGCAGAGGGCAGCACAAGCATTAGAATGAGTTAAGATGTTCAGACAGTTTAGGCAGGATGGAAACAGGAACAGACAGTAACAGACACACATCACAAAAAGCCATAAAGCCAAAGAGGCTTTATTTCATAATCAGAACACTTGGGAAGTGTCATCGCACTTCTAAAACAGAGGTACTACGTGAATATGATTCAAAGGAGTTGGTTGACTTGTTGTTTAGTTGGGCTTTCACCCTTACAGCAGAGACACAATAACAAGATTATGACACAGTTCAGTAAGTCTTTACGTTACTGAAATCAAAATCATGCATCTTATTTGTTTCATCGTCACACATGGACAGCAAGGACAAGCACAGCTAAATCTACTTTATGAACAATGACTGTACAACCATATGAAGAGAAGTATGATACACAAAGCAATGGATGGAGGTAATGATCATGATAGCTACTGTATTCATCTCTGTTTCAAGGCTTCTTAAGAAGTCTGTTGGCATTTGAAATGTCCTTTATTATGTTGGACATCTTGGGTGTTATACCAATTTCAATTTGGTTTCGTTTACTGGTAAACCAAGTGCTTTTGCTGCAGACTTTTCTTAGAACACTGAAGCCCTTGCTTAGTTGTTTCTCACAAAGATGACACAGTGATTCGTTTGTAAAGATAACATTGTGAGGGTTGCATTTTCTTGATTCTGTATCAACATATCCTCACCACAGTCTTGCAGGCCAAGTCCATCAAGATTTTTTATCATCATTACAACTTTTGTCAATAATTTCAGTTCATCCAATTTATGGCTAAGGGCCAGGATGAGTGGTAAGGTCAATGTTAAAACCAAAGCAGATCAGAAGGTTTTGTTATTTTGTCCTAGAGGGTTGTTTGTCTGAACACATTTTTGGTTTTGATCAAGGTCACAAAGTAGTTTTTTTGTTTTTTTTATAGCTCTGCATCAGACTGGGATGGATGCTAGATATGCTTTAGGGTAAAACATGAGCAGATGTTTATGGTGCTTTCCTGAAATCTTGTAGGATTCCTGAAATATAGAAGGTAAGTCATTTACTAAACTCTTACCCTCTTCAAAAAGAGAACTTTAGTCAATTGCATGTAGGTCCATGGCCAAGACAAAGTGATAAATGAAGAACATGGGACTGTCGATGGTCATATTTACCAAACATTAGTCAGCCAGTGTATTTTTGCATTAAATCAAAAAAGGCCGATCTGGAAGATAGCATTACAAAATGTCTTGATGATTCCATAAAATTCAAGCAAGATATTGTATGGGCCACTGAGGCCATTTCACCATGCACATAAGCAATGAAGTGTCATGTAAAAATCGTTCAATTGATCAATTAAAAGAAATGAAGGAAATCAATGAAAATATACCTGCAAATACTGCATTTTATCTTCCTGTTGTTCCCTCAATGGATACCCATGTGGAACCCCCCTTTCTAAGGTTGAGAACTCATACTTGGCATTATGGTCTAGCGTCACGATTTCAGGCGACGAGCTATAGTCATATGGTCTGTCATTTATTAAGTCGGCATGTATTCCTCCATCTTGGCTGTTTTCTGCAAAGTGCAGAAAAGCACGAGCGTCAGGATTAGAGAGCAACGGACTCAATACACAAGACAGACAGACAGACAGACGAATAGATAAGAGAGACAAGTTCAATTGTTCTCTGGAAAGTTGACTTTTCATACGGGTCTACTCATGAAAATATGTGGTTTGGATCAAAAGTTTTCAGTTTCAAAATGATCAAACAAATGTTAAGTAAGTGGGAAAAAAACGTCCCAAATTGGTTCTGTACTCAGAAACTAAAGTGGCTTAAAGATTCTTTGAAGGTCCAGAGTTTATATTCTCAACAAAATCATACAATGTCAAGTATTCTGAATACCCATCAACCTAGTTTGCTTCCCCAATTTCTGCGTTCATGTTCCTTAAAGATCAATTGGTGTAAAATGCTCATCTTGAGAAAATTGTTGGCCAAAAAAAGATGGAAGATGAAAGTAGCTTTTTGCACAGGCAGCTTGGCATGCAAGTCAGTAGCTCCGGAAAAAAAACAGGAAACAATCCTTATACATACAACTGTGGTGAGTTATACATGGCAAGCCCTCTGGAAAAAAGCAGAGAACTGGCAGTGTTAATTATCACACAGAGTGGCCTGCCCTGAGATGTTTTATGGCTCCTGCTGGACTAGAGCGGTTATCAGGGAGGGTGTAAAGAGGGAGGAAATCAGAAGGTGTGGAAGGTTAGAAACAGGAGAGAGGGGTTCAGATTGGGTTGAGTTTAAACAGTGCCAATAGAAAAAAAGACAAATGGTTCATACTGTCATCAGTTTGCATAAATTTGTGGTGAAGTAGTCATGGATGCACTCCATGAGCCTTTCTATGATTATCATGTGACCTCATTTTGGGACCAAATTTTCTGTGAAGTGTCTGTGACTTGCGAAAATGTTTTCAATTTCAACCCCCTTAGATAACTCTGTGATAAAACATACACGTCTTGGGCCGCTTTCTTTCTCTTTATCTATTAGTCAGATGTGAACTAAGAGCCGTTTTATCTAGGTCTCTGAATATGATTTCACAGTACTGTGCTTTACTTCAATCTGAGTGGTTGGCTGGGGCACACAAAATAAAAACAAACAAATAAATTCCAACAAACAAAAATAAAATTAAAAAAAGAATAGACACATGGTTCATTTTTATATACATTGCAGTTATGTTTCAAGAAAAAAAAACTAGGGTATTGTATTGTGACTTGAGGGAAATATGACCATCATTATGACATGAGACTGCTTTTCAACTTTACCACAACTGTTCAGTTTATCTGGATCTTAAAAAAATAAATGGAGTACCATTTATTTATCATCCTCTCATGCCAGGGCAGTGTAGAGGAAGACCGTCCAGTTTCACTGCATTGGAGCGAAAAAGAAAAAAGTGCTGCCAGGTAGATCTATGTCTCTTCTCCAGCAACTTTTCTTTCTTCTTTTTCTTTGTAATGACATCAATCTTATAGCATGGTAAGGTAAAACACCTTATCAGATACACACCACAGAAGAAAAAAAAACTACACAGAAACATATATTTCACTATGGAGAGTTATGTTACACAGACACTTGTCACTTCAGTTTCATCTTCTTGCAACAAAGGTCACATGATAGGTCACATGATAACATTTGACCACTAATTTCAGACCTTATCGCAAAATATATTGTTAGTAAGGACAAAAAGAAACTCAGTAGTATGCTTTTTTTTTAAGAATATTTACAATACCAAAAAAATCCAGGATTGCTCTAATGGAAGGTCTGAACCACTCTAAAGTTTAATCACATTATAATGAAATCTAAATAAATGCAAAACATGTCCCTGTTAAGAGCTACAAGTGTAACAAGTGATCTGAATATTGTCATATTATAATCATGATATATTATCATAGTGGTTCTTCTATTCTATTTTCAGCCTTGGCCTCAAAATGACTCGAGGCAAGTTATTAAATTCATAAAGATACATTTAACTTTTTCAGTTTTAATACTTGTTGGAAAATCCTACAACTGCATTATATTAATGAATCATAACTTAAAACCAGTTCAGATCAAAGACTACAGACTTTTTTCATATCAGTTAATATGGTCCATCTTTTTTTTATAGTCGCTCCATTCATCTGGGATTTTTGTCCACACAAATGAGACTGCTAGTTGACAGTAACAGAGTCTGTTCTCACAAAGTTAGCCTGTCACTGTCACAAGTGATACTTCTCCAAGAAACATAATTAGGGATTAAACAAGTAGAAATCATGTTGTAGCATTCTGAGAGCATCTTTCAAACATTTTCTCAGCCCACCAAAGAGCTGTCTAAATTACAGCCAGATTAGTGCTTAATGAGCCGTGTTGACTATAGCTGTTACCAAAGATGGTGTTTCTTGTTAAAGATATATCTTTGATTTTAACTGGCTTTTCTATCTTATGAGATCAGTTTTAACATTCATTAAAATGATCCCAGGAATTGAAGGAATCATCATTAAATGGGTTAAATATAATGTATAAAAATAGTATAATTAACTATATCTTAGTGGTTAATGCAGAAATTAATCTACTTCTGAATACTGGGACCTTACATTACCTCATGGATCAGAGTTGAAAATCAAAAATCAGGCCATATACTACACTCTGTGTCCTTCCTACAAGATGCTTACCTTATTTTTTCAAATAGAAATACACCCTTGGCAAAGAGACAAAACTATCCTTGTTGATGAATCATATTTTTCACTGTTATTCCTATGGCCAAAGACAGTGAAGAAAAATGTAAAACACAGACCCGGAGAGTCATGCCTATATTTAAACTGTTACTTAATTGTTGTTAAATCAGGGAGTTTATTTGTGCTTTAACATCAGGGCATCATTACAACAATATCCCACATAGATCAAATTCCACTACATAAGTTTTCTACTCAAGCCATCTTTCGCTATAGGAATCATTATCCATGTTTACGTCATCAAGTGGAGAACAGGGAAAAAAGGAGGCAGGACAGGAAGGTGACAGCTGACAGTGCCTTACCCTCATCCACGTCATCGTTTGACATGATCGCAACACACTTCTCCCACACCATGCGGATGTCAGCCCGATAGCGGTCACAAGCCCAGAGGAACATGGGCAGCAGGATGGACTGCACAATGGAGCACCACAGCACACACAACACCATCCAGTTGTAGGAGCGGTCAAACTTTAGACTGGCAAAGCTCACCACCTGGGCAGGATCAGAAGAGTGTTAGGAGTAATACAGAATTAGCTATCACTGACTTCTTACTACGTTATGTTCCATAAAATACTGTTTGAAAACTGTTGATTACAGAGAGGTCAGTAGACAGCATAACAAAGCTACTGTGTTTTAAGCCACGAACACACTGTTACTGCACAAACTCGTGCTGAAAAAGGACTGGTATGTCTACTGAAGCATCTTCCTTCTCTACAAATGTATTCACTTTAAAAGTTATAAATAATACATTTATTAACAGACCAAATGACTGAACTGAAATACATCATTATACACATTTTTTATTATAATACAATATAATAAACTTTATTTATATAGCCCTTTTCTTAACAACGTTACAAAGTGTTTCAGAACATAAAAGCAGAGAATTACAAAGCATAAAAACTATGCAAACGGGCAAGAAAAAAGACCGAAGCAAAACAAGACATCTGAATACAGAGCAAATTCAAGAATTAGGCGTGGAGAAATGCCTTCAATATAAAAATGTTTTTAGAGCGGGTCTAAAAGCAGTTAATGTTGTGGATTGTCTAATTGTCAGTGGCAGGGAGTTCCACAAACTTGGAGCTCTGATTGAAAAGTCACCTTTTGTTATAACCCTCCTGTTTTGTTGCAGGTCAAACTGACCCTTTTTAAGTCTATTTTAGGTAATATGTACCTTCCAAACCAGCAAAATGCAGCATAAAAATCTGGGCAGCATGTGACAGAAGAGTTGTCGTGTTAATTTATCAACATCACTTCATAAAAAATAATAAAACCAAAATGTTAAATAGAATGAACAAAACTTTTGGATAATTGAATATGCCCTGGGTCAAATTGACCCAGGAACATTATTGCTGTTCCAGAGAAACAAACATAACAGGAGGGTTAAGGCAGGATCTTGGCACAACCAGCAGAGATGCATCCACAGACCGGGGGGGCCACCCAGGCACATAGGGGGTTAAAAGGTCGCTTAATTGGTTGGGGCCTGTCCATTTAAAATTTTAAAAGTAATCAATAAAATCTTAAAATCGACACGATAAAAAACTTGCAGCCAATGTAAGCTGGTGAGGACAGGAGTGGTGTGTTGATATTTTGATGTGCCTGTTGAAATCAGAGCGGCTGCATTTTGAACTAGTTGGAGTCTGTGGAGGGAGCTCTGACTGATACCTGTGAAAGTGCATTACATCATGGCTCTAAAAACGAGTCTCCTAAATCCCCTTTTGCATGTCCAGTCATTTTCTAGATTGAATTTCAATGCAGATGATAACTGTTTGGTGAGAATCTTGCACGAATAAGCTTCCCAGGTTAGCAGTCAACACATACATCAACTAGTCCAACTGTATTAAGATTGAAGTATAAATGCTGGTGTTTGTCTGACCATCAAGTTTTAGTTTATTGACAATCAGTGAGCTTTAGAGGAACTAGAAGGTGGATTAGGCTAGCTGTTTCCTTCCAAATCCATTCCATATGCTAAGCTAAGCTAAGCTAACTGGCAAGCTCTAGAGTCATTTTTTAATTCATAATGTGTTATAAACAGTGATTGAGGGACACGAAACATAGATAACACATCCAAATAGAATGAATACACAAAGTAAAAAGGTACAAGTTTGTACTATGATGTTCTTGATCTCTAAAACAGCCCCCTGAGTTGATCCATACTGCATCAAGTAAAAGTTTTATACAAGATTAAAATGCATGGGCTTAACCCAGAGATTTACAGTCTGTAACTTTATTTAGGGGATCAACATACTTTTCAAAGACAAGCTTAGACTAGCAAGCAGGAACTAGCTATATTTTTGCTCTCTGAGACTCTTCAGATTTGTGCCCGAGTCGGTTAAAAAAAATCACCCTCTTCATTTTCTAATATTCAAGTTCTGGTGCTCTCAGTAAAAACTCTGCACTCAGAGTGTCTGAGTGTCAACAAGAAGTTGGCTAAAAGCTTTATGTCACTGTGCCAGAAATGGTACCTAAATGTGATGTTTCGCAATGGTGTTTTCTGATGTGTAGTAAGTGGTGCAGATTTAAAACAACACCAGATTCTGGATGAAAATCACATCTGATTGGATGAATTGCTTTTTAGTGTAAAAAAGGTGACATCAGTTTTTCTCATGATTCCCTGTTAGGACATGCACTTCAGCCAATATTGGTTAATCTACCTCAGCACAGCAACAGAGGGCATTATCTGGTCATTAAAGGTGACAGGTTTAGTGTCTAATCCTCCTCTCTAATGCACTGCTCCAAGACACTGATCAGTTGATTAACTCAAACTCATTATTGCTCTGGTCACACCTTGAACTCTGAGAACATTACTCTGTGACTTGATGAAATCATGAATGTTATAAATGAGGGTGACCTTGTTTGCCTACTGAGCTGGCCTGATCTAAAACTGACGGGGGCACCAAGGACAGGGGAGGCAAGTAAAAACTTAAAAATGACAAGTTTTCTCTCCATCAGGATCCATCACCTGCTGATTATTTTTTAACATGCCTAAATCCAGAGAGCGTAATATATGTGTGTGCATCTAACATTCCACAATCATTCTGCATTACACAATATTAGGTTTATGAAAACCGAGGTTATGCTGCTTGTACAGCTGATGATTTTTGCACTGACAGGTGCTGAGTTTGTTATTTAGAAAGCTTCTTATTGTGCATATGGGTACGTATATGTGTGTATATATATGTGTTTGTGTATATATATATATGTATGTATGTATGTATATGTGTGTGTATGCACAAATATGTGGGATTGTTTAAGTTTATGTACTGTACTACCAAGATCAGGGAGGGATAGGAATTTTATTTATATATTTACTTTTCTTAGTTTATTATCAATGTCATCATGATTAATAATTGATTATTGTTAATGACATGGCTGAACCATCACTTATGCTATGTTTGCAATGTCAAAGCCACTGTAAAAAAAAAACAATAAACAATTGATCACAAAAAAGAAAAAGAAAGCTTCTTATTGGTGGAGTATGTATCAGTGAACCCCTGTGCATTCTGAACACTTCATATAAATCATCAGGCCAACAAATTGCTAAGATGTTGACAAGGTGAACTTTGATATAAGATAACTTGAATTGGCAATGATGTAATATTATTATAAGCAGTCATATGATGAGGGTTTCTGTTACATAAGTGTTACTTCTTACACAAATACATACTGTATGTGGCAATATTTTGGGAGGGTGACATCTCATTACAGCATTATTGTTGAAGCATATGAATTATAACTCACTGGCCAGGGCTTGATCGTATGCACATGTTAATAATCAAATTTTTGTTTTGATTCTAAAGCATCTACAGTAGTTTTCCCTGATGCTGTTCTGCTCTGTTCGTCTATTTCTCAGTATTTGTGTGTGTGTGTGTGTGTGTCACAGCTTTCGTTGCATTTAAATAGCTCATTACATCAGGTTATAAAGAGAGCTGGCAGCCCCTTTTTTCGGGCACTGCACTAGAAATATGATCTTTCATCTACACTACAGTGTACTAAACTTTGTGTTTCTTATGTGTGTGCATTACATTTTACCATTGCCTTTAACATAAACTTATAAATGAACACAAATGCTGTTTCACCTTTGAGCCTGAATTGAAACATGTCAGCTTGGAGGCATGATGATGTCATTAAACCTCACAAGTAAAAATACAACACACACCATAATTCAGCAGTGCACCATAATGACAGAAGATGAAAATAACTGAAGTGGAATATTCTATGTATTCATTTCCTAGTGTACTGGTTCTTTTCAACAACAAACAGCAGCTGTGGTGCCGGAAGATCTGTGTGCTCATCAGTCCAGAGTAATCGCTGTCACCAGCACGGATTTCTTACTGGAGTTCATTCAGTCCCTGTAATTTCTTCCCTTGTTAGTGCAAACTCTCCGTTGTTACCATCTGCGCAATATCCCAGCTAGGACCTATAGTACAGTATTTATGTTGATGTGTAACAGCACATTTTTGACAAAGAAGTATTTAACAGAGTGTAAAAGATGAGGTGTTTTTTAGTATGACCTTAACACCCTAATATAAAGAAAACGCAGCAATTCATTCTTGGAGACATTTTAAAGAGAATGTTTTGAAATATTTTTGGCATGCTCTATGCATACTTCTTGGTGAGCCGCTATTGAACAATGAGATTTTAATGATTCTACAATAAACAGGATGCCTGGTCTGCAAGGTTTAAAACAGACATCCTGGGAAATAAGACAGATTGTTCCATCTTTGTGCTTCAAAGATAATCAAACATCTAAAGCCTGATTTGTACTTCTGCGTTGAATCGATGGCATAGCCTGCGCGTAGGTCTGCGTAGCCCTCTTATCTACACAGAGGCATAAGAATGTTGACGCACACCTCCTCCAAAATGTAACTACGCCTCAAATCAACTCAGACCGCAATCCCTGTGATTGGTCCACTCTCGGCAGGTTGGTATTTCCTGCAATTACAGCACTTCCGAGATCGGCGCACATCGGCCATACATCGGCCGTGTATTTAATCTCCTCTATTCTTCCCTGTAAACTTTGCTGTATGATAAACAGCAACATGTATCAGCTCTAAATTAACATAAAGCGTTCTGAATTGCTGTGAAAAAGTAAAGAGAAAACGTATCAGGATAAGAAACAGGCAACCCGAAATCAGAAAGACCACACTGACCTCAAGCATTTCGGCCATAGACTGTATAAAATATGGACCTAGTATCTGTGACGTCACTCATCTGTTTCTGAAGAGCAGTTAGAGGCCAATCAGCGGCGGCAGCCATATTGCTGCTGTAGAGCGATTTTGACATAAAGAGGCGGGCTTTGAGCCTCCTAGCCAACAGCTACAGTGTTTCCACCTGTCAATCATGTCAGCCGTGCCTCTCATTGAAAGACTCATAATCTCAATATCTTCGAAATTGCTGCTTTAGAAAACAATTTACCCCCCTCACAGTGTGTGCCGATCGAGAAATGAGCTATCCAGACTACACTCGTCTTTTGTACCAGGCTGTAAACATGTTTATTTCTGCTGTAAAGATCAGCTTTTTCCCATTCATGTGTATGTGACTTCCAATACTTCCGGAGCCAGCCTCAAGCAGATCCTCGATGAACTGCAGTTTTTAGCACTTCCACATTGGACTCATATTTTTAGACCGGAGGTTGCCGCTTGGTTTCGGCAGAGAAATGCTGCGCGACACTGACACATCGACGCACAAGTATGTAGTGCTCATGTCTACGTTGATCACTGCTGCGTAGGGGGGGGACACAGGTATAAACCAATTGTGAACTGGATGGTTATAGATAATGAAATTAGACTGCACTTCGCTGTAATTCTAGTAGTTTAGCAATAGTAAGCATTAACAGCAGTGCATTTTCCTGACACTCAATATAATCACACTCACATGAGCACAGGAACAGCACTGGAAAGTTTACATGAAAAGAAGGATCTCTATTCTCTTATGCAACAGTATGATTCTGTGCAAAATTATTATTGGAGAGTGTTTTGATGGCAGAGTATGGTAATGCCAGGTAGTTCTGCTGAGAAAACTTGAGACAACTGAGAATTGAAGAACAATAGAGCATATTTCTCATGCTAATACGTAGAAAACTGTTAGCTATCATGGTTAATGCTTCAGATTTCTGCAGTACAGGTGCTTACATTTAGTGGTGCTTTGTTTCTGTTTGGCTTGCCTCAGGTGTACAACACTTCAGTCTAATGAATGAGAAATACTACCAACAGATGGCTTGTAGAGATGATACTAGAACTCAGGCACTTTAGTATATGAAAAGTCAATGTGATTTAATACTTCACCGTGTAATCCTTGTGGCTTAAACATGAACAGAGGGCCCTTGCTTTGGTAGAAACAAAACTGTCAAAGGGCATTTTCCTTACAGGAGGCCACGGTGGCTTGCTTTTAAGATGACAGGATGGCTGTTTTGGCTGCATCACAAGAAATAAGCCTAAAGCTTTCTACGAGCTCTCAAGTCTGCGTGGAAAACCAATGAATTGACTTGTTAAAAAATGGATGAGAACCTGAGGGTGGAATTTGCAAACCAAATGGCGACACACTAAGACAGGGCTCCCTCCCTCACTCCGTCGTAATGCACTTGAAGAATCAGGTTCTCTTGTTGGAAGAGGGGAGTAACACTTCTTAAAGTCAGGGCTCCTCAACAGACGATAGAGCTTAGTTGATTCATCTCCGTCTGTGACCCATGCACGAAAACTGTTCAAAAAACTGTTGGCCAACATTTAGTTATTATTTGCATGAAAGACAGAATACATTCTCACCCCTCCTCCCACACTCAGTGGACCATACATACTGTATATACATTCAGACACACATCACACACATGGTCTGACCTACTTACAGCCCCAGATGAGAAAGAAACATTAGGTTTACGTAAATAATAAAACGGTCTGGTATGGGAGAAGTATCAACTCTTCTTTAATGGGAGAGTTTTATTTTTTACGTGGTCCATGTCATGTCACCTTCCTCATCTTAGAGTAATACAGAGGTTTGAAAAATGTCTGTCTGACCTTATTATATGCTAGTGTGTGTTTTTGTTTCAAAAGACGGGGCAAAAAATTACTGCACCGTTCTTTGAAAAACTGGCATAAAAGTATAGGTACATAAACAAGTTCCTTCTGTAATATCCTTCATGTTGAGTCATAATATTAGCTGTGTTGACTCTGAGTACGTGCACAAACCTTATTTAATGTACACCTTTTTGTCACATCAACAACAACGATGCAAAATATACACATTCAGGACAATAGAGATCCAACCTGTGAAGACAGTCGGCAGTCTTGTTTAATCTGAAGAGGAATATTTTTCATTTATTACCCGGCTTTCTTACTGATCTTCCAGTTGTGTAAGAAGCTTGATTCTGACTGGTCAAAATCCCTTGACAACCCCTTGACGGCGGTTATTAACATTCACTAACACGAGCAACACCAGAGTCAAACTGAACGCATGCATTCATGTCAAAACAATCCACTGGAAAGAGTTCAGTCACATTTAACAGGCAGATAAAAATCCATCATCATGGAACGCTAACTGACGTGGAATCACTGGGACTATTTTTTAAAACTGTAAACATAAATCATTCTCAATCAATAAAATAACATTTTAATCAATGTTTTTGACAATGTTTTTGTATTTTAAGTTAGTGGCCGGGTAATAAGTGGGATAATGTATGGTTAGCAGGTTGTTATGGGAAAAAGAACCCCTTCAGGGTGGTCAAGACCCCTCCGTTTTGCGTCAGTGTCTTGTCTCACCCTGTTGGGATTCTTTTTCCCATAACAACCTGCTAACCATACATTATCCCTTACTGAGAAAAGCAAAAGAGTCTTGGAAGAACTCTCAAAGAACTCATGTCAGATGTCTAACAACTGAGTTGAAATATTGTTTGCCATAACTGGAACTTTTGACAAGTCAGTCAAACCCTACAGCTGGTTAGTTCTGCCATGAGCTCCATTATTGGCTTTTATTACATTAAGGCATGTAGGTTAAGGTTAACTCACCAGTATGGGGAAGCCAGTCAGGAAGTCATAGATGAAAACGATTCCACTGATCAGGTACGTGATCTGCAGCGACGTCTTGAGAGGCTCCGATCCATCGATGGACGATCTACGCTTCCCCTGGGCATCCTCCACCACTATGGTGGGGACATTGAACTTGTTCTTGTCGGCTTTGTGTCCCGCCTGAATGGAGAAGGTCTGGAAGAGAGCAATGCCGATGCAGATCACACCCATGGCTACACTGCCCCCGATAAGCAGCAGAAAGCAAACTCCGAAGCCCAGACCGATCTCTGTCACAATGAATCGACAGTCAGAGGTGTAAAAGCGGTCAATGGTGTCATGCCAACCCACTGCAGGAAGTGTGGACAGGATGAAGGAGACCATCCAGATACCCATCACTGTGTGTACTGCCTGTTTCTTGGTGTTACTCAACCTGGAAGAGGAAGCACAGATTTCAGATTGCTAGCATTTAAACACAATAACAATTGGATTTTTCAGGACATTTAGTCCCATCATTTCAAACCACTCAGCTGTGTGCTGATTTGCAATGTGCATTAAATATTTTAGACAATAAGATGTCTGACAAAACAGTTTCATTTTAATGGATAAAGCTGATGGTGGAGAAATAGGTCATCAGAAGAAGAAACCTTCTGTTATTAGCTATTCAAAAGGCTGTAAATGCCCCAAAATGGCACATCTGTAACCAGGACATATACAGGTAAAAAAGATCCATCCCACACAGTCATCACTTAGATAAACTGGAGATGAGTGGAGGAAAATCAATGCTGTGCTGAAGGCAAAAGATTGCTTTTTACGTCCCTCGCTCTATTTGTCATCTAGGTCTATTTCAGCGTGAAGGGATTTCTATTTCCTCTCACCTCCAAGTAATTGTTACAGTTGAGCAATTTGCTGAGCGTGTTTTATATCCTCTGGTGGTGCAGCTCTTTTCAAGGTTTGCAACAGATCATAAACATCTAAAAAATAACCTGTGTTCTCAGAAAAAAACAGTGGGCTATTGTCGAGACATTTGCATCTGAAGCACTCTGACCTTTTGAAGGCACGTACAGAAAATCCTTCAACGACAGAAGTTCATTTTGAGCTCATGGAGGAGATGAAACCACTAAAAAAGGCCCTTGAAACTTTTAATTTCATCATCACTTCAGAGTGGCATTTATAAATTGGTCTTCTTTAAAAGAGGGCACAATATATAAAAGCGGGTGCATACAAAGAGAATGCTTCATTTGACATAGTTGTTCTTCTCCTGCTTAATTTAATCTTCAATTATCGACAAACATAGTTGGCAAGAAATTCAATCTGTCTCCTTATATAAGCCAGAGCACATGTGGCCTATCCTCTCCTTCCTCATCAAAATCCTCCAGGGGAGCATCAGCTAGATATAGAGTGTATCACTCTCTCAAACTAAATGAGTCAAAATCATTGTCAGAAATATTTAAATCAATATTGCATTAGCTTCTATGCACCAGCACTATATGAGTGGCACACAGGGGGCAGCACTCTCCTCCATCTTTGGCAAAGACAAGTAGGTCTTGTTGTCACTGTGAATAATTATGCTAGCCTTTCCTGAATGTGCCTGGGGTGAATGTGATGGAGAGATTACGTCACAAAGCCGCTGGAATCTATTACCAGAGAGAGAGCTTTGCCAGGAAAAAAAGCTCCTAAAAGACAGTGAGCGCAGGGTGATGAGAACAGCTGCCGAAGTACAAGGTTGAAATTCATAATTCAGGCCTTCAGTGTGTGTTAACGTCAGAGACAAGGCAGCCATGCTACCTCAGCAGGGCAAAAGTGGAGCGATTTAAATGAAAGATGAACAGCAATTACACGGTGCATCGCCTGAGCTATTACTCCGCCATATCGTTGTTAAAAGTGACTTGAAAACAAGTACAGGAGACGCAGAGAGAAAAGTCAATGTTTCCAGACAGGAGATGAGAGAGGGTATAGTCAGATGAGAGAGAGAGACCAGACGAGGTAGATGAAAGTCTTTGTGCAAAGCCTGATATCTCTCTGTAGGCATTGTCCAATAATGACAGCTGCACAAGCAGTTAAGATAGCAAGATTGAGCATAGATTAAGAGGGAAGTTTGCATATCTTATTTGAGCGTCTGCTTATCTACAGAATTGGTTGGGCTGACTGCAGGTTGAGCATCTGCAGGCCTAATGCCACAGGAAGTGCAATCACACTTTGTTTGTCAGAAGAGGAGAAAGAAGACAAGAGCAAGGCAACTGAATACTGTTATTTGCAACATTTTATTTGTGCTTTACACAGGATCTGCCTATTTGAAGCTTTGTGACTTTTTGAGGTATGTTTGGAATAAAAAAGTTCTTTATCAATAAAATCAGTATTATTACTGTTGTTATTATGATTATTTAGTATTGTTATTATTACTAACAATAAAAGAAATATTGAATTATGTTTAAGAATTCTTGTTTTGTAATACATTCTGTATCATTATTATTATTATTATTATTATTATTATTATTATTATTAGTAGTAGTAGTAGTAGTAGTAGTATTAATATTAACAATAATAATAACAATAATAAAAAATAATTTACTTCTAATAATAATAATAATAATATTAATAATAATAATAATATAATAATAATATAATAATAATATTAATAGTAATAATAATAATAATAATAAGAAGAAGAAGAATCATAAAAATAATAATAATCATAATTTATATTAATATTTGTATTATTTCATCTGCATGTAGAATAACAACATTTTAAAAAGTAATGGATGACAAAGCCAAGACCTCAAGCACTTGAATTATTTTTAATATGATCGGTTTACTTTTAGGATATTTACTTCTAAGTTATCATAATGATACAGTCATCATTGTGCTGTTTTATCACAGAGGAATTACAAAGCTTAAATAAATACACCAACATACCTAGTTTGCTAAATCACAGCAATTCAGATAAGTTTGATATTCATGATGCTGATGCAAAACATTCACAGACACTTTAATTTGACTTTAATGCATTGTGTTTGCAAAGGTGTCATTTAAAATCCAACAGCTGCCAAAAGAAAAGACAAAACAATGGCTACTCCTTTTCTATTATCAGACCACAAGTAAACAAGCAATGCTCGTTCCTCCCTGATTGCAGACAAAATGAGAATCAAATATTGTCTTTAGCAGCAATCTCCTTATGAACATCTGATACTGTGTGAAGAGCAGATGTCTTGGGAGTCTAACAAGTCCAAACTGGTGTTACTGCAGCAAGTGCTGACTGTTAGTGTGAGGTGAATCTTATCTGTATTATTCAGCGTTACTTGGTAATCCTGAGTGTTGTGAGGAAACAAACGAAGCTGGAAGCAAGAGTAAGCAGATGTCTTGTCTAGAGGGTTGTACGCTGTGTTATAACAAATAACAACATGAAGCTGATGTGTTGGCAGGAGAGAGGTTTCACTTGATGCCGAGCATCACTCTTAAAAATTGTTGCAAATAGTGAAAGTGACACTAGTCTTAACAGTGGAAGACCAATCTGAAGGATTTACTATATGATGCAGTAAAGGTGCCAGAAACTAGCAGCTTGCATGTCAGATTTTTGTCTTATGAGGAAGCTTTGGCAGAATTTAAAATGATACTTGCAATATTTTTTTGCAACCTGATTGTAATAAATGTATTGCTAAGATTTTTTTTTAAATAACATTAAAATATCAATGTTCTTTAACTTTAATCTACAAAAAGGCGTTTTAATTCATATTAATCTGACATCTACAGTATCTAGGTTGTTGAACATTTCAGACTAATGTTCTTTTAACAACAGAAAATAATGAAGGAATTAATAATAAAATATGCTGAAGTTTGATTCCTCTTATATAACAATTGAAACTGTTTATTGTACACCTTTGACTCTATCTAAATGCTTCATGATGAGAAAGTAGTTCTTTTGAGGCATTTTTAGTCTGAGGATTTGTATCATCCAATATAACTATTCTGTTTCTTTCTACCCAGCAAGTTTGTAATTTAGATGGAAGAGCCATTTTAAATGGTATCACCACATTTTAAAATGTTACCAAAGGATGTTTTAAGAAGCTGAAACAGAAACCTTTTCTTTGTTTGTTGCTGTCTTACCTGTAGTTGACAGGCCAGCGCACCATCCACATGCGGTGATAAGAGAGCGAGGTGACTGAGAAGCAGGTGACCAATGTGAGAGTATAGAAGGTGGAGACAAACACCTTGCAGAGCCCCTCGTTCCATTCATAGTTGGAGTGCTGGCGTCGCAGCGTAATGACACAGTACATGGTGATGGGGATGGCCATGTTCAGGATGTGTGTGCCTGCCAGGGTGCAGATGAGGAACTCCAGTGGTTTCCACTTTTTCTGCTTGGCACTGACGCTAAGGATGCTCCATGTGTTAGCCAGGATGGACACGCCTGAGCAGACCAGCCAAGCCAGCGTGTTGGCGTTGATGATGTCATCCTTCATGGTGGTTACCTCATCCACCATGTTGGAGCACTGCAGGGCGGAGCCTCGGGGGCCGCAGGGAGCTGTTGGTGAGAGCAGGTACAAACGAGGAGAAGGAGAAGGTGATGATGGGCAGGAGGGGATGCAGGGCGTCAAACAGGGCAGGCATCTTATCTGGGTGGGAGTACACTCTCCATGAGATGGGCAACGGAGGGAAAGGACATGGTCGCCGTGTTAGAAGGGGAGGATGAAGAGCCAGGCCGGTTCCCTCACAAGCCTGAGGCTGGAGAGAGACAGAGAGGGAGGCACAGTGAGCAGAGACTGAGGGAGGATGTAAATAAAATTATGAGTCACTTCAAATTAAAATATTCCTACATCCTACATAACTCGTCATCCCAGTGAACTAATAAGGTTATACTCATCATAACTGATTACTATTACTGTTTCTACTGAAAGGCATTTTTTTCAAGCAGTAAAGACAGAACAGTAATCAGTCAGCATTGCTCATTCTAAAATGCTGCAAGGAGTATGACAGAGAATTGCATAAACCTACTGTCATATGTAACTCCTATTTGACAGAAAAAAAGTGAATCACAGAAGTGAATCATAACCGCTCTAATGGCCACAGTTGTGCTGGAAGAAATATATACTAAGAGAGGGCATGATACTTTGCATGTCACTGAAAAATGTTACAAAACTAAAAAAATTAAGTGGACAGAGAAAGTCTTTAAACAAATTCAATACTACGCTATTTATTTGAAAAAATATCTTTACCATATTTTGTTAAGTTTAAAGTTCAAATGTCGACCATCAAACAAACTGCACAAGATGATTTTAGCTTTTCAAATTAAAAGTTTTATTTCTAAAATTAAGACAACATCATAGACTGTATGAAATATGGACGTAGTATCCCATCTGTTTCTGGAGCGCTGTTTTGAGGCCAATCAGCAGCTACAGTGTTCCCGCCTGTCAATCAAGTCAGCTGTGCCTCTAATTGGAAGACTGGTAATCTCAATATTTTCGAAATTGCTGCATTCGAAAAAAAATCCCCCCTCCCTACAGTGTGTGCCGATGGAGAAATGAGCTATTCAGACTACTCTTTTGTACCAGGCTGTAAACATGTTTATTTCTACTGTAAAGATCGTCTTTTCTGAATGGGTGTGTATGTGGTTTCCAGTACTTCCGGAGCCAGCCTCAAGCAGATCCTCGATGAACTGCAGTTTTTAACACTTCTGCATTGGACTCATATTGTTAGACTGGAGGTTGCTGCTTGGACAAAACACATAGGAATCATTATAACATTAGTCCCCAATGAAAAAATTTGGAGCTGCAATCTCATTTTGCTAACCTTTACTAAATTTGTGTTGTGCTGTCTGAGAAAGGAACACCAACAAAAACCCTCACTTTGCAAAAATTTGGGCCGTTCTTGAGACCATTCCCAGTATACCCGATCAGAAGCAGAGGACTCTGCCTCCACAACTGTGGAGTGAAAAATGCTTGCCACAGCTGAAGCGTGTTGTCACATCTATTTCCTGTCTTTAGGCTTGTTCAAACACTGATGTGCTGTGGGCAAAGACCCCTGAGAGGGGACACTGGAAATGACAAGAACCACGTCATTATCACTCTGCTCCCCCTCCCACTGATCTCATCCTCCTTTCTCACTCTTCCCTCCAATGGCATCCTAAACATCATTGAGCCAATCAGATTCAGTCCTGCTGATGCAGAAAGATATGAAGCAGCATTTTTATATGCTCCAAAGGACCTGTGTGAGCACAACAGTCAGGAGATCTCCCTATGAGATACAAAGTGGATTCTTCAGCTGGTCTATTAAGCTGCATATGTATGTAGCATCTAAATCGTCTGACTTTGCTATTCAACCATAAACAATTCTTATTAAAATCAATCTAAAGTCCCAGCAAAACAGAGCGCAGTTTGTTCACTATTTACAAGACCTACTAGAATGATGCCAAATTGACATCTGATGGCCAGCAGTGTCTCATTCTTGGAATGCATACAACAATGAGAATAAAATGAGAGCAAACATCTACTTAAGTTAGTCCTTTTCTTCTGCTTTGAACATCTGAGGACACCTCATAAGTTGCTTAACTGTCATTCAGAGGTGTGAATTCAATCAAACAAGAAGAAAAGAAAAAAAGCTGGGATTTCAAGATTCAACGATAGGGAAAATCTGTGAAGCACCGTGCTAAAGTGTTATCACATGCTGAAGAATCTAAGAAAAAAAAAGCACACATTAAAGCAGGCCAGGATATAAAAGGAATGATTCATAGCTTTGATCCAGGACTTCCCAGGTGGGTGGGACAGACTGAGCTGCAGTGTGTTTGTTGACTGAAGACTGAAACCTCAGTTGAGTCAAGCACTAAACACTGCAAAAGTAGCACACAAACCACCACAAGGTTCAAAGACCATCTGCACTGGTGCCATGGAAAAATGTGATGTAACTGTTTTGTTTATAGGAGCATTGAAGGCTGGCACAGGAATGCCATCAAAGCTGTTAAGTGGCAATATATGTGGGTTGAATTGTTTGGCCCTCCATTTACATAAATTTAAATCAACACAGATGTTATCAATGTGGACTTAGGTGCAGTCACAGCAGGAGCCATTTTCATTTGCATCAAAATCGACAAATAATTTGCATCAGAGAGGTATTTCTGTGACTGTGTGCCACTCATGATTCCAGTTGAACTCATTCCAGATCTTAACACAGAGAGGCTTTGGTTTTGTTTGATGAAACATCATTTAACCTCATAATTTCTCTCTTGACATTGGAATACCGCTGACCAAAATGGACTAAGCTTTGTATCTAGATTACTCCAACCTTATTCCTTCAAACACACATGTTTGATGTGCTTTACTGTGTCGCGCTGACCATTTTCATGTTATCCCATGTTACTGCTGAGTGAATTTGTGAAATAAATCTACTCAGCTTTGCCTGTTTTTCTCCAAATGAAAATACCAAAACGCATCAAGAATTCTGCAGGGATGAATGTGACATCACTTCTTTTAAATAAGTCCTACACATTTCCAAACAACAATCAAACGTAGACACTGAGGATGAGTATATTTGGATGCATTACTGAATGGAATGGGGTTTCTGACAGCGATGAATCCACAGAGAATTATCATCACACATTTTATAAGAAACAACCGCTCATTATTTCGGTCTCTCTGCCTTTTGAATTGCTCCCATCCACTTGAATCCAAAGGCTGAATCTGTTGTGTAGGAAACAGCACGAAAAACAGTGTTTCTATGAATCTTTGTACATTTTATAAAGTACTGTGGTTAAATCAAAATCTAAGGAACTTGTACATCTTTTAATGCACTTCCTACTTCCACATCCCAGGATGAAATATTACACATTTACTTCTCAACGACAGTCTAACTGCTTAAAATACTGGTTAACGTCACAAATCGTTATTACCTCACAACATGCAAATACAAAAGGGCCAATAAAGCAGAATGTTTTGCAGTGTCTAAAAGTATGACTGAAACAAATACTGAATAACTTGATTGACAAAACTATTTTAAAGGTTTATGTTTGTTTTACCTGCATATCAATGCTGTATTGGTGTCCCTGACTTTGCACATATAGCACAGCATTCGTGACACCATCTTTGGACTGCACTTTTCTATCGATCAAGATGTCATGTGACTTTTTCAGCTATAGCATCCATTCAAAGTGTTTAAAATTATATTCATCACCTCATTCTGTACAGATATCAGGGAATGTCGCCCTCTTCTCCCCTGCTTCCTCCGCCTGGAACACAGTACAACAGGAACCACACAGTCCCTGACTTGGCCGAGGCAGGTGGCTGTCTAACATGAGTCTGGTCCTGCTCGAGGTTTCTGCCTGTTGAAAGGAAGTTACTCCTTGCCACTCTCACTTGATGAATGCTTCAAAGTGCTTTGCTCATGGTGGATTAAGATGAGATCAGACTGACTCTTGCCTGTAAAATGGGACTGGATCTTATCCTGTCTTGATGTTGGGTCTTTGTTAATAATACAACATAGAGTACGGTCTAGACCTGCAATGTTTGTTAAGCATCTTGAGATAACATTTGTTGTGACTTGGCCCCAGCATTTACTTGGTAACATGGGAATCATGTTGATGTAGGATTTATAATCTGAAACCCACTTAAGCACTTACCACACTTATCATTTTTATGATCTATCTCTACTGAATGATCTGTCTTTCTTTAAGCATATCTACTGATTTGACTGGGAGGATGTTCTCCAACGCAAGATTGATGGATTTATATTTAAATTGGCCTTCAAGCACTAAACTTTCATAAATCCTTTACTCATGATGTTTGCTGTGAGGGATATTGATTCCCATCTGAGGGAATATGTAATTGAAAACTTGTTGAACTGTTACATTATGGTAAAAATGCCACTAACCTTCTTATTCCTCTTGTTCTTCCCTGTTTGCTTCAGTAATATCGAAACTCATACAGCAGAGCATTCATACGATTATTCCAACACAGTAGCTACAGACTATATTAGACAGACCAGGTCTGATTTATGCTGCTGGTTTCACAACTTGAACACTTAATATTCAATCAATGAAAACTAATTATACCTTGAGTTGGCCAAAACCTGAAGTGATTTCCACATCTACTTCATCAAGTGGGAGTATTAACTAAATGCAATATTTAAGTAGAATTTGAAAAAAACCTGTATAAGTTTAAAGTTTTAGAGCTCTACATGTAAAGCTGTTGGAAATAAAAAGAAGGCATGAAGAGTGCATTCAGTGGTAAAATAGATGCATCAAGTTACACATTTATACAATACGCAATTCTTTGTCCCATTATCAGCATTTCTGTTGCTTTATGAGGTCTTTAATATCATTTCATTGCTGTTCATTTTAATACCCTGACTGAGGCAGGTCACCCAGTATTGTTCTATTTTGTGTGACAGAAGATTGAAAGACAGTCAGTTGTCCAACCCAACTTAGGTTCTGACTTAAGGCTGATTTATACTTCTGCGTCGAATCGACAGCGTAGCCTACGCCTGGGGTCCGCGTAGCTCCCGTACCTAAGCAGAGGCCTACGCACGTAGCTGACGTGCACCTCCTCTAAAATGTAACTACCCGTAGAATCGGCGCAGACCGAAAGCCCTGTGATTGGTCCGCTCGGTGGCATTGTGTTTCCCGCATTTACAACACTTCCGGGATCCCGGACATCGGCCGTGTATTTCATTTCTTCCCCTCTATTCTTCATGTAATCATGTCTGTATGATAAACAGTAACATGTATAAGCTGTAGATTCACTAGCAAGGACCACGCCACACAAGGATATAAGTTGAACATTTAATGAATTAGTTGTGCGTGGTGTGCCCAGCAGAAGGAGACTCAGGATGGGGGTTCCGTCTCAGCGTTATCCTGCCGGAGCTGATCTTGACCCAGGTTGTACCCAGGCATAGAAGGAGCGAGCACGAGTTGAGTAGGAGAGGACAAGGAAATAGGTTAAGTGCAGGAGAGTAAGGTGAGGGAGGGTGGGTTTAAGAATCACGGACAAGCAGTTGGAGTAGGCTGGCTACGTTTAAGAAGGCTTGTCAGGTGATTGAGGGTGTGGTTTAGGCGTGGTCCTGCTCCCGAATCTAAGTTAACACCTTAACTTCATTTAACAACACGCTCTGAATCGCTGTGGAAAAGTAAACAGAGATTGTAGCAGGGCCAGAAGCAGGCAACCATCTATCATGGAGACCACACTGCCCTCAGGCGTTTTCGGTGGAAAATATCTGTGCGACACGGACACATCGACGCACAAGTATGCAGTGCTCATGTCCGCGTCAGCCCCAGCTGCGTAGGGGTGACGCAGAAGTATAAATCAGTCTTTATCCAGCAGTGGCATGGAGTATGTTTGCACACACCAATGAATTAACATCATTTATTTACCCTTTCATCTCTATTCACATGTACTTTGACTACTTTTGGTTAGGGGGGGATTCAATACCAGGGTCCACTGTCAACATGCCATAGTGTCTTAAGGCAAGACATTGAACCCCAAACTGTCCCTGGTGCCAGTACCAGCAGACTGGGAATAGGAGAGTTAATTCTGTTGGGCGCTTTACATCGAAGCCTCTGCTATCAGTGTATGAATGTGGTGTGAATGACCTGTAATGTAAAAGCTCTTTGAGTAGTTAACTCAAAGGTAGAGAAAGCATGATTTCTTCAAAGTAGTGGCAACTGATACTGTTCCACTGTTAGCTACAGTAAATTCTTTCATATCTACTTCTACGGGAATAGGTCTGGTAATCAGGTGCTATCAATTCAGTGATTTTGTGATTGATTGCTTTAGCTTAAGGTTGCTTCTCATAAACTTACTGTAGTTGTAGATCCACACTGTGGCCCTTGCCATTCTATTGGTGCCTATGCTAGCTGTAGCTATAGATATATATAAATATATCTATATATATGTATATATATGTGGCCTCATATTTATTCAATGCATCTTTCAAAAGATTCCTTGAGGACTTTTTTTCTCCTCAGAAAACTGGCAGCACCTTTTGCCTACCTTCGTCGCAATGTAAAGGCTTGTTAATAAGTGAATGAAAGAAACTTCTATCTGTTGTTTTATCAGATAAAACTGTACAACCAAAATAATGAATAACAATAAAATATTCCTTTTATTTGGTCGACATATGATCAGCTGGATATTTCTTGAGTGCCCCTTAACAAAATGAGATGTACCACATTGAAAAGAAATAGCTTCTAGCATCCCAGCAACACAACCCAAATTGCTGATTTTAACATCAACATTGCCTCTGAAAAGGAAACCAATTTTAGTTAAACTTTTGAGGATGCATCTGTAAGGCTTCAGGTCTTGTGGACCAGTAACATGTTGTAGCAGACATTTCAACCACAGTGAAGGAATGAGGCCCTCTACTCATTTTGTTAATCATATTGGAAAATGTTGTATAAAACCTCACACAGCTCCTGAGACTATACAGAGAAGACCACTTCACCAAAGCTGTGCTTCTTTATCACGATAAGTCATGTTTCAACTTAGGCACAGTATACAAAAACAAGTCCTCTTTCTGTCTATCCAGCTGTGTTTCTAATTTACCAGCACAGGCTGAGAGAAGCAGAAAATAAACTCAACGTTCCTCTGCTAGGGTGATTCACAAGGCTCCAGGGGGACAATGGCAGCTTTCAATTAATACAAGAAATTGCAATAAGGTCTAACCGGGTCATTACAGGATGTTTGCAGGCGACTGGAGTTACTCTGCCTGTGGGAACAGTGAGAGTAGAGTGGAGGTAAAACAAATCAATAGCTGGATAATGTCTTTAACTTTGTTCCTATTTGTACTTGCTTCTGTTTAGATTTTCCAATCTTTTAGTACTCACTCTCTCCCACAGGTTAAGCTGGTTAACAATGCCTGTTCAAATATCTACTGTGGCTGATGTAAGACTGCAATAAGCATCTAAAGATGACTCCTGGTTGTTTGTAAGCCTCTTAAAAGAGTGCACTTTTATTTCCAGAGTTTTATTCAATGGTTTAAGGTTTTTATCAAGACAATTTGTCTATTGAGAAGTAACAATGGAAACATCCTGCATCATCATTTTGGTATTAAACTAAAATCTTTTATATTTTCATCAATTCAAATCTACAATCCTCTGAAGTTAGCAGCTCCCTGTATTGACAGTTGCAGCAGTGTTATAAATGAAAGGAGCAGGTAGATAAAACTGGCAAAAAACAACACAGATTTTTATGGCCCTTAAAGTAATCCTATATAGTGCTCGGTAAAAGCTTTTAGAAGCAATCTATGGATGTTCCAAAGCGACTTCCTGGTTATTTTAACAGAAATTAAAATCCCAAATGACTGACTCCTCTAAAGGTAAGAAAACACCTAGAAATCAGTCAATATTGAGCATAATTCACACAGCTGCGGGTTTACAATGTTAAATTGATTAGCAGAGTGTGGCTAAGGTTAGCAGAGCTAGCTTGGCCAGCTTTCAGTCTTACTTGCAGGTATATGTCCACATGCATGTGCTGGTTACACATTGCTTCACTGGAGTGGTTATATGCATGTTTAATCAGACACAGCAAAATACAAATGTATCTCCATTTTCCACACTGCCGAACTGTACAGCACCAAAAGTTGCCATGTGTCATCTGTGCTTGTTTACAGCCAGGTAGTAGAGCATTATGGCCATTAACTGGAGTTGTAGCCATTGCAAGCAGCAGGTGGCTGAGATACTGCTTAGATAAAACATAGACCAGCATTTCCAACCTGCATTGATACAAATATTAATAATGTGTCGAACCAACTTGTAATTCTGCTGATAACATTTTATCTTTTTGTAGGGGCGGCTGTTGCTCAGTGGTAGAGTCAGCCGTCACTTAATTGGAGAGTTGGGGGTTCAATCCCAGGTCCTGCTCTCCACATATCGAAGTGTCCTTGTGTAAGACACTTAAATTCAAACTGCCCATGATGCAATGCCAGCAGTGTGTGAATGGTATTTGTTAATATTGATAGGCACTCCACATAGCAGCCTCTGCCATATGAATGTTGTGTGAATGTGACCTGTAATGTAAAAGCACCTTAAGTGGTCAGAAGACTGTATAAGGGGCTATATAAATAGAGTCCATTTAACATTTTAAGACACACTCATCCCTAATGCAAAGACTCAGTTGTGTAACTGTTCAATGTTTTTTTTTTCAGCTAAAGGACTTCTTGATCTTGAACTACTCATTCTAGCTTTCGGGGTAAAATGTACACTTCCATAATAGGAATAAAGCAACCATTGGACACAGAATCTGGGTTCAATCAGGGAAAACAAAATTATTATTTGAAGGCCTCATACACAACCTTTCTAGGCATTATTTTCATACTGATCAATAAAAATTATTTAGTAGAGAAAACGTATTAGTTGCTGTTAGAATCAAGGATTAGTGAAGTACAGACAGAAGTAGTGGTATAGTTGATATCAAAGGAGTCTTTGTGGTATGAACAGAAAAGGCACTAGTTGAAGCATTAGTTTTATTTTAACTCTTGACTTGGCTCGGCCTTCTTACCACATTTGAACCATCATCCCCATCACCCACAATCCCCTGGGTCTCTATCTCTGAGCCAAATCTGTCCTCTACACACGGGGGAAATCAGCACTGACAATCACACACGCTGCCAAGACTTTCTCTAATATCAGGTTACTTAATCTCTAACAAATGGGTAGCTGCTTTCGTCAGGTGTTGATGGAAGAAGGATTACGGGAGAGCAATGTGTCATGATGGCTTTAAAATATATTACGCAGTTTTGCATTTATTTTTTATGAACTGTTGAAATCATAAAGTGATGAACAGCTTCAGAAAAAAAGCACATGAAGCAAACATCCCTTGATAAATTAATGTTCACTCAAAGTTCTTTATGACAGAAGGCTTCAGAGTCAAAGTGTTAAAACAAATATTATCAGTGTTTTATATCTGCAAGGCTAGAAACAACCTTCCCCTGCAAACTTTAAAATATAGAAAATATCCAGGAGATTCCCCATAGCTAAACTATAAATGACCTACTGCGTTCTTTGTCTGTTTCAATACAGGTCACTCAGCATTGTTTGTCTCTCTTCTAGGCACAGCATAAGTCATTTACTGCAATAATGTTTCTGTTGCTGTCAACAAAAAGCCTGCAGTCTGTTTGTACAGAAGCGTTTATAGAAATGCCATCAGCATATGGAATTGCTGTTGAGAACTGCTACATGGGGAAGTATAATCTCCTGGCTGACTGACTTATCACTTCCCACATTTCTTACAATTTGGACTGGGGGAAATGTGCCTTTTACATTTTTCATCCAAAACTACAATCAGCTGAGATACTGAGAGGAAGAGACAAGTGTTCCTCGACAGATTTTGGCAAGCATACATACATTATTCATCTTTTAAATTTAAGGCCAAATGGATGAGAGTGTGTCTGAATAAGATCAGACCAGTTATTACATGGAGACTTCTCCAAGGATCACTATCATTTTCAAGGTCTCTATCTAACCATGTTAATTGTGTGTTGGGTTTCATACACATACATGTGTGGACAGTGGCGGCACCAGGTTATTTTTGGGGTTGAACAACGGTGGGGCTAATCTATGCAGAGGTGGGATGCAAAACAATGCGAGACTTTCAATGCAGAGTAAATACAAACAACTGCCGGCCAAAACCCCACGCGTTGTTGACCGCATCATGTGTCACACTCTTGATGCAGAGGGAGAGAGAGACAGAGAGAGAGCATGAAACGCAACAAAATATAAAATTCACTGTAATATTAAAAATACATTCAAAGCCATCACTCATTCACCTCAGATGTGAATGTGTGGTGGTTTTCATCAGCTCTTCTGTCCATGGACGTTTGAAAATACATGGATCCAAAGAATTGTCACAACCTCCCCAACTATTAAGCTAACAACTCACTACTATAAGCAGGGTTGCCAGGTTTGACAAAACCAGCCCAATGGCCAATCAAAACTAGCCCGAAACTAGCCAAACGGCTAGTAAAACCAATCCACAGTAATGTAACCGAAAAATAAACCCATAAAACAGCAGCCACACCATACAGCTATACTGCCATTAAAGTACACTAGTATTACCATCATTGTGAAATACATTGTACTACTTATAAAATAACACCTTAAATGGTCAGCATACCTAGTTTCCCCTACAGATATGTTTGATCTACTTCGTGTGTTGCTTGAGTTATTTAAAGTGCTGTATATCATAGCACATGCAAAGAACCCATTTGATGACAGCATAAAGGAACTGATTTGACTTAATGTGCATGTGATTCATTAATATCAACCAAACATCTTAAAATGTTGATGCACTCTATTTTTAAACATATACACAAAACGAATAGTCCTTGTTTGTGTGCATGTGTGTTGGTGGGGCATTCCATAATAACTGCTTATCTGCATGTCAGTTTGGTTGGATTTGAGCATTAAATAAGTAGTCTATTTATGATATGGATTTTTAATATTAAGTAATCAAATATAGGTCTACTCAACCCACTGACAAAAAAAAGCTACCCGTGGCAGCATCCATAAAGTAGCTCAATTCTTCTGGAAAGCAGACCTGGCAACCCTGACTACTACGGTCTAGTAAAGCCTGGTTTATAATTCTGCATTGACTCTATGCCATAGTGGCCAACACTGTTGTGAGCACTACATACTTGTGCATCAGGTTCATGTTGTAACACTCTGCCTTGGTGCTTTGTCAGCAGTGTGTTTTCTATAGTCAGATCGCCTGTTTCTGGTCCCACTACTTTTTCTACCTGTTTTTACACAGGGTACTCACTGTGGTGACTCTGAGCGTATTGTATTAAGTTTGAGATGATACATGTTGCCATTGATCATACAGCAGTTATTCCACAGAAGAAAAGAGAGGAGACGTTGATGGAGACTGAACTAAAAGTGCATCATCAGCAACAGCCTAGCATTATAAATAAGCAAACTGACTAAGGAGGTTGTAAGCAGGCCCTCAGCTGAGTTAAGAACTTTAAATAAACCTGAGAAAACAGACGACCAGGCCCGAGGTCTCCTCCTTCAAGATCAACAGTCATTCATGTCTATAGATGGATTTATAAACCACTGATGAATCCTCTGCCTCCCACAAAGTAAGCTGTCTCCCCATGATTATGTGCTTTTATTGTCTTAGGCCACAACTTTTGTCAGTTTTCTCTGTCCTCCTTGGTTAAGTCTTCAGTAAAGCACGGACCTTTGGACTGAAGGAAAGTGTTGTTCTCTGCAGCTTTACATATATCCTCCTCATATAGTTGGGAGATGGCCCTGATGTGGATACTGTAGGGCTTTGAGTCGTTTTGGCGCATTTTCCCAACTCGATGAGCAACATCTTTTCCCTCTCAGATGGTACTTTTTGGCAAACATCGATAACCTCCGTGAGCATGTTTTCTATTAGCTTGTAGTACACCATAGTCACAAATTTAGCTTTGAAATTTTGCCACAAGTCACACATTTCAAAACCGACTCCCCACTTCTTTCCACTCATTTTTCAATGAGAATATTCTTCTCCTTCTTAATTTTTTTTTCAGAACAGACAGTCTCTATCATTTTTTCTCAAGAGAATGACTTCTTGAGTTAATAAGGTTGGCTCGCATGGGGATGGCATCATCAGATTTGAAAGCATTGTCAACAGTGTGGATTTGACAGATAGCAGGTTTCTTGGCAAGTGGAAACTTGCTTTAAGTGAAAGGAAGCAGGGGGAATTCTTCATCACTTGCAGGTTGCATTCCATCCCTTGCTGTAGCCATGGTCCGTCACTAGCAAAGATGCTAATGCTGCTTTCCCTCTCTTTGTTAGGTTAATTTCTTTTTGCAGGCTTAGACTTTTTCATGTGCAGGGTCAAATTTCAGAATGAAGTAAAGAACTTCCTTCGTTGACTATGTCAAAAACACTCAAATTTGGTGCGGACAGCTCGATAAGATTTGACTTGTCAGGCCTTTATCTCAAGCAGCCCTGCCTGTAGCAGACATAGAATACTAATTTGGATACTGAATGACAGATTTGCTTTTGAACTCGGATCAGTTTAAGGTGTATACTGCAACACTACACTACATACCGAGGCGCTGTTGGACCAGGTCAGCTGTAGCACTCATTTTGATTCTTAATTTTCTTGGAGGTTCCATGGTGCAGCCAATAAAAAACTTGGTAGGGCTGTAGCCCAAAAGTCTTACCCTTGCACTGCCAATGTGTGTGGTGCTGACCCACATCTCCAAGCTGTGATTTGGTATGTGCTGAAATAGATGGAGGAGGCAGGCCCTTGTTCCTAAGCTTCCTGCTGACAGGTGTGATGCATGGGGTCTTATTGCCCAAGCAGCCACTCGTCCCTGAAGCTGTCAGAGAGGAAAATACTCTGCCCCCTGAGGCTGCACAGCTTTCCCCTGGGCAGTGTTTAATATTACATCTCTGATGCTTACACATGGCAGGTGTTTTACTTTGAAAGTCAAGTCAGCAGATCTGATTTTTTTTCCTTTGTTCTGCAGCAGTAGCAGCACCCTGCCTTACATTAACACACTAAAAACACTCGTGCTAGGCAGCTGCCCTGTACAAGTGCAGTCCTCTGCAGCTTTGTGGGTTAAGTGCTTTATACAGGAAATGTCAGGGGCAGTCCTTCATTCCCTGTCCCACTTAAAAGCAATTATTAAACATCGGAAATTCCTAAAAGGCTCTGCAGTGCTCTTTCAATAACAGTTAGTTTTTTCTGAATTGAAAAAGTTACTTATTATTGAATATCCTGTTTCATTCATTCAGACTGTAATAAGTGCACTGTATTAACCAACTCTAACATATCTCTAATGTTACTGTGTGTTTTGACAGTCGGTAAATATGCTTTGTGGTGTGTCTGAGCCCTGAATAATAAGTGTTATATAATAACTTATATAATTATATATAACCCGTGGTTATGGTTGTTTCCTGGTAAACAGTCAACAGTTCTTCAGATTGCAGAATTCCACTGACTTAACATCTGCTTGGGATCCACTAAACAGTGGAAGTGAAGCCAAGGGCGATCTCCTGTTCCCCAGTAAAGCTTAGCATATTGTCCTTGGTAATCCAGTCACCAAGGATGACACTGTAAACACTACAAAAAGTAAAGGCCGAATTTTCCAAACATTACAGAAGCTAATGACGTCCCTTCAACAGGCACTAACTTCAGTCTTTATTGACTTAAGTAATGAAAGAGGGGACACAGCCTGTGCCAGCCGTCTTTACTTCTGGAACTTTTGGCGGATCAAGTTAGCACAGTAGCCATTCAACATTTGTAAGCAAGTGTTTTCAGTAAGCGTTCAAACTTTGTTGCTAGTTATGTTAAATTATTTTGTTGTGGTGCTTGTCTGTAATAGGTTTAAAGAATAGGTAGACAGCATAGACTGTATAAAATATGGACGTAGTTTCCGTGATGTCACCCATCTGTTCCTGAGCGCTGTTTTGAAGCCAATCTACGGCGGCATCCATATTGGAAATGCGGAACTCAACCAGGCAGAGTGTGACGTAAAGAGGCGGAGTTTGAGCCTCCTAGCCAATAGCTATGTGTTCCCTACCTGGAGTCAAGTCAGTCATGTCCTTATTTGAGCAAAAACTCGTAATCTTAATATCTTCTGAACCGTCACATTAGAAAGAAATTCTCCCCCCTTACAGTGTGTGCCGATAGAGAAATCTGCTTCGTAGGGTCAAGCCGTTTTGTGAACCAGGCTGTAAACATGTTTATTAATGCTGCGAAGATCGTCTTTTTTGAATTGGTGTGTATGTGGTTTCCGGTGTTTCTGCAGCCAGCCTCAAGTGGATTCTCGATGAACTGTAGTTTATAACACTTCCGCATGGGCTTCATAGTTTGAGACCGGCGGTTGCCGCTTGGTAGCCAGTGATTTTAAAAGGGGGTGAATAAATAAGGTATTAAACACCACACATTATAATGACCTGCCAGATAGAAGACACTTGTCGCCAGGCCCGGCAACTTTTCTGGGAGAAACCAATATGAATGAGATGTCACAAACATAAATCACAATTGAGGGGGAAAAGCTAAGTATTCACTCGCAAAATGAATGCTCTCATTTCAATTTTACGATTTTTGATTTCTATTCTAGTTTTCTGACTCACTCTACATTTTCTAAATGCTCTGTATCATACCCAGGGTTCTCTCAGCTTAGAGGGCTGTTTTCTTTTCTGCCCTGTGAACTCCAGATATGGTTTATGGCCATCAACTCCGCTTCTCATAAAGAAGATTTTACATTTTTTTATTATCATTATTAACTCATGTAGATATCATGCATTGAAGTTTCTCTGTCCTGTGTGCACTGGGATGTTACTGTATTGATGTAGTGTAGACCGGTCGTTGTCTCTTGTGAAGTTGTGCTGCTAAGGAGAAGTTATCATAACTCAAAAGGGTCAAAGCTGAGCCCTCTGAGCTACAGGTCTCCTGGTTTGGTTCCTTTAAGAGAACTTAATTTCCCTCAGTCAGCTCAACTTTGAGGATGATCAAAAACTACCTGTTGTTTTGCAATATTAGTGGTTAGGTGGCGTGTCCACTGCCCGCTGGCAGTGCCTGTTTTCTATTCAAACTCAATGTGATTCAGTGTTTTTAGCACACAGACGCCCTCAACGTCAGCTGATTTTTGTCACAGCGCTCTCAGTTGAAAAAAGTTCAACTTTTGGAACACCTCGACTCTCAACAATGTCACTTCTTGATCACTGACCAATCAGAATCAAGAAGGTGGGGAACTTCTGAAATCAACTTTGTCAACAGCAATGGCAGAGGTGCGTACAGAGGAGAAGTTATCGCACCCTTTTTTCAAGGTACAATTTATAAGTTTAGAGCTGCTGCGAATGCCATGACACGATTTCTAGCAATAGTTTTACAGTTTCTTGATGAAATGCGGTTGAATGAAAGCAAGTATGAAGCATACAGAGCATTTTAAAACAGACCCAAGGGTCACTTCTTAGGGAAGCAGAGGTACCGCAGGAATACTTTTGTAACCTAGCAACAGTAAACGCTGGTGAGAGTGCTCTGAAAGTGAGGTTGTGAGCGCTCCCAGTGCAAAACGGCGGCAGTGGACACGGCACCTCATAGCTGAATTTGTTGAAGCCTTTACCATGTCCACAGAAGAGTTAGAGAAACACTGTTTTTTAAGATGAAAATGCTTTATATCTTGAAGCATTGAATTATTTCAGCAAATTACTGTTGATAGCTATCATCATGAAATACACATCCTGAAACTGGTTTTCTTTTCTGTTTTGAAACAGTTAAGTTAACAATGTTGGCAGGAATTATGCATCTAACAACTGAACTACTGTTCAAATGCAGAAATAGAGAACTGATCTTCAATGAAACGCAAATTTGGGAGGTGAGGGAACAGCGTTCATGAACATCCAAACCTGTTGAGTTGCGCTTCACCATAATATTATTTATGTAAAGATAAAGTTATTTTGCTAGGGAGAGTATTAACCAAAGTTACTTCTCTGGATTTTAGAGGCTTATTATTAAAAAGGCTTGTGGACATGTCATGTGACATGTGACTGGGATTAGAAAAGAATAAATTAGTTGATTGATCAAGGCCAGGAGAAGAAAATGATCCCAGCAACAGGAGGATGAACTGTTGAGAATATCAGATGATATAATACATTTCCTATTCTGGACTTGTATTAATACAGTTAATAATTTATGTTAAGGAGTACATCATGAAGTATTATACAAACCCTTGACACTACTCCATCATATTTTAAATAGCATCAGACAGTCTACATGTGGTGCATAGTGGCGCCCTTTCAGTGCAGGTGAAGAGCTCTCCTTCTCTCCATGAGGGATTACAATGGCCCTCAGAGGAAACAACACCATCAATCACACTCATCCCCAATGAGCACTCATTATTTCTCACTCATTATAGTTATCAATGAGAGAGCAGGAGAGGTTCCTCCTTATGTAACAAATGATCAGACAGACTGGCTTTAGCTCACTTCCCTGCAGACAACAAAGGTGATATTCTAATCTCATCAGGCTGATATTTCTGTCTCATGTTGAGCTCTCTATGTTTTTGTACAGAAGTACATCAGGAAGAAAGAAAAACTGGATGAAAACACAGCCATGCCTTGGGTATTGTCTTTATTACTATGCATGACTTTGCTTGGGGATGGAGTTACTTTTTTCATTCATATGTGCTTGTTGTTTTACCTCCTCATCGGATAGAGTAACATCCAGGCTAACAGTCTTTAATATCTATCCACACATTTTGGCCCCATGTAAAATACACCTGTATTCAAAAGGGGCCTATCCTATATAATCCCGTCACCCAAATTTTCCTGTAATCTCTGTTGGTCCCCTCCAACTTAACAGATCAGCTAAGCTGCTATTACATTAGGTACTCTGTTCCACTGTACTTGAAATCAGACTGGCAACTATATATTGTGTTTGTTGCATAGCAACTGCATCATTCTTGGAGAAAACATTCAGCAAGAAACAGAGGTCAGACTACCTGCTCGCTCCCTGGATATAAAAATAAATCTGCTAATTAACCCTTGATGTGGCCTATTGACTTAATCGAAGCTTGTCCAGTAAACAGCCTGTTGTGATGGTCTACAGACTCTTACAATGTATGATTTCTGAAGGTACACAAAGTATCCAAAGATCATTGAAACAGAAATAGTGGGGAAAATCACTACTTGGATGATTCAGGGTTGGATATAAATATGTAATGAATTTAAGCTACCAAAGGTGGAACCAATAGTAGTCAAGTAAAGAGAGGTTGTTCAGCTCACCCTAATGTGGCTAATGTAGGTGGCTAATACTACATCGCCTTCATTCCAAGACAACATGGTGTACACGTATGTAAGGGATGACATCTAGTAAGCAGGTGGTTATGCAAATTAGAATCCCAATAGGGGGAGCAGGCCCCCGTTATGAAGCAGCGGTGTCCTGCTTATGGTTTATGCTACTCATGTTGAAGTTACTAATGGTTTAAGTTGTGATGTAGCAATCAGCAATGAGATATGCACTCAGCAGTTCTGCTGCTATTGCCTGAATTGCAGGACTGCATCTAATTGAGTGTGCAATAGGAAGATGTTACTTTGTGAAGCATTAAGATGTGACCAGAGTCTGCAAATGCATTACAAAGTACTCATTCACGGATGCATGGTGATGTCACTTTTAATGCACACACTCTGTTCTCTAATGCCGAGCATGGGCTTAACAAATGGCATGTTGACCACATTGAACGTTTTCCGGTGAGTTCTCAGTGTGGTAATAAGTGTAAATCAGCTTATGAGCAGCAGGCCCTGTGTCTCTTGGTGTGAGGTTACCCATTTGTGATGCACTGCAAAGACGGTAAAGGTAAACAGAGTCTCATTTATAAAAGGCCATGATAAAAATAACACACTGAAATGCTTACTAACTCTTACATGATTATCATTTGAAACAAATATAAGTTTCACTCATTTTAAATTTAGGCAAGAAACACTTCATCTTTTCTGATATGAGTCATGAAGACTACAACATCAGATTCAGTCCACATGGGTACTATAATTATGTATAATCATGTAGAAGTTGAGTTTGGGTTTGATTAGTTGATGATTTCTTTCAGTTGGAGTTGGCCAAGCTTCTACCTTTTTTAAACTATTACTAGATTACCATGCAATAGTGTTGCATTAAACCTTACCAGAAAGCAAACTGATCCAGTTAATACCAGACATTTATTATTGAAACAAATGTTTACATGATGATTGCTCAATAACAAAGTGAACAGACTGATTTTCTAGCTTTATAGGCTAGCTGTGGTGTAGCAAGAGTGCACTTTACAAGTGTTGTTGTTAATTTTTGAATTAAGCAAAAATGGTCTGAGACTGAGCTTAGTCTTATACTTGTCAGTACTTGTTAAATGCCCCTTAATCTAATATTTAAAACAGTCCACATGTTAGTTTACGGGTTTAGAATGCTAAAACTATTGTTATTGCAACAGTGTTGAAAGAGGTGAAATGTGCCAGGCTCCCTTCTGCTGATTGATTTGATTCGACAAGTGTGATCTGGTTGTCTCTTGCGTCACTTTTGCTGAAGAAAATCAATTATCGTTGTTTTGTGGTTTTGACCAATCAGAATTAGGGTTGCAAAGGGGTGGAACATTTCAGGTAAATTTCCATGGGAATTATGGGAACTAACTGGGATTTGAGGGTAATTTAATGTAAAAGGTATCATATCCAAGCATTAATATTTGTTTTGTTATAAGCAGACATCAATCTAATAGAAATCATCTGTGATTGTGATGGAGGAATATACAGTGCATGTAGGGGGCGTGGTCTCAATAGCCCTGCAGTAAGCAGTGTGCTATGTGCATGTGATTCAGGAGTAGCATAGATGTTTCACTGTACTTGCATGAAATGTGGTTGTTTTAGTCAGGATCATGCTAAAATATATTTTCCTGAACTATATTTAAGTTCCTTTTTAAGAGCCAACCTTCAATTTAGTAAATTCATGGTTTATTCCCATTTATTCTCATAAATTCCTGTTAATTCCCATGGAAAGTTTCCAACTTTGAAAATGAATTTTGCAACCATAATCAGAATCAACTGTTTAAGAAAGCTAGTTAATGAATTATAAAACCAATCCTGTCAAGGTGCTGGTTTGTGATGTTTTTTGTAAAGCTGGACTGTTAAATCAAAGTTGTTCTAGAATCTAAGGGACGCTTAACAGCAGGATATGAGGCTCACTTGCCCAAATAATACACCTCACTAAAAGAAGAATACAGTTTGGACAGTGTAATGGTAATTTAAACCATGATGAATGGGTTGAAACGTTCATCTGTTCCATGCTGGATAATTAAAAGCTACTCAACTCCATTTTGCCAGAGCTTTTCAATCACATCCCCATTTTACTGCAGCCTACTGGGAAACACAGGGCTGAAGTTCAGTTTGCAGAAGCTGGTATATTTACAGTTATGAATGAAACATTGTCTTGAAACATTATTCTGGATGGTGCTACTTTTGACTGTTATTAGAGATGGCAGCTAACATTTCATATTCTGTATAATGATCTCTCTATAGTGGGTAAAACTACTTAGTTGCTGTCATTGTAAAGTATCCACTTACAACAAATGACAGCAGCTCTTGAATATGCACAAGCACTTACACGTTAAGACTGAAACAACAAAAACAGCAATAACATGTGGGCAATTGTGGGCAAATGCCACTTTCCGTTTGATCACAGAGTTCCAGTACTGCGCAGCAGGGAGGCCGAGTGAGTTAGCAGCGTGCAGTCCAACCACAGGACCAAGATTTAAGCTCCTGTGTCAACCCTTCAGCTCCACTGAAGTCTCTAAACAAAGCCATGGAAAAACTATCAGCTCCAGTCAGCAGACACTATGAGACCTTGACCTTTGACCTTCCTATCAAGAAAGGAAATGGAAGGTAATTTATCTGTTGAATCAATTTACCCCGGCTAGTTTCAAAATCAAACCGGCAAACCACTGAAACCCAATACTTCTGAGCAGTACAAGGATTAGCTTTGAAGCACCAAGTCTAAAAACTGTGAGGTACAAAGATCCGCAATTGTGTGCCTTTTTATGTTCTAAGTCTGAAAATAATTATATTCAGGACAGCATTGTTTCCATTTTTGAAATCGCCTCATTGAAACAAGTATCAAAACATTTTAAACATCCACCTACTGTCTTTATACAAGTCATTAAAGATTGTGGTATGATCAGAACTTGATACCATCAACCTTCTTGATTTTCATTAAATAGCTGTCGGATTTTAGTATTATACTTTGAAATGCTCTCTATAGTTTAGATAGAAGTCATAACCATAAAAAAAAAATCTTTTACATTTTACCGTGCAGTAGGTTCCATCTTCAACCCCAATTCCAAAAAAGGATGGGACACTTAGTAGAATAAAAAAAGTTGTTACAGGGACAAAAAAACATTGAAAATAGAGCTAAAGGGAAATACATACCCCCAGCCAAAGTAGCACTTTTTAATTAATTAATTTTATTAGCGATCCGTACAATGAAGTGATGATACAGTTGTTCGGCCAAATGCCAAACATTGGCCCCAAATCATGGTCCAAGCCAATAATGCGTCAGCTGCTATAGTAAAGATGGGAAGAGGTTCTCCCCTCTGAGAGACTGTGTCAGCAAATAGTTAACAGTTTCAGAATTATGTTCCTTTGCATAACATTTCAAAGATATCATCATCCATAGTACATGATATCATTAAAAGAGAAAGGGATAGTCTGCAGGAATCTCTCTGAAACAAAGACAAGGCTGTACTTCCACCGTACTGCGGTTACGCTCTCGTCAGTCGACACCTATTAGCTGCATTTTCAGGATGCAGCATGCAGCAGGACCAAGTTTTTCCCATGGTAACAACTGAATCAGATTTTCTGCTTCCTTTCTCATCCATGTTGTGTTTACTGGCCTCTGAAAACCTCTAACCAGTTGACTCCAGGGTCTGGCTCCGCTCTACATGAGGGTTTGTTGTTGTAGTTAAGAAAAAAATACGATCTGGCGATAACACAATGTTTAAAATTAACTGGAAGTTTTAATGTTGTGTCAGTGCCTGACTTCCTGTCTCACTTGATCCATTCTGTGCTGATGGATGCATCGTGCATGCAAAAATATAACTCTTGCGTATCAGCAGCGGAGGGCCCCGACCTGCCAGATCTGAAACGGAGTTGGAACTCAACAGAGAGGATCTAGTGTAAGTAAACACATTGACTAGGATTGAAACATATCAGCTTCGGTGCTGTGATGGACCAGAAATGGATCTGGTGGAATTTAGCAGTTAGGCAGGACTGCATTCTAATGAATTATGACTTTGTAGTGGAAATCACTGCATGGGCTCAAAATGACGTTCCAATACCATTGTCTGTGAACACAGTGTGTTGCTACATCCACAGATGTGAGTTAAAACTGTAACATAGAGAGAAATACCAGTCTCTGAGTAAAATGAGTCTGGATGCAAAACTGGTCTGCCTGCAGTCCTGACCATAGGCTGTATAAAATATGGATGTAGTATCCGTGACGTCACCTGTCTGTTTCTGAAGCGCTGTTCTGAGGCCAATCATCATATTGCTGCTGTCGAGCGATTGTGACGTAAAGAGGCGGGCTTTGGGCCTTCTACCCAACAGCTACAGTGTTCCCGCCTGTCAATCAAGTCAGCTGTGCCTCTCATTGGAAGACTCGTCATCTCAATATCTTCGAGATTGCCACGTAAGAAAAGAATTCACCCCCGTACAGTGTGTGCTGATTGAGAAATTAGCTATTCAGACTACAGTTGTCTTTTGTACCAGGCTGTAAACATGTTTATTTCTGCTGTAAAGCTTTTTTGAATTGGTGTGTATGTGGTTTCTGGTACTTCCGGAGCCAGCCTCAAGCGGATCCTTGATGAACTGCAATTTTTAGCACTTCCGCATTGGACTCATATTTTTAGACCGGAGGTTACTGCTTGGTCCTGACATGTCACCTATTGAAAACATTTGACCTATCAAGAAATGAAAAATATGACAGAGAGAACCCAGAACTGTTCACCAGCTGTATCCTATATCAGGCATGAATGGTAAATTTCATTTTAAAAACTCCAACTGGTCCCCTTGGTTCCTAAATATTTACAGAGTTAAAAGAAGAGCTGGTGCAACACAATGGAAAACATTACCCTGCCCAAACTTCTTTGAAAAATATTGTTGGCCACACATTAAAAATGAGCATATATTTTTCATAAAACAATAACACTTTTCAGACATGTTGTCTTTGCACTATTTCAATTAAATATAGGGTTGAAATTATTTGAAAACCCTTAATTAACATTTTATACAGTACCCCAACTTTATTTACCAGGGTTGTATATATCCCAGGTCGTTATTATAAATGAGAATTTGTTCTCAATTGACTTACCTGGTTAAATAAAGGTTAAATAAATAAAATATCCTTAATGCATATTTTCTTCCACTGGTAATCTCACCTCACTGTATGTTATGAGTAATAGATGAGCCTCAAAATGTGCTGTATTATACTGTTCTATTACAAAGCAAAGTAAATAATGACTACAATTTGACAGAGAATATGTCTGTTGTTTTATTTAGCCTTTATGGATTCATTAGCAATCTACTACATCAACCATCTTTTGTCTTTATTTCATAAATACTGTCACTAAAAAACATCACAAACCCAATATTGTTATCTAATTTCTACTGTGATTTCTTCCATTCCCTTCCTTCACTTGCTCCCTCGTAACAGAAATCTGGAGTATGAATTTAAGATTAACAGGAGTCACAGTACAGTCTGTGTTAATACGTTGACTGGCTTTAATAATGAGGTGAAAGATTTGAAAAGATCACAAAGCAGAATCAAACATGCTGTTTGATGTTACAAGCACTTCTTAGCTGAGGGACCAGATTGTCACAAAGTACGTAGTTGAATTTTCCATCACAAATGTAACCCTAGAGGGTCTCTTCCTGTTTATGTTAAGCTACCTCCAGCTATGACTGTGGCTGGATCACTGTGCACCATATGGCAGAGGGCTTTTGAGAGTGTCCCGAAACAGGCATGCGGTTAGAGTGAATTCATATGAGAATAATTAGAGCTACCAAATATATTTTAATAAAATCACACTCAATCAAATATTATGCAGAAGACTTGAAGTGTTCAAAAGAGATAATAATTATTCAATTCTCCTCTCATTGTCATTTACTCCACATTAGCACACAGTTCTGTCAAGGCAGACTCTGGTCGATGCGTTGTGTTTGAGTCAAAAACTGAAAATTGGGAACATGGGCTAACACGCTCACAAAATGACTGAGCCAAATGTGTGACAAACAAAATGTCACATACGCCCTGTGAAACACAGATCTGTTGTGAGGCTTTTTGGTGTAGCACCAACTGTCACATGAAGGCCGCAGCACTTTCTCTGTGCAGTGAATGTGATCGTTGGCTGCATGGCCTCACTCTGACCTGTGACTATATGTTATCCCCGTTCCATTGCAACTACGACTTAATGCATCTGGATAATATTTGAAAGAATGAGAGGATCAATTACCTACTCATTTTGTGTGTTTTGTAATTTAATGTGAAGTAGGCTGTTTATTTTACGAGCGTTTATCTAATTTGTCTAAATTCTCCTTCCACTCTCGAAGCATTTAATAATCAAATAATCTGTTGGCTTTTACAGGCCTGTAAAAAAAAAAAACATCCAATCATGAGTAGAGTCTTCAACAAGCTACAGCTAGCATGCTAATGACACACGAATGCCAGAGAAAGGAAATAGATATGGTTAATGATTGTAACGCTGTGCTCAGCTCCTCCCTACAATGCTCTCTTGGGGCTCATCCTGCAGTAAAAGTGATGAGACAGAGCATGTTCATGTGTTAGGGCTTCTAAACTCTCAGTTGGATACTTTCCAAATCTGACTTGCTCTTTGGTTTACTCAAAGTTTCTTGCCTCAGCTGTAACATGTGCTTTAGGAACAAGAGAAAAAAAAGGAATGACAGATGAAGATATTTGGCTAAACTTGACATTTTCATTCCACATTTATGAGGTGGGATGCAGTTTTTTTAAAGTTAAATAAGTCGACAAATATTTTTTTTAAGATAGTTGTATTTACATTGATTTGTCTGGATAAAGGTTTGAGGAATATCAGCAAATGCAGAATATAAAGTTTCCAAATTATTGTTTAAAGGCTATTTCAAATAACTTAAAAGTGAACTATAAAAACACAAACATACATAAAGTTTCATTTTATTTTATTTTATTTTTATTTTATTTTATTTTATGGATGCATAAAGATTTCAGAACTGCTGCTTGTTGAGATTGAAATGTTTTTTGGTTGTAAGTTTGTTTCTGAATGAAACGTTTGAAGATTGCTTTGTTATAAAATAACACAATTACTTGAACAATGTTGCCTATATGGTATTAGTTATGTTAAAGGGATAGGCAGGATAAGCCTTGACTTCAGCCTACACCTTTTTTGGTCAGCATGTGATTGGCTAAAATACATGTGGATGTGTATATATATACATATGTATATGTATGCATGAATGTGCTTGTGTACATATGCATGTAGACATCGATATGTGTGAGTGTGTATATGCTAGACTCTATATATATTTTCTTGATGAATCCCTCAGTGACTGTTTTGTTTTCTTGCTTCTATTTGTAATTTTTACATGGCTCCTATGTTGTGGAGGGAAGTGTTGGTTGTTGAAGCAGACCAAAATAAACCTAATCAATCAAAAAAGATTGTGCCTTACATATTCTCAAAAATGCCTACAATGTGTGTATGTAGCCTGTGTTCACAGGAGACTCAATGTTCTTGTGTCACAAACTGCCTCAAGTCAATAGATGTCCAATACCCATATTAGCCTGTTTGTTTCAATTACTGGTGAGTTTTTCTTTTGTATCACCAACAGCGCGTAAACTCGGTGTCTAATCTTGTAAATTGACGGTAATCCCACAGTTAGAACCTTTAAACACCATTAATCCAGCACAGATTTAATGTGCGCGCTCATCAAAGAAATACAGCCAGTGATAATTTTAATAACCTACAACACTCCAATTAGGCACTTCCTTATCTACATGTGTCTTGTATGTAATTTGATAACAATGTAGTGCATAGAAAGGTTATTATTGATAAGGTATTTTCGCGGGAAGGGTAGGCATCATTTCAATTCAAATGTGAATTCACTTTTTCCTCATCAATGGAGCTGCTCGTGCTACAGGACACCACCTGTATGGACGAAGCCCTGTTTTCTTCCCCTTATAGCTAAATAAGCATTTCAACAGTAAATGTAAACGTTAGTATTATCCGCTGTGAGTCCCATTTTACCTTTTGGTGCGCGTTTCTGCTCCTAGAGGCTCATTGTTCCAGTGGATTCAGGCACTCGTTGAGTCACATTTGTTCGTTGGAGTGGCTTCCTTGCGTTTACATCCCCAAACTGAACAGCGTCAGCGGTGTCGACAGCATCAAGTTAAAGGAACGACCTGCGAGATGAAGGATGAAGGATGAGCCCCCGACACACATCAACACAGCTGGACCTCTCCTGTGTCTTAGTGCCCTCTTTGACTATATAGAGGGGGGTAAAGAACTGATTATCGACGTGTTTGCTGATTTAAAAAAAATCTGGCGTCTTACACTAACAAAGCTGGTGGTCGCACGACAACACGAGCGCTAGAAGAGTGTGAGAGTGTGGGTAAAAGACGGATTTCTTTTTCTGTTTTCCGACAATGGAAAGACGAGCGAGGGACGAGGCATCATTGCTACGCGCGCTCCCGGCAGCACAGGCTCGTTCGTGGGTCAGACGCTCAGTGGTCGTGGGAGTGAACCGCACTGAGAAATAATTCATTGAAAAAAGGTTGTCATTCTGACTGAAAGAGAACTGCTCCTGTATGTTGCACAATTGCTTTGGATTAAAACCATACCATTGTATTGATGATACCTCAAGATTCAAAGATTCAAAGGTTTTTATTGTCAATTTTCACTATATATACGAAACATACATGAAAAACGAGATGCTGTTTCTCTCTTCCAGCTTTTAAATATCTAAAATTTAAATATAAAATACAATAAAAATATCTGGATGAAAATATGGTTTTGTGTATGTTATGAATGAGCTCATGTGCTATAACTTCACAAGCCTTGATAGGAAATAAATATGTCTGCTGAAACCTTACAGCTAGAAATGTTGCTCAGATCCCAGCTTATCATCATCATCTCGTTTTTTCAATTTTAATCCTTCTCTAACTATGTGTATGCAACTGCATTGACCCTCCTCTGTATCAGTCCCATTGATGCAAGATTTTCTTCATACGCTTCTTCTAATGGGCCCTTTTCATTGACATTATACGACTTGTTATGTAAGACTCCTTCCCTGGATGATTCTGTAAGAGCAGTTTTCCTCCCTCTGGGCATACATTGTACCCATGTGAGCAAACTAATAGGCCTCACATGAGAGGAGAGACACAGAGAAGTCCCTGGTGCCTTGGTTTTTGTCACTTTATCAAGGATTATTGTCATTTTCATTTGTTTGGTGGAAGGACTGATGAGCAGAGCATTATCTCCCAGCTTCTCATTCATTAAACAGATTCACACAGCAACACCACACCTGGGAGCTACCCATTCTGTACACTACACAGCTGTGCTGTACAGTGCTGAAGTGCCATAAAGAAAAGCTCCTCCAAATGCAGAGGCGGGGTAGGTAATGTCCCCCGAGCTTCACCATTGATCCAGTCAATACTTACCTACAACTGAAGCCTTAAGATTTGCAGTCTTCTCATTCAAATCTTACAGAGGGAGAGCAATAGTAACCAATGCAATCACTTCACCTTTCACAAATGTTAAGATTCTTACTAGTACGGTATATCTTACTCCCACTTAGGGATTTTAAAATGACCAATTTTTATGACAAAATTATTCTTAATCTACAACAACTGCTCAACCATTAAGGAGACTGTTGAAACCACCCTGTTAGATTCTTGTCTACTGTATCACCTCATGCTTTAACTTTGATCTCTTGGCCTTCCTTGCAGCTTCCTGTCTTTTCGTCTATGCGCACAACAATTTTTGAAAATAGTGCTAACACTTTTACCATCAGTACTGGCACTGTAACCATAAGTCTCAATCAGCTATTGTCATAGTCATCTGTCTCTATCCATCTCTCCTTCTGCATCCCCTGTCCCTCTTTCCAAGTCCAACATGGTCCCAGCAGATGGCTGTTCAGCATGAGTCTGCTTCTGCTCAAGGTTTCTGCCTGTTGTAAGGAAGTTGTCTCTGCCACTGTAACTTCCTAAATGCTGCAAAGTGCTTTACTCATAGTACATTGAGAAAAAAACGTAATCTTATCTTGTCATGATTTGGCGCAAGATAAATAAAGATTGATGTCAGAAATTGTACTTTAGGTTCCCTTCACAATAAGTGGTTTTAACTGTGTGTCTGTTGGCTGTTGTTACTCATATTATTATATTTCACCCAGGTGAAAAAAGGCATAATTTGTCTTTTGAGGGAAATGTCTGCCATGCTAACTTTGGAGGTTAAATAATCTTTTTAAATATAGTTCATTAAAGAAACTGATATCTCAGTATGTGCATGGCTGTCCAAGTTATCCTGCTCACAGGTGCATGCTGCAGTGCCTACATGTACCAGGATGCATTGTGCACAAGCACAAACACTTTGAAACATATCCTTAGCCATTTTGAGATTGTATTTTATCATTTTTGGTAGTGAAGTTTCCTGGACAACAAGCAGAGGCTGACAAAGTTGAAAATAGTCTTTCTGAGTGTCCAAATAATGTAGTGAATATAAAGTAATGAAAACGACACATGGACAACAGATTTTTTAGCTTCAAGCTGCTCCCCAGAGACACAGAAAACTTTGACAACACTTGTTGTAGATTGAGCTGGACATCTGCCAACTTTCCCTTTAGAATCCCACTCCAAACAGGTCAGAATGGTGTATGATGCACAACAGGACTAGATAATTACATTTAAGTTAAAGAAACTCTGCCCAAAGTGAAACTTTAGAAAAATGTGATGAGTTATAACTATGAAAGTATCACTGCAGCAGTGTCTTACTTTATAAGGGCACAATCTCACACCGTTACAGGTTTCCCTCATTTTTGTAAGAATAAGTTAAAAATCAGAAGTAGTAGAAGTCATTTTGTAATGCAACAGAGCCTGTGGGGACTCAAACAAGATGAAAGAAGTTAAAAGTGTGCTCAGCCAATACGTGTGCGAGAGAAAGAGAACACATAATGGGAAAGTGGTGAAGGCAAACGAGTCACAAGTTTCAACTGTAAGGGAATTTACATTTTTTAGCAATCTTGAAGCAAGTAAAAAATTTGATTAACAGAATCTGCCTTACAGTGCACAGAAGTTTCATTTGATTGTGAGCATTGGAACTTGCTATAATCTACCTAAATCTCCGGAACTGACAGATGTGCGTTATTAAGTCTGCAGTGTGGAGTCAGGCAGGACTGTGAATTGGTCAGAGAGTGCATAAATAAGTAATCTAGTTACAGATTTACTATGGACATCGAGTAATTCCACCTGATTTAATGACTGGCTTGCAACAAATACATTAAATGTGTTTGTTGTAGTTTAAATACATTTCAATTCAGCTTGTTAAAGGAAACTATCAGATTGTAAGCCTATTTTTCTTATAATAAAAACATTCTTATTATGATCTATGTGGATACAGATTTGAGATTTTAGACAATAAATAAAGCCATCATTGGATCTGGACAGGGCATATGAGTCTGAGTTTGCTAAAAGAATGTGACTGTCTATCTCTAACCTCTCCTGTGTGATGCTAGGTGACCTGGAAGTAAAAAGCAACAGAAGGCATTCCCGCCCACTGGCTCCGCTGGCAACGGTCTGCCCCCACTCTTACTGTCAGTTCTACCATCACACATCACATCGCACACACAAGCACAGACATAGTAGATCTTTAATTGTTAACACTGTTTTCAATGTCCTGCTGATGTGCCCTCTTACGATCTACTTTCATGTCCTCTAAAGCGTTGCTACCTCTTCGTGTGGAGGTTGTGCGCCTCACAGTCAGAAGCAGCCTAATTTAGCAGTAGGTAGTCCCAGTGAGGTCCCCTGTGACTGAGAGAAAGGGAGGTTCCAGGCTAGACAAAGTGCAGCCCATCACCTACTCCTCTGCAAGGAAAGCCCCGCTGGCTCTCAGCCCAGATAACACAGGAAGGCTGAATGTAGGACTCATCTCTCGGCTCTGTGAAAGTGTTCCATGAAGCACAAAAAAAACATTTACCAAAAAGAGGGAACTATTGACTTGCGTAACCTTTTCCTGTTTGAGGCCCACGCCTCAGAGCATCTGCATCTCCTGCCAGTGCATAACAGGAGCTTTGCCTCACACAGATATTGACAAACTTATTTTCCAGCGTGACCTTGAAGTATGACATGCACACGGTTCAGGTTTCTGTGGGTAGTCTCATGTGTGGAAGTAAAAGCTCCTGTTGTCAGAAAAAGACTGACAACAGAGACCAGAGGAAAATGCAAAGTGGGTCTCTTGGTAATAAAAGATGAGACTTTTCTCAACACCGCCTTGCTTTATCGTTTATCCTTCGTTCAGAGTCCGTAATGGTTTTTCTCCTGCGCTGAAGGATCATTCATCTTCTAAATAGTCTTGTCAGTCTCCTTACACTGAGATAGCGCAGTGAGAGGGCTGCTAGTCCCCTCATTTAGATGCAAAGACATGGGAGGAAATGTGGGATCAGCTTTTTGCCTTTTTTGCATTATTCTCTGATGGGAATAAGCAGTTTGACAAACAGCTTCCTCTGGTGACACTGTGTGAACACACTTTCTATAAACTGCAGATCCGGTTGGCAGGAACAACAAACATTTACATATTAGAGTTGATAACACCCTTAAAGCAGAATTAGACATTTTTGTTGCTATCTCAAAGAGGAACATTTATAACGATGTCATGGCTTCCATTTCATATATGTCCTTCCACATAAGTAACCATGGTTACCATATTGTGTCTATGTATAGAAGCCAGCTGCTACCAGCTGAAATGGCTCGAGACCATTGTTGCAAAAGAAGAAAAATCACGTCTTTTTGAATGTTTTCAGAGCGGGGACAATCCAACATGCTTGTACTCAAGTTGTGTGTGAGGGTCAAATTTCACTCAAGTGTTATCTTTCCACTAGAGAAGGATCCTGTACCTCTGTATCATGTTTTCCCTCCTCTTTCTCTCTGTGCTTTCCTCCCTCACGGGAAGTCTTGACTGCCAGGGGTTAAAAATAGATATAACCCCCCCACCCCCAGTTCAGCTTGGGCCTAATTTTATTTTCATGGAGGAAGTAGAAAGAACACACAGGGGGACCGAGGGAAAAATGATAACCTTAAAGATTCAAACTCAAACAGTTTCTGTGAGTGTAAGAAAACGTTAGAGGAGCAAAGGTTCAAACAAATGTCTCTCTCTTCAATGAGCTTCCATCTTTTCATTGTGATTGGTTTGGATCTGAAACATTTTTCTCCATCTGTTGCATCAAACTAAAGCCCACCTATTCCTCGAGACAGATCAGTCTCAAAACCCCGATTCAAATCCTGCTAAATGTTTGAACAGGAGCTTTTTTGTGGCAGGTAATAACTGTCAGTCCAGGCATAGTCCTGAGGATTTTGATTTCATGCTGACTAAAGCTGACCTTGATACATCTTTGTGATTATTCTTGTGCATGCATGCACAAACCCAGGAGGTATAAAAGAGAAAAATGCCCATAAAGACATGTTTCTTCTCTCTTTTTGTCTTTCTGATTCCTGCAAGGCCTCGCATCTCATTTGAAGACAAAGAGAGTAAGACGGCGAGAAGATTGAGGGAGAAAGAGGGACAAATGCAGTGGATGAGAGGACGGAAAAATGGATATAGCAGAGAGACTGGAGATGGAGAGAACATGACAGTAAGCAGTAGATGGGAAGGCAAGCACAGCGACGCAAGAGCGAAGGTTGGAGTCAGAGTGTGACAGACAAGCAGAGAAGGAGGAGGAGAGCAGTGAGGGAGGAGAGAGGAGGGAGAGAGGGTGGGCGTGGGAGAGATGCGAGTTGAGTCAAAGCCCCCTGAGCTCCCCTGATTTCTCTGTGAAAGACACAGTGCTGAAAAGATGGATAGCGTGTGCCCTCTCTGCCAAGGCATGCCCAAGACAATGACATCATTGTCATCAAACTAGCAAGGACACAAGGCAAGAGCCCCAGACTCACACTTGGATCTTTATTCATCACTCACTTATTCATCATATTTTTGCACTCAGACTCTCACTTTGCATTTGCACCAATCATGAAGTCTTCATCATTAGAAATATTCCTACAATAAAATAGAATTCTTGCTTGCATTGACAGTTTTCAAACAGGAATACAAATCTCACCAAAATAAAATATGTACGCTTATTTCACACATATTCTGCTTAATGTGGACACTTTGGTGTTGTACAGAAAAATACTAGTCACAGGTTACAGTCTAAAAAGGAGGCTACAGTTGCAGAATAGGAGACATTTTTTTCATACTGTATATGTGGTTAGAGCTGGGCGATATTGAAAAAGATGTTATCACGATAAAATATTTTATACCAGTAGATATCGATAATTATCAAGATAAGTATCAAACCATTATTTCATTTAAATTTAAAGGCAGATATTTGGTCCTGAGCGAAAGTTGAAGAAGCCAGACAGTTTGTTTCTTTGCTTGTATCTGGTTTTCTTCTCTGATAAGCTTCTTGAATCCATAATTTCTGACAGTGCTAAACGGAAGCAGGTCTTTTGTGTAAGATGGGATTTTTGTGAAGTTTTAGTTTGTAGATCCTTCTCACCCTGAGACCTGATTGACTGTTCAATGCCTTCTTCTTCTTCTGTCTAATGTAAGGTGGCAACTAGCGTTTAAGGCTCATTAGCGCCCCCTCCCTTTCCAGTGATTGGGTTGTGTAATTACAGGTCTTTTTTATATCCAATTTTTATCCAACATTTGTTATATTTATATTGAGAAAATTATATCACGGTAATTATCATTATTGAATTATCGCCCAGCCCTATATGTGGTGTTGGTTATACTGTTGGTGCAGGGTTTAACTTTGGTCAGCATCAGCAATTAGGCGCTCCCTTTCTGCAAGCCTCTTTGCTTTACTGTGGAGGTAACGCGTTTTTCCTTCCTCTGCACGTCTCTCCTCCTCCTGCCCGTTGAACTGGGGAAACACAAAAAAGGAAAAGATTACTTTTCAGACACATTCATCATTTACACATATTGTGCTCTGGTATGTTTCCCCCGTCTTTATTATATTTACTGTGAGCATGTCACTCTAATCTAATCTATCAGTCTGGGCTCTTGTTATTGCCATTCATCTTCTTGATGAAACACAGGATGAATCATTGAATTAAGGAGAGGCTCCACTTTACATGCATTCAAAATATGCACTTGAATAAGTATTAGTGACGTTTAATAAATCTTGTACAATTTGCAAGACATTTGCAGGATCTGAAATTCTTGAAACAGCATTCTTAACAAACTATTACACAAGATCATTATGACTGCCAGTGACACCTATGGTGACTTTTTAAACCAACACCTGGAACAAGGTCAAAAGATTGTACTGTCATTAAACTCAGTCAGTATTGATCAAAACTTTGGCATCCAAGATCATCTCTCCTTGCAGATTAATTTTCATGCAGAAATTAAGGAGTACTAACATAATATCTTAAAGCCTCTTTAGTCTGAGCTGGCAGGTGGATGTTGGGGCTGAAAGTTTTAGCGTTGACATTGGCAAAGCAGAGGCAGAGACCGTACATCTTGCAGCTTAAATAGATCACCTAATTAGGAGGATACTTTGTCAGGTGATTGTGGGAATGATGCATGGCAAATGTGAAAGTAGTGCAGCTCCAGTTGCCTGCCTGAACTAACTCGCAGGTGCAACTCCATTAAATTATTTTCCATGAGTGCATTTCTCTGATCATAAAACATCACTTTATAGGGACAATTTCTTGTCAGAGTGCTTACAATTGGTACGGACATTACATTTGAGTCACCACTTGGATCATTTAGATGAATTTTTGGGGGATTGTTGTTCTGTCGTCTTGCAACACAAAGGAGAAATCTCTTCTCCAATTTTTTTGGAAATGACAAAGATGCATCTCCCAGCTGAATTGATCCTTACGATTCAGCTGTACCATTGTACTTAACTGTAGCACCATTATCTTTTTACCATAAAAGAATGATACAGGCATATTTCAGCTATGGTGGCATAATGGGAGTATAGAGGTACTGTAATGGCCCTATACTTATAATATTGATAGCACCATCCCTACCGGTAATTCTGGGCTCAGCATTTCCAGCTTGTAAAGGATGACTCTTTCCTTCTTCACTTATCTCAGTTTGGATGTTGATTCGTAGGCGGAGGCACTTGCTAGCCTGCACAGTTTAATTAGACTGCCTGGCAACCTCGTGACTCAAACAACAATATCACAACTAGCAACAGTGTCAACACTTACTTTTATGGTGCTGCTAGCTCTCCCACCCCCCTTTCTGCACACTGTTCCAGAGGAACAAGGGAGTGTGGTGTAAGTAAGCTTGTTCCTGTACATATTTGTGCGAGTGTTTGCAGGTTACACGTACAGCACAGGTGAATTCTGGTGTTAAGGACAATTTTCAGATGGAGGCCTTGTTTGTTCACACACACTACGAGGCTGGCAGATTACAGAGCACCTGTCACTCAGCAGCACTCTGGGTGCAAAGCGAACAGATGGCGCCTTAACTTTATGGAGAGAGTAGAGAGGTAACAGATATGACAGAATTTCATGCAAGGGACAAGCCCAGGGGTCATGGCTCTAATGTGATGAGAAATTAAAGCTACTGACATTGAGCCACAAACACGACACCGGTGAGATTAACTTCCCTGTGCAGTAGGTTCAGGTGCATAAAGATGTAGTATTGGTGTGTTTGTTGCATGTGGGTTATATAACAGTCAACATACTGCTCAGTCAATGTTGTGTTCAACTGTAAGTAATGGATAATTCCAGTTCACTGATTTAAAAAGAAAAAAATGAGATCAAGTTTCACCACAGTTTCAGCATTTTCAAATCCCATCTATTTTTCAAACTGTGGATTTCTTGCTGCAAATCTGTAAACACAGGCACAACCTAGAACTGTGGAAGACTGTGGGAAATGTGCTCCAGTGTGTCCAAGTTACAAACTGTCTGTGTATGCTTTCACATTAGGATCATGGATATAACGTGAATTGAAGTAACGATTTCCTGTACCTGTTCTCTTTTTGTGGGGAGTGTTGCTCGTTGCTCTTGTTAACATAATGCATCAGCTGCACAGTACAGAATAAGTCATAATGGAACATACATATGAGGCCTTATCTTCATCATCACAGCATAGAAAGCATGCATTTTCTTTTCAAGTGGTTACCAGTGGTTACCCTAGTCAACGTTGGAAGGCATACAGCTGCACAATCAAGCCTCTATTATATCTTTGAGTCACTACCTCTTTGGAGAATCCACAGCCTTTATCAGATCATGTAGTGTAGTTAATGGATGGCATAACAGGCTATATTAATTAACATTACCTCTCGGACTGTAAGTGGAATAATATACAGGGAATTGATCATTAAATAATTATCAAAATAAGCCCTGACAAGGTGATTTGGAAACCTGACACCAAACAGAGGTTTATTAATCACCCTACTTGAACACAGACGCAGTAGAAAATGAAGACATCCATCTTAAAGGACTGCAGCAGTGCAACCAGAGCAACACAAAACTTAGACGAAAAGCTAGTAAGACTCTTCTTGATCTGAAGAATAACTGAAAAGGCAGTAAATTGAAACTCTTGTCACAGGTGTCAAAGGATAACACAATCAAAAGTCGACAAAATCTAATAAAGAAAGCTGTTAGAATAGCGTTGGGTTTTGAAAAATTCATATTTACCTCTCCTGGAGGTTCTATGTACACGACACAGAGCACAGAGTGTGGGTATTAGTCTTCATAGAGGTAAAATACAGGGATGCAAATCAATGCTTGAGATGCAACCCACATACAAGCAAATACACACACTGAACACAATGATAAGCAAATGCAAGCTGTAGATTATTTACTTAATTGTACTTCTGTGCAAGCAGGCTGTTTGCTTTTTATCTCAGTGTTCCTCTTCCCCCTAATTCCTCATGCTTCTCTCTCTCTCTCTCTCTCTCTCTCTCTCTCTCTCTCTCTCTCTCTCTCTCTCTCTCTCTCTCTCTCTCTCTCTCTCTCTCTCTCTCTCTCTCTCTCCCATCTCTGTCACTCAGGTCTCTGAGGACGTAACCATTATTCAATTACACTTTTTACACCATGGAGAGCTAGCTACTCCACCTTGAGATGGTTTAATGAGCAAGCCAGTTAAAAGGAACTGTACACCTGACTACTGCTAATGAAGAATGATAATTAATAACAATTGGAGATATTACCCTCATCAGTTTCTGCTAGAGTCAGATGAGTCCTGCAGGAGAATATCTGACTTATTGAATTCACTTTAGCACAACTGCTGCATTAAGCACTGTTATTTTCTTAATAGCTGTAAACGTTGCTTCAGTCTTTCACTGTAAAAGGATTTTTCTTACTGGGTCATATATTAAGAGCAAAATAACCTTAATACCAGTGATTCAATTTTTGTGTCCATGTATGCAGATTATTTGTCCTGTTTACACTTGTGCTTTGTCTGCATCCCTGCAAGGCTGCACATGTGCATGCATATGTTTATGCTCATGCAGATCACATTTGCATAACTCGGGAAGACAATTCATTGCTAGGCATGTGATGTCCTTTTGGTGTCCTCATGTAATTAGTATTCCCAGAGTGGCTTCAGTCTGATAACTATGATTATGCAGGATCATCAACTACTGCTGCTGACTCTAAGGCAGAACCTTCCAAGCTCCCATAATGAGGTAAATCTCTTACAATGTCTTCAACTTGAAAGTCCAGTCCCAATACTTTTGGGGTTTCAGGCATCAAGATATTCAGCAAATTACATCACTAAGCATTGTTTTCGGATTTATTAAGACTTGTTTTGATGGAACGTTCTCAGATATAGAACCCCTGATTGTTCTATAGTTTATTGTCTGTGTTGTAATTAGGTAGAAGATAAAAAATGAAACTGCAGTGATCATATGATAATGATACTGAACAGCGTTTCTTGTGTTTTACAGTCCATGTATCTTAGTATTGACATTGTGCAAATTATTGCCAAACAGTGTGGCCTAAATCATTGTTTAGACCATTATTTATTTATTTTTTGCTCCTTTTTAAAAAAACAAGTAGAGTTTGACAACAAACTGGTGGCTCTGTGAAATTTCACTCCATATGCTCTATTCAATTTAAAGCACAACAGTGCTGATTTGTAGAATAAAGGTATGTCTGCTAAGTTGAATAACTAAGTTCAGCATGTTAGCTTGCTTATGAACACTTGCTGTGGCAGATGAACTTGAGTAAACTAGTGTTTGGTCAAATACTAATTACATCATTATGGTCAAATTACAATTTCAGTCTGAGGTGTTTAAGCATGAAAAGCTAACGCACTCAAACATAATAACATTTTATGTCAGTTCATTTACTAACTGATGAGGCAATTTTGTCCGGACAAAAGGGAGACACTAGTCAATAAATTACACCAGAACACTGTCCACTGATAACCACAGAGAGTTAGTGTATCAGGTCAAATGGGCAAGAATTACAGCAGTTAAGCATGATGGCCGTCCATTAGTTGGACCTCTGAAAGGAACTAGATGAACCCAACAAACCTGGAAAATGGACAAGCTGTGGGAAAGGGACTCAGATAATGCCAGCAAAAAGGACAGAGGGGTTCCGTTGTGTTTGGCACAAGCTGTTATTAGAGCGGGCAAGGGGCAACACAGTGACTGCCAAATGCCCAAGTCTCAAAAGTAGCACTATGCTGAAAGCAACTGGCTCAAGAAAATAATAGCCATCTGGACTGACAAGGGTCTGGATACTCACATATGTTTGTGTGTGAAAGAGGGAGTGGGAGAGAGAGGGACAGCGGAGGAGAGATGAATACAGAGGAGACAGAATATGACATTTTAGACAATGGAGAAAGCTGTTTCATTTGTTACATAAAACAAACCCAAACTTAAAGGACCTCTGTCCCTCCAGGGATCCATCTGTTCAGTCACAATTAATATTTCCTGCAGTCAGTTTTCCTGTCTTTCGTTCAGACTTTAAAGTAAATATTTATAATGTTGGTCTCAGCAATGGTAGAGTTGCATTTCTGATCACCTGATTGTGAATGGTAATGCTTGTACTGCTGTATTTTGGATTTAGTTTTTTGTCTTGTAACATCATATGTTTACAAATGCCAAACATTAAAGTAATACATTTTCAAATGTGTTCAAGCATGCAACTGCAATACCTCAAAGTTCAGAAACTTTGATGGGAAATTTTTATTTACCTTAACATTCGTGTAATACATAAATAGACCCTAAGCATAATCTGAACACATTGGTTTTGGAATTACAATTACATGTAGGGTTTAAACACGCATTTCAATTGTAATCAGTGGCGTTTTTTAATGAGCCATAGCTCTCTGAAGACCATCACAGGAGGCACAGTGCTTGGCCTTCAAGACATGGACATGTATCTGGCACCAAGACCTTGGCAGTAGATCCTATGAATCCAGGAAAACATAAGGGGAGCCTCCATGGTGGATCAGACTTGGTTGTCCAGCACAGATGCTCAATCAGATTACTCTGTGGTCCTTTTCTGATGCTCATGTGTACATAGTAGGCACTTTAAGCCATGGACAGGGGTACCCTGACTGGTCTACACGACAAACTGTGATGCACTGTGTGTTCTGACACCTTTCAATCCAAACCAGCATTAACGTTTTTAGCAGTTTGAGCCTCAGGAGCTCTTCTGTTGTATCTATTCTTAAATTGTTGTATTTTATCAAATGCAAAATAAACAATGTGATATCAGCTTCTCATATCGGCCTCAGCTGACCTGCTGTCAAATTTTTGGCATCGGCCATTGCAAAAACGATATTGGTCAATCACTGGTTCAGACCACTGCAGACCAGGAATATCAAATAAGAACTTCAGTTCTTGGAGATGCTCCAACCCAGTCATCAAGCCATTGTAGTTTGGTCCTTGTCAAAGTCACTTATGTCCTCATGCTCGCCCATTTTTGATGCTCCCAACAAATCAGCCCAATAGAAAAAGTGTTCCCTTTACCCCACCCACTGACAAGTGCCACTGCCACCGGTTATCAGTGATGTTCTTGTCACATGTAGTAAGTGATCGTAATGTAAAGGCAGATTGGTGGACATAAATGGATGTTACTGACACTCTAAAGAAATGATATAGTGCTTATTCATATAACCATACTTACAAAGAAAATAAATGACTCCTTGTACTCAAATCCTGAATCATCTTTGGTAGATTCACAGATTGAGGCCCAACAAGAGGAAATGTTGGTATGTTCCAATCCCTGCGCCTTCGATCAGTGAGAAATATCTGCTACTCTAGCAAGAGCGTGCCTGTTAACCCGTTGCAGATTGTCCTGAATTGAAGGCATCTAAAAATAAATGTGCATCACTTCATGTGGTCTACAGGAGGTTGCCATGACAACTAGGCTTGTTTTTGTGTCACAGGAGGCCAGCTGAGTCCCCGGCAGCGAGGAAGGGAGGAGAGGGAGGATAGGGAGTAAGGAGATGGAGGAGAAAACAGGAGAGCGATGAAGAAAATGGATAATTCAGGAATTGAAGCAAAGAGGACTGGATAGATTGAACTGAAGAAGGCAGGATGGAGAGATATTATGAAAGAATGAAAAGAGAGGTATTAAGTGAAACTAAAGCAATCGTAGGTTCACTACGATGGGTTCACACATTAGCAGTTTAGTTATTTATTGAAACCTTTATGCCTCTGAACGGGGATTGCTGAATGTGCGCATAATATCAAGCAGGCAGCTAACAACTTTACATTCATACCTTTAGAATACACAGACACTCAGGCTTCACCCAGTGAAACCACAGGACAATCACATCCCTTAAAAACAGCTAGTATTTAGCTGGCCCAGTGTGCACATACATTATTTCAGTTCATTCGTTACAAGTACTGCTGTCGAGAGGTGAGGCATTCCCAAGATAAACTCCCTGTCTTCAGCTTCACCAATAGTATGCCACTGTTAGTGACAGCCCATCGATAATACAAACACCCCTCCCATCCTCCACACACAGACACGCACACACGCATACACACAGAACCCCCTGCCAAGCTAAAATGGGAAAATCTAAAAATAGCAAACGCAGCAAGCTCACTCAAGAGAAAGTGAGGTTGAGAGAATAGGGGGAAAAGCACCTGCAGTCAAAAATAGCAGAAGCTGTCCTTTCGATCCAGCTATTTATAGAGCACAACTGGAGCATAATCTGCCACAATGTCATGAAAATTTCATTAGGGAGGATTTTTACATGAGGGTATGTCTATGTTTCAGTCATGCCAGCTTTACAAAGAAGGATCCAGGAACAAGCATAAAGCTACATAAAATCTTGATCTGCTTTTTCATAAAGCTGGTGAACAAGGAAAGGGCTTTGGTGGGTTGTGGTGGACTTTACACTGAGTTACTGATCTATAACAATGATAAACAGGTGATCAGTGTTAAAGATTCAGAGTCACAGTGGACTGGGGCTGATTTTTGAAACCTTACTTACTGGTGAAATAACATGGAAAAAACTGTAAATCTAAAACAGAGGACGGTTAACTTAGCCTAACTTGATGACTGTATAAGAGCCTGCCTAGTTTTTACAAATTTAGCAACATCCATGAAGCCCGTGTTACACATTATATCTCAGGACAGGTTCAACTTTCCCTGAGAGAAATTTGCAGAAACACATCAAAAATTGTTCATTTTGCATGGATAAGTGCTGGCAGACAGATATTGTCACCATACAATTGAGCCAGGGGAGCAGTTTCTCCATGGTCAGTGTTTATGTTATATGTCAAATATCTTTAATCTAGTATAACACAACGAATACACACTACCATGTCAAGAGAGAGCTCGAGTGTCAGCTCTGACCTCTTGCACTCATGCAAGGCTCGAAATAAATCAAAGAAGACAACCTTTTCAAGACTTCCCTCTGTTAGGCCTGACTGTTGACTTTGCATCTTGTAACCCTTTTGACCTCAATGCTCCTGTGAGGAATTTTTAGCTGGTAATAAAACAGAATTAAATTTAGTCATAATGGTTCTATATGACCTTTAAAAGCAAATAAGACCATCAGAAATAAGACATTTTTTTATAGTTACTTCATATACCAGCCAAGCGGCAAACTCCGGTCTCAAACGATGAAGCCAATGCGGAAGTGCTATAAACTGCAATACATCGAGAATCCGCTTGAGGCTGGCTGCAGAAACACCGGAAACTACATAGATATGAATGGGAAAAAGACGATCTATGCAGCATTAATAAACATGTTTACAGCCTGGTTCAAAAAACGGCTTGGACCTATGAAGCTAATCTCTCTAATGGCACACACTGTACGGGGGGTGAATTTTTTTCTAACGTGACGGTTCAGAAGATATTAGGATTACGAGTTTTGCCCAAATAAGGACATGACTGACGTGACTCCCGGTCGGGAACACACAACCATTGGCTGAGAGGCTCACACTACGTCACACTCTGCCTGGTTGAGTTCCGCATTACCAATATGGCTGCCGCCGTCGATTTGCTTCAAAACAGCTCTCAGGAACAGATGGGTGACGTCACAGATACTACGTCCATATTTTATACAGTCTATGATACCAGCAGCCTGTTGCACCAGCTGTGCATAAGTTGTGTCCTAAGTTAGGGTGTAAAGTCCACCCTAAACCATACATTGAAACTAGTTAGTTTGTAACTTAAGTTGTGTCATTGTTTGGTTTCACCACATAGACGTATCTATCGGTTCATCTTGACTAGTAGACCGTAATGTCCAAACTAAGCAGAACATTGTCGCACATATGACGTTAACACTTCCAGCAGCCAATCAGAGGAAAGCACCATTTTTGATGCATTGTTATCTTTCGTGCCTAATCGTCTCTGAACTGACCAACAGCTGAAACAAACTAAAGTAAGGTGATAACTATAGCCTAAAGCCTTAATCTACGGTGTGTATGATAACAGTGATATAGAGTGGTAAAATTATCAACTACAACATATATTAATACTCAGGAGCGCAAATCTTGGTCATCAAAGCTGGGAGAAACCTCTGTATCACCTCATCCTCCACATCATCCCACCTTTCAAAACGATACGCCATGGCAGCCGATATACTCTACACAGGACTTTACACTTACTGGAGCTAAGTGTAAGAATTACGTTGGAACTTAGGCTAACGTTGGAACTATCTCAGCTGGTGCAACGTCCAAAACGTTAGTAGAGTGTAAACTCCATCCTAAATGAGAAATTACGTTCAAACTAGGCTACGTTTAAGCTTACTCACACCTGTTCTGTCAGAAAACACTTCTTAGGTTTTTGCTTCTTTAGCTGTTTTTAAATAAACTATCCTTCCATGGTACATTTACACATGTATTACTTTCTAGAGGCTGTAGGTCTAATTGTCTTTTTGTTCACTGGCTGAGCTTTTCGCCTCATCGTAACCTTACAATCAATTCCCCCGATCTAGATTTTGACCCTGTGTATTTCTGTTTCTGCCTCGACCTGACCTCGGGACCTTGTTTGGGTGCATGGTTTATTAACAGACCTTCATTTTTAACATCAACCTTGGAGTATACTCCGGCAAAATGACTGATAAGACCATAAAGAAATAAATAAATAAATGCATGTTTAAAAACTAGGGTGACAGATGCCATACAGACATACAACATATATATAATCCATGTGAAAAAGGTTTATATCAGCATTTCTGTATTTTGTCATCAGTTATGTAATGTAATTGCAAAATGTTTCATCAGCTCAACTTTTCCAATTAAGAACATAAACTGTTTCATCATGAAGAGCACATTAATTTATGAAATATTATCAAATATCATTGAGAAAAAAATTATGGTAAAACTTCCCTAAAAGTAAGATTTTAATGAAAGGACAAAGAGGTCAAATGTTTTCTTTCTTTTGTTGCTGACAAGGCTAATTGTTGTCATCATTGTGTTTCCATCCCACAGTCCCATCTCACTGCCAGGGGAAACTCAGGTGTTAATTGGATTGATGTGTTAAACCGTATTTCCTGCATGCGACGCCTGTCTTTTACACCAGGGGACTGACGTCTATGAATCCGTTTAGTGCCTTCAGTAAAGTTTGGACAGCCCCCCTCCGCCCCCTGGTTAGGTTCAATCTAATCCTGTGTTTAAGCTCCCAGTAAATAGTCATAAAGCCAGAAATAGCCCTGATTGAGCTTCATCATCCCTCTCTCACTCATATAAATAAACACACACGCATTTGTGCTCAGTGATCTGTTCAAGCACGTGCCCATCCACATGCGAGCCGTTCCCCTCACACACAAACCTTGACATCCTTTATTTGTCTTCCTTTACACACAAACACACAGTCTGTCGATATTGAATTGCGTCCCAACTTTTTGTGCTCTAACACATGAGCGCACATCACATTTCTCTCTTCTTGTCCTTGTTTATCTGACATGCTACATCAGATCCCTGGCAGCCCAGGCTCCATTTAGACTTCCATTTAGAGTGACAATGATGAATTATTAAAAACATCAGGGAAATTTTCTTCTCAGGCTCTTTTCATAAAAATTGAGAGGAATGGAGAAATTATTATTACCCCAATCATTTCTGAGACTCCCAGCTATTAAAACATTAAAACAAAGCATGTGAGAAGCTTGTGCGTGATGGAAAAACAGGTAATACATGCATGCAGGGAGGCACACAATGACTGAACCAAACAAGGAGTTTTGTGAAATGGAAATAGGGAGACTGATGGGAGCTTCTGAAAAGGCTAATCCTCACGAATAAATACACATTTCTGTCTGGCAGGAGAAGATGAGAGGTCTGTTTTCATATAAACATGTCCTGATGTAAAAGGCTGATGATCCAGTTTTGAAAATGTGTAAATGCTCATGGTACCAGAGGTCACTGTAGCACTTTTTCAGCACAACAACACACCTATAACAACCCTATGCCACACTTCCTTCTTAAAGCTGCCAAGCTTGACTTTCTTCCAGTAAATGTCTCATTGCGTGCTTGTATTTCTTAAAACATAGCATGCAGGACATTGTGTTATGAACCACTTCCCTTTTAGGATGTTAGGGTAAGTACACAGCTGTTTTTTGAATGTAAAATGTCTAGTTTTGCTGCATTCTTTGGTGTATTTATTAAGGTAAGAGAAAAGGTATAAATAAACCCACAAAGCTACATTGTACTTGATTCTTTTTCGCTATAGTTGATTGGTCTTCAAATGCACTTTCCTGGCTTACCCCGTCCACTGCACTCACTTCAAGTTTAATGATCAGCTCAGGTGCAACCCCTGAATTTTGTACAAGTGAGCACTTGAGAGTAATGGTCTGCTGTTTGTAGGGCAAATTTAACTGAAGCTAGCCTCTCAGCCCATGCCATTGTAATGCACTTCACTTAAATCTAGGCTGGGGAACTTGGGGGGGGGGGGATGCAGGAGTAAGCTATATTTTAAAAGTGGCCGCTCCCCCCTAAACACTTAAAGGTATTGCTACAAGAGGCACAGCACAGGGTTTGCATCTTGTGAAACTAACTCACTTGCTTTAGTTAAAGAAGAATGCACTACCAGAGTGCTCTCAGATTGGTGGATACATATGTAGACACCTAGTTGGAAAGGCTTATTATTCTATTTATTGATTGCTGTCTGGATGAGGAGAGAACAAACATATAAAACATGTAATATTAAAAATGAGTAGCCTAAAGTACTTTAAGCTGTACAGCAATGTCAAAGTTACCATGTCCAAGTTTTTTGTGTGGTGCATGGCATCATTACAGCCATTTAGCCCAGCAAGCAATGTCCAAAGGCATGAAATAGAACAAAATGAACTAAATATGGGGTGAGAATTTACATGATCAACATGATAAAACGGTCAAAACAAAACAAAATCTGATAAATCCTAAACTTAAGAGTTTTGGTTGTGAGTATAATTTCTCCTGAATGTTCTACACCTGCTGACTGCCAGCCTGACTTCATCACACTCAGAACTTGGATGTGTTTTAAAGCCATCATCACAGGGACAATCAGGGGATGCGATTGGCGCCAGGAAATAATTTAAATGTGCTGACTCAAACAGATGGCTGGTGTGTACAGTGTTTGCACATAAATAGGGATTGGATCGTCGTGTACTGTCGAGCCAGAACAAACAGCAGGCGTCCCTCTCCAGTCTGCAGGTGCACATGCACGACTTACATCCCGACAATAAGTGCTGAGTCAACCAGACATAGATTAGCATTCAGCCTACAGTGCTTCGTGATATGCAGACACAGCAGAGACTTTAATGCACTGACAAGGCACTGGTGTTTAAAGTTTCCAAAAAAAGAGAGGCGATAATAATTTGAGCTTTCCAAAAGTCACAGACTGAGAGGAATGTCTCATTTAGCCAAAAACGGAGAAACGTTAGATAAAAATCACTGAGAGGGAAAGGAAAGAGACTACAGTGTCTGTGATGTTAAATTAGGGTGTGACAAAGAACCCACTGCTTGTATCAGCATGAGAATTCACTGCAAGCTAACTGGAAAAAACTATGAGTTTTGATGTATGATCTGAGTGGACTACAAAGAAGTTATCAGGACTATGTCAATCTCTTAGTAAATCATTTCTTTTTTAGAGCCTGTAGACAGACAGGTCTGCTCTTAAAGTACTTTTTATATGTCATAAAATATCATTTATTTTATTCAGTAAGTCCCGAGGCAGGTTTTGGACTAATTCTTTATCAGTGCTCATCTTGAAACTGAAAAAAGGTGCAGAAGAAGAAGAAAGGCATTCTAAAAATCCCTGACCTGAAATATCAAAAAGAAAAGTAAAGCACACCTGAAGAAATTAGCCTTGTGCACGTAAATATAGAAAGATGTACATTATCAAGTACACGTCACATTCAGGCTTTAATGAACTGACGGAGCTCAGACTGAGTGGCACCAACCTTAAGAGGAGGGACAGGCTGAGGCCTGTTGTGTTTGTCCAGGGAGATGAAGGTGAAGAAGGCAGAGACCGCACGGTATTTCCCTTTCTCTGCCTCCATCAGTGACGCTGCATCCACAAACACTTCAATTTCCATTGACTTATTACTGACGAATGTGAACCGCCCTGTCACCGTCACCACAGAGCCTTGAAGAGACAAGAAAAAAGAGGAGACAAGTCGTAAATTCAAAGTGCTCTGACCCTCAGCCTTCCAGAGAAGTTTTATTATGATGTGGATTTCAAATAAGGAAGCTGTGGGAGAGTTTGAGGGACACAAAACTTGTAAATTACCTGAAAACTCTTGATGAAGAAAATTATATTCTCGAAGATGAAATCAAACTATAGAGTAGAGCTGCATGCAATTAACACAATTTCATCAGTATGACATTATGAGCAAAGATTTATTCATCTGTTCTTTAAAATGTTATGGAGTCTTTTAATGCCTTTACTCAGAGGACAGGTCTGTGTACAGGAAACTGGAGAGAGAAAGTGGGGGATGAAATGCAGCAAAGAGCTGCGGGTCAGATTTGAGCCTGGGCTGCCTGCTTGGAGGAGAACTGCCTCTGTACATAGAGTGCACAAATGAACTACTGAGGCAAACCAGCTCCCCCCAAAAGTCAGAAATAGCCTAAATGAGAGAAACCGTTTCATACAAACATGCAATGCTCAATCAACATGCTTATATCTTACCTATGGATGGAGGCATGGCTATATTGGCCATACACAGGGTTCCCACTCTTTTCCAGAGATAATTTTCCAGGACATTTCCAGGACATTTTCATTTATGATCAAGCTGGTATGACAGTCTAAATTTTGTTCCTAATTTAGTTCCTAAATAGTCTACTATGTTCCTCTCAGTGGAAGTCTACATTGAAAGACATGTAGTCTATGGCTATCAATGAAATCATCTCTTACATACTTAAAAATTATGGCAAATGATAATAGAATAATGCAACCACAGATGTACAGCACTTCACTTTTAAAGTGCAGCCAAGTAACAATTATGGGCAACTCTCATCTCAGCTTTCTCTTTTCTCAAAAAATTATAAAATGAGCTAAGTTAAAAAACAAAAGAGCCTGCAAAGGAATCAGGAAGCTGCCTTACTGAAATAATTAAATAATAATAATGATCAGAGGATCAGTGCATTAATGACCTAAATAGATCTGAATGACAAAAATGGCCACAAATGTTTCTCAACTCAACTCAAACTCAAAATATACCTGCTTAATCATGATATTCTTCCTGCTTAGTGGTCGATATAAAACAAAGCAAATGTCACGTTTTTTTATTTGAGTTACCGTAAACTCTGACAAAATCGCACCGGTGTAAAGACGCACTCTGTATTTGAAGATCTCTCAGACATTTAAAAAAATGTAAACTGTCTTCCTGTGTGGCGATGTCTATTTATGATCAGTGATGTCTACAACGTGGAGTTTCTGTGCAGCTGTGTCGCTCTTTTTGTTCCGTTTGTTTTCACTATCGGGAGTTTGCACTCCTGCTAGCTAGAGCAGGGGTTCTCACACTTTTTGGAGCCAGGGACCCCTAACAGGTGACAAAATTGTCCAAGGCCCCCTCATAATTGTAACACAGATTAAGCACATTAGTGATGTGTCATGATCAAAAGCTGTGGCTCTGAGAGCCGGTGCTTTATAGTGAATCAGATGAGCCGGCTCGCATCAAGAGAGAGCCGGCTCCCAGTTTTTTCCTTTTGCTGCTTAGCTCTCACAGTGCTCAGCCACAGCTCTGCTCACAGCAGAAATTTGTTTTGATTAGTCAGCATGGCGGCCATGAAGCCAATCACATGTGAGGATATAGGTTATGGATGATGGAGGGGAGGCTGTGTATCCTGGCTACACCTGTTCCTTCAGAGAAAGTCTTCTTGAAGACCGGGCAAATACTCACTGAGAGGAGAAATCGGATCAGCCCATCCAAGCTGAGGCATCCGATTTTTCTCAATGCCAACCTGAGGACATTAATAATGTTTGCTCCAGTTTGGTTCTGGTTCTGTTTGCATGAGTTTGGTTCTTGTTCTGGTTCTGTTTGCTCAAATTTGGTTCTGGTTCTGTTTGCTTGAGTCGGTTCTGGTTCACTTCTGGTTCGCTTCTGGTTCGGTACTGATCACAACCCTAACCCTAACCCCAAAAACAACCCTAACCCTATCCCGAATCACAACCGTAACCCTAACCCTATTAACAACCCTAACCCTAATCACAACCCTAACCCTAATCACAACCCTAACCCTAATCACAACCCTAACCCTAATCACAACCCTAAGCCTAATCAAAACCCTAACCCTTACCCTAATCACAATCCTAACCCTAACCCTAACCATAACCCTAATCCTAACCCTGACCCTAATCACAACCCTAATCATAACCCTAATGCTAACCCTAATCACAACCCTAACCATAATCACAACCCTAACCCTAACCCTAATCACAACCCTTAACCTAACCCTAATCACAACCCTAACCCTAACCCTAATCACAACCCTTAACCTAACCATAATCACAACCCTAACCCTAACCCTAATCACAACCCTAACCCTAACCCTAATCACAACCCTAACCCTAATCACAACCCTAATCCTAACCCTTACCCTAACCCTAATCACAACCCTAACCCTAATCCTAACCCTAACCACAACCCTAACCCTAATCACAATCCTAATCCTAACCCTAACCCTAACCCTAGGATCAGGGTGAGAATGGTTTTGTAAAAGAATAAATGCACAAAATTGGGCAATTGTAAGGCTTGTCATAAAAACACTGTACTTTGGGTTTTCAATACAAACCATTATTTTTTGCAAAGTTAAGGTCAAACATACGGCTACAAAAGATCCTAAATTAAGAGCCGTTCGGGAGTCGAAAGAGCCGGCTCGTCTTTGGGAGCCGAGTTAAAAGAGCCGGCTCTCTGAAAAGAGCTGAACTTCCCATCACTAAAGCAGATGCTGACTACTATTTGCACTCTTAGTTTCCCTTGGAACTATTTGTATTGTAAAACGTATCAATGTAAATACTTCAGACCTGTACCATAGTGATAAACAGATAACCCTTCAATTTGAATCAAGTAAATACCACTTGTATACTTTAAAACAGAGGGTCATTTCATTGCTTGTGGACTCAACATGACAGCATTTATACTTTTCAAGTAATTGATCTTAAACGCTTTCAGAAAATTAACAGTAGCAAGACTCACATATCCCTTGAGCCACCAAATGGTATCATAACAATGGTGTATATTGTGTATTTATTAGAAATGAATTCAAATTATTTCACAGACCCCCCCCACTATGGTTCGCGGACCCCCAGGGGTCCCAGGACCCCACTTTGAGAACAACTGAGCTAGAGTACGGTAATTGAGCTCTCAGCCTGCAGAGAAAGTTGTGAGGCACAGACCCCCAAGCTCTCTGCCCAACTCCGCTGGTCACACTATAACTTAAATATAAGACTCTTTGAATCAAAAGAGCACTCCACAAGGTTAATGTACCATAAAACATAAACAATATACCCCCGTTTTCTGTGAATGCATGATTATGAAGTGAAGGAGAAAAAAATGTGAAAACAGTTGCGCAGTGTCGCTGTCTTTTCCAGCACAGCATGCACTCAACTTTCAATGAATGGGGATGTGTTTTTTTAATAGGGTCAGGTCGCACACAGCCATGTTGGAATAATTTTCAAGGCCTATATGTGATTTTCCAGGATATTTTACTTTTTCTCCCATTTTCCAGGTGTTTTCCAGTACTGGAAAACTCCAGGTTTTCCAGGTTTTCCAGGATGCTTGGGAACCCTGCATACAGGCAAACTAGTCCCAGTTTAAAGGTGGAAAAAACAATGCTCTGTTTTTTTGGGGGATTCAGGAGAAACATGTTGCAAACACAAGCAAACCAACTTAAGTAATTGTGAGTTTTAGCTAATATACAATCTTTAAATGCAATTTATTTATCCCATCTCATATTATTATCGCAATCTTGAACAATGTAATCACATAACATGTTTTTCTCATACCATGCAGGGCTACTAAAGAGCTTCTATTACATATAACTGGCTATGGGCTGAACCTTACACAAGCTGGTACAGAGATTCATTCAGCCTGGGACACCTCTGGATCTGCTCTTGCAATCTACTTCACATGGTTGCATCATGAACTTGTTGAAGTCAGTTCCACTGAGAGAGTCCGCAGAGCGAGGCATGCTGATGATCTCTGGCTGTAAGAATTGAAAATCTACAGCCAACCAATCGACCCAGCTGCATGTTTTTTTTAGATTTATAAAAAGTAGAAATGAAGTCAGCCAGAACAACTGAGAATGTAAAGACGTTAAATTGCGTTTACCTAAAACCCCTTTTTAACATTCATAATTGTGTATTAATGAGGACATGTCGGTCCTCTGTAGCAGAACATTTCATACAGTTCTCCTGCTTTTGAATTCAACCTGAGCCGTGGTTAAGTCATCTAATGCATCTGAGTCATCAAAATGTGTGCTCTTATTCTTTAGTCAATGCAGAGAGGTGGGGAGAAAACAGTCAACTAATAGAATCAGGCATTTCTGATGTGTTTCTTTATTCTCTTTGATGTGCTGGTACTGTGTTATTACTGCTGTTGCCATAGAGATGAGGGTAGAGGGTGCTCTACGTCTGAGACACATTTTAAGTATGTGACTGAGATCTTATGAAACCACCAAAGTCACCAAATACTAATAATAATAACAATAACAATAACAATAACTAACAACAACAACAACAACAACAATAATAATAATAATAATAATAATAATAATAATAATAATAATAATAATAATAATAATAATAATAATAATAATAATAAAATGTGTTCATCAAAAATAAAAAAAACAAGACTTTATAAAAGAACACTGTGCAAATCTATAAGTATTAGATCATTTGTTTTTTTAGTGACCACAACCCTTCTAGATTTTGTAACATGTTTTGAAGATATTTAACCAACTTTTTTAATTATTTGGTCTTGTTGGAAAGGTTGAGTGCAACTTTAAGAGAGCTACAGGTATTCACAACACATAAGGTAAATATTTCTTTGGTTAAATTGATCTCCTGTGAGGAGTTTCTGGATAAAATGTTGACTGTAATCTGTAAATGTTTTTTTTGGTTTAGGTTGTTGTTGGTTGTAAGGCTCCGTTTTATTAAGTTTCGGACATGTCCCTGAAAATAGAACCTTCAGCACTAGGAAAGACCCCTGAAGACTTTAGACAGTCATACTTCTAATATATTCCTCTGGTCATAAAGCGGAAAACAGTATTTCTTGGTATTTTCTAAACAAAGAAACACACTTAACAATCCCACAGAAGGAAAAGACAAGAAGCATTAAATAACGTACTACGACAAAACATGAAAAAGATGAACTAATCCGGTCTACATTTGTTAGTTGATTGGTTTGTTGAGCATTTTTCTGTGTTCTGTTTTTAATCAAATTTATCTTAATTTCCATTTTTTTTTCTTTTTGTCTCATTATTAAAATGTATCTTGTAAGATTAAATTTAAGAAATACTTTAAGTTATTCAAAAGACACATATAATTAGTGGACATTTACATAACTTTGTATCAATTGGAATCTTATTGCTTAACATTATATTAAAGCTCCAGTGAGGAATTTTCAGCTGAGTATGAAAAAGACTGAAATTAATACTGATGCCTATTTATGTGCTACAAAAGCAAATAAAGCCATCAGCAACACAACTCATCATTTATATACTTACTTTTAATGCATGAAACACACAAACAATCCCTGCCATCAGGAGCCAAATTATGAAACCAATCAAATCCTGTCCTGCCGTTCTGCCCGCCTCCTGCACGTACATTTCATGTTTGTTTGTGTTTTTAACTTTCACTACGTTTTCCATCTACCAACCCTAGCTTTAAGACACTTCTGCAGATCTGAAGTGTAACTTTTTCTCCATGGAATGCAATTTTCAAAGATAGATGACTGTAAAGCTGTTGTTAAACAATTTCAGTCACAGTTTAAACTGCACAAAGGTATTAAACTGTAAAACTTAACTGAAGGCTGGGAATCTTCTCCTTCTATCAGATGGATGTTACGACATTATGTCACCCTCATCAGAGATCTTACATGACATAATCGTGATTATAAATCCCACTGTGTGATTAAGTGTTCTGACTGTGATGTAACTCAACACCCATTGAATGTGTATGTTGTTGTTTTTTCTTTTGCATGTTACCACCAATAGCATTCAGGTAAACCAGAGATATTAAGCTTACTGGGGCATGCTCTGTTGAATGACATTAAACAAAACAAAGAGCTCTGATGAGATCTAGTGATTTGAAAAAAAAAACCCTTCATGGTTAATATTTGATGAATACAGGAAGTAGGTCTGCGACTACAGTACTGAAGGTCAGACAAGTCTCATCTCTGTGGAGACATTTGATAAAGCTCATCAGCTGTGAAGAGGGTCCACGCCAAGGCTTCTTGTTGGGCGCACTAAACTGAGAATTTAATACCTTTAAGATGTGCTTTTGAAGCTACAGCCTGAAGCCTGCAAGCATGAGCAGAGTTAAGGTTTTTCTGATGCTCTTTCTATTCCTGGAGATTACATTTTTTGCATTATCAAGAGGCTGAAACAGGCTACAAACGCAGTGAAACAAAGCAAAATAAGGTAAAGTAGTACTTCTGAAGTAACACAATTCTTTTGTTGCACAGAAAATGCCTCATATTCAGGACACATAATGATCTTTTACTCCACTGTACCACAGCAATGACTCCAAAGTACCTCAGCGTACTGCTATTACTATAAATCTCCTTTTCTTCCTGTTTATATGCCTTTCTTCCAAATCATGTACCTCTGAGCACATTGCTGTTGTAGATGGTTAAGAAGATCACTGACCAAACACTGCAGCAGTACTTTATGGCCAACACATCACTGATATTTGTTCAGTGCCATAATAACACAAAATGTTGTTGAGTAAGACATTGCACTTGCCTTACACAAAGTCTGTGGTAAGGAGGGGAAACAAGAACACTTCACTGTGTAGGCGAAGAACAAGAAAAGACACTAATGAACAAGTGACTCACAAGCTATGACATGAATGTAGCCATTTTCTAATGTTTGACGGCTCAGTGTAGCTCCCCAGCTCTAACCAGGCATGAGTTAATTCAACATCACAACAATACAGGGGCATGCATTTGATCTGACAACATGCCAAACATGTTGCAGACAAGATAATCATATACTAAAGGAGACAAATACTAAAACCTTAACAGCAAAACAAAGTAGTGTTTGTGCTCATGGAAGTGTAAGACACTTTATGGAGTGATAAGAAGCTAAATAACGCATTATATATTATTTAACTGGTCTGTTAAATCTTAGATAAAGTATTTTCAAATACTTTTTATTGCATTCCCTGTAAATAGCAAATGCTACTAATTTTTAAAATGTATCCTTTAATACCTGTCATCCATCCCTCTATTATCCATGTCTTCATTAACCAAGTATTACTGCATGTATTACTGTGATGTGTTCAATTAGGATGTTTCTTCTTAAATTACTTTAGGTTTGCTCTGCTTTTGCATTGATGATACATTATGCGCTATTATTCATCACCATCACAGTTCACTGTTAAACAATTTGAAGGCATCGGTATTATAAAACAAAATTAATCCACGTTTTTTTAAAGGCATATTTTTCTGCAGCACGACAAAAAAGAGATTATTTTACTTAGTAAACATCTGGACTCTTTGTCGACTTCTAACAAGGCAAAGAAAACATTTGATTTTCATTCTGTGCTCTTTCCTCTGATGATATTTGTTTAAATTGTCAAACAGCCCTTCTGCTGACGAATCCCACAAGACTCAAAATATGTGCAATTAGTGAAGTGGACTGTTCAGGCTAGACACAGTGGGACCTCCAAAAAACTCAGAAACAAATCATCTGAACATCCTCCCCATGAGCCCTGTGCAGAGACAGACCTCTGTCTGTGTAACGTTTCAGAAGTTCTGACTTATCTTAACAACAATTTATTTTTCTGTCCATGAACCCACTGTGTCTACTTTTTCACCTCAAGACTAGATTAAGAATGAAAAGAGTGCTAAGGCTTCTTAAGTTACCGTGGGGCAGACTGAATAATTCATTTAGATGTATTTTGTTGTTTTCTTTCTTTATAAAGATTGTAATATTTGTATTTTGGGGCAGCTGTGGATCAGTGGTGGAGTAAGTGGTCTCTCATACGGAAGGTTGGCGGTTCGATCAGCTCCTGCAGTCACATTCCAAAGTGTCCGTGGGCAAGACGCTGAACCCCAAATTAGTCTTGCTGTTGTTCAGCGGTGTTTGAATGTGTATGAATGATATTAGCTAATACTGATGGTCCTTCACTATAGCAGCTTTGACCATCAGTGAGTGAATGTTGTGTGAATGGGTGAATGTGAGGTGTAGTTTAAAAGCGCTTTGAGTGGTCAGAAAGTCTAGAAAAGCAAGTCCATTTACCACTTTATTGAAATGACGGAGGCAGAGGTGACAATGTCGTCCATGTGACAAAATTCTACCTTAAAAAAGTTTGTGCACTTCAGTGAAGTAATGTGACTAACTCTGACATAAACACTGCACACGGAAAATCAAGCAAGTGTTGTTGTCTTACTTCTAGTAAAAATGACTCATCTAAGTTAATAAAAGCCACATTCACCTGATAAGTCTGGATAAAAGTCTTATTTCAATATATAACTAGAAAAAATAAGACCTGATTTGCCTGTAATGAGTAAAAATATCTGCTAATAGTGGATGCATTCACAACACACAAGTGTTTTTGGTTTTAATATTTTGAAGTTGGTTATCTGGACTTGTCAGGTGAATGTGGCTAATATGACGCTTATTAATGAGATAACTTTTTAAAATAAATAAGATAAAAACATTTGCTAGGTTTTGTCTTTTTTCTCTAAGGACTCACTCATAACTTCTGTTCTTTGCTGGCTTCACCATTGACTTGTTGAATGTTGAACATTGGTGCAACACTTGGAATTTGGAAGCATGATGTCTGTGCTTCAATCAAAGCCTCTCATTGAAACAGTTGGTTTAGATATTTTTTAATTTTTGGCTTTAAATTCTTTAAATTATTTCATATCATGTGAATGTAGCTGGTTGTTAAAACAGGAAACAGGTTTCTGATTAAATTTAGGTCAATCCTACAAACCCAGAGTCACGGGCAGGACTCTGTTTGGATCTTTGACCATTGTTGTCCCAAGAACACCTCAAGTTGTTCAGGAGCACATTAGAAAACCTACTGATGCCTGCATGGAAGGAGCAAATGGAATGACCAAAAGCAACTGAAACATTAGGACATGGTTTTCAGTCAATCTGTGCTGATTTGTTTTCAGGTTCACTGCATACCTAAGGTATGTTTTAAATGTTTAAAGTGGCCCCACCTCCCTCACATCCCTCTTAGCCACCCACTCTAACTCAGGACTCCTTTTGGACCGACTTTATCCTGCTTGAGTAAAGTCTTGTTTATTTGAAAACACAAACACACAGCTCAGGCAGTTGGCTTGAAGCTGACCTGTCACAGTCGTGCTGAGCTTTGAAATATCAAAAAGATCTTTCCACCTCATAAGTCAACAGTGGGGAGAGATGTAGCTTTTTCATTGTTGACATCATATCCTGTAGTAATCAAAACATCTGAGCGTCTGGATTCCATCGTTTACAGCACAAGCACAAACAACACACACACAGAGTAGAGGAATATTGTAAGACATAAATGTGAAGGGCCGTTTTACCCCACTTGGTTAAGACTGCTTTCAGTCCCTGGTGACATGTTTAGATATTACGAGAAAGCTAATGAACACACTGTAAAAACAAATAATCATGTAGTCTGAGCAAGTATGTTGTTTGTCTCTCACATGAACTAAAGCCCAACTGTTGTCAGATGTTTCAGTCTGATACCAACACACACAAATCCTGACCACGGATGTGGCTGAAACTGTAATTTTTTTGAGTTGGAATGGAAATAAACTTTGTATGTAATTTGCGCCCAACTTAGACAATACAAACTTTTTGGAATGGGATTTTCTTCTGCTACATGTTCCACAGACAGAGTTTAGACTAATGTAAAGCACAGAGTCCCTCTCCAGAGAGACCATATGAGAACATAACTTCTAAGTCTCCCCAAGCGCTGTTTTCTTCATTATATGTTCTGCAAACAAAGTTTTCCTGTTGGCGCATACCAGAAAACAAATTCATTAATCCTAGTACAGAGTATGTGTGACAGATCCATTTTGGTCTGCTTTTTTAGGCCTCAAGCAACAACATCCAGTGTTGAAAAATGAAGCCAATGCAGAGGTGCAGAAAACTGCAGTTCCTCAGAGGCTGACTCCAAAAACGAAGAAATCCTCTATATGTCTTAAGTAAAAATGTGAAATTTAATGCATATTTAAACATATTTACAGACTGGGATCTTATGCACGTCCAGCCATTAGCAATGAAAACAGGCCGTTTGTACTAATTGTGAAAAAAAAATCGATTAGTGGTATGCATGAGCCAGGTTAACGCAAAGCATTATATTTAATGGCGGTAGACCCTACCATTACAGGTGCTAACGGCAGGAGTACCGCACCTGTTAGGCTGTTTAAAGGATGGAGGACATCGTGCTTATGATTCACATGAATGAATTAGAACATAATTCTTAGGTAACCTACCAGCAATACTGTGAAGTGAATCCTTCCCAAACAACTCCATTAACAAGTCCTCATCCTTCAATGGGGGAGCAGGTTGTACTCCACCTGAACCACGTTGGTGAAGGTGCTTGTTGCGCGAAGCCGTTTTCATGTTGCTTATTTTATTTTCTAGGTCTTCTACTGTGCGCTCAGAAACACCACACGCATTTACCCGGTTCAAGATCTTAGACCAAACTTTCCCTTTCTCCTTGTGTGTTATCTTTGACGATTTACTTTCTGATAATAGCTGTTTGTTCATTCTATATTCTTGTAATCAAATGTTAATTTCTTCTTCTGCTGAAAAATTGTTTTTTCTTGATCTTCTCTCAGTCACACGGGTACCGCTCACCATGTTTATTGTTGTTTATGCGTAGTAGGCATGCGCAATTCAAATTTGTTGGATAGGGGTTTTCCGGGAGGTTCCCTGGACATACAGTGGGGTGCGAAAGTACGGCATACCAGGAGAAGAACATGCTCCCTACTGTAAAGTTTGGAGGAGGGTCTGTTATGCTTTGGGGTTGTATGGCCGGTACAGGCACTGGAAACCTTCTTAAGGTGGAAGGTCGCATGGATTCGGCCCAATATCAACAGATTCTGGAGGCAAATGTCCAAGACTCTGTCAAGAAGCTGAGGCTAAGGCAGGGTTGGGTATTCCAACACGACAATGATCCTAAACATTCTTCCAAATCGACAAAGGATTACTTAAAGAAAGAAAATACAACATTCTGCAATGGCCATCACAATCCCCAGATTTGAACATAATAGAGAATTTGTGGTATGACCTGAAGCGTGCTGTCTATGCCAGGAGGCCCTCCAATCTCACAAAGCTGGAGGCCTTTTGTAAGGAGGAGTGGTCAAAAATCCCCCCAGCCAGGATCCAGGGACTCATCCAGAGTTATAAGAAACGTTTACAGGCAGTTCTATCAGCAAAAGGGGGTTCTACTAAGTATTGAAGATACTGAAGGGATCGGGTGCCCAAACTTTTGCACCGGTCTGATTTTGTTTCAGAGTTTATTGTACATCCTGATTTAACTCAAATAAGTTTTCATGCTGAAAATGTCTGTATTTCTGTCAGTTATCAGATGTGTGAGAAGCAAGCTGCCACACTGAAGGAAATAGAAAATACAGATGAAAACAACAATTCTTGTTTAGGGTGCCCAAACTTTCGCACCCCACTGTATGATGTTTTGCACCAGCCTCGCTTTCATGGCGCAATTAGTTAATTGGCCAATCATTTGCAGTTGTGCATGCGGCTAATGCTGCTGAATGGGCCGTTCTATAACGGTACGTTAAGACTCATGGTCCCGTTTGTGTTATGGCTGGAAGTGCATACGAGCCCAGGTCAATAGCTTGTTTTTTTATTCGTACACACTGTGCAGTGGTGAAATGTTTTATAATGCGTCCATTGCGATAATATAGAGAATAGGAATTTACATACATTCAAATAATTAGAGCCACGGCTGGACAGGCCGTACAGGTAGGTTGTAGCAGTTTCCCTGGAGGATAAAAGGTCAACTCAGCTCCACATACTTGGCTTGTTTCTAGGTCAGGCTGAGTTAGCATTACTGACCATCGTCACCATCATCCGCCATTGTTTGTCTTCAAAACCACTCATTGGAAACCAATGAGTGACGTAGGCCCTCTAATATACTGATATATGTGGGTGAGGGGATATGTATGGCTCTCCAGCTGTCCTGGCGAGCACTTTAGATTCACTGTTTGTCTAAGGAAGTACTGCCATTAAAACCTTTAGTGCTTTTTAAAAACAAAGCCGTGGTATCAACACTGTGAGCAGTCACCTGTTTCCCCTTATGAGAACCATGGTGAAAAATGGGGTTGTCAAAACCCTCAAATGATTTTTCAGCCAAGAGCCTTAGAACTTTCCACATAAAATCTGAACCTGACGGACGGGCAAGCGATGTGGAACACGTGCCCTTAATGATTTTTCTCTGGAACGGTGAGGACACGTAGCAGGGACAAAGATTGGTAATGGAAAAAAGTTAAATCATAACAAGGATGTGTTTGTCCAGATGAAGTGACAGCCCAACAAAACACAACTTGTCTTGGTTAGTAAAAGTGTGACATCTGTTAACATTGGCTTTAGCCCAGTTTAAAACAGCCCTGTCTAAGGCTGAATTTATAGACTGCTGACATTTTCCACATTATCATAGCTGAGCTTTTTAGAGCATGCAGTTCATTAGTTTGTTGAGGGAAAGAAGTGTAAGACATGCAGCACAGTGAAGGATACTGACATAGCTTCCTGCATCATAATACTAATAATAAGAAGTGGAGTCCCTTTGTCCTGCTCACCTTTTTTGATCTTGCGATGGAAGTTGATGGCATCCACAGAGGCGGTGACAATGTTGCTGTTGCAGTGACGTGCTGCCACAATGCCAGCAACCTCGTCCATCAGCTTCATGGTCACACCTGTTCAAGACACACACACACACACACACACACACACACACACACACACACACACACACACACACACACACACACACACACACACACACACACACACATACACACACACATATAGTTTCACTTTAGTAAGATGTATTACAGCTCCAAACTGCAGAATCAGTCAATACTACTGTCTCTCAATGTTATGGAAAAAGGATAACAAAAGTGAATAGTTATAATAGTGTAACCTTATCCCAATGCTATTTTACATTAATTACTCAAGTTACACAACATAGCCTCTAACATTTTGATCCATTTCTTTATTTCCTTGGAAAAGTAGCCTGACAGAAGAAAAACTATGACTCAACCCGAGAAGGCTTTAGATTTAATGATAATCCGATGTCATCTTATCTCTCACCATCAATAAAATTTCATTATGGTATCTGTTATCAAAATGTTATTAAATAGACTAAACATACAGAAAAGATATATGTAAGAAATAATGGAAAGTGGGCCAGTTATTGGAGCACAGAGGAACCCTGACAGAGTGAAGCAGAGGGGTCTTGTCTCACCATGATTGGGTTCATCCACTATAACAGCTTATTCAATGTACATTATCCCGCTTATCACATGACTCATCACTATCAGAGTATTTGGCATTTACTTTTCTATTTCTCTTTTGTCCATAATAAATACAGTTTTATCCTGTGCTGTGTTCTAAGTGTTAACCTTGTGTGTCAGTTTTGTAGATTCCTCTGTTATTGTCCAAAACTCAATCCTGTGATAACATTTATTTGTGGTCAACTTCCAACCTCAGTTTACAGTATACTGCTAAAAATGCTAAAAAAATTAGTTTAAAGTCAGATCTAACGAAATACGTTTAAAAAAACGCTAAAATACAATGAGATAGTCTGATGAGGTTGAAATTGTCAGAACCAGACAGGAGGTGTCTCTTGAGTTTGAATGGTCGGCCACTCAGGTTCAAGAGTGAACCACATTTGTCATTAAAGCTCCTGTTAGGGACTTTCTGTTTGTGTTGATTTTTGCGCCCCCTGTCTGAAAACTGATACCTCTTACATTTTGTTGATTTTGTTATGTACATGTGTAAGTTGGGATTTTTGACAAAAATTTAATTATTGTCACTCTCAAGCAGAAACCTTGTATCTCCAAAACCACTTCTATCCAGGAAGTTTAAAAAAAACGAAATACTGCATGAGACTCAACCACAAGTTTTATTTTTATACTTTCATCTGTTAGATTTTACAATGCCCACTGACAGACATAAAAGAAGATCAAAAGTATTGATCAATGGAAAGAAAAAGGATTAAATATGGATATACAAGGTTCCTGCCTGACAGCAATGTTATACTTTCTTTTAACAGAGAATTGATCACATCTGCTTCCATTGTGGAAATAGTTATAGAAGGCTGTTTATTCAGAGGGCTATAAATAGTCTCATCTGACACCTACCCCTCTACAGTGGTTACAGACATTAAAGATTAGAATAGGAATACATTATAATACATTATAGGGTTTTTTTTAGATCATAACTATTTATTGATATTATTTGAGTCAGTTTCATATCCAATCAAAAACTCTGTCCCCAGGCTTTAAACTACAAACTGTTGCCGTTAAAAGAACAGCACTCTTACATTCTCTTTAGAAAAATAAACCATCACATTAAATCTAGCTAGTGAGGTGAAACTTTAAGCTTGAAATAGAATCAACTGAGTTCCTGATTTAAACAGAACAAGATACATTTTCACCTCGGGCTAAATTATGCTCCCTTGCTGGTCCTTCAGCAGTACCTTTTCTTTCTCCGTGCTACATCAACCATTTATAGTGGATGCGCTTTTATCACCAAAAAAAAAAGTAAATAAGTACTATTCCAAGTATGCCCCTAAGGTTCACCTTTCTTTTACCTTATCAAATGTTTTTAGCAACCTAAACTTAACCAGTCCCTCATTTTAGAAGGCAGACAACACGGCACTTAGATGAGGTGTTGTGGAATGATCTTATTGGTCATTTTGTTGCTTTAATTTGCAAATCTCTTAGTCTCTCGCTCAATCACCGGCCTTTTTCTTTTTTTTAAAGTGCATCGTACATATTTGGATTACAGTGACAACACAGACTTTGGTTGTGCTGCAGGATAAGTCAGAGAAAGGGCTTGAGGTGAACCATTGCCTCAGCACATGAGATTTGAAATCCACGGCCTCATTTGAGGAAAGCATGTTGATTGTTTACAGCAAGGTTTAGGTTTAGATTGTTAGGCGCAGCATGTTTTGAAGATTTCCAAATGACCGTATGCTCTTTTGTTTTTAAAGATGCTTCGTTAATATTCCACAATGAAAGCTTACCGAAATCTGAACCCCAGTATTTCTCTATGACAGATTAAACTACAAAGACTTTAAAGCCACCTTTCAAACCTACAGGAGGTGAGCATTTGATCATAAAAAGACACATTTTGGGTAGAGTATCACTCATAGATGTGAAAGCACATCAAAAAGTCCATCATCAAAAAGTTAACATAGCACTTTGACAATCCCACACTAAAGCTTTGATTTAAAAATCAAGGGAACACTTTGAGCCAGGAATCAAAGTTGAGTATTACAGCAAGGCTTGACACCCATTATTTATGAAGCAGTAGAACTCACACAGGAGACACAGAGGAATTCTCAAATCCACACCTTCATTTGTCTGCTTGTGCCACACAAGCAGCCTTGGCAGCTTGTGTCATGTGTGGAGGAAGCAGTTGTTTGTGGGTCTCTCTCAAAAAGTGGGACATCTTGTATAGAGTGGATGGGATGGATATGAGACAAGTGAGGAACATGGTGGCATCCGCTTTTAATCTTGTATATGGTGTGTGTGTGTGTGTGTGTGTGTGTGTGTGTGTGTGTGTGTGTGTGTGTGTGTGTGTGTGTGTGTGTGTGTGTGTGTATGTGTGTGTGTGTGTGTGTGTGAGAGAGAGAGAGCATGAGTAATGTGTGTGTTTCTGAACTCATGCTCATTTAAAGATATTAAGACCTTCACTCGACACCTCGATTGCCCCAAACATTTCCTCTGACTTCCTTTTCGTATCTCTCATGTTACAGAAAATCAATAAGTCTGCTTGCTGACGGTTGGTGTGTATCCCAAAAGCTCCCACCATCTGCACTGTGTGGCTCTATTTATGACAGCCAAATGTGTGGGAGTACAAACAGAATGTGCTGCTTGCTCCCAAATGCAGCATTCACTGTAAGAGTGCTCCCACTGACTTGATTAAGAATTAAACATGTCATTACTTTGACATCCTCCCATCCCAAATGGCCTGAGAATCCCTTCCATTTCATTCTGCTGATCATACCAGAGGTTTGTTTGGAAAGTCATCGTGTTCTCTCAAGCTTAGACCTTTCTCAGAGGTATACCAGAGATGTACTTTCAGTTCCACCAGGACACTTTTGATAGTAAAGTGGTGGTTTAAATAAAGGTGATCAGAGGATTAAAAGCACTCTCTGATTAGGGCTACCAATGGGACTATAGCAAGAATGGTGACAACAGCATGTCTGGCTTTAAGCATTTGTTGGCAGGAAAACACATCTCTTCCACATTTAAGCCTGTTGAAGTACATTTTCCAAAACCCATCCTGTCCATCCCCCCCTCCCTCAATCTCCACTCTGTTGTGAAAATTGATGGGATCTCACCTAAGACAGAAAATTTCCCCTGGGTAAAAGGCACAGCAGGCTGCTGCTATCAAAAGCCCGGAGTGGTCGTGTCTGAGCATGTAACACTTAATGGAGAGGGATCATGACTTGACAAGATGATGAAATTGAACGAAAAAGTTGAATTACACTCAACTGAATCTAAACATTTCGATTAAATTGAAAGACACGCACACATGTATGTGTCACTGTGGCCCTTGCCTGAGGCTTCTCAACAGATCACCCATCCATGAGCTGTATTGACTTTCAAAACAATGACAGCTAGCGAAAAGGAAAGTTGGCATTGAAGTCAGTTTAACAAATTGGCTCACTTTGGGGGTAGAACCTCTTCACTGTATTGATTCACTCTTGCCTCTTTTATTAATTGTATTTAGGTACACTGGATGAAATGCAAAAAGGAATAAAATGCAGCATAAAACAGATATCTTATTCAGGAAATGGTGGCACAAAAGATCAACCTAAAATACATTGAATGCCAGTTCTGTTTTGTATCAGTTTGTTTTTTACATAGGCAACTTTATACTTTTACATGATACATCGGTTTACAGGGAAGACTAAAGGAGGATCTTTAAGGTGACCGGCCCCTACCGAAAAAAAAAGCCTTGGATAAAAAAAGACCAAATTGTCATTTTTAGACTTTTGGATCATTGAAGACTACCAAGATTCTGGACACCTAACTAGTCTAAGAAAAAGAGATCATTTGCTCCTCAAGAACAAAACCAAAACTATGCTAAATGCAACAAAATTGAAAGTGAGTCGGTGAGTGTGACTTTTTCTTGTGGGCCTCACAAAAACACAAATTACAGGGGAGATCGGCTAACACCATATTAACCCCATTTAGGACCCACCACCCCAATTACCCATGATGCAGCACTTTGTGGCCATAGGCTACACCTACCTCAAAAACTCTGAGATCCATGCCCATCAAGGTTGTTCTGAAAACTGCAAAGGCAGATGACTGACTTCAAGTCTCCTTCATATTAAGACTTTTGGATCTATACCCTTAGGGCCTCCAACTGCTCAGGTCTGAATAAAGAAACTGACGTCTTCTCTTTTCTATTAGTTTTTCTCATCAATGGTTACATCATTCTGAGATTTTTCTACAGCCTGATTGCTTAGCACTGAGTTTTAAGAGGATTACTGTGTTGCTAAAGCACATTGTGACATTATACCAAACTGCTTTGATACAATGTGCTGTGGGGAAAAGGCTCTTCCTCTGTCTTTTTATTGCATCTTCCTCTGAACATGAAATATCATGGAGATTGTAATTATGAACTCTGGCTAACTTGTTCTTTTGAAAGGTGTACAGGGAGAGTGTTAACAATTTTCACATTGTAGTGGGCTGTTAAGATTACAACACTAGGGTTCATCATTGTTGGGTATGCCTTAACTGATACTCTATTTATCCAAGATTTATTTTCTCCTTTTCTCAGTTTACCCCATTATGTGTGAGGTTGTTGTGACGTATGTTTGCACCTAACCTTCTTTGTGTTTTGTACAACGCTGTAATGGTGGAAGACATTAAACATCGGTACACTTTGACAGCTTTCTCACACTGTAATAAACTCATGATTAACCTCGGTCTGCTTTAAAGCTAGGGTTGGTAGTCTCGGTAAACCAGCATGAATTTGAATGTAGCTTTTCCTCATGACTCCGTCTAACCCCTCCCCTCCTCCCTCAGAGCTCCTCCAAAACAACGCCCCCCCCGCTCACATGCACGAGCGCCGCTGATTCTCGACCATACGATCGTGACTGATTCAAAACCGGTCCTCACCAAAACATTATCATAGTGAAAGTTAAAAACACAAACAAACATGGCTGCTGTTAGTACTCACAACTATCATGCTAGCATTATCCAGTTGTACCGGTGACACGATATCAGGAGAAAAGTTATAATACATATAATACTGTAACAGCTCTACTGTTTGTTAAACGTGTTCAGTGTAGATGTTCTTAATTCCTACAGTGTTGACGGTCAGTGAAGGCATCAGGAGAGGTGTAGAGTGTGTGAGCGGGAGAGAGGAGAGACAAGAGGAGAAGTTCTTCATTCATTCAAACATTGATTGTTGTTTTGTTGGTTGGCGTGATCACAGCCGACAGTGACCGGTTATTAAAGATCAACGTGTTCACGAATCGGCTCGTCATCACTACAGCGTCCGGACGGACGCTACAGTACGTATATATTTTCTGTAGGACTTACTGAACATCATTAATTATTCTGCTTGTTGGTGAGAGCGTTTTAGACTCTGATCCGGACTACAGTCCTGAGCAAAGCACCTCATCAGGTCAGAGGGGACAGGCCCGAGGACGAGCAGGAGGGGCAGTAAATAGAGTCAGGGGAAGTAGAGGCAGGAGACGGGGACTCGGAGGAGTGCACGCCGGGGATATGTACGCGCAGGAGGAGGGCAGAACGGCTGGACGGGATTTGATTGGTTTAAAATTTGGGGAGCCAAAAAACGGTGATTGGTTGGTGTTTTCCCAGGTTTACTCCGGCTGTGGATAGCAGTTTTTTTTCACTCTTTTTTAGGAACACATCATGTATTGATTGCCATCAGGACAAAGATAATTTCAACCAGTATGACAAAAAGTGTATCTAAATCTGATTACCAACCCCAGCTTTAAACAGCCACTATCCACTCCAAGCAAATTACAAATCCTTATTAAAAAAAATAATTACTCTAATTCACAGTAAGATCATTTTACAATTATTATTATTTGTTATTATCTATTTTATCTATTTTATCATCCTTGTTGTATATTGGTCTATTAGTTTGTGATGCAAATAATTAAGGATATATGAACAAAATTGCATTTTCAATTGTCCATTAATTATTGGCTTTCAAATTTCAAAAGCTAAAAATGTTCTTAATCCCCACAAACTGAAAAAAATAATGATAATAGTTAAAAATTTTAAATAAGGAACAAAAAAAGGAGGAAAAAAAACTGTTTGATTTGCTCACAAAACCATTTGATCGTTCTCAGCGAGTATTTTCTGTCGTAAACGAGACAGTTGTTCCAGTCTAGTATAATTTTTTGGAGCCATTAGACGATTAGCTATCTAAATAGTGCAAAGACAACATATTAGATATTGAAAGTGACACATGTTATTGTTTTAAGTGAAATGTGTAATCATTTTAAATTTGAGGCCAACAATACATTTCAAAAATATTGGGACGGGGCAAGTTCATCATTGTGTTGCATCACCTCTTTAAGCAACATCATGTAAATGTATGTTAACCAAGGTAACCAGTTTCTGGAGTTTTGACAGTGAAATGTTGTCACATTGCTGCCTGATATAAGGCTTCATCTGCTCAACAATTTTGGGCTTCTTTTTTCATATTTTTCGTTTTATGATGTACCAAATGTTTTCAACAGGACAAGTCAGGACAGCAGGCCAGCCAGTTTCACACTGGACTCTTCTGAAGCCATGCTGTTGCAATATGGGCAGAAAGTGGTTTGGCATTGTGTTACTGAAATAAGCACCGTCTCCTCTGGAACAGGCAATGGATGGCAGCTTATATTCCAAAACCTGTATTATGTTCAGCACTAATGGAACTGTAACCATGTGGGTCTACATTTATCATGGTAAGTTTAGGCAAAAGGGTTCCTTTATAGGTTTGATTTATTCTGAAGTGATTTCGTTTGTCTTTATGTGTTGTGCCAAAGTGCTTTCATGAAAACCTATGACCAGCTGTGATTGAGAGTGAGTAAACTGAATGTCATTGCACTGACTTAGAATGAGAAGACAAGAGCCAAGTAAAGGGGAAAGAAAACATTGGAGAAGTGCAGCAGTTAGATGGAGGTGAAAGATGGAAAGAAGTTGGATTCCTTCCTTCCTTCCAGATGTGTAACAGCATTATTAAAGGTGACATATCACGCTTTTTTCATCAATATATATTGGTCTAAGAGGTCCCCAAAACATGTCTTTAAAGTTTATGCTCAAAAAAACACTTTGAAATCAGATTTTGGCATGCCTGAAAACCCCTCTTCTTCAGTCCTCCTCAGAACACTCTGTTTTCCCTCTGACCACGCCCCCTCAGGAAGTGGATGTGGCCTCGGCTCTCCAGCACGTTGATCTAATGTTTACATGTTGGCTGAATATACACGGCTGCTCAGAGATCGCGTTACTTCAACCCTCTGAATCTGATCCAGAATCTGATCCTGACGGAGAGGCGCCTGTAGCAGGAGCTTTCTGAACGATTGGTCACAGATTTAGTGTTTCTTGTTGTTTTATTTATCAGTATGTCGATGTGTGTCTTGGTACACAGCTATGTGGCTATGCTAACTAGCGCTAGCACTTATCCATGATAAATAAAAATCATCCACTAGATCTTCAAATCTGCAGACGTGGGGAGTAAAACTGACCTCTACCAGAAAGGCAGCAGGACCTTTCTGAAGGATTGGTCACAGATTTAGTGTTTCTTGTTGTTTTATTTGTCAGTATGTCGACGTGTGTCTTGGTACACAGCTACAGCTATGAACATGTCGCTATGTGGCTATGCTAATTAGCGCTAGCACTTATCCATGACAAATAAAAATCATCCACTAGATCTTCAAATCTGCAGACGTGGGGAGTAAAACCGACCTTTGTGTTTATTAAGACAGCCTACAACTAGCATGCCTCCATCCTAAGCTCCTTGTTACAACACATTTGTGCAGGTAATGAAAAACGGAGGAGGGATTCATTATTATTTTATACAGTCTATGGGCTGAACAAGCTCCGAGCTCTGACTCCGTGACAGACCGGATATTGTTGTTACGTAACAAAAACACGGAAGTCTGAAACGGCTCGTTTCACACACATTTACAGAAAGGTGTAGAAATCAGAACAGGGGCAGAATGGATTTTTTTCATTCTTGGGGGGTTTGTCGACATGCCAGGGAAACATATTTCAGGTAGAGAACCATTAAAAAGTCCATTTTGCATGATATGTCACCTTTAAGAGTATTAATAGTGAGGGTCTGCTGTAGTTGGACTTGTAACCCAGGTAAAATGGGTGATGGTTTTTGTTGTCCCACAGGTCAAAACATTTCCACACTACGGCTGATTTCCAAACACCCTGCTACATACTACCTACAAATGTAGTATGCAGCAGGGACTGCATACTGCATACTGTGTTTGAATTTAGTGTGTAGTATGACTGTTCTGTTGGATCTGTTATGCAGTGTGCTGGGCCAGATGTCACTGGATTTCCGGTTTCGGAAAGCAGAAGTAAGCAACGGCCAAGCTTATGGATTAACTGCTTCTTTAGCATCACTTATGATTTAAAAAGTTAGGAAGTGGATTATATGGAATTCAATAATTTTCACAGCACCTAAAAACTGAGTTCCCTGTCAAAAAAGAAGGAAAAAAAGGGGGGAACGATAGCACGGTGTCCCTGCTGTGTAATATCTTTGGATCAATCCCCTGTCCATCATAACACAACAACCAATAGTGTGCAGGCTTTCCTGCAATGTCCCGCCCACTTCACGTTCAGCATCATTAATGTACCGGTTCTTGATTACACATTGATGAACATCACCTGTGAGAGCATGTCGGCACAACGCTACTCAACATCGTTACCAATAGTAAAGAGAACTTTAAAAGTGCATCCAAACAGCTTGCATAACAACAAAAGTGACAATGCAATAAGAAGAAATGCAAATAAAATCATAACAAATGCACATTTTCAGTAAAATATTGCTCTTCCTAGGTCTGAGAAGAACGTTTGATTGGCTTTGTGCATTTCAAAATAATCTAAGAGCCATATCAGATGTAATGGGCAATACTTGTTACCTATTCAGAGGAAATACAGGTTCTGTTTTTAACTCACAGCAGAGCCATAAAATACTTGCTCTTTCAGCAGCAGTTTGCATCAGCTGAAAGGATATAAGGATATTATTCCTTGAAACAAAGTGACCCTGCGTTTTTTTGGAGATATCATCTGATCTGATTTCATTTGAGCTTCCATTTGCAAATATTACATGGTATGAATTAGATTAAATTTGATTCAGTTTCTCGGTAATGTTATGAGGCTCTTATGAGAATGAAACGGTCTTAAGGAGGTCATTCAGGGTGAATAAAGGAATGATAAGAAACAGGGAAAAGGCCCACACAGCATTTTGTGGAATAAAGCTAGGAATGTTATTTTATAATATGACCTGATTTGTTTAAGTTTGAATGAAAATTATAAATAGAGAAATACTGAGGACCCTCTAAAGGATTTTGAAGCAGAATGGAGCATCTAGAGTAGGCTCCAATGTTCTTGTTCTACACACAGTGTGAGAATCTCTCAACATGAAAACAAGGCTTGTGTGGGGATAATTACCCCAGTTTGCTCATGTTCTTTACTTTGCCATACTACCTTAGAGGTTTCCCACGACCTAAAAGTAGCTGTAGGTAGTAAAAAGCTCAAGTGTGGGCACTGTTGTTTAGCTAAAGTAAGTTCTCATGGGAGAGCTGAGAATAAAACAAATTGGCCATGTTTCAGTGATTTAACTGTAGATTTCACTGCATCAACATGAGATGTCATGTAAATATATCACCCTGTCCTGTGTTGACCATCTTGCTGCTGAGCTTGCCATCATCATATACTGCCCTAACATATATTGTACCAAATTTATTTTTTATTATATCATTTATTTCTACCAAATGTCCTGATCCATGTTTTTATTAAGATTTCATCTCTTTAGTTTTTGAATAAGGAACACAATTATGTAGTGACTTGAGTTAGATCAGTGGAGGACAGCAGTGTCCTTCAGTACCAAAGATGCTTATCTTAGTTAATCACTACCATCAGTGGTACTGTGAATGCAACTCATGCAAAAATCTCTTCTCCTTGTACAGTCCATGTAAAAGGTTGGAGTGAGGCTCAATGTGAGACTACAAATGAGGACAAGCGAGGCCAAGACAGCCCTGGGCCTGGCGTTACACATTTGCAGGGTGACATGGCACACTATGACTCTCCCTTTGCCGTGGGGTGGGAACTTGAAAGGCAGGAGGGGGGAGAGGAGGACTGGAGTTGGTGTGTATGAAGAGGAAAGACAGCTCAATCCGAATGGGGGAAAAAATGGCAATTAGTAACCAAGTCCCAAGTGCAGCCCAGTTGGCCAAAGGCAAAGTACCTCTGTGATAAGATTCCTTCTGACCATTTCCCAAAATCTTTATGCACAATTCTGTCCAAGGGCAAGAGGCATGAGAACAATGCAGGGAGTTTGCTGGGCAGCTCTTGTTGCCCATCAACTCTTGTCTACTAACTTCAAGCCTTTCTTAATTAGAACCAGCTCAGATGCAACACACTGTGCAAGGCATTCTCTCATCAGAGGGGAAGAAGTGTGGGACAAAAAGGTATCAACAGAGAAGCGTGCATGACCTTTCACATATTCTCTTAAACCTTCATAACTTATCTTTGCAGCTCTAATTCTTCCTGCTCTTTCCCTGTTCCTATCTTAATCTACCACTAACAATTCCCCCCCCCCCCCCCCCTCTATCCCCTCTATCCCCTCCCCAACAAGTGCTTTAATCATGGACAGTGTCAAACAGCTCAAACTGCCTCCTAATGAGCTGTTACTATAGAAACACCTCCGGTTAACATTACAGCCACCCTGTAACCCGCCCACTTTCTCTCAGAAGGACCCATAAGCTGCATATTCTTTGTATATTTACCATTCCAGCTTCGGTGGGCTTTATTCAGCACTTAGACAAATTAGTGCGCAGCATTAAGTTTTGCAAATTGCGAGCCAGTGCTGTCATGGTTACTGTTTAACTGTGTGCTCCATGCACACCATAGGCTTGGAAAAAACATCACTGAGATGTGATTCCTATAATGGAAATTCTGTCAGATAGAGCCACTGCAGCTAAAATGCATCTCTAGCTGCGATGGTAAAGGTCATCTGCTCCTACACATTACCTTTCTAGCTGTAGAACCTTTATAAAAGTAATAAACATGGTCATACTGTGCTTTGTCCTTAAACGGGTAATGACTATTTTAGGACTTTTATTCTATTTTGTGGTTGGTTAATCTTGTTTGCTTGGTAAAACTGGCACCAAGTAGGAACTAAAATCAGAACTCAGAACAAGCTATCGAAATTCATATGAGAGACACTCAGAGTGGTTAAAAATATTGGATATGATCCTCACAGCAACATTCTCGATGACTTTATTTTAGCCCCAGGCTTCGTCCTCAGCCTGTACATGCTGCCATAGCCTGTGATTGGTGGAGGATGTTGGTGCCCAAGCACTATTCAGGGCAACAAGAGTTTATTTTCTAATCAATGAAAAGTTGTTTTACTTCACTCTCTAGTTACAAGTTTGTTTCATCTCTGATCCTCCATCAGTGGGTGTTGTTACAGTGGTCAGGACTATGCTTTTGCACTTCAGCAAAACCAGATGTTTGGGTGTTGAGATATTCTCTTGAAACGTACTTATTCATTTGAACTCTCAGACAGACAGAAAAATTAATATAAACTAAAGAAGAGGCAGTGAACAACATGCAACCTTTACACATTGCAGTATTACTATCAATATAAGTTTACTGAATCTCCTTTTTTGGTATTGGACCTCCATTACTGAAAACACAATAACTGATGTTTTCATACTATGACTAAATTGTTAAAGGTAACTCTTCTGCCCTTCTTCATAGCATGATTAACAATCATTCCCTTTTTAACTCTTTCAAGGACTAAATAGTGTTCTCAAAATATTTCTATCGTTCATACTTAAAGGGGAGGAGCTAGTTCTTCACTCAGATGTCCTGATATGCCAAAATTCTCCTCTAGAGTTTAAAAATGCATCATCAGTATTTTTATTTCTGAATCAATGTTAGATTAGATGACAAATATTGAGAGGTAAACTAATTAAAGGTAATGCTAACACAAATCTTAGTACACGCACATGCACACACACACACACACTCCTGACAAAGATCGAACACACAAGCTCCAGTGGACATATCTCTGTCTCACTGAATCCCTCTGTCTCAGGCAGTGACATGTTTATATACCCACTGAGCATAGATCAGAGCAGAGGGCAGATAATGTAGAGCTAGAGTGATGGATGTGTTTCTGTGCTCAGGCAATCCAGGGCCCGGCTCTGTCTCTCACACACGCGCACATGCGCACACGCGCGCGCGCGCACACACACACACACACACACACACACACACACACACACACACACACACACACACACACACACACACACACACACACACACACACACACACACACACACACACACACAGTGCATTGAATCGATGCATGCATGCCAACCACTCTGTAGGCACACTTATTTTTTTCCCCTCTTTCGCACACAATCATGCAAACACATATGCAGTGCACACAGAGCTTCACACAGATGTGTTCAGAAAACAAAAGGCAGTGTGTAAAGTAACAGCGAGGTCAAACACTGGCCTATGCTTTCTTTGTTCACACATGATAAGAAAAATATGTCTCTTATGTCTTTGCTCCTATGAGAACCCCTGTGTCAGTAAACATGTAACATGTTTTTTCTTGCATTATTCGGTCACTGTGCTTTAATCTGACCACAGTGTTGTCCACCTGTGGCAATCAACTGCTGTTTCCATGGAAACAGGTGGTACGCTTCCTTAGAACATGAAAGAAGGAGGGAAGAGAGTAGGGAGAGAGGAAGGGAGAGAGAGAGATAATGACGAGAGGTGGGCGGATGGGAAAGAAGAAGCAACAAAGACGAGGAAAGAGAAGGAACGCAGAGTTAATGGGCATCCAAGAAGTTTCTGGCTCTCTGATCCTTGGCAGTGTTTTGAGGAAATTTCTAGGGTTTTGTTCAGCTCATTGAATTTCATTTCATACCCAGGCTCTCACAGGCCTTCACTCCTCAACATCTCACATGCGTAACATTTAGGGTTTTTATCAGAAATGTTTTTATCAGACTGTGAAGTCAAGCTACTGTAGTCACTTTTTGGTCCTGCTCTTTACATCGGCCGTTGATCAGTCAGGAGTCGTCGATGGAAGATTCCCTGAGGCCTACAGAGGTCGTGGTTGGAAGAGAAAAGACTAAGAAATGTACTCAAGGTGAAAAGGTATTCTCTGTTTCCATTCACAATATGAACATGCATGCATGAGTGTTCTCGCTCATGTGTTCCTGCATGTGCTGCATGTCTCCTAAGGCTTCAGCTAAGTAGGCCACTTTTCCACACCACGTAACCGGAGACATGCTGTAAGAGTAAAGGCTGTAGCTGACATGTGGAGGAAAGTTTGCTTTCCTCCAACAAGAGTAAAGAGAAGAGGAGGATCAGGAGAGAGTAAGACAGTAGGAGAAGAAGAGAGAGCAAGCACTCTGGCTGCCCAAACTGACTCAGTCATGTAAACATAATAAGTGTATGAAAGCAGCAGCAGCAGCGAACAACAGGGAACATTGTCTAATGAGCAATGGCATGTATAGAGAGAGTGGCAGTGTGTTGGTGTGTGTGTATTCTAAATGACCTGGATGCTTGTTCCACATTTGATTTTTAATTGGACAGATTTTTCAGCAAGCTCTCAAAATCAAAAAGGCAGCCATGACACAGGCGATATTTATCTGTCCCACCCTGCACCCTCCTCCTCCTCCTTCCACCATGCTGTCCTGTCCAGTCTCCTTCTCTCCTTCTGAGTCAACATCTCCCCTTTGCTCTTCATCCTCACTAGCTGGTGCATCTTTCTGATGGCTTCTTTACATAGCTGACCTTAATAGAAATGGCACTAAGAGGCAGAAATAACCTGCCAGAAACAATATACCTCCACGAATAAAAAGCATCTGCTCCGTGCTGATAAAATGATGGATTTGTTACAGATGCCATCAAAATAGTTTCCAGACTGGCCTTGCTGTTTTTTGTTGTTTGGGACATCAGATAACCAAGTTTTTGGTTATGGATGGCTGAACCTTCAAATACGAATTTAACTCATTCTTATCTCGCAATTTATCACAGTTTGCTACTGCCTGAAATGTTTGTCATTTTTACCTCCTAAACTTGACTTTGAGGAATCTGGATTGGGAAAGAGCAAAAGGAGAAACAAATGCAACAAAGGGGTCTTATTTGTGAAAAGCTAGTACAAAAGATTCTGATGAAGTGAAGTGCTTTCATGAATGTGACCAGAACAAAAAAAAAGCCTCATCTTTTGGCCAGCAAGGAGCCTCTCAGTTCCCTTTTTTGTACACACTTTCCATATAATAAAACCGGTTGTGTAAAGATGATTGAGCTGTCCTGGTCAGTTATCCAACAAGGTCAAAAGACGGGTCACAATGACAATTTTAAGTGTCTGAACAAGCCATCTTGTCCTCAAAGCACAGAATTGGAAATGTCATCAGCACTTTAAATGTCCTGTTACAAAGACTTTGTATTTTCCATTTGTTGGGCTAGTTGTCAGATTCCTGCTTCATCCTTGTCATCCTCTGCTTCACAAACAGCTACAACCTGGTCTGAAGAATGAAGCCAATGCTGCAGCGCCAAAAACTGCTCTACCTGGAAAGGCCTCTTTAGGCTGGCTGGAAAGGCAAGTCCATCCATGCCAAGTTGCACAGCATAAATAAATGTTGCAGCAGCCAGTTATTACAAAAATACAGTTTGGAGTTTGGATGTCCTTATCCAATTAAAATTCTGATGTCATCCACTGATGTGATAAGGATTTAAGATTTGTATAATTAGGTGAATGGTCTGAGTGACAGGTGTGAACTGCTTGCTCTTGGGCAGGCTTTGACTCCTCAGCTGTGTTTTGATTTTGGCACATTTAGAGTTTTTTTTCATGCAAATATCAGACAAAAGTGTATCTTGCTTGCAGCTTTTTAAAAAAAAAAGTTTTATTGTAGTATTATTTTATGTAGATGTTAGTTATAATTAGCAGGTATTGTTTACTGCGCTTACCATACCAGGCAAGTTTTCTAGTTCTGTGTTTCTCATATGTACACTTTATTATTTCTGCATGAAGTCAGGATTATCGTCAGCTGTTCCCAAAGACAGCTCTCCAAAGAAGAACTGTTCTTATTGCTGACCCAGTTCTTTTAATTCAAACACTTCTATTTAATGTGAAATGAGTACAAGCAAGCACCAGTTTCCTATGTTCCACATGCTACCTTAGCTCTTTTAGCTGAATTATAAAACCCTAGGGTCTTTTGCAACAACAAATAGGTCCTTCACCTTTAGGAAATGTTCCAAACAGCACAGAGTGCTCTGAATGTGACAAAGTGACAGCAGCTACAGCAACCCAAGCACTTCTTTCAGTGACAAAACAGTGCCCACACACACTCTAACAGATACATGATAATAACTCACCACAGCCACAAGTAATCACGCTCTCTTTGAAAAATGTTAAGACATTATTGAACCAGCTTTTTTTTTCTTTTTCTCTGACATCCTATGTCCATTAAATTAAAGGGGGTACATAGTGACTAAAAGCTATAAAATTCTCTCTCAAGGACGCATCACTTTGGATTAAATTCAGCAGTATTTCTTCCTCTCTGCCTGTCTGTGCTGCCACAGGACATGCTGTACCAATATACAGCCTGGGGTTTATGCCAAACTTACAGGAACCTTGTCAGAAAGCATGGGGAAACCATTGAAGGTTAAATACATGTAGAAATTATAAAACAATGAGTCACAGCTGATATAATGTCTTCTCTTTCTCACCTAATCTTTATGTTTGCAGGCCTCTGTCTCTCTGTCATTCCTTTGTGTCTTTCTACTTCTGTCTATATGTTCTCTCTTGTAGGTATCTGTTTCATCCTCTCTCCTGCTGTGTTTCCATACTGTACTCATGCTGTGTATGGTCAGAACATTCCCTGCCTTGAATACTAAACAGTCTGATGTTGATCATGAGCTCCTCGTTTTACCTGTGGGAGAACAATAGAGATATCTGATGGATATTAAGTGGCAGAGAGCGACTTGGGTTCTGAAATGGTCTGTCAGCAGCTTTTAGTACTGTCTCAATCACAGAGTGTGGTCAGTGTTGAGACATCAATTCAATTCTGTTCTGATAAATGTACCCTAATTTGTCCATACTTAAGGCTCATTTATACTTCTGCGTTGAATCGACGGCATAGCCTACGCCTGGGGTCCGCGTAGCTCCCGTACCTACGCAGAGGCCTACGTACGTAGCTGATGTGCTCCTCCTCCAAAATGTAACTACCCGTAGAATCGACACAGACTGCAAGCCCATTGATTGGTCTGCCTTTAGTGTATTAGAACATTGTTTGAGAATATATCCCTTTAAACTGCAGTTCTTCCTCGTATACAACCGTACATTTGCAGATTTTGAGCAGCGGCCTCTTCCAGGAAACTGTAAATGTAAATGCTGGTTGGATTCATGTAAACAAGGGATGGAAGCCTCTTTAGTCAGTAGGTTTAGAACACTCTTCTAAGTGTTTTTCTGACAGGATTCAGTTAGAAAACATCAATCGCTCCTTGTTAAACATTTTGGTCACAAGTTAAAGCCAATTTAAGTGAGAAAAGAAATCCACAACAAGCTCACAGAAACACAGCTTTGATATTATATTGACTAATTGTCTCATTCTGTAACCAAAGTATGCCCACTCACACATACAGCAGGCAAAGACAAACACTGCTGCTCACTGGCCCTCTGGCTCTGTTTTTATTCTCAGATACCTCAGAGGAACAGAAACCTGAGAAGATCAGCCAGATGTGTCTTTCTCTACCGGCTCCCTTCATCTCTGCTAGTTGTTTTTTCAGGATGTGAACGATCAGCATCTCTGAGCTTCAACAGTGTGGGAAATGTTGAGGACTGCAAGACTTCACCTGCACCATACAACAGACTACTGGAAGTAAATTCTCAGCAGGACTCAAGAATTGCCCAACTGCCCGTAAAAGAATAAAAAAAATTTGGCAAGGGTTCTTGACGGACTCTGTAACAGACTCACTCTGGTATTAAGTAAGAAATTCAACAGTCTCTGTTAAAACATGAAATCTCTGTTTTCTAAGTGATTTCAGTCTGCACATACTACAATCTGTAAATGAAACAGAGAAGAGTAGACTCACCGCCTTGAACATAGTCATGTAGTGTGCAGTCAGAGGGGCCCACCAAATGGATCAGAGTGGACTGACTGAAGCCAATTGTGTGTCGTTCTGCATCAAGAATGGACAAATACACACACACACACACACACACACACACACACACACACACACACAAGAGAAGAAATGTAAGAAAAAATGCATCCAGAACCTCTCCGTGTATTTCCTTCAGGTGACTCATCATCAATTGAAAAAGATTTAGTAGGCAATGGGGACCAACGATACACTGTTCTGACACACAGCTTGATGAGTAACATACCTTTTGGTCGGTCCTCTAGGATTGAGTAAGCATGACAAAATTAAAGAATGGATTAGCAATTTTAGTATCATGATGGTATAATACATTTACATTGTAAGAATGCCCCACTAATGAACATGAGAGTAAAGAATATCTGAAGTCTGGTTTACACTTCTGCGTTGACCCTACGCAGCCGTGGCGAACAGGGACGCGAGCATTACATACTACTCTCCGTGTAGCTCTGCGTTAGGGGAGAACGGGGTTGATTGTCACACGGGTTGGTTGGCACACTCGTTATATCTCCCCACCAGAGGGCGCTGTCTCTCAAATTGGGGTATGGACATTTCCAGAATTAGGATCAGAGCTCACCTACATAGTCTTCTCTGGAGTAAGACAGCTGAACTTGAGGTGAGAGGACTCTTTGTGTTTTTCATGTCAAATTTTAAATATTCAGCTCCTCAGTATTTTTCTTCTAGGCCTTTAAACGATGGGTTTATAACAAAACAAGTGTTACCCTTACAAAGTGTGAGGGGAAAGCTATAGTTTAGATTTGTATTAGCTAGCTAACTACTTGTTAGATGGTTGTTAGCCTTGATGCTAGCAAAAAAAATCCAGTTGGGGTTGGCAAAATCATGCATGGTGAAATTAGTTGGAGTGTGCAGACCCTACATTTGCCATCACCGTAACTCAGCCAGTGACTGCATGTAGCCTAGTTGAGTAGGCCATTATTGTTAGGCCTACTTGTTTTGTTCTTTATGTTGTTATATAGGCTGGCCTAAAGATGTGTTTCCTGTTCATGTTCCTTGCTCATTTTATGTTAAAATACATTAAGTTATGTAGGCATATCACTTGTCAGTGCAATTAAACATCCAAATTTAGTTCTGCCTTCTTGCCTTTTTTTAAATATTTTTCCCATTAAAATACCATTGTGACAACCAACCGCATAGTTTGTGACAACCATCCCCGTTACTGTCTTTGATACTTAATTGCCTCTTTGTTACAATGAGTTGGAAAATGAGAGGGATACACATTTCAAGCCAACACCTTAAGCTTCAATTCAATGTAGGAATGACTATTGAAAGATGTTTTGATGATGAGCAATCATCAAAACAGTAATAAGTGTGACAACCAACCCCGTTTTCCCCTACTACCCCGAAACACTTGAGGGCAGTGTGGTACCATTACTTTAACTCAGTATTTGAACTGAACACATTAACTTAACTAAATGATTCTTAGTATAACACCAGAAAAATATGATTCATCTGATTGACGAACCCAAGCACTGAACATGGTGTCCCGTATTATTGTTACATGGTTGTTCTCTTATTACAACACCTACTTTAGTTTCTGCTCATAGATTTGAGAAAAAGTGGAAACTGGTTCGGAATCACATGCTCTGTAGTGTTTTGACCTTAAGTGGAGGTGTTGCTGTGTTTGCAAACTCAGACATAATAAAACTCTAGATGAAATTGTGAGAATCAAATACAGGAAAGACATGGAGCAACACCTAAGATATCTGATGTGTGTCTTTTGCATGTGGGGTTGTACCTGGGTTGGGAAGAGGAGGCACCACCTCTTCAAGCCTCGCCTTGGTCTCCAGTCTCTCCAGCTTCTGAGCCTCGTAACGCTTCTTCCCCTCCTCCTCTTGCTCTGCAGTGGCATACTACAGACAGAATGTTTACATTAACACATGGAAAGAGGTACACATTTACTCACACTTGTCTCATCATGGGTACATTAAGAATTTCTTTACACTGACAGTCAAGGCAAACAAAGTCTTGTGAAAGTGATTTTCAGACTGTTAAATGTCAATATTGTAACCTTGACCAGACATCCCTTGTCATGGATTTTGCTTGTGTCATTTCAGGTATGGAGAACGGCGGTCAAACAGGGGAAGCAGGCTGACAGGTAAAATGCCAAACTTCAGTTCATGAATGTCAGAGTAGCCAGGTTTTCACGTACCTTGATGGGAGGAACCTCCATGATCTTCTCCACATTCTGCAGAGAGAAGGGGACGTACCACAGTGCCGCCTTGTTGGCCAGCTTTTTCGCCCCTGCAGTCACAGAGAAAAGGTTCAATTCTTGGACGTTCTTACTGTTTGTGACAGTAAACCAACTAACATGAAGTTTTGACAAGTCTTTAAAATAGGAGAACAATGAAGCAAGCAATTTTGAAATAGCCATTGTCAAAACAGACTCTTATTAACACCCCAATAAAAGTAAATCCAGTGTTTTTCACAAATCCAGACACGCTGCGCAAAGACGAGCCTTTCTTCAGCAAACAAAGGAGCAGAAAATAATGAGCGTCTTTTTTCAAAGACAATCTATGATGTCTGTTCAGAACAACAAATGCTCACAATCACTAAACTCTGTCCTTCAGAGTGCAAAGTTTGGCATAATCCCCTAATCCTCAATTTTCTGTATTATTATGTTGTTATTATAAGGACCATAAAAATGACCCATTTAGCTTACCATACAAATATTTACATTGAGATACTCTTATTGCACCGATAATTATAATTATAATTTCACAGGTATTTCAGAACAATGTTTATATCTAATCTTAAGTAATACCCTTCATAGAAGTGGATGTTGATGTGCCTGCTGAAAGCAGCTTTGTGTCAGAGATAACTTTGTTTTTCTTACTTGCTTTGCCTTTCAACAAACTTAGTTCGTACTGACAAACAGCAGAAAACAGCAGAACATGTGGGGAACCTTTTTCGGTTATAAACTTGTGTTGTAGTGACACTTATTAGATCTTAGAAAGTTTGTTAGTACAGAATGCTTTTTGAACATTTTGTATAGATAATGATTTGAATAATTTGAATGCATAGATCTTATAACTTTGTTTAGTTCATTGATATAGTTTGTCATTTTTCTGGATAATATTTTTTGTGTGAGAACATTTTGGATGAGTGTTTCAAATAAGCCTTTCACTTCTTCCCTTTTCAACTCAACTTTAATGTCATTTATCTGAATATATTGTATATTAATCATATTACAGCTGAATGAAATGGCATTTTTGGTGCTATGTAGTGCAAAGGCAAGTACTGCAAAATAAAGAAGACATAAAATTACTTAAAAAAAGCCAAACATCCAAAAAAACAGAAAGAGGAACTAGAACAGGATGGCAAGGTGTGGTGCATGTAGCTGTCCTGAATATTGCATAATAAGTGTATAATTGTCATTGTCCAGTATAAAGTGTTGTCTCCTGTCCCCTATCACCAAGTCCAAGCACCGCGCCTTGGGGGACACATCCACAACTCTGACTCACTTCAATCATTCAAAAACCACCTCAGGACCTACCTGTTCAAAAAAGCACATGACCTATAACCCCACCCCACCTCTGTTCTTGTTTTGTTTTATTTACCTGTTTTATTTTTACTTTTATTCTATGTAAAGCAACTTTGAGTATTCAGAAAAGGGCTATATAAATCCTATGAATTATTATTATTATTATTATAAACCATCCAAATGGAGTTACAGTGCTCCCTTCTGTGTTCAATCTCAACATTAAACCATCTCCAACATCAACGGGTGAAGTAAATGGACAGTATGGATATAAGTATGTAATGAATATGTTGTCCAGTTCTTTCATGAGTCTCCATGTCTTGCATGAGATACTTTGTCTGGTGGAGGCGGTGGCACTAACTCTTCCTCTCTGAAGAAAGTTAAGACCATATAACTTGTAGAACACATCTCCTAGCAATCAGGCGGAGAGGTTGCTATAGTGATATCCGTTCTATGCTGCCTACACTTTTTCTCTTAATGTGCTAACAGAGAGAGGGGGGCTATTTTGAGGTTGTGTTGTGAAGGCACATAAGGGAGGCGCGTGGATTAAAGACAGCACAAGGCCAGCAGGTTCAAATAAGTGTTTTTGACGATTACTATTACAGTGTGATGAATTTGGAGGTTTATTGTGTCTCATAAGGCCTGAGGAGGATTTGATTTGGAATCTTTTCACTGATGCAATACAATTAAACCAGTATTTCAACTGTACTGTACTTACAACTTAGAGCTGTAAACATATGCATAAGTGACATCTCATGAATAAATCACTCCTGATGAACATGAAGAATTGTGACATGACTTGGTCAACATAACGGAGACTTAACAGCAGAACAAGTGGAGTAAAGAGAAACGAGTGGGAGCTGTGGCCTGTTGGGAATAACATTTGCATTTTACACCCGAGTTAAAACCGTGCATACAGCCGGGTCACGTTGCCATGCCAACCACGCTTCTGTCATCCTCCTCCACCTCACATTGGCTCCCGCCCTTGCCAGCAACCAGGAAGTTGCCGAGAGGAGAAAAGGCACATTTACATATCCTTGACTCTACCAAGACTGAGTGACTCCAGTCTATTATTAGCTCCTGCTGGACCTTTGAAGGGGATTGTGTTTAGGTTGGAGGGGGGAAGTGGGAAGGCGAGGAGTGAATAAGAGAGGGATAGGGAACCATTCCCCGTACGACTGTTGACCTTTTTGACCAAAATGTGACCAGGAACTGGCTTTCAATTTCAAATACCCCTGTGTTAAATGAAGTTCATTTCATTGTTAGACCATGTCATCCCATACCTGCACCCTCTTTGTACCTTCAAAGTATGCCTGCCAAATCACATATTACCCCTCTTCTCCTCATGAATGTATCATAAACCATGTTAAGGAAAGCAACAACATAACCATTAAAAAAAGGTGTAAAACACTACTTTTATGTTTTTACAAACATTTTATCCAGTCAAACAAAAAATCCTTTAAAATCAGCTGAGAAATTAAATCCATGATATGACAGAAAACTGAAGTCAGTCCCAAAGGCGGGGTCTCAAGTGGCAGCAGAGACAGCTGGCTTACTTAGTTAGCATTAAAGAATTAGCGAATAGGACGGTTTTGGCTAGATCCACCCGAAATACAAACTCCAAAAACCTGCTCACTCTAATTTCCACACTCTGTCACAAGATCCCCACTACACAGGTGAATTTCACGGTGACTTTGTTCTGGGTTCTTCAAGTTCAGCCTTTAAACAAGCTGCTCTGTGGACGTAAAAAAGTGCTATGATGACAGCTAAGATGAATGGCGCCTGGAAGTCACGGTTTCTTTTTTTCCTCTTCAACTGATGATGTATTAGTGCAGCAGCGCCCTGAGTGCGTGAATGTGCCAGAAGACAACTGCATGTGAGCAGAAGACTATTACAAAGCAGACAATCCCGCTCGCAACACTTGGCTTATTTTACTGAAATATAATGCCAGCAAACAGAGAACACCTGAGCGAAAACTATGATGATTCATGATGGTGTAAGCATGGAAACAACAGAAACCACTTTTGATGAGACCAACGATCTGATGAGGGATGAGCAAGGCGAATTAAATTAATCTCTTTGTTGGCGAGTCCAGCAAAAAAAAAGTAACTTTAAGCTAATCATGAGGAAATAAAGCGTGAATCTGGTGTTAACAACAAAACAAACAATATGAGAACAATTTTCAAGGAGCCTTAAACACACAGGCAGGCTATGTTTTATAAGCAGCATTTCACAGCACTCAGCTCTGCGAGTTTAAATTAGTCTTTGTGAGCATTGATTTGAGTATTCACATAGGTGCTTCAATCAGGGGCACCTATGTGCCTCTGCCCGGCTTATCCATCATCCACTCTCTTTTATCTAACTTAAAGGCATCAATCACTCTCTAAATGACTACCTAAATTTCCTTAATTCACATTTTCTTTTGTCAAAGACTTTTAAATCCTGAGTCCCAGTCTGCACCACACAGGGATCTGTACTATTTCATCTTTACTTCCTTTCTTCCACCTTTTTCCTATCTTTCCTTGCAATCTCTCTCTTTCTGCCCACTGCTCCCTCATCTATTTCTTTCACCTCAAGCAGTTTCACTTGATTTATCGCCACATTTTACACATTCAACCCTTTGCTCTCCACTTTGACGCTCCCCCAAACCCCTTCATTCTTCTTCCTTGTGAGTAGAAAAAAAAACCTTGTTTTCTTTTCTCCTTCCTGAACAGCATGTTCCCCAGCTCAGACACAGTGCAGCAAGGCTCATTCTTACTGCTTGATCCCCATGATCAAAACCACAGATTTTCCATTGTGCTGAGCCAAGACTCCATTACTTTTAACTAGACTACAGTCCCACTGTGGGATGTTTCGGCCCGATAGGAATAGATGAAACCATGCCAGGAGTTTTAGGATGAGGCATTTTGACAGAAGCAGATAAATCAAAACTCAATTCAAGCATAAAGGTATATTTTGACTGTGCAATACTAGTCATTGATCAGAGGCACTGTGAGTGTCTCTCTAGTCAAGCTACATTCTAAACTAGGGAATCACACTGTAAAACAAACAGCTGCAACAAAACAGTTTCTATTGTACTGAAATGACCTTCCTGCTGTAGTGTTGTTTGTCCTGTTACAGACCTCAGTTACGCCCTTGGGAGATTCTTGTCTGCTAAAAGTCAGGCAAGGCTCCAACTTCATTTCCAAAGGTCTTCCAGTATTTTTACTTTTCATCTGATATTCTATGTTTATATTAGATTTGCTATATTTTCATTCATCTTATTTTCACTGTAAAAGAAGTTGATTAAAGGACAATGAACTCATAAAGCAAAGGTTACTGATTTTGTATTTCTCTGTGCACGTAGCTCTGTTTGAGTACATGCAGTTGTGTGAAACACCAGGATCATGGCAGGAACTGTCATGATTATTTTAAGCCTCAATTCACAACGCATTGCTTTCAGCTCTGTGCGTGTATGTGTGTGTGTGTGTGTGTTAAAGGGGCAGCATCTATGTATGCTGTCTGTATGCAAGTTATTTTACCTGAGTGTGCATGCAACACACGCATTATTACGTTGGTTGGACTTTTGTGCACGTGTGTTCAGTGGCTGTGCAAAAACCTGTGTGCACTCGTGAAATGATGCTGAGACTTCCTCATGTGTGGAAATGTCACATCTGCAGATCTTTGTGCCCGTGTGAGAGCAAAAGCCAGAGTGTGTGCTTGTGCACATGTATCTCTCTATGGGGGGGGGGTCTACTTTTATCATGTTGAATCAGTGTGTGAATGTGACTGTGTGCTGTTTTCTGTTTTTCTTTTTTTGGAGGGGGGTGTGTATGTGTATGTCACTGCATGTGTGTACACACATGGTATATGCAAATTGGTGTGTGCCAATGTGTGTGGGTTCATGTGTAAGTGCGCATGTGTGTGTCTTAGTGCGCATGTGCAATCCCCCCAGCGGGAACAATCATCACGGCTCGTGCCCACAGTAGGCAGCCCTCCCCTGGGGGGCCGTGACTGAGGCCTGCCTGACGAGATGCTGCCTGACTGACTGTGGAACCTGGATTCTTGCCTCCTCCCCCAACTCTCACACACACACACATCCCACACACACACACACACACACACACACACACACACACACAAACACACACACAAACACACACAAGTACATGTGGAATAAAGATGAATGCAGAAATACAAAAGTGCATGTTAACCGAGTCCGATATACTGACTGGTGCAGTATATGAGGTGTTACGACACTGCAAGAAACAGGCATTTTACACAAGCATTCAGCCAAATTTAATGGAAACTTTGAATATTGTCAACAACTTGACAGTCACATTTCTGCTTCTGTATCCCTATTCAAGCCGTCGCCATTCATCAGGAACATGTAAAGCCGCAATCTGCTTCAATATGAGACTTCTTCTAGAAGGAAGAAGGAAGATAGGGAGTTTTTGTCGCAGTGTGACTCTTCCTATGCACAATGTATCATCACAGGCTCCACATGGACTCAGATTGTCCCTCCTCTACCGCATGTGTGTGTCAGTATGTTTTGGGTAAGTGTGTGCGTCGTGTTGGAGCATGTGTGCAGGTACATCCACTTGGCGTCCGTGTCTGACTGAGCCACAGTGTGTGAGGCCTGACGCTAAGTCGACATGACAGAAGCAAATAATGTCTGCTCCCGTTATCTTCTCTCCCCCTCGGCCCCGCAGGAACCTTTTAAAGGGCCAAACACTGATGAAATCATACACACAAACCTACACACACACACAGGCATGAATAAAGCACTGATGAACACACCCACTGTGCATATGCATACTGTGTTACACAATACATACACAAACACAAATCTATAAATCAATGAGTTTTAAACGCATAGTGCGAAGTGAAGCACATTAAGCTTATGTAACCTTTTTTTTTAATTTGACAAATAATCTCCTGCACAAAGTCCTCCAATCTCAACACAAACATGCTCCAGCCCACATCACGCACTCTACGGTTTTAGTTCAATAAAAATGGGAAAAGTTTATGAGGTTTGAAAATAAAATACATCTATAATAAAAAGGACATCCATATGTTAGCATGAATAATAGCTGTGCCAACTCAAAGCTACACACACAAGTGCACAGGCACATACATTTGCACACATATGACCTACTTCCTATAGCTGTGACCCAAAAGACCACGACATCTCCTCCAGCACTTTTTTCCGTGTTGAAGCTCCATGTATTTCTAATATGAGGGCATAAACTTGTCTTCTTGTTCCACTCTGCATTGGAAAATCCAATAAAGACCTTTCCTTTTACCTCTTTTGGATTAGTAGTTAATTTATGATTTATTTGTTGTGTTTTATAAACCGCCATATTATTTCAATCAGAGCTTACAGCACAGTTTGTATTTATAACTTGGGCTCTAAAATGAGCCATTCCTATCACAGATGTTCATTTTTTCTGAGCAGGCTTCATACACTGTGTCAGCAAAGTTGGGTGTCCCAGAGGAAGTCACCTCCCAACCTGCCTTCTCCACTAATTGTAGCCATGCTCATCTAGGCGACACGAAGACTGCCCTGACACTACACATACACCTCCAGAATAGCTAACTCTTTTTCCTCTGTTTATTTACATAGCTGTGTACAGAACGCTGCATGGCCAGGCTCCAGCTTATATCAGAGAGCTGCTGAAGCCACATAACCCCAGCAGGACTCTGAGGTCATCTGATCAGGGTTTGCTGTTGGTGTCTCGTACCAGGCAGAAAAACTAAAGGAGACTGTGCCTCTGAAGTTGTTGCTCCTAAACTTTGGAACAGTCTCCTGCTGGAATGTAGAACTGTGGACATTGTTGACATTTTTCAAAAGCAGTTGAAGATCCATCAGGTTAGACTTGCCTTAGTTTAATTTATCAATGTCTGCTTTTATGTCGTTTGTCTGTATTTAATGCAACCTCTGTTTTACCCTTTAGTATTCCATTGTGAAGCACTTTGCGACCTCTGCTCTTGAAAGGTGCTATACAAATAAACTTTACTTACTGTGCAAATCTAAACTTTGGTCAGCACAGAACATGTTGGAATAAAAATGTGCTTCACTGATCCAAAGACATTGTATTGTGGAGAGAATAAGGATACTGGAGATGGCCTTTTTTATTTTAGTACACAATGCTGAAGTTAAATCCACAGACATTTCTGTACCTGTTGTGCCATTGGTGGTAATGATCAGTCAAGGCTTAAACTGTAGTTTTATGAACATGTACCTAAGACAAAAATGATTGTCCCCTGTAATAAGCAGTAAAGTTTCCATTACCTACAGAAGAGGAATCAAAAAGGATGTGACTACCTTTGGGTAACGATATGATTTCAGGTGTGGGAAGGAACAGAAAGATAGTTTTACTATTGTCTTTACAGTTTAGAATGTAATGTTAAAGTTACTTATGGCATCATTTTATTACAACTATCTGTGTGAAGGACAATTATATTCCCCGATGCAGACAAAGAAAAATCCAGATGTTTTCCAAATATTCTCAGAAACTAAAGCTAATATAAATAGAGACAAAACCACGTTGCCTTGGGCGCCGTTGGCCTAGTGGTCTAAGCGCGCCCCATGTACAAGGGCTATAGTCTTCGTCGCAGAGGTCATTGGTTTGACTCCCAGCCTTGACCATTTGCTGCACATCTTCACCGACTCTTTACTCCCTACATTTCCTGTCTCTCTTCAGCTGTCCTATCGATAAAGGCAAAAATGCTCAAAAATATCACTTTTAAATAAAAAAACATGTAGCCTAAGCAACAGTACCACAAGTTAAGTTACAGCTGTGATGAAGTCTCATGCCCTAATAAATGTTACATTCAGGTAAGCTTGATGTCAAAGAGTTGGACCATATCACTGTGTGTATATCAAGCGGCAACCTCCGGTCTCATACGATGAAGCCCATGCGGAAGTGTTATAAACTGCAATACATCGCGAATCCACTTGAGGCTGGCTGCAGAAACACCAGAAACCACATAGACACCAATTCAAAAAAGACGATCTTTGCAGCATTAATAAACATGTTTACAGCCTGGTTCAAAAAGCGGCTTGGCTACAGTAGCTAATTTCTCTATCGGCACACACTGTACGGTGGGTAAATTATTTTCTAACGTGACGGTTCAGAAGATATTATGTTACGAGTTTTTGCCCAAATAAGGACATGACTGACTTGACACCCGGACAGGAACACATAGCTGTTGGCTAGGAGGTTCAAACTCCGCCCCTTTGTGTCACACTCTGCCTGGTTGAGTTCCGCATTTCCAATATGGCTGCCGCCGTCGATTGGCTTCAAAACAGCGATCAGGAACAGATGGGTGACGTCACGGATACTACGTCCATATTTTATACAGTCTTTGGTATATATGGATATGCCCAAGAGCTTTTCAGGTTGTCCACTGCTTTGCCATTTGTAACAACAGAGCTCATGAAAGAGCTTAAATATGCTAATGTACTTTAGCTAAGGCCATTTCCTCATTTTGTCCTCCCATCCCTCTATAGAAGATGATCACATTATCCTGTTTAATGTGCAACAGATGATGTTCCCTTGTTTTTAATCTCGCAATCACTCTTGTGTGATCAGGATAAGCCTCCAGTGTCTATGGAAAACACAGGTTTCATATTAATTGATGGAACACTCCGGATGTTGTACTCATAATTCATGCAAAGTATCATGGGGGCCAGGTCTGAGGTAGATACTGATCATGTGGATTATAAGAGTGTAATTTGATGTAGTAGAAAATATGCCTCTTAAAGGGCAAATAACTGGTAAATACAACAAACTTGTATCTGTAAATGCTTGAACAGATATTGAAAATCTGAATAGGTCCCTGACATGCTGCTCTGAGTGTCTGCTCTTCCTAACCTCCACTCTTCTGGACCTTCCTAAGAGGCCGTGCCCTGTAGCAGGCTGCCCGTACCGATGCCTGTATGTATATACCCAGCTCTGAACCTGTCATCTCATATTCCTGCCTCCGCCTCCATCAACCTGCTTCCAGCCCAGCAACCAGCCAACCAACCAGTATAAGCCTGTTGCTAGGGTAACGGCTGTCTAGGGGATACTTCTTTTGTTTCTTGCACCTCCTTTCCTTCATCCCTCTTCTATTTCTTCCATACTCTCACTCTTTCTATCTCGTTCCCTGTGTCATCATTTGCCCATCAATGTGTCCATGTGCCTCTCAGTTGTCTGTCTTAACCCCTCTCCCCCTTTTATCTGTCTCTTCCTCGGTGCCTTCAGGACAGCTGGACGGTGCCCTCTGACTCAGAATGGTGAAGGAACAAGAACAAAAACGAAAAAGTGAGGTTTTCATGGTAAAATATCACAAAACTCTCTCTCTTCCACTGAAACTCATCTATAAGGAGCATCAAAACGCAGCATTGTCTTAGTCTTTCCATGTTCTTATGTGTAGACCTTCTCCTCTTTGATATATATTCATGCAGTTTTAAAGCTGTCAACACTTAACACTGGGCTAATACAGACAGTTTGTGCATCACCCTCACACCATTGGCATTTAAAGGCTCAGAGATAATGCTCGGTCAGCCCAGTGTGATCCTCTCTGCGTCTTCACTCAAGGGACTCGGCTGTGCGTGTGTGTCTGTGTAGTGTGGTGTGTGTGTATGTGCGTGTGTATGTGTGTATGTGTGTATGTGTGTTTGTGCGTGTGTGTGTGTGTGTGTGTGTGTGTGTGAGAGAGAGAGAGAGAGAGAGAGAGAGAGAGAGAGAGAGAGAGAGAGAGAGAGAGAGAGAGAGAGAGAGAGAGAGAGAGAGAGAGAGATTTCATGTGTGTTGATACTTAATGTGTGCATGAACTATGTGTAATGCACATATATCTTTGTTATAAACATGACTTACAAACGGGGTCACTTGGAATACAATTTAAATCAGGGGACCAACACGGCTCTGAGTTTCTGTTCCCCTGTCACAGTACGTAATGCAGCATGTCATGAAAGCTGCGTCTCATCCGCCATGCTTCTCAGAGCTGTACTTTTTATTGTGTGCTGCTCTCTGCTGGCCAAACAGCAGAATGTCACAGCGAGGTCCTTTTTTATTCTGACCTAACCAGAATCAGAGCAGCATGACATAACCAGCATTTGGAAAAGTGACTCTATTGCCCTTTCAGATATGCACAAAATATCCTGAAAAATTCCTGACATGATCTGGATGAGCTGCACATGTGAACAAAAACATGCCGCAAGTTGACTGTCCAGTGTTATGTCTCTATTTGTGCATTTGAACACGAAATGTTAGCTTTTTTGTTGTAATTGTGAAAAAGCCAATAACCAAAGTTTTAAAAAAAGGAAATCTACAATAACAAATGTAAATGAATCTATTTCCTATCTCTTTAAATGGTTATCAGACATAGACTGTATGAAAACAAGGACAACACTCCCCCAAAGTGAAGCCAAACATTTGAGCTCCCAGTGGTGACTAGGTCAGAAAAGCCTGCCTCCTCTATCCAAACAGTAGAAACATGGTTCAACTTTTAAAAAAAAAATGAAATACACTAACTTACGAGTCACTGAACTTTCTGTAATCATGACTTTCTGCTTCAAATCAGTATCTGTTCTGTTGTGAACTATACTGACCTGAGGGGTCGTTGATGTGCTAAGTTAAATGTGTGCTTTTGCTGCAGCTCCACCAGCCAAACCGCTTCTGTGGTTACCTTGATTTCAAAATATGTGACATCTTTTACATATGAAAAATATTAAAATGATCTGAGTTATTTGTATTTGCCATTTTACTGAATTTTATGGGCTTAGAACAACATAACAGCCTTTGGTAAAACCTCAGAACTGCACTGAAGTCAATAACAGGGCAACTGTGCCAATGTACCATGATCTGGGTGTGTTTGCCTTCTTGCAGTAGTCAATGCTCACACACCTTTTGAATCCATACTCTTCACTCTGACCTTTATACCCCATGTTTTGTGAACTATTATTTGGCTGTTTGTTCTTCATAAAACACACCAATGCATCTGTTTGCTTCATTGGAAACTAAAGCATCCCAGGTGTCTGACATTGGTCCAATAGTGCATGTGTGTTGTTTATATCTGTGTGTTGTTTATATCTCTGTGTGTGTGTGTGTGTGTGTGTGTGTGTGTGTGTGTGTGTGTGTGTGTGTGTGTGTGTGTGTGTGTGTGTGTGTGTGTGTGTGTGTGTGTGTGTGTGTGTGTGTGTGTCTCTGAACCCTTGTCTGTGAATGTCTATCATTCTTTTCCTCCTCTGTAGTGATGTGGGTGAAAACAAGGCTAAAGGTGAACATTGTTGAGCATCAGATTCTGACAAGATCAGTCTAAATGTACGACTGCAGTAAACAATGGCAGCATTTTATTATCTAATGCCATCTTCAAACATCAAAAGAGGTCACCTGTGAGGATGTTCTCCGCCATGACATGGACCTGCACCTCCAGTGAGTGCTTCGAGGTGTAAGTGATCTCAGCGGTGACATGGGTGACCTCGCCAATGAATACAGGAGACAGAAACTCTGTCTTCTCCACCCGAACTAGAGCAGCCACACCGCGATCCTGAGGAGAAGAAACAGCAATCCTTGAACTCATGCAGATGTCATCTGATACTGACTCACTCCCCACTCTCTCTCTCTCTCTCTCTCCCAATTTCTGCTCTATCCACTGTCCTATCCTTTCTTGTTAACAATAGATGTTTACAAAGGGTGGGCCAGATTTTGACATGATAATATATCATCCCCCTGATGTGCAACAGAATTATTATAACACTTTGGTCATGTATCAAAGTTTAATCTAAAAAATAATACACCACACTTAACAGATTTCTCTTTGGATTCAACTTGCTGTGTCACTACTTCATGTTTCCTAAGTGGTGCTAGGTAATGTTGATCCTGCATTTTGCATTCTTTAGTCAATCACATTGTATGACATTGTTCCTCATAGTTGGGCTGTGAAGACAGAGCGCAGTGATCGTTTTCGCATGCCATGAGCAGTATAGGCAAGAAAAACCACTGTCACCTTGTCAATGCTGTACAATGTACCCCCTCTCCCAATTATCTACAGTATGTTACCTGTAGCATACCTGTAGTAACGAGGGTGAGTCTCAGCAATTACACATGAAGCACATGGAGTAGTCTTCACCCTGATGAATCCAGAGCTTAATCACAGTCGACACATATCTAGTTCAGAAGCTTAAAGTTTAACTTTGTTTACTTTGGAGAGTTTCGGCATGTCTACAAACCCCCCAAGAATGAAAAAAATCCATTCTGCCCCTGTTTGATTTCTACACCTTTCTGTAAATGTGTCTAAAACGAGCCGTTTCAGACTTCCGTGTTTTTGTTACGTAACAACAATATCCGGTCTGTCACGGAGTCAGAGCTCGGAGCTTGTTCAGCCCATAGACTATATAAAATACAACTCAACCCTTCCTCCGTTTTTCATTACCTGCACAAATGTGTGCTTAATAAACACAAAGGTCGGTTTTACTCCCCACGTCTGCAGATTTGAAGATATAGTGGATGATTTTTATTTGTCATGGATAAGTGCTAGCGCTAGTTAGCATAGCTACATAGCTACATGTTCATAGCTGTAGCTGTGTACCAAGACACACGTCAACATACTGACAAATAAAACAACAAGAAACACTAAATCTGTGACCGATCCTTCAGAAAGGTCCTGCTGCCTTTCTGGCAGAGGTCGGTTTTACTCCCCACGTCTGCAGATTTGAAGATCTAGTGGATGATTTTTATTTATCATGGATAAGTGCTAGCGCTAGTTAGCATAGCCACATAGCTACATGTTCGTAGCTGTGTACCAAGACACACGTCAACATACTGATAAATAAAACAACAAGAAACACTAAATCTGTGACCAATCCTTCAGAAAGGTCCTGCTACAGGCGCCTCTCCGTCAGGATCAGATTCTGGATCAGATTCAGAGGGTTGAAGTAACGTGATCTGTGAGCAGCCGTGTATATTCAGCCAACATGTAAACATTAGATCAACGTGCTGGAGAGCCGAGACCACATCCACTTCCTGAGGGGGCGTGGTCAGAGAGAAAACAGAGTGTTCTGAGGAAGACTGAAGAAAGGGATTTTTCAGGCAGACCAAAATCTGATTTCAAAGTGTTTTTTTGAGCATAAACTTTAAAGACATGTTTTGGGGACCTCTTAGACCAATATATATTGATGAAAAAAGCGTGACATGTCACCTTTAATTTGGTTTTTATATTTCTCAAATGATTTGAAATTAAAAAAAGTTAATTAATTTTTCAATTCTAACTGTTCAATTTGTCTTCATGAAGCACATACTGTATGTGCTGCAGTACATGTAAATACATATTTAGTCATACATATCATGTGACTGTCTGAATGTCTTATCTGAACAGGACATAATAGTGAACACATTGTTGTAGCAAGTGAGATGACAATCAAATGATGATCATTCTGAATGTCAAAAGTCGGTTAAAGTTCACCAGGTAAAAAGTAACACCAGCACAGAGGAAAAACAAATCTGGGTGAAGCAATACTGAACAAAGACAAACATTAATTCATGACTGATGGGACTCAGAGCTCACATATAACATTGATGAGTGAGGTGGAATCAAAGTTTTCATATAATTAAGAATGTTTTATATCTAATCTATCATTTAAATATTAAAAACAAAAAAACATAGCTATATACTCTTAAGGTTATGATTAAAGGCAAAGATCATCACTTCATGGGAAGAGCGAGAGAATCTCTCTCTTTCAATTTTTTCTATTTGCCAATGTTGTTTCAAGTCTATTTTTTAACTGCAACATTTAATATTTGATCATTTGTAATGCACTCTGCTATCGAAATAAACCTGAGACTTATTGTTTTTCATAGGCAAGTCAAACAGTCATTAATCGCCAACAGTGGTATAATAGAAAAGTCTAAAGTAGGTGCTTAGTGTAGTTGTGGTCTCTTACCCCATTCTGTGTGTTGCAGTGTCGCGTGCTCACGATGCATCCTGCCTCCTCGATCATCTTGAGGATGATGCCCCCATGGACATTGCCAACAATGTTGGCATCATTTGGCCCCATGATCCTGCATTAAAGACAACATTAGTTAGCATCATGTCAGATCTAATTGGAGGATTACAACTTGTGCTACAAGACCTTTCTCTCTATCAGAGTTTTATTACATCCGGTGGGAATAATACTTCTGTTTCGGCTGTATGTTTTGTGTGTTTTTCCCTCCCCTCTTTTCTCTGTCATTGTATTCCCAGCAGGTGAATACACTGTGATGACAATGAGGTTCACCTAGCCTTGAAAAGTCCACTTCTGCCTATAGTGGAGGAGAGGCATTTGAGTTGGGGATTGCTGCCCGTCTGCCTGTCCTTCAGGGGATTTTCCTTGTATGCTTTTGTTATGTTAGAATTTTGTTGATCTTTGTTGAATAGTTAATTATTTCTGTCAGTTTATATAAAACCTCTACCAATCATTGAATGTGACAAACCTAACCTACACTACTCACTGAAAACTTCACTTTTTTCATATTATTATAATTATGAATAATCAAAGATAAAGAGTAAAATATCTTTGAGCTATGATTTCCCCTCAAACAGCAGCTGGTACTATGATGCTGATGTGCAGAAATGAGCCAAAATGTAAGAAAAGTTTAAAGCATGTGTAAAGCAGGTTTCAATGTTTGACAGCTTATCATATTTTCTGGCAAAAAAAAAAGCTAACATATGTAGGATTGTGCGTCTATAGAGTCTGGCACAAAGGAGGAAGTGTAGAAAGCTTCCCAACACTGATTTATAAAACGTGACAGAGTATTTTCAGAGTCAATGGTATGTTCCTTTGAGACAATCCCCAGCCCTCTGTGTCTACCTCATGACTGCACACGGTGTCATTATTACTGTCTGTACACGCGGTCATGTAAATCAGCTGTTTCCGAATTCTTCAGTGTGTCAGTTAAACTAGTTTTACCAGTTACAATCTAATCTGTTTACATACTCTGAGGTCACACACCACACAGGTATGTACAGACATCTGAGTACTCATCAGATGGTTAAACTTTATAGGAATGTGTGTGCGGGAGTGCATGTGTGTTGATTCAAAGCAAAGGTTTCCGTATCCTAACACCACTATTAATCCTCTATTTCACAAAAACTGGGTAATAATATTTAACAATATTGATATGGAATGGGTTTTTTTACTTACATCTTTAAAAGAAACATCTCAAGATCCACTTTAAGCAACTGGAAATGATTTATTTTCCTTTTTGTGATGAAAATCAGAGTACCAGTGACTTCCTCTTAATGAGGAGTCAGAGTTTAGAAATGCCGGGGATTTTAGAGTTGCAAAACATCAACAAAGCAGAAGCCTCAAACCAACAAAGTAGGCATGGTTTCACTCATTCTTACCATAAGACACACAAGTACCTCAGACTTGGATTAGTGTAGACAATGACAACAATACAGTAAAAAATCATATTGCTGTACCCTCGTGTGATTCATGTAGCCTATATGATGCTGTATTCTATAAAAGGACACTCACCTTAATATTACATCTATTATTTACATCAAAGCAACACCATTTTAAAATTGAAATGTTTAGCTATTTAAATAGTAGTAACACATGATGCAGCCTCAAAAATAGCCCAAGTTCAACAATTCTCATGAAACGGTGTGAGTGTTTGTGTGTGAGTCGCATTCATCAGAGATGAACTACCTGCTGAGTTGAACACTTTGCCCACTGAGTAACGCTTTGTAATCCAATTCATATCGCATCCGTCTGTTGGGAGGTCTAATACAAAGCATCTTCACTCTCTGACTGACTCTCTGTCTTTCTCAAACACGCTCCACTCCTAAATGATCCTTACTCTTACATCTGCTAAAATTTTAAAAGGCCCTGACGTTGCTGTAGTGAGTGACGTCATACAGTGTTAACATTGACCCCGCCTCCAACATCATGACTAGTCAGACTGGTTCCCAGCACACCCACTGATTAGTTAGTAATTAGTTAGTGGGAAGTGGTTTGCCAATACAATTTGTCACAACTAAATTTAAGAGCAGTAGATGAGAGACAGAACAACACTAAAAATACCTGACTAAGACTGTGAAAAAAAAAAGAATTCAGTGCAACAAAACCTGTCTTTAGACCAGTTTCACAAAAATACAGTTACAAGTTTTAGAAAGTACCCCTTCCAGTTAAACAAACCTGACCACACCTTTGAGGCCGCTGCTGTTCTAAAAGACAAGGAACTCAAATATAGTAAAAAGTTCAGGTGTTAGACTTAGACCAATAAACAGAGGCCTAGTATTCTACACAGCAATCCTGCACTCAGCTCCAACCCTCAGCCAATAACTGTTTGTCATCCCCACCTTCTTCTCCCACATTTCTGACTCTATCCACTGTCCTATTAAATAAGGCAAAGGTAGAAAACATAAGTACACAAAAAAGTGTGCAAACTAAATCACCCACCAAGCTCACATACTGAGATAAACATGCACCAGTTCATTATTTCTTAATTAAACAGGACAGTGACAATATTAAAATACAGTACAATCATTAACCTCAGCCAGGGGAGAAACTGTATATGTGAATTGTTTACAGTCATACAACAGCTAGCATTCAACTACCTCCCACCTCTTTCTATGAGAAATGATACCTTAATGTTAGCTTAAAATTTACTGACTGTTGCCAAACACAAAATAATATCCTTCTCACTCTCTTTTTTTTTTTATGTCATCCCAGCAGACAATAAACTTTTTATGTACACTTGTGTGTTAGTATGAATTTACCACAAAATCATGCTTTGTTGGCTTGTGATTCAACGGTACCACCTTCATATGTTAAAACAAAGACCAGCAGCTGTAATGGTTAGCTTACTTCATTCACATCACATAGTTGAAGTCTCAGTGGTTAGGCAGGTTAGTCATCAGCAGCAATATTGTATCCTTCATACAAGTACATTTAGATGACTTTGTTGGACCTAACTATTGCTCAATAATACAGTGGCTGATTTCTCATGCTAGCTGTTATCTGAGGGTAGTAACTGAATTATCTTTTGTTCCCTCTTTAAATACTACACACTGCTCCTATCAATGCTACACACCGTACCTTTAAATACTAAACGTTGTACTGTTAAGAACTACGCACTGCACATTCAAAAATTACACACTGTACCTTTAAATACTACACACTGTACCTTTAAATACTATGCAATGCACCTTACAATTATACACACTGTAAGTTTCAATACTACACACTACTCCATTGAATAATACACACTGTATCTTTAAATACTACACACCGTACCTTTAAATACTACACACTGCACCTTTAAATTCTATAGGCTACACTGTATCTTTAAATACTACACACTGCACCTTTAAATACTACACACTGCACCTTTAAAAACTACACACTGCACGTTTAAAAACTACACACTGTACCTTTAAATACTAAACACTGTACCTTTAAATACTACGCAATGCACCTTAAAATTATACACACTGTAAGTTTCAATACTATACACTGCTCCATTGAATAATACACACTGTATCTTTAAATACTAGACACTGCACCTTTAAATACTACACACTGCACCTTTAAATTCTAAAGGCTACACTGTATCTTTAAATACTACACACTGCACTTTTAAATACTACGCACTGCACCTTTAAATTCTATAGGCTTCACTGTACCTTTAAATACTACACACTGCTCCTTTGAATAATACATACTGTATCTTTAAATACTACGTACTGCACCTTTAAATACTACACACTGCACCTTTAAATATGCCTACTACACACTACTCCTTTCAATACTACACACTCTACCTTTAAATACTATGAACTGCTCCTTTAAATACTACACACTCTATCTTTACTACATACTGCACCTTGAAATACTACACACTGCACCTTTAGACACTACACACTGCACCTTCTGACACTACACACTGCACCTTCTGACACTACACACTGCTCCTTTGAATGCAACACACTGTACCATTAATTACTACACACTGCTCCTTTAGACACTACACACTGCACCTTCTGACACTACACACTGCTCCTTTTAATGCAACACACTGTACCATTAATTACTCCACACTGCTCCTTTAAATACTACACACTACACCTTTAGACACTATGCACTGCACCTTTAAATACTACACACTACACCTTTAGACACTATGCACTGCACCTTTAAATACTACACACTGCCCCTTTAGACACTATGCACTGCACCTTTAAATACTGCACACTGTACCTTTTGACACTACACACTGCTCCTTTGAATGCAACACACTGTACCTTTAACTTTTAAAGTATATCTGTGGTTCTCCTCTGTCCTATCCATGATATCCAGATCATGGTACTTCAAATTGTGAACTTTCACTGGTTTACTGAATTTGGTCTTTTCAGTTGCTGATCTATTGAGAGGCATTGAAATGATAAACTTATGGAACTAGAATGACCAATTCCCTAAGTTTGTAAACGTCAGTGTATGCAACTTCCTTTCTATTACTACATCCAACCCTGAGCATGATAGCAAAGTCAAATGATCACTGTGTAAATATTATAAAAAACAGTAAGTTCTTGTATTAGCACAGTTCTTTTTACCTGAGTAACTGATCATGTACTTATTGTTTTTTTTATTAATGCTTGTACCTTAGTTCAAGTAATATTAGTGACGTGTTTTCCTATTGTAGAAAGTCTTACCATGCAGACAGAGCTGTTATCTGACAAAGCTGTACAGCTCCCCCTACTGTTGAGCAGCTGCACAGCAATATCTGCAAACTGCAGGAATATGAAACCTATTCATTGCAAATGTATTTCAATGAGTCATTTCCACTGCACTAGCTGTGCAACCTTTGAAACCGCTACTTCCTTTGTATTCTTATTGCTCTTTCTCTGACTGTAATGTTAGGGGGGGATAACAACAAGGAAGCAGCTGGCTAATAGCACATTGCGGATAAACTACTAACAAAAGCCAATATGCCCAAGCTTTCGCAATGAAATACAACTTTTCTGTTAGTTTTGGTGAAGTGTTGGCGACCATGATGAGTCCTATTTAAGCGAGTCAGTAATGTGCTAATCGTAGTGAGGTCATAACATCCGACATGCTAATAGGCACTCTGCACCTCTGCCGGCAGCATAGGCGAGATAAAAACGTGTCGTTTGATAGGCCAGACGTAAACTAATGTCATTTTACTGATAACCAGCAGACTTCAGACTGTGTGCATTCAGACTATACTCTACTGAGTATAACTGTGGGACACGAAGCGGATTATCTGACTGAGGGAAGAAGCGATGACGCTGGTAGCCTCGCTTTCCTCGTCACTTGTCGACCACCAGCACGTTCTTAACACACGAGGTTTCCTCTCCCTTTATGTTTCCTATTAAACGTCCTTCTCTATGGTCCTACCTGCATAATTGAAGTGTGGATGCTGCCTCACGCGTCCGCGCCGGTACCGACATTGTGACGATGAGGATGCGGAGGTCTCGGGGTTTGTAGATCTCGTATTGCAGCGAGATCTGAGTGATGTGACGGGAAACCAGACCTCTCCAGCGTCCGCCAGCAGCCGTGGTCACAGTTTCTGTCAGAAATGAGTCATCTGTCAGAAATATTCACATGAACTCTAAAATATATTTTATGTAACGTGGTCACGTTTTTTTTTTTAACAGTTCATACAGCGTGTCTGTAACAAGAGGAGCCTTTATTGCAGCCCTATTCAATTAGCGGCCCGAAAGCAACCCTCGAGTGGCCCGAAAGCAACTGCCGTGTGATTGTGACTTGGGTCCGGCAAGAAAAAACTGTGCACACTATGTTTGTTGATTATATGCACTGAAGTTGTGACTGTCTCAGATGGGACCAAATATGGACAGGGACAAACTGTGTTTTTTGTTCTGAAAGTTGCTGTTAAGCAAGTTACTTTTTTATGCACTTTCAGATGTGATCAAAACAAAACAGGGTGTTCCTAATATGCACTTTGTTTTTTTTTTGTTCATATGCACCTGAACATGTGCTTGTATTTACCTGTCAAAATGTGTTGAAGTTATGTGTTTGATATGTAAAATTTAAAGAAGCAGTATTTCAGCATAGGTTTAGTTTAAGTACTGCTCTTTTATTGTGTTTACGCCCCTTTGGTTGTGGCAATATGTTAATAAACATCCAGTGTGTCTGTTATCTTATCTATTCGTTTTTCTTTTAAATGGTTAACTTAGTTAACAGCTCACTATCTGCTAAAAATGTCCGGTCCAGCTCATGTACTTAGTCAGATTGTTTTTTATGATATATGCTGCTGACCTCTTGGCCAGGTTACCCTTGTGAAAGAGATCCTGATCTCAATGGATTGTTTACCTGTTTAAATAAAGGTTAATAGAAAAAAAAAATGTAATCCGGCCAGACCAAATATTTAATTGAATAGCCCTGCTTTATTGGATACAGTCAACATAATAACTAGAGGTTGGCTGGGATGGAGTGGCCTCTGCCTCTAGGTTGCCGACATGGGGACGAGAAAGGGCGACGAGGATAGAAACCAGAGCAGATTCATCACCTGCATCCGTCGGAAGAGGGCAGCAGAGACCGCGTTTACTTTACTGCATAATCCACACAGGCGCAGTATTTCATGTCACCTGTTATAGGCGCATTTGACCATTGACCACACAGTCAAATCCGGAGCAGTGTTTAACGGTTCATACTTCTGGCCTATATGTGCTGGACAGATGGGTTGCACAGTTGTTGTTTTTTTGTTGATAGAACAAAGAGATTTTCTGTGTGAACAGCAGAACATATTTGCTGCACCAAAGCAGGTGCCACTGTCCTTATTTTTCATATAAACCAAGTTACAACTATACAGCCTATAAACAGTTTTCTTTGGGTTTTCTTTCTGTAATTTGCGCCATAATTCTATAGGCTACCATTATGCTCCGTGTGAGGCTGTGTTATATTTATTGTCGGTGTCTATTTTTTGTCTCTTTAACACAGGGCACATTGTGTAATGTTCCGTGTCTTTCCTTGAAGTGTTTTAGGCTGTGAAATATTCGACATTATGCGTCAGGCTATGTTCTGATGAATGACCAAAAAACGTAACAAAGAACAAGACAAGATTTAACCACGAAAATGCAGTTTATTCATTTTTATATAATAACATATGTACAACATTTGCTGGAAATAGCAAAAATCAATCACACCTCAACAGAGATACTGATACAGACATATAACATGTCTACAAGTTCCATCTGCACAGAATGAAATGTTCTGTGCAAATTCATACATAATGACCCTTTGGGTCTTACAGGGCTGTTTCAACGGCCCTTATTACTTAGTCCGCGAAGATGACTAAATATTTAACCGATACATACATGCAGATTTAAAGAAATACGACTATCTGAATATATCAAATGATACAGGACAACAGACTCGTGCGCGATAATGTAAGTATATAATACTCAACCGATACGATTTAACGATGAATTCTAGCTTTTCATCAACAATAAGAAGCGGTGAATCACTGTGAATATTTACAAGTGATGCAGTTTAGACATGTAACCTACATGTGAAACACTTTGCAGTCTTTCAAATACTGTCGGAAGACTCGGACCCTGAAGAAATCTACCAGGGTCTCCACATGGGTGCGCCCGCAGCCTGCGGTACTGGCTGCGCGCTGCTGGGATTCACAGCGCTGCTGCTTTCCAGTCTGGAGCTGAAGCTTGATTTCAGGTTTTGAAGTCTCTTCTGTATCTGAGGGAAGGCCTTGGAGCTGTGGGCACAGCATTTCAGGCAAGTTGGTGTGATGGTGGCGGGCGTGGAACGCTGGATGAATTCGTTCACCCGCTTGCACGCGTCCTGATCCAGGCTCGTTTTGGGGAGCAGAGCGGAGACGCGCTGGATGCAGGCTTTGTAACCATCTCTGTAGTTATCTGCGAAAATCGAAAAGGAAATGAAATGTTATGTTCGTGCTTCTAAAGGAGTAAGGCTCACATTTTCATGAATTTGGAGTGTTAGACAGGCAGAACCATAACTCACCTTTGTTGTTAACAGGGGGAATGTCGCTGAGGAACCTCACAGTCATTTCTAAGATGTCGGCTTTCTCAAGCTTAGAATAGCGAGTTTTCTGCAAAAAAATAATAACAAAAACAATGTCAAACACGTGCAATCAAATGCCTTAACTTCAGCACATCTGAAAAAGTTATTTCTGCATGAATTAAAACCCTTAAAACAACTTACATCTCTGCCTGTGAGGGGAAGGATCAGATTTTTCAAATGGTCAAGGCTGTCGTTGATACGGGCGCGTCTTCTTTTTTCCATCAAAGGTTTCATAGTCTGAAAGAAAAAATAAACAATTTAGAATTCATTCAATCCACCAAGTGTAGAAAAGCCGAGTAAATATCAAAGATAACGAAGCAAAAGTAAATCAATTCGCTTACCTTTCGGAGCTCAAGAGCCTCTTTTCTTTTGGCCACAGTAAGCCTTGGAGCAAAGGACTGGAGAGATTCACATGTCATATTTGGAGACATTTTCTGCGTCTTCTTTGTGCTAGAGAAGTGTTTAGAACACAAGTCAGCGAAGATGTGCCTCTAACGGCCACGGGCTGCGGTATATATGCAGGTCCGTGGCGTCGGTTTTCGTGCGTCATGGATACGCCCCCAAGCGCATGCAACGATTTGGAGTGGCCAAATATATGATGAAAACAACACAAAACCATTAAATTTGGGAAGATAACCATCTGTCCTTTCCACTAATCCATGCGTGACTACTGCAGAGCGTGTCTGCATTATGATCCATCAAACAAAAACTGTCCAGAAGCTCCAAAAAATATGGGCACAGACGCTTAAAGTTTGGACGCTCCGAATACTCATTCACCAAATACGACGTCTACAAGCGTTGTATTTTATATTACATTTAAAAGCACACACTAAGGTTATTTTTTAATATAGCGGATGGAAAATGTTCGTAAAATGCAAGGCGCATGTGATTAGCCTACTGCTGATAGTTACGCGGGTAATTACGCACCGCTCTTTGTTGGCTTGGAATGAAAGGAGAGATACTTGTTTATTTATTCCTTATCTTGTGAAGCATAACAAACTAGACCTACATTAAAACGAGTTTTTGAACAAAAATAAATGATTACATTGTGAAGAATTGTCAGCCTGCTAGTTGCCTCATGCTGTATAATGTCGACAATTTGACCTTGCCTATATTTAAAGCTTTATTTTTTTTTAATTACAAAAGCTATAGTTAAGTTTGATACAATATATTAAATTAGACATGATCTTAAAATAAATGTATACACTTGGAACAACAAGGTGCAATACATACATCACTGGCATAGGGGTCAGGCTTGCGTGTATGGAAAATTGCACAGAGATACAGACTCTTTCTCAAATCTCATACCCAAGCCACGCTACTTTCAAATAACATCTGCTCTTACATTTTGACAACAATAGTTTTGCATATGACGTTTTTCTGCTGTTTCTGCCCAGGGGGAGTCTCTACCTGTAGGCTGTATACTATGCTGCTGCCAACGCCTCACGCAGGGCGGTGGGGGCAGGAAAACAGAGGGAGGGTGAGAGTGCATGTGCTTTAGTGACAATAGCCAGATTCAAATAAGAATAGAAAAAGATCATGGGCTTTGCCTTATTGGTGATGTTAATTTTAAAAGTTTTATATGTAGACTTGGAGAGTTTAATAACCTATCATCGTGCTCTCGTGGTGGGTAAAAGTAAAACTTTGGGCAGAATTATGACTCTCCTAATTGAACAAAAACCAGAAAGACATGACAGCCCATCAAATACCACTGCACTCAGGGGAACCACGCGCGCCGCACGCGCCACAGTGACCAGATGGCTGTCTGTTACCGAGCCTTCAACCCCACCTCCCCAACTCCATCCATCGGCCCCCCACCCCCCACACGCCCCACCTGCTCTGCACCAGCATCCTATAGAGCCTGTCTCCCTGTCTCACCATGGACCCATGCATCTCTCGTCCATACGCACGCTCACACACACACTGTATTGCATGATCTACTTTTTTTTTTGTAACTTCACGCGCACGACACATGATCTCGACGCAGTTTTAGCGTGGGTACCCCATCTGTAAGTGTCTCATGGGTTCAACTGAAACAAACCATCCTCCCCCCCCTGTTTGGAAACTATGCTGCATTTGTCTATATCAGCTTGTCTCCAGGATATTTTGGCGTCCAAGCTATCATGATATGCTTTTTTATCAATATTGTATGGTGATGACGAAACACAAAGCGCAATCTGTTGATAGAAATTGAGATATTGGTCTAGCAGAGCAGAATGTCTGTCTTTGTGAAAAAACGCTATAATTTAAATCGTATAGCGTATAATATCAAATTCACACACCTGAAAAACACACACTGAGGCGTCTTTATAAGCATACAGCTGAACTTTTATCCTGATATGGTGACAACGACCCTGCACAGAATTTAAAATAAAAACATGTTTAATAAATAGGAATGAAATCACCACCAAGGAAGTCTGAGTTATAAATGTTTCAGTGAAAATGGAATATGAATGTTTGCAACAAATTATTTGGGGTTTGGTTAAAAAAAAGTTTCAACATTTTTAACTTTCAAGAGACACATTCAACATTGGTAGGATGTGAGGACCATTATGTAGACATTGTATTGTTTTGTTTTTTTACATCAACGAAGCGATGCACTAACCAAAGACTAGAAGGCACACTTGCTGCACGCGCCCCTCTCCGCCCCTCTGGGATGCAGGGAGGATGGAGAGGGTGGGGGTTGGGCGGAGGTGCACTTCTTCTCCGTTCCACTCTTACGGTTAGAGTCCTCTTTTGTCTTTTAGAGCAAATTCAGCGTCGGTAACCCATCTGTGCTGGCCGGATAACAGGGAGCCTTTGTCTGAAAATGTTTCGACACTTCATGGGAATTAAGAATCACACGCGGACTGATGGGGGAGGATCAGCAAACGGGACTTCTGTCTGACACCTGAACTTTTGCAGCAACGTGATGCGAGCAGAGGGAAAGCGGCTGCTTCTGTGTTTTTCCCAGCTACACAATAGTTTACGTAAGATATCCCGATAAAGCAACTGTGAGCTGAGCTTGATCGACTTATTGAACATTATCAGGTCTAAAGTGCTCAAATTACCAACTGAAAACACTAGATTTCTGGAACGCGTAATGGCAGCAATTTTACGCAGTGCTCTTGTTGAAACAAAATGCCCTATTCTATTGTCTTCAGTGCCAAGCCACAAGCCAGGCATCACTCATTGAGCTTGGGTCGTATAGTGGCGTCGTTATGCCTCCATGATATTGAAGCCACTCTTCTCCTCTATAAAGATCTGTTACTGTTGTATTTTGTCTCAGAAGTAATTGAAACATTCAGAAAACTGCGCAATGCAATTGCAAATACGTTCATATCGAATGTGAAGGAAGCTTAAAGTAACGCATTTGAGCAAAGTATCCAACTGCATGTCTGTTTCAGAAGGGTGTGTAGGTTGCAGCAGCAAACTGTCTTTTGTTTTAACTGCAGCTTCCACGAGAGCCACTCATCCCATCTCCTGACAGAAAACATTCAGTTTTCTCAGTTTTTAAACTTGATCAATATACCATCATGGTCCAGCTGGAAATGTGTTATAACTAATCTTATTCAAAGTACAATCAGAAGCCAAAACATGCAAATACATTTGACCCCATTGAAACTTATATAAAAAATATTGCAACAAGATCACCATTTCCCAGGATTGAGGGAATGGCCAAAATAAAAAAGAAGCAAATATTCTCAACCAATCAATCAATCAGTCAATCTTTATTTATATAGGGACAAATCTTAACAAACGTTATCCCAAGATGTTTTACAAAAAGAGCAGGTCTAGACCATACTATGTTCTATTATTAACAAGGACCCAACATCAAGGCAGGATAAGATCCAGACCCATTTTACAGACAGGACTCTGTCTTATCTCATCTTAATCCACCATGAGTAGGGCACTTTGCAGTATTTAGCAAGTTACAGCAGCAAGGAAAAACGTTCTTTTTACATGCAGAAACCTCAAGCAGAACCAGACAGCCATAGACAGTCATCTCCCCCAACCGAGTTGGGGTTGGAAAGAGGGATGGAAGAGAATAAGAAAGAGATGATAGTGGTAAGACAGATAGCAGTAGCTTTAGCAGCTGGAGTCTGGGATGTCCACGACAACGATCCAGAGTAACCTACGAGAAAAGAGAGCTCAAGGACACTCAGAAAGATCTATGATTTTGTGTATTAAACACCAGGCTTCAAAAACTGCAGCTCCTGCAACTCTCATAATGTCAGTAGGAGCTTTCAATTTACCACATATTCTCTTAAATGCCTGCTTTCACATATCTCCAGTCTCAAGAGATATCTTTAAATATATTTTTCTTTGTCTCAGGCCAAGTTGAAATAACTCTGATGATGTTCTCATGTCTCAGTTCACTGAGTTGGACACCAGATATTTGAACTCTATTACAACCCCTGTGTTGTAACTTGTATTCATAAAAGCCAAAATATTTACAGTATTGGCCATTAATATTGGTAATGATTGTTGCTGCTGTTGGCTCTATTGTATGTCATTGACAGCAAATCACAGAATAAAATGTGTTTTCTGTTTAAAAAAGTACAAACGTAGGAAGACGGCAAGTACTACTCACCCATATTTTAAGTATTGAATATTAATTTTCATATTTGAATGTCTTGGTGTTTTTTACAATTCGAAAATATATATTCAAATTTAGAATGTTATTTGACAGCCCTGGCAGTTTTCAGGTTGTTTTTGAAGGTATTCTTAATGGATTGTGCTGTTTAGTTTCTCAAATGTAACTAGTCTGGTTAGATACCAACAACCAAGCAACCAACAGCATTTAATGTCTAAACTAGAAAAGACCAACCTACACTGAATGTAGTCTGGAGGGATAGTAATCTGGGGCCTGGATAGATGTAACTTAGCAAAAGAGATTTTTTACTGGTGTGTGTGTGTGCATGTGTGTTTTTGCTGAAGGCTTATTCGTTCTGTCTTGAGGATGTTGAGGCCGAGGAGGCAATCAGGGAGCAGACGACACTGGTAATCTTCCTCATAAAGAAGGAAGGTGCAGAACCCACAGATCCCCTGGAAGATGTTGGAATAATCATAGAAGGAGTGGAAGTGCTTCATGATCTTGGTAACACTGCAAGTGCACTCGCCATTTTATTTGGCCTCATGTACTCATTGGACTTGAGCTACCCAACAACCCTGATGTACACATTTAAGGTTCTACAAAAACTTGTGATGGAACTGATTGGCACCCACCTCTCAACAAAGGCTCAAGTGCTAAAAAAACAAACTGTTTGAATGAACAATTTAGACAAGACATGACAAGTGGAGTGTGGAGCATCAAATACCTTTTTGTGGAACGCAAAAGAGGCACAGAGGAACGCTTGGAGCAGGGGTTTTATCCCAAATCATTTAACAGAAAATAAATATTTTTGGATGTGCAGGTTGAACTGATATACTTAGAAATGGAATGGTCTTAGTTTCAAATGATTAATGTCTGAATATGTTTTAACAGAATTTCAAAATGTTCTCAAAAGAGAGAGAATGATGGTAAACTATGAGAGAGGCTGTATTTTGTTAGATCAGGGGTAAATAACAGTTTGTCTTTCTCTCCATTTCACTGCAATTGGAGTGAATTGGAGGGCAGTAAGAGATATATTGAGGGTTGTGGCAACAATATGAGGGTGAGAGAAACCTTAAGAGTGACATATGCAGTAAAGGTGTGAGAACATAGAGCAACAGTCACAGGCACCAAATTAACGTCCAGATTTTAAGTTACTGTTTGTGATCTATTTAGCATAACATGTTGATATAAACACGTAGCCCTGTGTTGAAAATGTTCATTCCCTTGCTAAATGTGTTGCAGTCCCGGAGTTTTTCTATATTTGTTTTGTATTGTCAAATTAACAAAACTGCACACTAGGATTTTGTTTACACTGCTGAAGTGGCAAGGAGAAAAAAGGCAATTTGTTTACTTTATTATTAATTTATTCTATTTTTTTGAGTATTTCCGACGTGGCATATAACATTGGCGCACCTTTTTATGTAGATAGTTTGAAATTATCTATATTTTGAAAATTCTTGATTTTTTTTATTCATTTAAAAGTTACAATTGGATTACATTTTACAAACTAAAATTTTCAGCTATAAAATATTTCATTTTACAGTTTTTTGTTAAAAAAAAAAAGTTCATATTTAGCTTCTCTGTGTTGGGGTGGTACAGGTCCCGTAAGTTTCAAATTTCTTTCAATTTCCTTTAATTTGGCATGTCTGTAAAATGTAGTGGTGGACAGAGATATATTTTATGATATAAAGTGAAATAACTGCAGAAGAATACCACCATCATACCATTTACACATTTTTATTTAGAAACAAGGGACATACAAAATCTTGAGATGCTGAGAAATGCTTTCTCAGAGAACAGTTCTACAAGGTAATCGAATCGTGTGTACCATTTAGTCATACAAGTTCAAGGTTTTAAACGTGTGGAAGTTCAGCTGATGGTTGTTATAGAGTTGAAAGGTAAGGCTGGCAATTTTCAATATTTTTTTTCTTCCATCCATCCATCCATCCATCCATCCATCCATCCATCCATCCATCCACCCATCCATCCATCCATCTTCTTCCCTGTATCCGGGTCTGGGTCGCGGGGGCAGCAGCCTCAGCAGGGAAGCCCAGACACTCCTCTCCCCGGCCACTTCCACCAGCTCTTCTGGGAGGATACCGAGGCGCTCCCAGGCCAGCTGAGAGATATGATCTCGCCAGCGTGTCCTGGGCCTTCCCCGTGGCCTCCTCCCAGACGGACATGCTCGAAACACCTCTCAAGGGAGATGCTCGGGAGGCATCCTGACCACCTCATCTGGCTCCCCTCGATCCAGAGGAGCAGCGGCTCTACTTTGAGCCTCTCCCGGATGTCTGAGCTCCTAACCCTATCTCTAAGGCCGAGCCCAGCCACCCTGCGGAGAAAGCTCATTTCGGCCGCTTGTATTCGCAATCTCGTTCTTTCGGTCACTACCCACAGCTCATGACCATAGGTGAGGGCTGGAACGTAGATTGACCGGTAAATTGAGAGCTTTGCCTTCTGGCTCAGTTCCCTCTTCACCACAACAGACAGGTACAGCCTCCGCATCACTGCAGACACCGCCCCGATCCGTCTGTCAATCTCGCGCTCCCTCTTCCCCTCACTCGTGAACAAGACCCCAAGATACTTAAACTCCTCCGCCTGGGGTAAAAACTCTCCTCCGACCCCGAGAGGGCAAGCCACCCTTTTCCGACTTAGCACCATGGCCTCAGACTTGGAGGTGCTGATCCTCATCCCTGCTGCTTCACACTCCGCAAACCGTCCCAGTGCAAGCTGGAGGTCACTGTTCATTGAAGCCAATAGAACAACATCATCTGTAAAGAGCAGAGATGGAATCCCAAGGCCACCGAACCGGACACCCTCTGCCACTTGGCTGTGCCTAAAAATTCTGTCCATAAAAGTTATGAACAGAACCGGTGACAAAGGGCAGCCCCCGTGGAGTCCAACCCCAACTGGGAACGATTTTGACTTACTGCCGGCAATGCAAACCAAACTCTGGGTCCGACAATACAGAGACCGAATGGCCCGTAGCAACAGGCCATCCACTCCATATTCCCGGGGGGCCCCCCAAAGGATACCTCGGGGGACACGGTCTTAAGCCTTCTCCAAATCCACAAAGCACATGTGGACTGGTTGGGCAAACTCCTATGCCCCCTCCAGCACCCTCCCGAGGGTGTAGAGCTAGTCCAGTGTTCCACGGTCAGGACGAAAACCGCATTGTTCCTCCTGCATCCGAGGTTCAACCAACAGCCGGACTCTCCTCTCCAGCACCCTAGAGTAGACTTTTCCAGGGAGGCTGAGGAGTGTGATCCCCCTATAGTTGGAACACACCCTCTGGTCCCCCTTCTTGAAAAGGGGAACCACCACACCCGTCTGCCACTCCAGAGGCACAGTCCCCTATGTCCATGCTGCCTTACTGAAGAGAGCAACCGAGCTTGTTCCCTGTTCAATATTTATCTAGAAGTAAACTCTTAGCTTACAAAACTGTAAGCAGAATAACAGAAGAGTGCTCTCACTATATAAGAACTATGTAGGTATAAAACCAGAAACTAAGTAGTAAAAAAGTCAACAAATATCACACATCGAACATTTCTCTTTTGGTGAACACTCAGCTTCTGCACTGCATGCAGAAAAGTATTAAAACATTGATCCAAACCGAGTGTCTCTTGCAGCACATGGCATTGTAAAGGTTGGTCACTCCAATGACTATAAGGGGTTTCCTGTGCATTTGTGCAGGGGCCATACTTACATCTAGTTGTATCAACAAGGAAATCTATGTGGCCTGAACTACTCTGGCTGGACTGATTAGTTGGACACTATTTTACTTGATGTTTCAATTAAAACTGACATTTAAGTTGAACTGACTTGAGAAAGTGAGCTGAGGTAACTAAAACCTAAAATCCCTTTTTACAGTGTAGAGATGGTAGAGAGCAAGATGGTAGGCATTCTTTCTTTCTTTCTTTATTCAGATCCCCATTAGCTGCCACTAACGCAGCAGCTACTCTTCCTGGGGTCCACAATTATTAGAGTGCAACTTTATCAGGATATCTTGGGATAATATGAAATAAATCCTTTCAAATGACCTAACAAAAGTGAACAAAAAGTGTGAAAGACAGTGAAAGAAGTGTGTCACTTTTTTGAAAACAATATCCAGTTTTTGACTTTTGGAATATAAAAACTGAAAAATGTTTTTTCTGAAGTAAATGAGAGAACGTGAGTGGGCTCCCTTTACATGCACGAAGCTTGTTCCAGCAGTCCCAGACAATTGCATCTAACATTGATGTGAAGTTTACCATGATTCTTTCAGACACTGATTTCTTCTTTAAAGGACCTGACTGCAACTTGCAATGCAGTCAGATCTGTAAACTGTGATCAGGAAAATCAACATTTTCCACAGACCAATTTATCTATGCTCAAATAACATTTCATCCAGGGAGCCTCTGCTTTTGGGTCACTCTAGCTAGCTCCTTTTTCTCCCTGGCTGAATCCTCCATATGCCTGAACATCCCCCCACCCCACCCCCACTTCCCTCCACTGTCTAGTGGCAGAAGCTCTGCTGGGGCAGAGGCTGCTGGTTTGTTGAATATGCAATTGTAGTTGGTCTGACATTGATCTCTATGTAGCACCAGTTTCTTTCAAGAGATTACGATTTTTTTCAATTACTTGTTTGGGTTACAGGGTAGCTTTGCAACTAGTGATCAGTTTTCAGGTAAAAAAAAGAATATTGAACAACAAATCAACCATTGGCTAAATGTCTGATCTACTTTGTGTTTTTAGGTTGAGGCAGATATTTGGGCTGCACAGTGGTGCAGTGGTTGGAGCCCTTGCCTGCCCAGCATGATAGGAATCCCAAAATCTATGTGGAGTTTCCATGTTCTCTCTTGGTACACCGGCTTCCTCCCACAGTCGAACAACATGCTTTTTAGGTGAACTGGTAACTCTAAATTGTCAGTGTTTATGAATGCTTCAATGTCTCTACATGTAAACCCTGTGATAGGCTGACCACCTGTCCAGGGTGTACCCCACCTCTCCCCCAGTGACAGCTGGGATGGGCTCCCTCTCAGTTTTTGGGGTTGATAGCAGTAACGTGATAACTGTTTCAGATGAGTTGCTGTACTCCTGCTGTAACAATAACTGTTGCCCTGTGGGTTTATATGATATAAATTGTGGGATCTCAGATGTCCCATTTGGACCAGAAAACTGCCCCATAAAAGATACAAAATCTTGACTCTGAACAGACAGTAAAAGCATACTGACAACTAGCTGATATCTAATACTAAAGAGCAATTTAGCAGAAGATACACCTGTCATCCATAACAGCATGGCCACTGACAGGTGAGGTGTTACGATGTCCCCAGTCAGTGGGTGGGATATGTCAGGCAGCAGATTAACATTTTATCCTCACAGTTGATGTGTTGGGAGCAGGAAAATCAGGCAGGGGTGAAGGTGTGAGGGTCTTTGAGGGGGGCACATTGAAATGACTGGTTGTCTGTGTCAGACTATTTCTAAAACTGCAGCTTTGGTGAGATGTTCTCCAGTGGTCAATACTTACCAAAGGTATTCCAAGGAAGGAAACCAGAAACAAAGAAATGGGCAGCTGCATGCACATGGGGAGTGAAGACTGGCCTGGATGTTCGGGCCTACAGAAGAGCTACTGGAGTTACATTTGCAGGAAAAGTTCATGCTGGTTCTGATAGAAAGGTGTGAGATTAGTAGAATTGCAGCTTGTTCTCTATGCTGGCACAAGTGGACCAGTGCAATAAATAGAGTTAGGTAGCCAGAAGTTCAAGGTGTTGACTTGGTCTCCAAAGGTTGACTTGGACTGAAATCTGATCTTATTCCGATCAAGCATCTGTGGGATGTGCTGGGAAATCTAATCTGATTCATAGAGGCCCCACCTTGCAACTTAAGCCTGGCACACATTCATAGATTTTTAAAATCTTAACAGATTTTGAAAGTGTGAGATGCCCCATACATGATGACACATAATGACAGATTAGACAGTTTTTAGTGTGTGGTACGCAATGATGTGTCCTACACAACACTCTACACACTAGCAGATTCCTTTCACCAACCACCAGAGTCCAGAATCTCAAAACTGCATATGTTGCCAAATCTCTTATGGTCAAGCGTGACTTTAGAGTAAACCAACATGGCAGATGATTGGATGTTTGTCAACCTGCTTTGCTATTTGGTACATCTATTGCAGTTGCAATTTCTGTTCAACTCCTCTCCTTGTCCTTTAAATTGTGATATGTTTTACGGGACACTTTGTATAACACCTCTGTTGTTGCCACAAACAACAAGTTGGTCCTCCATTTCTGACATCCATCCAAGTATAGTCTTTGTGTATACTTGTTTTACCACGGCTGCATTTGTTGTGCTTCCTTCCTCTGTCAGCATGTTTCCAGCTGTTTTATGTGACAATTTACAAGGTTTCCTAAAGGTTTCACCCACATAAAAGGGTTTCTGGTTATAAATGTTGAACTCTTTTTATATTAAAAATTTCAAATCCGTGTAGCCTGATCAGTCAGATTAGATCCTGGAGGTTAAAATCCCTCTTAACATACCCCACCCCATGGGAAAATCTGACAGGATAATTTTAGAACCGATCAAAAAACCTGACCTTTGCTGACTCCAAATTCCAAAATTTGGGCAATTTTGGATTATCTAGTAGTGTGTACCCTGTTTTACAGGATTTATGGATCTTCTGCTAATTTCTTGGTGCCAGATACCACATCACTCCTTTAGAGGTGTAGTGGAGCTATGTCTCATCAGTTCAGGGCTGTTTTGGCCCCGACCTGACCTGACAAGAAGAGGCCCACAAAAAACTAGGCAGGTTGTTATAGTGTCATGGCTGATTAGGGTACAACTCAACATAAAAGTAGAGCTTGGATCAATCAAACAGTCAGTGTACCTTCAAAATGACTTACAACCCAACAGAGACATAACTGTTTTGGGTGGCTGTGGTTCAGTTGGAGAATCAGCATCTCAACCAGAAGGTTGGCTGTTCAATCCTAGGTCTTGCAAGTCCACATGCTTATATCCTACACTGAACCCCAAATGGCTCCTTAGTGGCAAAACCATCAGTGTATGCCTATTATTAGTTACTGTAATACTGGTGGGCACTTAACATAGCATCTTCATTGCTTCAATCAGTCTCAAGCCTAAAAAATGGCTATACATGCACAAGTAAATTGTACTATTTACAGTTTACCAGACAGGCCACATCCAACATAATTTAAGAACCTGCCAAAATATAGACTATTTTCTAGGTCTGAACCTCTCCCCACCAGACACCAAAATACCGTAGGGTCAATATAACTGCCATTGGCCAGAGGTGTGCACCATCTCATTCTGACATCTAGATTAATCTAATGTACATCTGAGTCCTAGTTAGTATTATTGAAGCTGATCAAAATGGCATCCCACTTTATCAAGATTTTAAAGACACCGTAAATGCCTCCATATGTTTGTACAGCTCAAGTACTCCATAGATCACAGGTTAACCTCTTACACACTGCCAATAAAGCAAAGCTAACCAAAGAAAGTCTAGTTAAAGAACAATAGCACATACACCCTGTTACAAAAAGATAGCTTAAACCCTAAACAGACATTCAAAAGACTTACATTGTCAAAGCATTGCTTTAGACCAGTTTCCTCCAAATTGCTTAATTTCAAAAACCTATCTGAGTTCACATTCCTGACCAACATATCTTAAACCATCTGATTCTGCTTTTTCGTGCATTACAGCGGGACTATATTTCACCATAAAACACATTTCTTTTCATATGCAGTCACATTACACCCATCCAAAATCACAGGGCCAATTCAGAATTTTATTAAACCTTCTCAGCAAAACAAAACTCACCACCAAAAGACAATTACCAACGGACACAACTCATGATTCACATAACCACAGACACAGAGAAAATCAGTTCTTAATAATAGTTGTTGTTAATCACAAGACTGGCAGTTGCTGCAAGTGGATATTCTTGGTGAACCATTTGTCTTGGGAGCATATAGTATATCTAATATTCTAAAGGCAAGTAGTTTCTGGCTGCATTGGTTCATGTTGAATCATTTCAATTAACCACAATCAGTATTTGTCCAAATCAGAGTTAAGAATATTAGTCAGTACTCCAACGAAGCAATTGGTGGCTCGACTCCCTGCCTCAACAGTTTGCTACGTGTCTTTCCCCACTCTCTGCTCCTGACATTGATGTTTGACCTGCTCACATACTTAAATCCCATTCAGCCCTATAAGGTCATCAAGGGTAAGTCTTATACCCATACCCAGAATCAGATCACAGTCCGGTCAGGGGCTTTAGTAATAAAACTGTTATTGATATTTCCTGTCTCTCTTCAGCTGTCCAATCCAAAGATAAAACTTAAAAAGAACAACATATATTTTTCAGAGTCAGAGATGGTTATTTAAATTCATCCCTTAACAGGTGCCAGAACATGTAATGTTAAAAAAATATGTCTAGTTCTATAAAGTACTGTAGCTCTATTCTCTTTGTATTATAGGTTTCATACAAACTTTGAGCCAGAAATAATTAAAGAATGCTTGGACTCTGGTAAGATTTTAGGTTGGCTTAGTTTGGCTATTTTTTTCTTCTTCTTTTTTGTGAGATTTGTCGTAGCTTAACTTCTTTTTTTATTGTGTCTTCAGACATCTTGGTCAGCTAATGGTCGTTGATGATGGTAATGTTCAGTGTGTTTACACTGGCTTCCTGTCTGTTAGAGAATATAACTCAAAAATGTACTGTGGGTTTATAAAGCCTGATTTGTTCAGCCCCAAAACATGTCCATGCTTTTTTAATATATTGTGAACCTTCAGGTTTTCAGAGACAGGTCTGCTCTTTGTTCTAGAATCAGAGGCATATGTGGAATCAGCTTTAAGATTTGATGCTCCATACATCTGAAACAAACTCCCAGAAAGTGACAAGTTGTTTATTTCAAGGCTGAAGACTCTTCTTTTCACAACTGCCTTTTATGCACTCATCTTAATAAATGTGTGAACTATTTTCATTTCATAACCCCACACTGCAACTTTTACTCTTATAACTGCCCTCATGTTTCAACTTCTGTTTAGCTGACTTTTTCATATCTTGGCTTCTAATGGGTTATCTCAATCATGTTACATACCCTCTTATAAGGTTTGCGTTTTTTCTTGTTTTGCTCTTTGTAATGATTATTTTGATATTTTGTGTGAAGCACTTTAAAATGCCTTGTTGCTGTACAAATACCTTGCCTTGACTAACATGTTATTTTCTTAGTAATGGAAGCAGGGCAAAGGCACCCACAGACATATGTTATGGTATAGCTGGACCTTGTATCTCCTTCTGTCGCTTTTCCAAAAGCTGACATACAGCATCCATCAAATATCAACAAAACATCCCTGCACTACTTTGACTTCCAACATTGCTGATCTACATTCTCCATTTCTCATTTGAGTTAGCAGTTTCTCAGAAAATATTTTCTTGGACTCAATTAATGCCTCGTTCTATGAGCCTAATCGTAGCACTGTTCAAGGCAAAAATTTGGAGCTGCATTTTAGCTGCAGGTTGAATCAGTCTGAAACAAAAATACAGGGCACTAACAATCTTGATGCTGAAACTCTTTTTTTTTATAATAGACAGCAGGACCAATTACAGTATGTCATATGTGTTGCCATGTGATAATTATTTCAAAATTTCATTTAAATCTACGTTAAAATGACTGTAACTGTTTGTTTCTGTAAATGCATTATTACTGACCATCCTTCTACATTTCCCTCCTGATTAGAGCCAATGGTTTGTGTTCTCCCAGTTTGACAGTCAACTGAGAGAGAAAAACAATTTGAAACATAGCTGGTGTGTTAAGAAATTGCCTCTGTGTGTTGTAGGTCCATCAACAACATTTTAATGCTGGTCTGCCTATATACAGTGCATAATCAATTTGCATTTATAGTAAGTTAGAATGCTGCAAGAAGGATCATCTGATTTAGTTTGTTGAATTCAATATGTGCTGCTTCAAATCCCAGAAAATGTACAAACTTTGAATGCACCAACAGTGAGATTTTAAATAATTTCTCTACCTCCAGTTTCATTGCAGCATGAACAGAATATCACTGAATACAGATTAGTATACATGTGTCAACATTTTCATGTCAAAGGTATTTTCTAACCATGTTAAAGTGAATAAAAGCAATGGCTGCCCACAATATATAAAGCTTCAGAGAGTCAAGAATTAGACTTGGTCTCAAAAACATCTTGTCAGAATGGCAGGAGAAGTTGTTGTTTTGTTTATTTTCTGCTTCCAGTAAGTAATTTTGCTGTTTAACAGAGTATACATAGCTACCGCCTATAACACATTTATGAAGAAAAACAAATTTACTCAGAGAGGTGTGAACGTCTTGAAATTGTGTGAATATTGCAAAATATAATTTAATACAACACGTGCTTTGTTCAGAAGACGCTATAATAGTAGCATAGTAGTAAATATCAAAAAATGGCTTAAGGGTTCAACCAACTTTTCAGTATCATTTACAATTCAGGATATCAACCAACATCCCTGCAAAAAGCCACAGTTTATAGGCACTGGGTTTATTATGAAGTGAGGTGTAAAATCGTCTGACAACCCTTTTTATTAAAAACCCTGCAAGTCAGAGAAACATTTGTGTGTTTGGGGTTATTCTGAATCTTTCATTGTAAATGAAGAATGCAGTCGTCTCCGTGTGTGTTCCATCTAACAACCAGTCCGACCTCTTCCCACCAATTTGGCGGCAACATGAGAGGCGCCTCGCATCAGCAACAATAGAGCAGCTGCTCATCAGTGTCAATGGGCTCAGCGGACCTGTGGCTTTATGCGTTTGCGCGCCTTTTTCACCGCTCTCATACTGAGATTGCTCTCATCTAGAGGTCAGGATTTTAGTCAATAGATTAAGATTATGAGACCACAAAATAATCTTAAAGATCAAACAACACAACCATCTTCTTTTCGTGTATTTTTATTGAAAAAAGGTTTCTCAATGACAAAACATTTGAAGTGTCACAATCATGTTTTTCTTCCCACACATGATGTCAGTAAATATTAGGAAATTATTTTAACACATAGTGTTTACAGACTTCTTTTGCACAGACCGAGATACTAATAAGTATAGTAAGAAATAAGTCCATCGTGCAAACCTCAAACAAAACAACCCTTGGGGTTTTACAAAAGTGGTGTCAACAACCCGTATCTTTGAAACCCCAAAGAGGATTGCATTTAAAAACGTTCATAGACCTGTGCTAAGATCTGTGCTCGTGTGCTCACTGGCATTAAACGCCTAGTGAGATAAATGCTGAATTCAATTATTATACAGCAAATCCAATAAATCTTAATGGCTATGTCTACAGTTATAAGAATATGATAAGCATAAGTAACATCACATAATAAATAACACACATTGGATACATGTCCATCTAATCTACCAGGGTCTCCACATGGATGCGCTCACAGCCTGTGGGACTGGCTGCTCGCGGCTGGGAGCCACTGCGCCGCTGTTACTGCGGGACTGGCTCTCCAGTCTGGAGCTGAAGCTGGATTTCAGGCTCAAGAGTCTCTGTTGGATCTGAGGGAGTGTCTTGGAGCTCTGGGCACAGCAGTTCAGGCAGGTTGGGGTGACAGTCGAAGACCTGGACTGCTGGACGAATTCGTTCACGCGCTGGCACGCGTCCTGATCCAGGCTTGTTTTGGGGAGCAGAGCGGAGACGCGCTGGAGGCAGGCTTTGTAGCCTTCTCTGTAACTCTCTGCTGAGTCTGGAGGAAGAAAAGAGGTTGATTAGTGGCTTGAATTTTATTTGTAACCTTTGATTTTGAATAAAACATGAGTGCAGTGTTAGATCGCAGCTCAGGAGAAGACGCTCACCTTTGGCTGGAGTGGAGGGAAGGTCTCTGAGGAAACGGACGGTCATTTCCAGGATATCAGCTTTCTCCAGCTTGGAGTAGCGAGCGTTGTCTTTGCCAATCAGAGGAAGAATCAGGCTTTTTAAGTCATTGAGACTGTCGTTGATACGAGCACGTCGTCTCTTCTCCAGTAAAGGTTTCAGAGTCTGAAAGAAATAATTAAGAATCGTTAGTCATCCATAATATGTTTTTGAGGAATGAAATCAGAAAACATTTGTTTATCACACAGCTCTGAAGTTTGTCTCTTTCCCTTACCTTTCTCAGTTCGTTGGCCTGTTTTCTCTGTGCCACGGTGGACCTTGCAGGAAGAGGCTGGGTGGCCTCGGCAGTGATGCTGGGACTCATTTCTTTTGCTTCTGTTGTGTTTTGTTTTTTGAGGAGAGTACTTTGCTCTTGGAGCGGCTAAGCTGAAGTGTGCCTCAGTGCCGTGGAGGCTCCTATTTATACGTCCCCAGCGCGTCGGAGGGGAGGGGACACCAGCCATCATGCAAAGTGTCTGTCAAGGGGGGGCGATGCCTCTGGGACTGAGCGGAGCTCCCCTGGGACCATCTGGTCAGGTCGGGGCCCCTGCGTATACCGCTGGTATGCGGAGTTCCTCGTGCGTTTTAGTGTTTAAAATTTGAAGCTTTAACGTTCATCCAAGATCTAATTACACATACAAAGTGTATAACGGTATTCCTTTTCCTTCACTCACAGGCTTCAGCTTATCAAATTGCTGCTTTTCAGTACCTTTTTATGACATGTTCTTGTTCTTTTTTGTCTGGTTTAGCTACAGTTTGATGTTCTTTATGTGCATTATTTTGTCAATGTGGTAGTAAATACATCTATAAATAAGCGGCTTACTCTGTACATACTCATTCAAGTTTGATGGGTTATAAGAAAGTTGTATTGCAACACAGAAAATAAAAAAATGTAATGAAACAAACATAAAGGAACATTTAGTGAACTTCTTTATGCTTACAGACTCCACCTGCCTCCCCCCAACAAAGGAAACACAAAGCCAGATGAGTGATTCTAAGTTGACAGGACTAATCTATTCCTAAAATTAATAAAACAGACACCCAAGCGACGCCATGTATGGATTAACATCTGCTTGGGAACCATCAGCAGCTTGTTTCCAATATCAACTACACAGTGTTTACCTGGAGCAGAGTAGGAGGAGACTGAGTGACGTGCGAACCTTCAACTCAAGCGCAGAGGTGCGTATCTGCGTGTTTGTGTAACACAAAGAGAGCCATACAGTAAACGAGTCGGACGTCCCTGCAGAAACAGCCGAACAACGACTCAGCCAGAGACTAAACATCTTTTAGGGAGGAAGATGTTCCCACAAACGTCCAGGCTGTAAACACTTTATTTAAAATCATGAATAGAAATATATAGATATTTAAAGAAACTGATTTTATTTTGACCATTTGAAATACTCTTATTCTATCCCTGCACCTGCATATATTTCACCAAATAGCGAGGTGAGCGAGCATAGGATTCACGCGTTCGGCACGCGCCACAACTGTGCAACAGATGGGAAATCCCCCCTCCCTTTCCTCTCCTCCTCCGTCTCCGGCCCCCCTCCCCTCCTCTCCCCCCGTCCCCTCTGCCTCCCACCGGCTAACCATACTGCTGCTGCTGCTTCCATCAGCATCCCGACCACAGCTCTACTGCTCTTTGTGTTTGTTTCCCTTCACCAACAATGTGGGTTTTTTGGAGGGAAGCTTGGGCACCAGCGCACAAACACTATAACGCATCGAATACTGAGTTTATAAGAACCAGACTAAGTGAAATCGGGACAGCACAACAAGTCACATAACTAAAATGAGTGTTAACATGAATGACTGTGGACTCGTATATGTGTTGTAACACGTGTTACGCACAAATTGAAGCATTAAATTGTATACTTTAGTACCCCCAACTTCCAAAGAAGCCTTCAGTGTTCAACACGATGAAAAATATATTCTATTACAGTGTGTTTTAATGGCAAACACGTGTAGTGACAGGCTCATTTCATTTTGTTGAAGACTCAACAGCACCTCGGCTGCAAGCTGCTCCGCTCTAGCTTGAGGGTTTCAGTCCTTTTTTTAAAAAGCATTATAGATGCGAGGTTTTGCACGCGCCCTGCCCCATGGGGCCCCAAATAACTGCCATCATGTCCAGTCTGGGAACGGGAGAGATAAGACACAAAAAAGTCCAAGAGAGGCTTGGGACCTTTTTTTGTCCTAGTTACAGCGTGGGTATCCATCTGTGCAGGATGAGAGCACAGGGATCCTTTGTGGGAAGATGCAGAAAAGTAGATTCACCAAGATTTTTTAAGCATTCCAATAAGGATCGGAACACGGCTAGCCACTGTAAGAATCTAATCATAAACTACAGACTATAAAACCCAGTTCCTTTTGAATTTAGATTACATTGAATCCGTTTCACACTCTCAAAATGTTTCATTTCTGTTATTAATGCTTATTCCAACGTCACCAACATTTGTGGGTAAGCCCTGTTTGGAGCGAAACATGACATTTAATTTTCCCCGGGCATCACTTTAAAACTAGATCTTGATTGTTCAAAAGTGACATGTGATAAATACATATCTGATTGTATAAAAGGCATGAGGCTGACACGAGCCACAGTGTCGAGACAGATGGAGCCTGCACGGTTATTGATGCGTGAAACCATAAGCGTCGATGACTCTCTTGTTGAAGGTGATCGTCTCCAAAGCTACTACGTGGAGGCTTCCAAACCTCGAAGATTCACAACTTTCAAATTGCTTTTTTTTTCAGCTGAAAGGATGTTTGGCATCCCAAGCCGAAATCTACGCCAACATGATCCGCATCACACTGAAGCATCCGTACAGCTGGCTGCTGTTTGTGTCTGACTCAGCATTCAGACAAGTAGATTAAATTGAATTGAGTTAGGGTTGGATTGAATTTGGTGAGGTTCTGTTTATAATTACATCTCAATAAACCTGACTCATTTTAAAATGTTCTGCCTTTAACAACGAGGAACTTAATTTACTCCAGGATTCATATTAAGAGACATATCTAAATGCAATTTATCGTCTATTGTCATGGGTGCATACCAGACATAACAGTTTAAATACTGTTTAAATAATTTTATGCCAGTAAAGTTAACTTACACTTTTAATTTGGATAGGGTCGACTTGGGAAAAATCCTCTCAAATATATTACATTTGAGCCAAGAATTTAACTGTGGATAATGTGGATATCAGGTAGGCTAAAGAAAGGAACTAGAACTATTGGATGTGTCATAATGACAGTTTTTCCAGTATACTGATGAACTGTTTTAATCCATCATTGTCTCGTTTCTCTTCTGATGACTGTCTATTGTTTATGTGTAGCAAAACAAATATAAGCATGGTACTTGGGATGATACATCCTATTTCTATTAGAAACAGCTACTGAATTTCCATTTTAAATCTGAGGGAAATTGTTTTGAGTACAGTGTCACTACTATATTCCAGCATTTCTATTTTTTTCTGCCCTGAACTTTTTGTCTATGTCCCACCACAGATCGGCACCTGGACTGCTAATTATGACACTTTTTCATAGGCTTTGGTTGAAACTATTTCCCCAGCCATCTTAAAGAAAAGGAAATGGAAACAACACAATTCACAACATTGATAAAGTGTTTATTTCAGTATGTCTCCCTCTTCTCTAATGTTGCTGCAGTGACAGCAGGATCAGTGGCTGTGATGCTTCAAGCTGCTTGAACAGGGAGGTCTTAATTGGATGTCTGGCTGAAATATGAGCTTTATCAAGTGTTCCAGCTCCCATAACAATAGTTTATAGCCCTACATTAAAATCATTGTTGCATGAGGCGAGTCTGACCCAGTTGTTGGTTTTAACAAAAGCTTTCTCAGGACTTCTCTGCTCATTTCACCAGAGACTTGATGTGCCTCCAGCTGAAAGTACAATATCAAACCACTTCAAACTATTACAGTGTGTGTGGCAGCAAAAGTTATTTACCTTGAGTATAATATCAACAAAATGCCATTTCCCAATTTACCTTTTTTCTTAAATTAATATATAATTAACTAGTGTCAACTCAAGTGTGTGAGTTGACTGTTGGTGATGGATAAAATGTATTCATAATTTGAGTTTGGATGCTTCTTCCTTGAAGCATGCTCAAAGCCAGTGACAAAGCCTTGCACTGCTACAATTGCAGCAACTTTACAGCTACCACCATTTACCAAACATGAAATACTAACATACAACACAAATTACAATAAAGTTAGGACACTGTTTAAAATGTTAATAGAAAATATTTAGATGGTTTTCAAATAATTTAAACTCTATATTTAATTGAAAAACAATACAAAGACAACATATCAATTGTTAAAAGTTAGAATTGTATTCTTAAGAAATAAATACATACTCATTTCAAATTTAATGCCTGCAAGACACTGAAAAAGTTGTGTAATGCTAAAAAAAATCACATCATCACACTGTCTGTGAACACAATTTGTCGCTGCATAGATTAAAACTGTACGATGCAAATAAAAACATGATTCAGGAACGTCCAGTTGATTTCTCTGAGCCCTAGCCCAAATAGAGATGGACTGAAATGAAGTGGAAAACTGTCCTGTGGTCTAACAAATCAAAAATTGAAACCCTTTTCGGAAATCATGGACACTGCATCCCCCGCTCTAGAGATGAGAGGGACCACCTGGCTTGCTATCAGTGCACAGTTCAAAAGCCAGAAGTCTTTATGCTATGGGATGTATAAGTGCCCATGCCATCGGTAGCTTAAGCATCTGGGTAGGCATCACTAATGTTGAACAATATAAACAAGTTTGGGGCAACATATGCTGCCATCTAGACAATTACTTTTTCAGGGAATGCCTTAGATATTTCAGCAAGACAATGCTAAACCATATTCTGCCTGTATTACAACAGCATGGCTCATAGAAGAAATAAAGACTTGTCACACATTGAAAACATTTAGCTCATCGTGAAAAAAAGGAGACCATGAACTGTTAAGCGGGTGAACCTATGTCAGGCATTACTCTTTTAAAACTACAGAAACTGTTATACTTCATTCCAAAATGTTTACAAGATGATGTAAAATAAGTGGTGATGCAACACAATTTTAAACATTTAAAAAAGGTTTCCATGTATCAAATTCATAACAAGTGTATTTTTCTCACAAATCAGTACAATTTCTCTGCTAAAAAATGTTGTCTTTGCCCTATTTTTAACTAAATATTGAAATGATTGTCATACAATTAAATACAGTTTTTACCAACAATTCACATACAATTCATACTTTTGGGGAATTGGGGTGAAAAGGGACTTCAACTGCACACAACTTCAGGCTTTGATAGAAAACAAAAACACACACATAAGCAGCTTTCCACAACATCACAGTCTTTCAGTCTTTAGTAGCACATCAAGTTGTCTAAAGGTCACTACTGAAAGTCCCTCAGTAAAAAGGCTTGTTGCTGAATCTAACTTGGAAAATTACGAGCTGAATTTACACCTCTTAAAGACAAAGACAAGGCCCCAAAACAGCTTCATGAAAGAACCATGGACAAGAAAAGGTAAAATAAGGATAACTTTTTGACACCATAGCTCACCTAGCTGCGCTGGTGTGCTGTGAGGTGACCTCTGTCCATGGTTCTGAAGAGGGAGTGGGTGATTTGAAAGCCAGATGTGAAACAAGAGTTTGACTTTGACATCTTGTCTGATTAGCTGACACTCTGAGGTGTGTGTTAATGAAAAGGAGAAAGGTTTTCTCTGGCTGGACCTAACACAGAGAGAAGCCAAATGAAGCCCTTCTACATTTCAGTTTTCTTAACTTTCTACAGTATGTAAAAGACACTGGACAAGATGGGGTCCAAAAGGAAACATTCTTATAGAAAGATCCTTTCTTCTCCCAGAGTTAGAATTCATGTACTAACGATGAGATCCTGGGGAACAAGTGCAACTTAAGAGCAAGCACTTGATATAGTAGGTTACCATGCGTGCTCCTGGGGGTTTCAAGTTAGGTTTCTCTAACTAACAATGAGTTTGACTAGAGCTGCTCTTTGTTATGTGTCTTGATATGACTTTTGATATGATATGGTGTTATATGAATAAAAAAGGATTAACTTATAATTATTTTAGCTTAGCTTTACACTCATTTGCCACTTCAGAGAAGAGTACAACTAAATGCACAACAATAAAACAGCGCCGTATATCCTCTATAAAAGCAGGTATTTGCTGTGTTTATTACTGAAGTCACTGTTGGTATTGATTTTGGGCAATATGTTGCCTTTAAAGCCAGTAAGTAATATTTGGACTGTTGATGTATACAAACCAAATATTACGCTTAATATAAGAGCATGGTTGGTCACATTGGGTTGAACAGGTGCTATCAGTGCCCAGGTATTGTACATTCATTTTTATATGTTTCTAATTATTCCAAAGTGTTTGTGCTTTAATAATCCTGAACTGTTGATGTGAGATATTTTGTTGTTAAATGCTCTGACATATTTTGCTGTGAATAAGAATTGGGTAAATATAGTGTGTTACAAATAGATATGCTCTTTGTTTGACTTTAAACAGGGGCTGCAGTGTAGAATATAAAGGTAGAGTAATATATGTTTACAGGTTACTGTTTTAAGAATAAAAAAGTTAATATTTTGAGCACATATTTTAGGTAGCGTTCTTTGTTCTTCGTGTATTCTGTCGAAGCATTGAGGTGATGTTGTTGCGTCTTTAGGGATGCCAAAAGAAGACCTATCAACATATACCAAGAAGCTTCCCAAGCCTAAAACAACGCTGTATCATAAAGCATCTGCCACTAGAGACCAATATTTAAACTCCCCCTCCAGCACAGGTGTATTTGACGTCACTGATTCAGGATTCAGTCACGAAGCCTGCATCAGCATCTCTCAGGTCACGTAACAAATGAGACGCTGACAAAAGAGTCTAAGAGGAAAATGATGGTACAGTCTCTGAATAAAACAGCAATAATCAAACTATCTAAATGGAAAGAAACTGAGAAATAAAACGAGAAGAAAATGCAGAAGAAACGTTCACTTTGTCAGTACAGATAAATAAACATTTCAAATACGTTATTTACAGTGCAGGATGCAGAACCATATCCATAAATAGAATCCAGCATCCCACAAAAGGATCTTATAATAGTGTCAAATGATTTAGCTCCTTAAGCCTAATATATTGTGGGGTTTTTTAAAGCTCGTTCCCTCTGCAGATCTTTTTTTTTTTTTAAAGAGAAAAGGAACAAACTCAACAGGCAGCTTTTGACCCAAAGTAATCAAAGTATCGCGTAAACACGGAAAAAGGAAAAAAAACTAGGCGTATATAATGTTCAATGACAATGACCAGAATTGGAAAGTTTTTATAGAAAACATAAACCATGCCTTTCTATGTTTAAATGCACTTTATCATATCACGCATTGTCTCTGTCCCTCTTTCAATAAGTCTAAAACAGTGCAAAGCGTCAGTCAGGCGTCTGAGTTGGAAAAAACCTTTTGCGTAATTGCTGCATAAATCAGATGGGAGATGGCTCAGACAGGATTTGAATATCGTAACCAAGCCAAAAGCCAAGCTTTAAGACACAACACACATCTGGTGGTGCTCATTTGTTTTGCTGTGTAAAGTTGACAAAGGTAAAGTAAGAGCGTCGCATTGGCGTCTCCACCCTCCTCCTCAGATATGCCACAAGAACTCTCCAAAAGGCAATTTAGTCTCCCTTTCCCGGAGTGTTTAAGAACAAGACATGAGAGAAACTATCCTACACTTCAGTGAGTACTATTATGTTTATTTCTAGATGTTTGCGTTTAATTCTATGCTACTATACTGAGGATTAGAGCTGCGCCTGCCGCATGCAAGCTATTGGACAGGCTGGACAGGAGGCTTGTTGGCGGGCTTTTCGAATATTGGATTTCTGATTGAGGGGGATCCATTGTGCTGCCATATCAGGGGCACGAGAACAGCACGAGCCAGGCAAACAATGGAAGCAGATGGCTTTCCTGCTCTGATGAATTATGCCGAAGTTACAGAGACATGGGGACCATTAAGAGTTGTCCGGGGGGAAATTAAAGAGTGGAGGGTGCTTTTAATCACGAGAACACATTCAAACACACACACACAAATCAAAATGTTGTTTCTACAATGTCCAAGAGAGAGAAGAACATCTTCTCAATTGGTCTTCAGGTGATAAGGTAGCCTATATATTTTCATGTTATTTTAGTTTTTCAGATCATTTTATGATCTACAAGTATTACACATTTCATTTATTTACTGTTAACAACAATTAAATAAAATGGGAATAAAGGGTTTTTCACCACAAAAAGAGTTTGCTTCTGATTCAATTTGTCTCCATCATTGTTATGACAGTCCTGGATGTATGACTATGGTTGCCTGTCTTAATTTCTTCTGAATATTATCATAGAAATTGATGTTTATGAATACATTTAAATTGAAAATAAAGCTGTTTATGACCAAAAAAGTATCTGAATATAATTTCTAACTTATATTAAAGAGACAAAATAATCAATAACAAAATACAGCCATTATTAGGTCTTTAAAAAGTGGGAAAATTGTCGCAAATTCAACATTTTTCTCATATAATTTAAGAACTTTATATTTCTATATGAAGGCTATTTTTTTTCTTTTTGTTGTGTAGTTCTGTACAGGAGAGATGGACCCACTCATCGGGGGCGTGGTCTGCACTGGGTCCCCGCCCACAAACACAGCGCTTCTCTGTCATTGAGCCCTAAACCTCGTGTTGGAAAAGGGCGCTCAATACAACTGCAGTCATCAACCAGCAACGACCTGAGAGCACTGCAGCGTGGGCTTTAAATGACAGGCATGGGGCCATGCAGTTAGAACCTGGTATGTTATTTTATCCTTTTCCAAAAGTTGTTCTTATACCTGTTTGTGTAACGAACGTGCTAACGTAGGTCTCACGGCAGTATATAATTTAACTGAACTGAAAAACGTGACTTGTGAATGCATAAAGCTAACTTGATAACCTGTCTGAATAATATGAAATGCATTATACATGAATTATGTCATGACTACATTTAATGTCTAAGCTTGAACAATGATAACATATCTATAAGAACTTCAAAATCCCATAAAGAGGCCGTTGTTATTGTAACACGTGACCTGTCAATGTTTAGATTGGATTTTGTAATACTGTGAAGTGTGTTTATAGTGCTTTCTTTTATCCTTGCATTGGCACTGCTATTCTGTCTCTTTAATAAGACGCAGCCAGAAGTTATTGTGTGTACAATAAATGAAGACCTTCGATCTTATAAAGTTAGCTAAAACGACTGAAACAGGGAGAAACCCCACTCTGCCATGTCTACAGTGAACACATCACATCAGAGTGGGGTGAAACCCTTTTGGCTTTTCACTGTAGATGCTGTATTGTTAAAGGGCTGTCGTGTCAGATTAGTTGTCCTGTATCTGTCTGTCGCTAATGAGGCTGAGTGTGAGAAAGTCTGACCGCAGAAATTCTCACTGCAGATCACGCGTGACTGGGTCGCTGAAGGAGAGACAACACGCCAGCATGGTGAGTTCACGGGAAGGAAGACAAACTAAAGCATTGATGATGAAGGATGTGATAAGAGAGAAAGAACGAGTAAGATGATACAGGATGACGTGTATATCCTTTTAACATACATTCAAGCACAGTGTCTTTTGATAGAGTTATCAACCAGAGTTCTGTTACGTTTGTTGGTATTCAGTCTTATATCATGTCAGACTGATAAACAGTTTTTACAACACCATATCTCAGTCACAGTTGTTAATGCGCCTTACATGATCAAAACATACAATTTTTAAAAGCTCTCTTACAAGCGTATTTATTATTATCTTAGTATGATTGAAAAAGAGGTGTAGTTCAAAGTCACTCCATAAGTCATAATGCAAATTGCAATTCAGTACTGTAGGTTATACAAAATAAAGAAATAGTAAAGAAAAAAGGTTCGTTTTTAAGACATCATGTAAATTTTATACCAGGCCAACATTACAACATTTAAAAGAAAACAGCTGTATGGTGTTCATTTATTTAATAAAGACAGCCACCTTTCAGGATGAGTCAGACTTCAGGCCTTTTCTTCCCATCATCACAACTCAAATGTAAAAATAGCCATTACTGAATAACTAGTAACAGATAGTCTACATGCATATCCATTTCATGACTCTCTTAGTGAGAAGTTACACGACACTGTTTCCAAACGTAGGCTAACTCCTGATCTTTGAAATTTGATTTTGTAATTAAAGATTTCCAATCCAAAAGACTGCAATGTGTACTTGTGTATGACAAAGAAAGATGGACAGATGAAAGAAAGAACAGACAGAAAGCACTGGAAGAAAGAAAGAAAGAAAGAAAGAAAGAAGAAAGAAAGAAGAAAGAAAGAAGAAAGAAGAAATAAAGAAAAAAGAAAGAAAGAAAGAACGAAAGAAAGAAGAAAGAAAGAAAGAAAAAAGAAAGAAAGAAAACAAAGAAAGAAAGAAAGAAAGAAAGAAAGAAACAAAGAAACAAAGAACACAGACAGAAATACAGAATTAAAGGACAGAACGTGATAGGAGAACGTTCTGATAGAGAGAAAGAAAGAAAGAACAGAAATAATACCCGAAATAAAGCAATGTAGAAAGAAAGAAAGAAAGAAAGAAAGAAAGAAAGAAAGAAGAAAGAAAGAAAGAAAGAAAGAGAAACACAGGATTGCTTTGAGGATGGTAGGTGCATGGATAAATAAAGTATTTGCTCTCTTTGTGTCTTGTCTTCTTTGAGCTGCTGATAAAGTGTATTTTGCCTGGTCTCTTTTTTAATGGCTGCTTGTTTTATTCTTCTTCATTTGATAATGGTTCAAATATGTGTCTGTATTGTATTCTTTATGGAATCTAAATCTGAAGCTGATTAATTACTAACATCATTTTAAACATCAGAGTTAGATCTGAAAACAAGGTAAAAGACGCTGGGTTCAGTTAGACTGGAGGCATTCTCCCAGCACGCGCCCAGCCCAGCGAAGCGAAAGCAATTAGTTAATTGGCACGCGCCAGCCAGTTGGGCCGTTGCAGACGGGCGCGGAGGAGCTGATGTGCTGAGCCTATATAACACCAGGTCTTTAAATTATAAAAATCTGTTTCTAAATGTGTTCATTCAAAAACTGTGGTGTCTGGTAGATAGATTAAAAATGAGAAAGGGTAGCCGGTTATTTTCAATTATTTATACATACTCTTGAAACAGATTTATTATTAATCCACAATGTTTCTGATCCTAACCTACCACTGATAAAGATAAGAAAGGCTATAGGTGAGTCACAAAAATGGTACCAATGAATCTGAGCAAACAGTGTACCCTGTGAAGAGAGTTAACACTCAAATGAACATATATGCTCAAAAACACCCTTTTTTCACACCTAAGGAGAATACTTCTCATTTTCTCTGTATTGACTGGTTTTCTGTGTTTCGGGGCTTTAATGGTGCAATAAAGAGAGAGTTGGTTTGGTTGTACACCTTGAACTTGAGCAGAAAGTGTCCTTGTTTGAATGTTCCCGCGCAGCAGCAGATGTGACCATACAATAGAAGGGGCCCACGCCTGAATAATCGAGTCTAATTTGAATAACTGTCGCACGCCTGACGCGTGCAAGAAATATCCCAGCTTTCCCAGGCTCTGTAGGAAAACCGTTGGCAGCCCCTTTCCACTTTCGGTGGGGATTTAGCTCTAAGTTGCTTGAAGTTGTGTGAACGTCTTTAACAAAGCCTGGGAAAATACTCCACATCACCTACACATGATTAAATCCTGTGTCGGACATCTTATTGAAGAGCCGCAGAGCTGCAGCTGCACCAATGTTCGTTATATTCCTGGACCTGATTTAACAAGCATGGTTTTAAAAAAAGCCGTAATTCAAATAAAATAAAATGCCAATATGCTGCAAAATAAAGCCTTTAAGAAAATCCTCCCACTTTACCCAAAGCCTCCTGTCCAAATGTCATCAATGGTGTCTTTGGATACATTTTTACCACAACACAACTGCCATCTGCAAAACAAGTAGGCCTATGTTTCCATAATTCTTAAATGATACACATTTGTAACTATACAATTACAATGTTGTATAGGTCTACTGATTTCATATTATTTAAAAAGCACCTTAGACCACATGTTTATCTACAGGTAGACCTCTGATAACATTTCTGTATAGGCCTATGTGTAGTCACGGTATGTCAAGCTATGATAACAATGATGTGCTACTCCTCTGACTAGTTCGGGAGTCATAATTGTCCATTTCCTTTGGGGAATTAGGCCATTAGCAGAGCACTCGTGGAATTCCCCGTCTCCTCGGCGCGTGGTGTCTATGACGTTGGACCAGTGCAACAGATGGTCCAGAGAGGAACGCGCCAAGCACGAGACCCCCCCCCCCTTGCGAGAACACCCCCTGCATCATCAGGCAGCAGCAGGGCCGCCAGAGCGGAAAAGTCCATCACCTAATCTGACAGTGGAAGAATCAGAAAGTGAGGAGTCTGGTATGGAGGGAAAAGTCTTTAGTTTAGCTCACATGAATAAAACAAGAACTTTATAAAAATAAACAGAATAGTTATATATTACCTTATAAGCAAGACTGGACATTTGCATTATGTAATGATGTGTATTTAAATGTCCTTTATTTGTACATTTTAAACTTCAAATAATTGAAATGTATTCATGCTTTGATAAATTGCCTCAATCGTCTCTTTTCTTTTTTTTGTTTTTACATAATTCCTCATTATTTGGATGTTAGTTTATTATCTTAAGTGTGTGATTCAGCCGTAATGATGTGCGTAAAGACGACTGGCCCAAATTGATGCTCGACAACCTTCACAGGTAGATCTACCTCACTGTGAATGTGAAGCGTTCCCGCCATCGGTTTGGTGATGTAAGGTATTACAGTACATCAACATACCAGGTTCATGGAAACCTCTGCTCTTTTCACGCTTTCTCATAAAACTGTGTTATCCCAAAATAGTCAAACTAAAGCAATGATCATATGTGTGTTTAGTTTTTTTGCATTGTGAATGTAGCTCACTGCCAGTTGAAAGATGCTCAGGTCAGTTACATAAGAAAAAGTATCAACAAAGCAGTGCACAACTCTGTTACAAGAAGAGCCCTTCATTCATAATTCTCCCCGACTTTCAGCAAAATACACGTAAAAAATCAGTCCCATTCAGTGCAATAACTTATGCCTTAACACTATTCCACTTACAGATACATTTCTGTGCTAATTTCACAAGCCTTTATATTGTATTTAGGCCTACAGCACATCATCATATTCACACTAAGCCCTACAGTTTTACAAGTTGTCCAATAAGCTACATTTACCACTACCTATGGGCTAACTATGAATGACAGATAAGAGCAGTCAAGTCATATTTCTGTATAAAGCGTGGATTGAAAATTTAAAGTTGAATGGTAGTACTTCAAAATACTACTCAACTGGGGAGTGCAATCTGGCTACTGTGTATGCATGTAAAATATTTAATGTAAGTAATAATTTCCTTAAAATAATTTATTCAACTCCTGCCAGGAAACGGTGGTATTCAAAAGGCTGTGTGAAAAAATAAGAGCACCTGCTGTATGATTTGAGGGACCAGCACAGAGAGAGTTGTGATTAACAAAGATCTGCCTCCAGTAGCACATTGAAGACCATTTGTAAGGTCTTTCTGTATCTTCTTGGTATTCTATCATAAGGTAGTTGCACAAATGGCCTGGTTGTGGCCAGTCAAAAGGGTGGACCAGTATCAACGTTAGGCTGGCAACCTGGGCAATAGATAGCCTTCGAGGTTACAGAACTTGCATACATTTCAACCCCCTACAATATACCACCCCAATTATGCAACAATTTGTGGTGGAAATGTAATCATGGGAAAGTAAAACACAAAATGAATAGATCATTAACTTAAAAAAATAAATAATATGTCCTGCATAAAGTTCATAATCAAATTATATTTCATCTCTCATCTTTTACATGGTCATTTCAAAACTGGGTAGTTCACTTTAAGTCCAATGATAGAATTAACTGGTTTGATGTAACAAAGGAATGCACGGACATTGCATGAATATAATGGTTGATTTACCTATAGCGCCCCTAATCATATTCTATCTGAGTGGGCATTTTATTATACATACCATCCACAAAGGGCACCTGAGAGGACCCTTAATAATGTTTCATATTCTGGAATATTACCCAGAGGGAACCTTGATATGATTTATCCTCTAAGAAGGGCATCTAGTGAGCTCATTTTTAAAAAACTTTTCATCCAGAGGACACTTTTTCCTGTTGCATCCAATGGGAAGTATCCAGAGGGCACTTTGTCATATTTTATCCACTGGAAGGGCAACCACAAGAGCCATTTTTCAGGTGTTTTCCACTGAAAAGGCACCAGAAAGGGAATTGTATAAAGTTTTATCCACTAAATGGGCATGCAAGAGGGCCACTTCAGCAGCCAGGCATGACAGCATCAAAGCCCCCACCCCCAAAACACACACTGCACACAATTGAGTTTCGTATGCACTGATTTTGCTGTCCCCGATTGTAACAGGTTTTTCACATAAAGGTTTTGAGTCCAAAAAAAGCAAACTCTTAACCTCTACAATAAGTTAAGAAACAGCCTACAAATATTTTATACTTCCGCAGGAGCTTTTTTATGGTGGCCCTGAAGGACAAAACAAATTTACAAAAGATCAAACACTTTTCCAAAGTTGGAGACACATTTTGGGAAACATTTTTACATTTTATAAAACAAAATTACATCAGCAAAACACTTTTCAAAACAAATTTACATTTAAGAAAACAAATTTACTAAATATGAAACCCTTTTAGAAAGTTGGAGACAATTTTACAAAGGAAGGAACACTTTTATTATTTCTGAAACAAATTAACATTTCATTTTTACGGAAAGGGAATGTACCAAATACAAGAGATGATCCGGCAGTGATCGAGTGACATTTAGTTTGTTTTGATGGAGAGAAACCAAACGGAGCGACATGGTTTACATATTAAGACATCCTCAGGTCTCAGAGAGAGGTGTCAGACCTCAGCTGAAAAAGCATCATGTCTCTGGAGAAGCTCCGTCATATCTCCGCAAAACCTTCATCATGTGTCAGAATTCAGATGAAACAGATTCAGACCACATAGCCTCAGAGTAAACGCAGTCAGGCTAAAATGAGTCAGACTTAACGATAAAAGTGTTCCGTAAGTGTTTGTAAAAATGTCTCCAATTTTGTAAAAGTGTTTCATCTTTTGTAAATTTGTTTCCTTAAAAGTAAAAATTTTTTGGACTTGGTAAAAGTGTTTTGCTGATGTAATTTTTTTTTATAAAATGTAAATTTGTCTCCAACTTTGTAAAAGTGTTTCACTTTTGTAAATTTGTTTTGTCCTTCAGGGCCACCGTACTTTGCAATAGAAAATAAGTTAGTGCATCATTAGGTTATAACAAAGTGTCACATTACCAGTGATACATGGGGATAATAACTTGACTGAACATTTTTTTACGAGTCACTTAAATGCAACTCATACGTTAGCAGCTCGTTTTTCTAAAAGGCCACCAGATGGACCTCTACAGTGAGCAACCCACGGGTGTCCGGTGATATTGGTGTAACTGCCTTTATGTAAAATTAATGGAGCTGAGGCTGCATGCAAACAAGACTGGGCGTGTGTTCAAAAAGTCCATTGCTGAATTACTGTTTGGCTAGCTTCCGTGACACTCATCAAGGCTGTTTCATTACTTTCTCCTTCTCAAGAATTTTAAATGCCCACTTCGTACTGTCCCTTTAACTTCTGAGCCGATTTCCAGAGAGCAACAACCTGTAGCCTAAGCTCAGCGATCCTCCCCCTGATGGATTATTTAACAGGCGCTGAGTCCCATGTCGCCATCTGCTATAGGTAGAAAACACTGCGTATTATTCTCACAGGCACATGATCCGCGTTAGCAAACAAGGTAAACAAAGAATTAAAACAAAAATAAGTTTAGTGGGGCACAAAATCAAATCCAAACTTGGGCAACAGGTGCTGAGCATCCTACAGGCGACAGAGAGAGAAAGAGAAGAAACTGAGGCACAGCGTCGAAAGATAAACAGCAGCAGGTTTGTCATCGAGAGATAGGACTAATAACCGACTTATGAGACCTTTAATAATGGAGCTTTATTTCGACCTCTGAAAGCTATCACACAGTAAAATGTGTGTGCGCGGACACGGATAGTGCTTTTGACCATTTGGCTGTGTTGGGAAGATGTGGAGCGCGAACTGAGCTGTCCCACTACATTTCCCGGGTGACTGAGATGTTCTACAATGCTGAGCCTGTCCGCACGGTGAAGTGATCGGGCGCAGGTCAGTCAACAGAAGGCAGGAGTTGTCCAGTCTGCGGCAGTCATGGTGGTGGAGGGGGACAGGACGCTGCTCGCCGCGAGACAAGGAGACGTGCAGAGTCTCAAAGTGCTACTAGCGGCAAACGCGCTCTCCAGCGACATCAAGGACGTGATGGGGGCTTCACCAGTCCACCACGCAGCCCGAGCTGGGAAACTAACATGTCTGCGTTTCCTGGTGGAAGAGGCAGGACTGCCGGGCAACTGCCTGGCTAACAACGGGGCAAGCCCGGCGCATGACGCAGCAGCTACCGGCAACCTGGCTTGCCTGCAGTGGCTACTGACCCAGGGCGGATGTCGGCCAGAGGTTAGTCACCTGAGCTAAAGTTAGTTACGTTTAAGTGATGCAGGCAGTAGCCTAATTCTCTGCTTCCTCTGACCTGGATGTCATCTCTGCACGCTTCAGTTGGTCCGGAATAGGCAATCAATAGGAGGTGTATTTTCATTTAAAGCTGCTGTGAGGAACTTTTTATTTATATCAATTTTGGTGCTCATTGTGGACAAAGTGATACATCTTATATCTTGTTCTCTACATGCAAAAGTAGTGTTTTCAACAAAAACCTCACCCTGCTGTCTTTTATCAGCCAGATGTATCACTCAATGTGATTATTTGCCATGAAAACAGCCGAAAAAGGTTGTTTCTAAAGCCAAATGTCAATCATGTGGTCTGACACCTACCCCCTCAGAGTGGTTTAAGGCATTAAAAATGACAACAGAGAAGGTATCAGTGTTGTTGTTATTTATGGTTTTGTTTGCTTTTGAAGGTCATAAAGAGGCATCAGTGTTGGTTTCAGTCTGTTTCTCAGCTGGTGAAAAACTCCTCATAGTGCCTTTAATGAAAATACAAAAGGAAAGATTATAAAGGGTTAAGTGCATTCTGCAGTGTTTTTAGAGCTTTCCCTTGTGCTGCTGTTCAAAGTGGGCACTTTACCACTTGGCAATAAAAATGGCTTTAACCTGACCACCAATTCACCCTTTGTCCCCAAATGCATTGAGACTGCAGAACCAGACTCACCTTGTGTTTGTCTTTAAAACAAGCAGTTTGGGGTTGGTGATAACAACAGATAACTTAACTCAAGATGGCAGCTGCCTGCAATAAGTCACTTTAACCAGCTTTAGCATCAAGACCTTAAAAGATGTCAGAACATGGGGTGACTGTATCCATCTGAAGCACACTGTTCTCCCTACCCTCTTACTCAGAGCCTGAATGATTTTTGTGTTGCTTTTCTGACAACCTGTTGACAATCGGCATATGATAACACTGTATGAGACACAGAAATCAAAGAAAATGTCAAGTAACTCAGAGCTTTGAGACTTTTGTTTTGGTTTCAGTTTCATACTCACCATGCTGTCACCATAGCACTGAAGTATGCAAAACTAGATTTGCACTTTTAATACTCTTTATACAGCACAAAAAGTAACTCATTAAGGAACCTGGAGCATAAGAGACAGAGTGGTTTGATAATATTATAGACAAAGAGTGAAAGAGTTGAACATCACACGATGGATTAAGAATTGTACCCATTTCAATGTCCCTGCTGGTAAAATGTAAAGTATTCACTTAAGAAGGAACTGAGCCCAGATTTTAAAGGAGTCTTAGTAGAAGCTGTATTATAATTTCACTCCAGTGTTCTCTGAAGTATACTCTAATGTACCATAAAGTATATGTGCAGCACTTCAGCCATCTTCTAATTTCAGTATTCCTGATATAGTCATGCTTAAAGTATACTGGGTGTGCTAAAGCATAATTTGGATAAGACATAAGTACTCTTAGGGCAGACCCCCAATCACTAGCACTTAATAGTAATACTAATGCCTGTTTAAGGATTATTTTCTTTGCCACTGTTATTTGTTTAATGCTGCAAAGTGCTCTGCTTTGGTGGGTTAAGAGCAGATCAGACAAGAAACAATCTAATCGTATCATGATGTTGAGTCTTTGTGGAACAAAAAGGTATTAAATAAGAGTACAGCCTAGAGCTGCTCTTTTTGTTACATGTCTTTGGATAACATTTGTTAAGAATTGGCGCTATATAAGTAAAGATTGATGAACTGATGCATGATGATCATTTTTAAAGCTTCTTTCAATCACCCCTTCGTCATATTACACATGTTAAGGAGCGCAAACAATACAAAGGCGGAAAACAGTCCTGGTGTTTGCTGTCTTTGTAGGTGTGTTCGTAGCTGTTTGCTGTGTTAATGGACACATTTCAACTAACCTGAGTTCAGAAACTCACGCACACATGAAACCATTCAAGTCTTAAAAAACTGGAGCCAATCTGCTACTTTTGTATTGATTCCCATACCATCTGCTGCACTAAGATATCCCAACCTCTCCTTCCCAGAAATGATTTAGACTAACACAACACAAACAGAAAAAAGGCTGCTTAATCTGAGTTGAGAAGACACTCAATCTACCCTCGGTAATCTGTGATTCTAAATTTGAAACATGGTATTAAGAGCTCTATCATCTGCTGTCTAAAGACCAACTGATAAGAGACTTGGCTGACATTTAGTGAAACATATCAATTACAACTTGCATGCAATCTCCTTGATGAATGGTCTGTTCACTTGATCTTTTCACGATTGTGTCTTTGCATTGAGTGGCTTCTCGCTGATCCTGATGTTATCTGTTGTTATTGATGTTATTATGAGGCGCTTCACTGAATCATACCACAGCTCTAGTTTCTGTGTTGATAAATATTAAATATTAATACATATCAATCCAAAGAGCACTCATATTCAATATTCTAAGCATACCTCTTGACACATCTCTTAACACAAGATCAAAGTTTCTGTCAAGTGATCATGTTTAAAACAACAAGGTGCTGTAAATCAACACTAAAGGTATGACAGGTGTTTGGGGAGCTTTCACATTCACTTTTCTTTACTCCACTGACTATGTTTGTTTGCAATAGCCACTCTGTGCTACTTCAAAATGCAGAGATTAGGAGCTCAGGGAATACCTATTCCTCCCCTAAAGAATGTTGGTTATGTAGACAGTACACAACAAAGTATATATTCAAACACAAGTTAAGTTAGAACTGTTATTCCCATTCTAATGCTGTCAATGCTCAACACTCCTGATGTGTTTGAAAAAATCACAGCCTATGAGTTTTTAGCACACACATTAACCAACACTCTCAAACCCACTGATCTCACAGCACAAGATGTTCTAAATCAACCTCCTTTCCCGCTGATGTCAACAATGAACTCATAAATAGTAGCTTTTTAAAACAGCAAACCACTCCTTAAATGATCTGTGTTGCAGTGTCAACAGTTATCAGGCAAAATGCCCACTTACTTACATGACTGAGCTCTGGTATGTGAAAACAACCAGCGCCAGTTTTAAAGCCATAAGAGTTTGTTAATACTTTAAAGTATGAAATAGGGGGTGCATTTTCTTCTAGTAACTTCCACATCACCAGAAGAAACAGTAAAAATATTTGTCTCTGTCCACCTCTCTCTTCTGCATGTTTCTCTATCCCTCCCTTTCCAACCCCAACACGGTCTCAGCAGATGGCTGTCTAACATGAGTCTGGTTCTGCTCGAGGTTTCTTTGCCTGTTAAAGGAAGTTTGTCCTTAACGCTTAACTTGTTAAATTCTGCAAAGTGTCTTGTGCTGGTGGATTAAGATGGATCAGACTGAGTCCTGCCTGTAATTTGGGACTGGATGTTATCCTGTCTTGATGTTGGATCTTTGTTATAATAGAACATAGATATGTCAAGGACCTGCTCTGTTTGTAAAAGCGTCTTGAGAGAACATTTGTTATTAATTGGCCCTATATAAATAAAGGTTGATTGATTGTTTGATAATCACATTCTGCAGCCTTACATAAAAAGAAAGTGACTAACAGCGTGTTGGCATGGCATCAAATACAGTTTTCCTCTTTTCACTGTGAGATTTTTTCAATTATTTCCGTTACAGTTAAATAGAATAACATTTTAGAAGCCCATATTCAGTTCTTATCCTCCTTTTTTTTGGTTGACAGCACAGGGACAGCTCTGGTGCCAACATTCTCCACCTCGCATCCCGCTTCAGTCACCATGAGATCACAGACTGGCTGCTGAAGAGTGGCGATGTGGACCCTGGGACCTCCACCGATACAGGCGCCCTACCTGTTCATTATGCTGCTGCCAAGGGAGACCTGCCCTCTCTGCGACTGTTATTGGGGCACAGCCCAAAGTAAGAGCAACATGGTTACATCTCTACAGCGTACTATAAACTTTCCTTTCAGTATGATGAAGATCTGAACTGATGGTGTATTTTACAAGTTGTTGCTTTCCCCTCGCTACTTTCTTATTGTCATTTAATTTGTGATGTAATCAGGAGTGCAATATCCCTTACTTAAAGCAGGCTTGTCATCACAGATTGAGTTTCTGATAAGGTTGCATTTGGTAATACAAAGATATGTGTTATAATCACTCTATGAGACAACCATTTAACTGATCACTACTGTTACCTTCTTTCAAGATCTGATCAGATCTTTCTGATGTGTCCCATCTATTATGGCTTGCCACTGTTCCCTCTATTGTCCCAAAAACTTTAACTATATGTTCCAGAAGAGAATTTCCAAAACTGAAAAAAATTACTCATAAACAGTTATAATAAAAGCATCCCCTTACCAAGAAGAAGTAAAAAGTGTTGATTTTAAAGAGGCTTTTAAAAAACGTTCAGTTTAGTAGGCTGTAGTCAGTTCTCTCCTGCTGTATGTAACTGAGACAGGTGGCAGTAGATCCTCTCTTCAGATTCAGATGTCAGACTGTTGCCACTTTAGCAGTCTGACATTGATAATGATCCAGCAGATTCTCAAGGTAAACAAATGAACTCTAACTTGTTTTTTTAGCTGATTAACAAAGAAATGAAGAATAGACATCATTATTGTCAGTAGATTGTCAGATTGGGGCTTATACTGATGACACCATAGTATTTGTTGTATCAACTTGCAGTGGTGGGGAACAATCTGAACTTTGCTTTTTAGATACCTGTGCAGCAATCTTATACTTTGTACTCAAATCTCATTAAGGAAAGAACCTCTTACTGGTTAACTTTCCCAAATACTGCACACTTCACCACAATGCCATGTGCTGCTTATCTAATACATCTACAAGTATTTCCATATTGTTTAAGAAGCCTGAAGGGCAGCGTGGGAGCGATTTATACAAGCAAATTGTGGTGATTAATGTTGCTTATTCTGCACGTACTGTAGACAGTAGTATTGAGTACATGGTATGACGGCAACTTAGAATCATTCTGAAGGAAAGCAGGAAAATATTCATATTGCCAAACATGGAGTGAGTGGCATGTTTGCCTCAAAATAACTTTCACTAACTGTCAATCATCAAAGTAGCTAGTTAATCCATTTAACAAAAAGCTCTTTGATTAAATGTTTGTTTGTATGTGTGCATGCGCTTGCCCCCTGATGAATCTCATTCCTAATCAGTGTAGTTTCAGGCCCACCAGTGCCCTGTAGAGATAACAACCTTTTATAAGGACTGTTACAACACAATGGTCAATGGCGAGGCATCTGAATGACCGGGTTGTCGTTTTTCTGGAAAAGAAGAGCACAAACCAACACCAGAGGTTTCTGTAAACAGCCACCAGTTCTTTGTGTCAAGGGTATCCATTAAATCAGTAGGCAGGGTAACGGTCACCATGCCCCCCACTTCAGCCACCAAAGCAGGTTCTTGGTTGTGATAATGACACAGTATTTAGGTGTAATGTTGACAGAATATAACCCCAGTATTCAGCAGTTGTCACCCGACTTAATGTGGAATATTGGTATAACTGTATTAGTCAGAGTTTGTGTCGAGGTGAAAGTTGAATGGGCTTATTTCCAGTTTGTCTGCCAGGTATCTAAATCAGTTGAACTGTATGTATATTCAGTATTCCCCATGTTACTGTGTTTCCATTCTACAACATTGTCACTGTCAGACAACGTGAGTAAGGGATAATATATATTAAACAGGTGATTTTGCTAATCAGAATCCAAACAGGGTGAGCAATGCAGACCTTGTTTCAAGATTTCAATTAATGGACAAGCTAAAACCTTAGCCTTCTTATTTGTTACAATTGGCATAAACATGAACATTTCCAGTGAAGCCAATTTTAGGCAAACACATTGATATTTGTGTCTTCATTTAGCTCTCCTTCTTCTCATGGCTTTGTAGTTGCCACTTTTAAACAAAAACGAGGCAAATGTTCCACCTTTATTATTGTTGCTATTATCACTACCACTTATGCTTTGAGTTACTCTGTAGTAATTGGTCAACTCTGAGATGTACAGCTCTACTGTCGTTTCCTGGATTGCAGGACAGGATTTTGTTCCACTTTCCCTATCAGAGATAGTTTGGACCCAGTTGCTGCTCAGGCTGCTCTCACATCTGTGCTAACTGACATTATTTCCTAACTTGAAACTTGAAATGTGCCCAAACTCCTGTCCTTTCCCGTTGATATGACGTGTGATCAGGTTGTCTCTAGCGCCACTTTTGTTGTTGAGATTTAATCAACTTTGATTGGGGTTTTGACTAGTCAGAATCAAGTATTTTAAACAGTCTAAAATAAGTATGAATATAAATAAGGAATAGTGTGTAGTTAGCAGGTGGTTATGGCAGCTTTGAATCCTGACAGGGTGAGCAGAGCCCCAACAAGAAGAAGGGTTTTTTTTTTACCCCAACACTGCAAAAACCTATACCCAGCTCTTTAGTTGCCTTGTATCCGTTTACCTCATCTTGGGCGACGTCCCTTTCATTCAGCTCATGGTGTTTATTAATCTTTATCTGCACTGTCTTCCTCCTCTTTTTTTCTTTCCTTTGCTGGTAACTGGTCAACCATTGACTATAAATCTGAAGTTTTGTGCTGTCTAAATATATTAAAACTATTATTCAAAATATCCTTCATGTTGTTTACTGATGTAAATACTGGCAGAAACTAAGGATTTTGCCACAGTGTCAATAGGCAGAGGTGAAATGTGCTAGACTCCTGTCCATAGATTGATTTGATGTGACATGTGGGATCAGGCTGTGCCTGACGACACTTTGCTGTTGTTTTGACCAATCAGAATCATTTGATCAATCAAGTTTTTAACACAGCCAGGTAAAAAAGTAATTCCAATGCACAACGGAAAGCCACACTAACAGATAGGGCTGAATGATGTCTTGCTTGACCATCTGAACTTCTCTGAGCAACTGTGCAATAGACACACCATAGAATGTGCAATGTCAGTAAAATGACCTGCAATACGTAATACTGTTACCGGTTTCCTGTTTTCTACAAATGATCTCCAATAAACATCAATATGATATCACTCTCATGCAGCCCCTGACTAAAAAAAAATCCCAGATAACGGACTTCTGTGTATGTAGAATCTCACATGACTGTAAAATGTAAACATGCACGCAACAGCAAAATGTTTCAATGATGAAATGAAACTGTATTTTTATATTGCATATGTATCCTATAAAGGAAAAATACTGCAATCAGTTTTTTTTTACAATATCATGCAGCCATGCCAGCAATGTCATAACAGTCAGAGTCACTGCAGAAAAGACTGTGAGAAAAGCTGTTGGCTCTCTTTGATGTACTGTCTGGTAATAGTCTGGTTGTAATTGATTGATATTGTTAGATGGCTGCATTGCAGAGCTAAATTGAAATCCGTTTAACTGACACATTTAGCAAATGAACACTCCAGACCTGCTCAGGGGCACCTTAGTAACCACGGCTGTTGAATTATGCTTCCCTATAGACAGAGTAAACAATGAATTATTTTCAAACTTAAACTATTTATATTTCAATTAATTAAAGAGGTAGTACAGTGTTTTTGAAGGGGGGTTGTATGAGGTACTTGGCAACACTTAGTGTATTACCTACAAGGGATGCCGCGTGGTCAGCTCAGCCCCTTTGTTTAGAAACAGACCGGAAAACTGGCTATCAATTTCTACAGATAGGGTCAGCATAATTTCAAGCAACAAAAGATGAATACATAAACTATATTATACATAGTCTGTATAATACAGGGATGTTGTCTCAGTGACTTCACCCATTGGTTTCTGAAGCAGAGTTTTGAAACTGATTGCCAACAGTCTAACTTTTGGTTGACCACACTGAGGCAAAGAGGTGGAGTTGAGGCGGGCCCCCTCGCTAACAGCTACAGTGTGCCCTCCTGTCAGTCAAATCAGCTGTGCCCCAACACATAATGCAGTGTAATCAGGTAAACATATTGTGAAGACCCTGGGTTGTGTCATTAGGCAATATAAACAGTGAAAGTCGTACATGTGCTTGGAAAATGTATTTCTATTCAGCTTTAAAAAAAAAAAGATTAACTTCTGAAAATTGTAGAAAGTGGTTAAAACAGCTACATTTAGTATGGCAGAGAACTCTGTATGGTTAGTGATGCAGACTGCAGCCGTATGTGAGCCGCTGGTATCCTCTGATTCATAAATGTTCTGAAATATTGTTGATAGTAAGTCCCACTCAGGACAACAAGTAGCTCTTTGGTTCAAGGGCATGGGCTCACAGTTTATAGACCTGTACCACGTAACTTGGAATCTCTCCTGCTCTCCAGTTAACACAAAAGTTTCTCCCCTCTCTCCTTCGGTCGGTTGAGTCTTGTTCTTCTTCAGTGAACTCAGGTTAATAAAGGTGTCCTCTTGTGTCCACAGTAAACAGCAGGTCATGTGTCTGTCATTCTCATTTCTTAGTTTGCTTGCATGTTTGTCTCTTTTGAAGCCCACAGACCCAAACAACTGATCAGTGCACTGCAGACGGAATAACCCGTGTCTGTCTTGTCTGAGAACAGTGCAAAAAGAAAATGCTTTCTGACTGCAAAGTAAAGCTCTGAAAATGTATAATAGAGCATACTAACAGTGACATTAGTGTCTGGGTTGGAGTTTCTCAAAATGAGATAAATGATGTGGTAAAGTTGACTCTGTCTAATGCAGTTGATGGATTAGCTTCCATTCTGTTTCTCTGGCCAGTTTCTTAACAAAGGACTGAGCTGATCAGGATCCCCTGTGGGTAATACTCTGTATTTACAAGTATTGTATTGTAATGTATTTACAAAAACTATCCCTTTAAAATAGATTCAGTAATTGAACGGATCCCTCCAGGTGATGTAGTGTAGGACTATTTGTTAGCAGGACTTTAAGGCCTTTTGGGGTTTTTCTTCAGTGCAGCTCTCTGTATCACAACCCCTATAGTCTACTAGAGAACTACGGGAGTAAAAAGGCAGAAAAGGGAATAATTGCAGAGCTGATCAATGTTTTCTGTGCTTGTGTCCATGTCAACTATCAACAGTCCTTACTAACTGCTGCCATAAAGAAGTAGAAATGTAATGAATTTATGACTTAGTTAACAGCCTTGTCTATTGAATTGGACTGACTTTATTGACTTTTGCAGGACAAGCAGCTTGTTCAGGCGCTAATCTTGTGCTCTGCACCTCCAATATTGTCAAGTTGCACCCCAGACAGGTGCATTGGCTGCTGAAATATTAATGAGTCTCAGGGACATGGTTGCTCCCTGATAGCTGGGCCCCATTCACTCTTCCCCACCACTACTGTTGCTGTTTACCACCATCTCCACGGTTACACACAGTAGCACCAACCAGCGATAAGATAATGAGGAAAACAAACCCGTTTGAATGGACGGGCTGCTTTCTAGTGACTGGCCTCAGGCATTGTTTGGATTGGAATGATGCAAAGAAGAGAGAGGCCATTTTTTTTCAGGGTTTAATACAAACTGCAAAACAGAAACTGTGAGTTTTAAGAGGTGGTTATTGCTTCTAGTTTGTTCTGCCTGACAAATCTCAAGAAAAACATAATCCCCTGTTTACATCATCATTTAGTGACTGGCAACCAATAGACAGTACAACATAAGAGTGTTGCTGGCTGGAGGTAACACTGCACACACTTACATGTAATAGATACGCCAGGCCTTTTTGGCGTAATTCACTCTAAACCAATGATTTTAAGTTCTTCTTTACAATATTTACCCCCCAAAAGCCTCAAAATCAAGATCTACAAGTGTTTCATGCCAATTTTTTCACAACAAAGCGTTCAGAGCAAATGATCAATTGCGACTAGTAAAACTGTGACTACCATGTTGTCCTCAGTTGTTTTGTGAAAAAAAATACAAGCACACAGTTTGATAAAAGGACGGTCATAGTTTATCAACGACAGAGATTATGTACACAGAGGATTTACCTACAGCAGATGCTTTTTATATATGACTTGTTCCACCATAATTAACCCTCCTGTTATGTTGCAGATCAAATTGACCCTTTATAAAGTCTATTTTAGGCAATATATACCTTCCAAACCAGCTAAATGCAGCATAAAATCTGGGCAGCATTTGACAGAAGAGGTGTCTCATGTTAATGTATCAACATCACTTCATAAAAAAATAAAAAAAATAAAAATAAAATAAACAAAAATCTATGTCATGTAAAACTATCGTATTTATATTAAGTGCTTTCTAATGTACATTAAAAAAGCTTTAACATTAATTTAAATGAAAAACAAGTGAGTTATCCTCATTGAACCATGATCTGTGAGAATTAAAGAACACCAATGGACTAAAACTTGATTTAAATGGCACTTTTGGATAATTGAATATGCCCCGGGTCAAATTGACCCAGGCACATTATTGCTGTTCGAGAGAAACGAACAGGAGGGTTAATCATGATTTTGATAGATATCATAAGTGTATGGTTTAATTTACTTGGCATTTATTGTGATTTCTTGGCTGATCAAAAATCAATTTTAGAGTGAATAAAATCATTCAAATCTAACCTTAAGATTACTGCTGCATTCAGCTGTCTACTATATAGTACACTGGATTGACTGTGTTTCAAATGGGAAAGAGCCAATGCAGCTTTGTTTCCCAGTATTTTAATATTGGTTGTGTTAGTAAGATACATCTGCACTGCTAGCAATTTATCATCTTGGTGAACCTGAAACCAAAGAGCTCATGTGCTGCTGTCCCTTTGGTGATAGCCCCTGTACAAAAGAGTGAATAAATGACACACAGAGAGAGAAAGAGAGTGAGGATGAGAGTGGCTACATACAGGTTATGCAATCACTTAGTACAGATTAAGATTTTTGGCAGACCATAATTCAAGCATGCTCTTGAGAAGGAAAGGCCTTTGCATTAGCGTATAGAAGGTTAGCTACGTAAACCTCAGTTTTATAGGCAAGGTGGTCATCCCAGAAAACCATCTGTCACACTAAATGGACATACGAGCAGTTACTAAACAGCACTGTATTATTTAAATGGTTCTTACAGCACAGCAAAAAATTTTGTATATAATGACACACTACTGGGTATTTCCCTGGCTTACCCTCTCTGCTTCTTCTCTGAACATCATATGTGCAGTCATGCACATATGGACTATAATACGAGCCTCTTGAGTTAGATTGAAGCTGATATATCTAGCATGTATTTATAATACTTTAATATACTTTCTTTCAAGATTTAAGTAGATGATTTATTATCTTCAGTGGTGATCAGTATGGAGTACAGACATAGAGAGTAAAGAGTAAATATGTTAGCAGCCAATGACCTAGCTACACTTATTTCCCTCAGCAGTAATCTTCTTAATATCTTCTTGGTACAAGTTGGATCAAAAAGCCCTAATGTTCCCTTTTACCACAGGGGATTTAAACCGAGAAAATGCAGTGGGACGTGCCATTTTCTGATATTTCCTACTCACAAAGGACCACGTTGACTTTCCCTGACAGTTTTGTTGTCTATCTTTTAAGTATTCTGTAGTTTTAGATGCTGCTATTAACTGCTGTAGCCTCTTTGTAAGCTATATAGGGGTGTAAAGTACATAATCTGTACATTTCTCATTGAAATATGGAAAGTTTTTAAATTTTTTTACCCATAAGAAACTTGAGCCACATAGTTAAACAAACTGTGTAAATTCTCCCACAACACTCTTCATTATTTAGTCGGGTAACTCACTGCGGAGCTACAGTAACAAGCCTTTATCAGGCAAGAAGACCATTAGTCTGACATCAATTACTTTGCTAGTAATGAAGATAACCTTGGTCTTTGTTACCGTGTACAGTTGGGGGAAGGGATAGTTTACAAGGAATTACTGAGGCAAATTACTCTCTGGTGCTGAACAGGACACATATTTAATGTCAGCTTCCTGAGAGTGTAGTTTTTTTTCTTGAAGTGTCAAAGTGACAGACAAGGTTGAAACCCTTGTGCCACTTGCTCGCTCTGTGGTTACACAGGGCTAACCTCTTTCTTAGCTCTTTGAAATCTACTCCTGTTCTCCAAACGCACTTTTTTAGTCAGGCTTTCTACTTTTTCTTGCATCAAATGGTGTTTGGGGTAAGGATTAATGACAAGTGTAAGCTTCTTGTCTCCACAGACCCAAGTGAGCAGATGAACTTCAGCCCACTTAGAGTTACAAGCATGAATAATTAACCCATCTGCCTACATCCTGATGACAGAACCAAAGATTACCTCATCCTTTTATTTTGAAATATTTAAGAAGTGCTTGTTTTTACTCGGAACTGATCATTTTGACTTCCAGTGGTTATTTGAAACTTAACCCCATAAAAGACAAGTTTGTGTTTCAAACTTTGGTGTATGACAGACTTTATTTAAAGTTGAATATTCAATATAGTAATTATGATGGAAGTTGTTTCAAGAACATGTATCTATTTCTAGCTGAGGTTGGGGCCAGACTGATCATGAGCAGACACATCCTTGCGTGTGAAGATTTCACCCGGAACATGTTGTCGCCAACATGTTGTTTTAATGTGGATCCTGACTCACCAGAGTTTGGCCTTGAGCCACATCCTATTGAGAGAAAGTTTGGCTTGGTCATGTTTGTGTCTACAAGATCTGCACGTCCACTTAAGCCCTGCCTCTCATTTTCCCCACCTTCTCTACACTTCTTCACCCGCTGAGTGTGGCTTTGGCACTTGCAACCCTCCGTTAAGCACAAAGCAAGTCAGGCAAAGCCAACGGACTGATAATCTGCTTAGGAGACTCATTGCTCGTTTGTCAGTGTCCAAATAAAGCACAACCTTATAGGATTTGGTGGAGAAGCAGTAGTTCATTCCCTGACCTCCCGCCATGGTGGAAAACATGTGGGACGTGTTATTGGGATTGGGTGAGCCTCTGTATGGGAGGCGGGGATAAGGGCGTTTGAAATTATAAGAAAGCAGGATTTGGCTCAGCCTCACTTCTGTCTGCTCTCAGAATAGATGTATGTTCTTGAAACTATGCTTTGCCTTAACAGTTAGGTACTTAACTTCTAACTTAAGATAAAAAATCTTAAATACAAAATATGGTAACAATTAGCTTGAAGTGTCCAAGGAGGACACAATTTGTGTATTGGATAATTGAGTTCTTATATTTTACGGACCAAATACATGGTCAGGCAAATGTGGACAAGCCTCTTATACACAATGGCACGCCATGTCGTAACCTAGCACTGTAATGTGCATTCACAGGCCATAAGGTACTCAAAGGTTACATCATGTATGACCTTAATTTTCTTTCAGAACTCATTTCTTCTTTGCATAAATTCCCAAATGTCTTGGAAACATTCTTCACAGTTGGTACATATTAACATGACAGCATTATGCAGTCACTGTAGATGTAAGGTTTAAACATTGATAATGCAAATCTGGGAATCCACCAAATCTGGAGGGTGCTTAGTTGGATTGAGATGTTGTGATTGTGAAAGCTACTAAATAAGAAGAAACATGTTTTTCAGATAGTTTGGGCTTCATGGTAAAACATCATCCTGCCGGGTTAAGCCATTAGAAGATGAGTAATCAGTTGTCATAGACATGATCAGCATGAATAATCAGAAACTAAAACACTGTAACAAGTGGTCAATTGAGCTACTCATGCATTTCTCTCAGCTACAGAACAATTGGATACTGACCCAGCAGACTGTCTGACCTCTGACCTCTACCATCAACAAGCCATGTGCACAGAGAACAACCATTCACAGCACGTTTTCTCTTATCCGGACCGTTCTCTATAAACCCTAGAGACAGTCAAGCGTCTCGGGCAATCTCATTAGATTGGTAGTCACTGAAATACTCTCCGACCATCTGGCACCAACAATTATGCCACATTCAAAGTCAATTAAAATGTGTTCTTCCCTGCAGACTGTCTTGACCATTTGTGCAAGACTAAATGCATTAAGTTCCTGCTACATTGTTGGCTGATCAGATGTGAGCATTCTTGAGCAATCAAAGTGAGAAATATGTGTGTATTGTTGAGCAAATCTGTCTTGTTGAACACAAGGAAATGAAAGTCATCCTATTCTATTCAAGAAGGCTTTGTGATGTACTTTTTAAATGACAGTCATCATATTTAAGTTAAACTTTTCAATAGAGTTAAGATCAGTTTTCATGGTTGATACAACAATGAATGTACAGCAGCTTTGGTGACAAGGGAAAAAAAAACAAAAAGCATCTGCTTCTTGTAATCAGTTTAATTGTCTTTTATCTGAATATTTCTTTAAATGTTTTGCATTCTTAGCAGCTTGCCAACAGAGGATCAACCGGGAGACTGTCAAAGGCTTAGTGATCCAGTTACACAGGGCCAAGACTGTGCCACCACTCCACCTTTCCTTTAGTTAACTTGTAGCACTTTAAATCACCCTGTGGAGCTTTGTAAAAAGACCTGGTTTGTAGAGCCCGAGTTATAATAAGTTTAAGCTTTGCATTTAAGAGACTGAAAAACTTGCACATTCATATGCACTTCATCAGAATGACCAGTAACTAATTATGTGAAGAATCTCTGCTTTTAATGTCAGGGTAAACGTGCCTCATAAAAATGTAACAACTGAATCCAGATGAAATACAGTATCATTTGAGTCTTGGTGTGTAGCTGTTTGGGACCCGGATGGAAAATTTTCACATGCAGCTAAAAATGAAATGATATAGTATGTTTGTAGGTTTGTCAGTGTGACTGTTTCTTGGCATAACAACAGAGGCACAAAGGTGTTTGTGTGATGTATTCTGTGAAACGGTTTTGCATTGAAATTCAAATGTTATATTGTCATATGGAACATTAGCTCTCCTCTAACTGTCAAGGCCTTGCAAATATTTCTGCAAATCATGACAGACAGGAGTGAGACTGGAAAGACGTTACAACAAACAGGTGATGACACGCAGCAAAGGCTCAGGGTCAGACCCTGGACACAACTGTAAGGACTCACACTTTATGGTATGCACTTGACTAAAGAAGCTACTGTTCCACCCCCTTAAATGTACTTCTCTGTTTGATTTCTCAACAGTGTTGTAAACTCCCAAACAAAGAATGGTGCCACGCCACTATATCTGGCCTGCCAGGAGGGTCATCTGGAGGTCATACAGTACCTGGTCAAGGATTGTGGGGCGGATCCGAGCATCAGAGCCAATGATGGGATGACCTCTTTGCATGCTGCTGCCCAGATGGGCCACAACACAGTCATCGTCTGGCTGGTATGAAACAAAACTGTGCATTGATTTGTATTTTGATGATAATTTTGAAAAAAGCAGATTGTAAACATTTAGTTAGAAGATTTCCATGATCTGGAAAATAATACTGGACAGTTTATTTGTTAAGATATAACTGATTAATATCTTTAGTGTTTTATAGTCAAAGGACATTAAATGAACAATTTTGGCAGCATGATTTAATTCAAGTTTTTTCTAGGATTGCCAAACAATTACTGTTTTTAAATGCAATTAAACCACAGAATTTCAGTAGTGAATTCTGATTAATCACGTTTTTAATTGCATGTTTTAATGTCCATTATTTTACACTTAAAAACAGTTTGGACTCAGTATTTAAAATGTAAAGCAATTCTTCAATTTTTTGATTTGGGAATCAAATGAATGCAATGAAATTTACTTAATGATCTTGACTTTTAGATTTATTATTCATATAAATGTTGCAGCCCTTCCCCAGTGTGGTCTAGAACCATGGACTACAGGTGGGAGACAGCTTCAGAGTGCTTATTCTGGGAAATACTGTGTTTGTTTCTGTTATATATTTTCTAAAGGATAACACTGTTACAAATTTAGAAATATGCAGAATGCATGTATGAAATGTCAGTGTCAACATTGTCGGAGTTATTCTGAGATAACTTGATCACTTCCTGCCATCTAATACCTCCAGATAAATACGACAGCATTTGCACTTTCAGGAGTGTTTAGCTGCTCTTTCTGTTTCATACAGGTCTTGTAAATTTGAAACAATTACAGTATGTCCTGCGATAGTAAGGCATATTACAACACGTCAACTTGCGTCTTCCACAATGTTGACTTGTCTGCAGTCAGTTGCCACCCAATTATCAAAGGCTGTCAACCTCTTCCATTTAGTTTCATCTGTGGAACTTTGCACTCTTCAGAATAGCGCTCTGTCGGCTTTTGTGATGTAGTTTTTTGCTGACATCAGTCTGATGAACAACACCATCTGTAGGCGTATCTCATAGGTGGTATCACAAACTTGAAGTGATTCAGTGTTATTCTAATTCTTTTATACAGAAAGTGCACATTATTATTATTAAATATGCCATTTGGTTCAGCGGTGTCATTGTTTTTCATTACAGTGGCAGTAAGAGCAGAGACAGCCTTTGCCTAACTTCGGTTTGTCAAAAGAGAAATCAAAGTTCATAGATTTTTAGGATAGGCACTTTATTGTCATTGCAAAAAAAGAGACAAAACGAAACTTCTCTTGGCAGCATTTCCATACAGCAGTTTTCAATCTATCAATAAATACAATTAAAAAGTACTACAAATATTTAACTATATAAAATATAAATATGTGCGTGCGTCGCTTTAAATAACTGACAGTTATGTACAGTGTGCTGTCTGCAAAGTGGCTAGAGTCAATAAAAACTAGTTTTTGGGTGTAGGGCTGGGTTAGGGGTTCTGCAGTATGCCCACCGCTTTGGGGAAGAAGCTGCTCTTAAGTCTGTTCTTCAGTGTGCGGATTGTTCTGAGACTGCCTGAGGGTAAGGTGGTGAACATGAAATGTTCGAGGTGCGTTGAGTCCCTCATAATAGATGAGGCTCGTTTGTGCAGTCGGGTTGAGTAGGTGTTCCTGAGTAATGATAGTGGGGTACCTACAATACACTGTGCCGTTTTGATAATCAGCTAAAGGTCCTCTTTTTCTGCTGCAGTGCAGCTGGAGTACCAGACTGTGCAGCCGTATGTGATGATGCTCTCTATCGTGCAGCAGTAGAAGTTCTTCAGCAGGTTGTCAGCTTTCATTTAGCCATTTAGTTTTATTACATGAATGTAACCAGTGTTCTATTTCCTACTTTAGATGAGTTATACAGATATCATCCTGACGGACAGGGATGGTGACGGAGCGACGGCCATGCACTTTGCAGCCAGCCGTGGTCACGCAAAGGTGCTCAGCTGGCTTCTGCTGCACGGTGGAGAAATTGTCACTGACAACTGGGGAGGGACCCCTCTCCACGATGCTGCAGAGAATGGGGAACTGGAGGTATGAGTTTGTGTCTTTATTTGGTTTTATTTTTTTAGTGCACTGAGTCAGACTGGAATTAACAGTGAAATAGAATAAAGCTAAATAAAGCTTTCACTTTTGGCATTGCATTGGTGTAGAAATAAAGCATGAGTCAACTTAGTAGAGCAAAAAGGAGAAACAGGAAGAGACAATTCCAAATTATCAGGGTGCATCCATAATAGTTCATATAATCAAACTAATAGTCCAAATAGATTTAGAATCAGAGGAGGCTCTTTTGTGTGAAACACATACGCAAAGCAGGAGGATATTCATTCTTGGTTCCCGCATTCTGATTATATATTATTTATTTTTTTATTTAACCTTTATTTAACCAGATAAAAGACCCATTGAGATCGAGACCTCTTTCACAAGGGTGACCCGGCCAAGAGAGGCAGCAACACGTCATAGTAAACAAAACAGACAGATAACAATGACAACAAACATTAAAATATAAAATACAAGCAATTTGATAAAATAAAGTGCAGAAGTTATTTTACAGTAACAATTTAAGAACACAGGCACTACTCGATGGATTTCCGTCGTTGTTTTCTTAAGATAGAGCGGAAAGCACATGTTACACTAGACCATTTGTTTTGAATGACTGCTCTCTGGAATATATTTTCACCACCACATTGACCTGCTGCTTTGACTAACACTTTGTTGTATCACTGTTCAGTCAGCCTTTCGGCACAAGCATAATACTTCAAAAAAAAAAAAGAAAGTCTTTCTTTTGGCTGATGTTACCCCTTCAAAAAAATAAGGAGTGAGGAAAATGGCAACACAAAGATTGCTCAATCTGAGAAAAGGCTTAGTATGGCTTCCATGTGATGGGTTGTCTCACTCTGATGCTTTAAACTATTGTTTGTTGTAAATACAAAAGAGAATGCTTCATTTTAGAGGGTAGATGTCCCATCATTTCAAAATTCTGAAGTAGTTCAAGTAATCATTAATAGCCCTACACTAAAAATTTCGCTTTTAGAACTGGTATATAACTAACACGCAACATTTGTGCTCCTAATGAAAGGATAAGCTCTCAGTGAGGAAACCCCACATTCTAATTACGCTCTACAAATAAGTTATGTAACCTTCCACCTGGCATTTAGTGACTACCACAACCCAAAAAGAACTATGCCATGTTCAATAGACCCAGGCTACATGCTTCTACATAGTACCATCAATGATAATGCTGTCCCCCACCTCCTAAACATGTAGACAGATGACCAGGGTGAACGAGGGCATAATCAACTGGTGTTTCCTCAAGTTAGGCCTATGACACCTTGAGGATACTCTACAGGTAGCTGTAAACATGAACAACATAGAAGAAAAACAATACTCTTATTTCTCCCTAGTTTAAATCCACTAACTTATTTTGGCTCATCTGACATCCATTTCTACACACACCCAGTTTTGCTAGTAATGAGAGTTAATCTTGTCAAAGACCCTCTACATCCCACTTTTAACTAAACCACCTCTCCATCCTTGCATATCCAAGCTTTTCCCCGTCATATGCTTCCTCCACTGAGTTCTCCCTGGACAAAGTCAGCTTTATAAAATACACTATCAGCTTATAGGGGTACCATAAATGTATACCAGGCCTTAAATTAGTGCAATTTACAGTACAGCTTATCAAACACAAATTACTCACAAATATACTTTCATCTCCCAAGCATAGGTACATCTATAATGATGTATTACTAAGACAGTGTCCACAAGTTGATGAAGTTGATGGTCTTTAGAGAGCAGGGACATCAGTTTAGTAATACTTTAACCTGTTGTCTTGATTTCTCAGAGCCATATTTTGAAGCTCTTGGTGTTTGTTAGATTTCAGATTCATTTCGGGTATTGAAAGTGATTGTAAAAGCATTATCTTACATTTTCTAAAGCGTATTAATTTGTGACTTGCCCTACGTTCTGTGTCCTTGTTCTCTCATGTATCAGTGCTGTCAGATCCTTGTGGTCAATGGTGTGGATCTTGGCATCAGAGACCAGGATGGTTTCACAGCAGCAGACCTGGCTGAATACAATGGCCACTCTCAGTGTGCCAAGTACCTGCGCACTGTGGAGAACATGGTAAGAGCTGTGCCTCACATGTCTTGGTGGCAAGCAGACTGAACCCTGACATCTCAAGTAATGAAATCAATCAATATTTTCAATTAGTTGCAAGAATATTTGATTGAATGATTTTTCACAAAAAGGTCCAATCATGCCTCGAGATATCTGTCATGTGCCGTTACACCAATTGATATTTTCAGGCAGCTTTTCAAAGCAAAAGAGGACAACATCTCTATTGACCGTTACATAAATTCCCAACTTCCACTCTATCTAACTCTGGATTGAATATAATAAGTCATCATGTCTGTTATAGTGACATTGCATTTCATGACCAAATTGTACATGTTGTGATATTGTGAGTTAAAAACCTGACTGTAAATATTCTAATAATGAGCAGTTGTAATCCATACTTGGCGCCCCTCCCCCCCCCCAACAAATTCCAACCTTTGAAAACACAAGACTGTGACCTCGACTAAAATCAGTTGCTAATAGTTAGAGCTTTTAACACCCGTCATACAGCAGCCTCCATGGCTTCAACCCTCCTGAAATCTCCAGATGGCTAAGGGAAAAAGAACTCCTCCTGGCTGCACTCTCTTTGGGGCTTGGGAAACATATTTCCCCTCTTGCACTCCTCCCATGTGGGACACTCAGCCAAGTGAGAGCTGTGCTGTGGGAAAAGCGGAGAGCCCTGGAGCCTTTTTGATCAGCTGTGAGAAGTTTCATTAGTGTGCTGTAATTAAACTGGTAATGCTGTTCTCCTCATGTTAGTCAGTAGCGACTGAGAGGTGGTGGGATTTGAGAATTGACAATGAACAAGTATATGTCATATCAAATATAATTAATTTAAACGTCTTGACAGTTTAATAATTTAAAATAATATTAAATAATTAAATATTATTACTTGAGAATCCCTTAGGTTAGGTTTTTACTTGTTTTTCATCACATCCACATATTGATAGTTCAATCAAATATACACAATGACACTCTTCTTGATTAACTGCATCCTCGAACAGAGTGTGGAGCACCGTGTTTTGTCTCGGGACCCGTCAACAGACCTTGAATACAAGCAGCCAGACTCGGGCCTCTCATCCCCAAACACCACCATGCCCCCTGCCAGCCAGGGGGCACACTTTGACATCAGCTCACCATCCAGCTCCCTATCAAACTACGACTCAGCCAACTCCAGCCAGTCCAGCACCGGGGAGAAAAGAAGCAGCTTAACGGCGTCACGAGGCCCGCCAGTCAAGCTGAACGCAGTTGCACACACAGGTCTGCAACGCATGTAGTGAAAATGATTTTACTTTTTAGACCTATGAGCAGATTTTTTCTTTCTTGAGTCAAGAAACAAGACATTACTCCAATATTTGGGATCTTTTTAATTTCAGTGAATTCCAAATTATTTCATTTACACTTCTCAATTAAAATGTAACCGTTAATGAGCTGAATAGTTAGTTATATTTTCAGTAGCTGTAGTCAGATGTTAGGCAGAAGAAGCCATGTATTTACAACTGTAGAGCTTCATAGGTAACATCAAACAGCAGCTTGTTCTTTCGTCTCCTGTCATGTTGCATGGAAACTGGTACTGCACCCTAGTGGTCTGTGTGTAGACATTCTTTTTGCATGGAGAGGTGGATTGTGTAGTTTGGATTATTGTTGTTTCTCATTCATGTTTGAACTCAAGAAAAACAGAAAAGAAAGTGTAGATAAAGGTTTTCTTGCTTTGTTCTGTTAAATTAAGTCAAACTATGTGGCTTCTTGTAAAAACTCAGTGAGTCTGCATCAAAGATGCCTGAATGGACTCTATCTTTGCCACAGGTGCATCAGAATCCGCCATTTCAGACATGCAGGCATATATGGACATGCTAAACCCAGACATTGGCTCTGATATGCCTAAGAAGAATGAGACACCTGCTAATGCTGCTTCCAAGCCCCCACCACCACCTACCTTTCCACCCCCACCGCCTCCCCCGCAGTCTCCCCCGATTCCTCCACCACCTCCGGCCTACCCAGCACCACAGCCCCCCAAGGAGCCCTCATCGGCAGAGTTCTTGAAGGTGAAAAGCAACTTGCGGCACGTGGAAAGCAGCACTCCCAAGAAAGAGGTAAGTAAAGACATGACATACTCTTAGTTGAAGACAAGAAAAGAGAGAAGTCAGGGTTTCAAGGCTGCAGAAAATTCTCCTTCTTGGTCAAAATGAGTAAAATTACAGAACTGTTTAAGTCTTATCCATAATAAGAGCTGTTTAAATTCTGTAAATGATAAGGAAAGGAACTTCATTGCTTCCTTTATTATCTCCTGTAGCAAAGGCCACACTGGACCGTCCTTTACAAAAGAAGAGAAGAATATATCTACTCTCAAAACCTTGCGGCAGCAACGTTTAAAGTGACGCAACCTCCGACCATTCATGAATACAATCAACGAGATAGATTTAAATTTGAATGCCATCTTCCATTTAATCAAACTTATGATTTATATGAACAAATATAAGACGACATTTGGGAACTGATTCCATTTTATTTAAATCAAACCTCCAATTAATCAATCAATCAATAATTAAAACTGTATTTGTCTCACTATATTTAGATAATACAGATTAGTGCAGTTAACGCTGCAGATTTGAAGTGTGATTAATGCTGCTTTGATGAAGTTAATGATGCTTGTAGCCAAAACGAAATAATTGTTTTACTCATCATAATTAAGATGAATAACATTCATCTGGGATGTTGGAGTTTTTTTGTTTTGTTTTTTTTGTTGCTTTACACATGACTTATAAACTGATAGTAAGATATTGGTGACTGTAAAAGTATGTAAAGATAGAATATAAAATAAAATAAGACAGAATATAAGTTACTTTTCTAACAAATAACAGCAATAACAAACAGAAGATGATTTTACAACAACTTAAACCATTCATAAAATTCAAGAAAGTATTTTTGATATCAGGTGAGATCACATTTAGAGACAAATGCTTCAGGTGAACTCCAACATTCTGTGCCTGACTGTGCCAAGCTGTCTCATCCTGATGGGCTGCTCTGGCTCATATCCTGGAAGCATCCTAATGGGGCCTCATTTTTGCACAAGCTCTCCACAATTTGCTGCATGAAACAACACAGTAAGAATGCTACAGAGAAATATGTGCTTTTTGTCATCTATCTTTAGGAGATTGTAGTATTGATACAGCAATCCTATCACATTTATAACATCTATTTAGTGTAAGTGGAGTTAGATTATCTGGTGATTTGTCACCTGAACTTTTGCAACTTCTCCTCACCCTATTTCTTCACCTCAAGACTTTTTCCATCAATGTCAAGGACAGTGTTTAGGAAAAGATAAAAGGGTATAATTTGGGACTTTTGACTGTAGCCCTGGTCTTTTATGTGGGATAAAGCCTTTTGCATAACACATTGTTATATAAAGTAAGTTATGTGAGGCTTTCTTACACCTGCTAAAATCTTTTACCAAGACAGAAGATATTCTGAATTTTGTAAGCTACCTGTTTGCTGAACTTGTGACATGATGAATGATATGGAACAGTCCTAAAGAAGAAGAAGGGGTAAATTGGCCATTAGCTGCTTTTTTCCCTTGTGTCTAATCAGTTGGGCTATTTCTCTTGTGTAACAATGAGCCTTGTCTCGGTTCCCACAATGATGTTATTGTGTTAGCATGGCTAACGATTCTCATTACTGTGGCCGGTCTTCTGGGTTGGTGCACACAAAGGTTGTTGTGATGGGTTGATCTTAATTCAAGTAATTAATCTGGCTCCAGATCACTCAAAAGTATTTTTACAGGGCTGACAAGGAGCAGCAATTAAAAGTGGCATCAACATATGTAACAGTGCTGGTTCTGATGGTTCAGTACTGCAGCAAAGCACCATGAAGCTGGTTAATATATTAATATATAATATACATTACTAATGGTGTGTTCAAGTAACATTTAGATTCATACAGATCAGAGGGAACACTTTCTTAGAATAAGATTTGAATGATGATTGTGTCTCTGGTATGATGATAGCAAGTCTGACCAGTCAGGTGAACTTTCTGTCCTTTCCACCAGATACCATGAATGAGTTAAATATTTTCAGGTTTGGTTATTCAGTAAATACTTAGTTTATATATTTCTCCTTGTATAAAAGAGAGACCACAACATGTTCAAAGTGCAGCTTCCTGGACTTCTAATAGAGAGTCTAAAGTGCTATTTGTAGCACTTGGATCAGGATACATGCAGACATCATAAGACAAACAGATGCCTCACTATGGCTGGCCATATTACACCTCACTGAAACGCATCAGAGGCCATGTTTGTATTAATACATAACATGACAATATATTTTTTTATGAATGATATCTAACAATGTTATCATGCATAATAACAAGGCAATATGAAATATGTGGACAGAAAGGCCTTGTGTAAAGATATGCAATGCAAAGTTAGGTTTTGTTAGCTGTTACATAACCCACAACATGCCCTGTCTCCAGGGTTAGGAGCTGTTGTTGTGTGTGTGTGTTTCCGTGTGTGAACGCATACATCACCACTCATATAGGAGAAGAGTTTTAATTAGTGCCACCCCCACTCCTCTCTCCACCCCTCTCTCCCAGAGTTGGTACCCAGGTGACCAGCACCGGGTGCACCCTTGTTAATAATTGAGCAAAAGCTGGTGCTTGAAACACATGAACAGACACGCACAAACAGAGACAATTAAGATCAGCGTGTACCACATACATTACGAAAAACAATCTACCTGGAGTGCCATGGTAACATCCAAGGATACAGCGGATCAGGTGGACCAACATGCTTAAGCTGAACACATAACACAGCTTGGTGTATCAAAACTCATTAAAAACTTTTGATATTGACTCATTTAAAGATTGTGCCATAAAGCTGTTGAATTGAGTTGTAAGGGAAGGGAGTTTCAGCTGCTCATGTTGGTTGTTTGTTTGAGACTTTGTTAGCTTTCTTTGCTGCAGCTTCTCTCTCCTCATTTGTGTGTATTTGCTTTGACTGAAGTCAAATGTTTCGTGAGGAGGAGCCATACAAAAAAAAAGGCACGTTTTTGTCATTCAGACCCACAGTAATCTTTCCAGAAAACATGGACTTTGAGCTCTCTCCAAGGATTAGTAGACCTTCTACTGTTTTTTTTACTGATAATTCAGGGCATTGTAGGCTAGAATATGCTAATACTTCTAAAGCCTTTGAGATTGAGCGTGTTCAGCTATGATGTGGGAACAGCACCAAGGTCTTAAAGTTTTGCATAAGAAGCACTGGACAGAGTTGGGGAGTGGTTGGTCTGCGGGCTGGTGGTGACATCATTGCTACTGCTGTGGCTGGTCTGATTGGTTATTGATGAGGCCTGTGGTAAAGTGAGAGGGCAGGTAGAGTGACAGGCGTAGCACTGGGCAGAGAGGAGGTGACGTTCTGGATTCGGTGACAGCTAGCCTCAGTGGTCCAGACTGGAGGAGAACTGCAGGAGGGGACTCTTACAGCTAAGGTTGGTTACATATAGGAGTAAGAAGCTTTATTTTCTTCTCTTTTTTTCTTTTTCTTTTCTTTTTTTTAACAATTGGAATTATGAATGCTGTATCAACGGTTGTGTTACATATACACCATATTAGTTGCCCTGAAAACTTGGCAATTCTTCTAGTTTGGGGCTGTTTGAGCTGCTGTATTACATTGTTAACACTGAATGTGTTGTAACTATTCTACTGATAAATTGTGAACCCTTTGTCTGTTACTAAATGCTGTTTTTAAGAATGCATGTTATCTTTTTTAATCTGTAAATCACACAAAATCTAATCTGTAATCTGAAGAAAAATCACAGACAGATGCGGAACCATTTCATGCCCAGGCAAGACATGCTTTGGTAATGCAAGATTAGACTGTTAAAACAACTAACAACATAACAGTGTATTAATTCTGGCAGACAGTTGTGTATAATGGGAAGAAAGCCATGTCTGTCTATGTGTGTACGTTTGTGTGAGGGATGGGAGGGGGCGACATGAAAGCTTTGTACATTGGCTATTGTTGGACCACCTCCCTGGAGGATGACAATCAAACCATCTGTGGCACTCCCCTGCTCACATTACCCTCCCACCTGATGAGTGCACAGGGACCATTTCTTTGACAGCAGACATGAGTCAACAGTACTAAACAGGCTTATAAGATCCCAGAACATGACACCACAAAGGCAGAGAGGTCAGGGGTCAGGTGCCTATTATTTCCGCTTATGTTATCGTTGGACTTCTGCTTAACATCTGTGGCTCTTGTCTGGATTTCATGAGAAGTCATGGCATCACATGGCTTTAAAATGTAAATGAACACAAGTATTGTGCTGATTCCTGGATTTGAAAGGCAAAGTAACTGCACACTTAGCTATGACGGAAGAAGTGTTTCTGATAAAACTATTCTTTGTGATTTTTGGAATATACATGTTAAAGGGGTTTTCTTTGTCATACATTTTAACACTTTTTTTGTGTGGGCAGTGGGTAAAAAGTAATACCTAAAGGAAAAGATTTTTGCAAGTAGTTTGAGCCACAAAAAAAATGCAAATGAGAGGCTCTTTGCATTAGGAAAATGCAGTCACAGATTGGTTTCAGGAAGAAGCATGTCACAATGGTCGCTCAAAGTCCAGGCTGAACGTATTCACTGCTTCAGCCTGGTCCCTTTTTATGACAAACTGTATATCCTTACTGTATATTTACAAGTATACCAATAAGCAACATGCATTAGGTCTCATCAGACTGACAAGAGAGGAATATCCTGCCTTTACAACTCCTGTTGTCTGGGATAGATGTCAAAGTGGAAAGTGAGAGTGCTTCAGTGAAGGGACCGAGTTAGAGACCTCTGACCCTGTTTTGTGGAAAGAAGGGTCTCTCTTACATTCTTGGCAAAGTTCCACTCCAGTTCCTTTGCCCATGTCCTTAAATGAAAGATAAATGCTTATGGATTTTTTTTTTTTCGTGAAAAAGAATTAAAGCCTTGTTCTGTTATTGGAATAAGGCTGCTTTGGTCACGAGAAGGCTAATCTGGCAACAAAAGCGACTAAGTATGTGTTAAACTCTATTGTCCAACAAATGAAACATTCATTCTTAAAGCAGTCTTTAGCCATATTAAAACTATTTTCTGCCATTCGACACTCAACTTAGTAGAATCAATGATTCTATTATTTTGTCAACCAAGTACCTATGTGGGAGAGCCTATTTTAAGATGAAATTAAAGGCTTTAATTTTCTTTATTGGAAGAAAATGACATGATGGATAGCGCTTGATTACCAATCCAAATCACACTCATGTGCTGTATGATTCCCATGGTAAAATCTCTAAAGTAATTTATGATGTCTTAACGTGCAATTTATTTAGCTTTGGACTTTGAACAATTATTATCATCACCACAGAGTGATAAAGCAAATTTTCGATTTCACCATAACACTTGATATCTCTGGGGTCCAAGGTGATGTCTCCAGATTGCTTGTTTTGTCCAACCAACTGTCCAAACCTCAAATACATTCATGCAACACTCGTGTATAAGAAGCCACCAGTGTTATTTGATTATTCCAACATCAAAACAACTAATCATCTAACCATTGGGGGCTATTCTTTCAACCTAAATTACAAGAGGACAAATATGGTAATTACTTTGAGAATAACCTGCAAATGAAAATAACTGAGTACACAAAGTCAAAGCTACCAAATTGATTTTTTGTCACTTTCTCATATTTCTATCAGCTGACTCCTGGGGAAAGCCACGACAAACTACGACGTGTGGATTCAAATAGGAAGTCGAGGAGCTTCAGCAAGCAGCCCAGCACTGGGGACTACTACAGGAACCTGGGCAGCGAGGCAGCAGAGACGAGAGTGTACAAAGGCATGGCACCCAACGAGGAAGTAAGTCAGATCTGTGCTGTTTATAAGTACAACAATATGTCAAAACTAAAGACATGGTGATACATTATCCAGATGGTGAGGAATACCACATTTTTGGGCCTGTATGTCACTGCAGTAACCTTAATTACCATGACCCATCAAGCACTAAGGACTTAAGGAATTTGGCACCTATATTTAGAAGTTGCAATGTTAATTATTCATTACTGTGAGAACAGTAATATTGAGATATAATATCCTGTCTGTTTCCTTCAGAGTTCATTGGTTGTAATGTATTGATATGTACTAAAAATAAACGTGTCATGATGCATCATTGCTGCGTTACCTCACATACCTGGGTGTTCTGTCCTTTTTATGTGGTGCAGCTTTAATCATCAGTGAAGCATCTGAATTAAGTTGATAATTTCTGTTTTTAAATGACTTCACCAAATAATCGATTGTCACAAATGTCGTCAACTTAGTAAAGTTAAAAATACTGTGTTTTTGTTGTCTGTTGAAATTGGCATTTCAGCTTATCTTATAAAAAGATCCACTTCAAGATGAGATCTGGCTCCGTGATGGCCTGTTAGCTTAGGTTACCACCCTAACTGCACTATTTGACTGTGTATTGTGCTGCTCAGCTTGTTACATAATCTTGTGTCCTCTTGAGCTTTTGTGTTCGACCTGATGCAAAGTACCACCTCATTTAAATGGCCTCTTGAGACTCCACCCTGTTGTCTAAACCGTCTTAAAACCCAGAAAGGACAAATGCTCAGGACACAGTTCTTAAGTCACCAATGATGCACTCACTTGTTGCTCTATAACAAGAATAACACACCTGAATCTTTCACATTTTCAATTTACACTTTTTTTGGTTTGTTGGGGTTTCCAACTTCGCTTGTGTCCGTGATATAGCCTTCTGGCATGTTTTTATTCATGTACATACATTATTGTGGCTCTCCTTTCATGATGCAAGAAATGAATGTGGTCAACCTACACATGTCTTTGAGATTATATTCAACAAAGGGAATGGGGGGAAATGGAAAGGATAAATTCCTGGCATTTAGGAACTATATGCTGGGAGGATAGTATCTATAGCATTTAACGAAATAAGATGCTGAGTACATATCTAAATCAACTTTCCTTCCTCCTGTGTATAAAGTTAAACCAAAGAAAAACCTTGTCTCTTACTGCATGCCACCAAAGATTAGTGAGCAAATCACAGATTTGTCCCTCTTAAAACCTACACAGGAGGCTGAATCAATAGCGTGTATCAGACTTTGGTTAACATCCTTAGGGAGGTGTTCATGTAATGAGTATCAGGAGTGGGAATGTTCTGTGTGAGCCAATTAAAGCCTCAGTGGGGCCCCTCCTGGTCTCAGAGGGACCCTAGCAGATGGATTGGCTGATCAACTGGAGAAATGGCACGTGCCGCCAGGACCCATCTGGACACAGCCCTCCCCGCATCTCTCTAGGGGCCTTTAAAAGTAAAAGGGGACAACAATGAGGAGCACGCGTCTGAAGATGGGCAGAGGGGCGGGGTCGCGTCAAATGTCACGGTCCATTAATTTGATTCCAGCAGAGATATGGCACGCTTTCAGAGCGTGACAGAAACATGCGTGCTGGGTGGGGGGTTGCAGGGTCTGGGGGTTAAGGCCCTATCACTTGCAGTGACAGATGGCTTCTTCCCTCTGTTTACTCTCAGGAAATTCCCCCTAGAGATTAGGTCATATTAGCTGTGTAATAAGTAACAGGGTATTATGTCTTTATGAGGTGATTAAAGACGACAGGAAGCAGAGGGAGGGCACATCTGAAAGGGCTGCACACATCTGTCACTGTCGGCAGTCAGTGCGCAAGTATTTGATGCTCTCGATGTGTAACAGGTTTCACTTGCATGCCAATGCGAGGAGGGATAAATAAGTTAGAGCTAAAGATTCCTGTTTAAATCAGAACTTTTGGTAAAAAATAAAAACATTTTGTAGTCTTTTTTTTCACAAAAAGGTGAAGATATTGATGAGGTTACTTTTTGATGTATTTTTTTCAAAAGTTTTGTTTGAAATATAGAGCTGAAAAATGAGGGGAGGGAAGTGGCTAATTACATTTACTGAAGTTGCTGTAATTGAGCAGCTCTTGTACTGTGCTGAGTAGTTTTTAAATCAGTACTTTGCTTAACGTATTTCTCGTGTGAAGTATCGTCCTTTATTTTCTGAGAGTAATATAAAAAGTGAAAACAAAAAGGACATAAACTTTTCATCGACTGTGTGACTGCTTGCTGATTTGCTTTTGTCAACAACCTGACAGTCAGGTGAGCGAACATATAGAGGAAGAGAACATCAAGCTGAAACCACCATACGGAACACTCATGTGAAGTTGGAAATACATTCACAGATTTGGCCGTGTTATTAAATCATCAGCGTAAATATCTGTTACAAAACCAACACCTTTCTCCAACCATAGGAAGGTAGACACTAAGCCTTGACCTGATTTTCTGTCCTGAAAGCTGAACAATTTACAGTGGCTGTGAATGGCTGAAAGGCGACCTTCCACTAAGTGCAATGCTAAAAAAAAAATGTAACAAGAATATTCAGTGAGTTCAACCTAGAACGGTGAGAAAAAAAGAAAAGCCCATCACACAGTCAGGTTCTGCTGTTGCTTATACTGGAACAATTAGCTTAGAAAGAATAGCTTTTACATAATTTGGGGGTCACATCCTGCTTTTCAAATAAATAGTACTCAGTGCTTTCAGTACATTTTAAATAATGTACTTTTTATTCTTACTTGAATAGATTCACAGACTGAATCAATTACATTACTTTACATTAAGTTTACAGAAAAGTTTTGTAGGCCACCTGTTGCATACTTTTGCTAAAAACTGTCCAACTGAGTAATGAGTCAATATTATTCTATAAGAAGTGACAATATTAAGTTAGTGGGTGTTAATATGACTCTGCTCTGTCCCTCTCAGGGCTCGGTGTTGTTGGAAGAACCTGCCGAAAGCCCCACCCAAAACTCTGAGAACGGCACCACAGAAGAATCTGTCGGGCCCCCACCTCCTCCACCTCCTCCCCCTCTACCTCCTATCAATACAACACCGACACCCCCTCCACCTCCTCCATTGCCCCCAGAGATGCCACCCACCCAGAATCACTCTTCGAGGTGCAACTCTATCAACCAGCGACGCCCATCTTCCTCGTCAGGAAGTAAGAATCCCATTACGTTATCTTCTTCTCTCCAGTCTTACACTGCTTTATTTTCCCTTGTTTCCTACTTTTTTTTCCTGCCGTAAATATCTTCAAAAACTCTTCAAAAATGAAAAATGTAATTAATTGATGCACATTTTTCCAGTGAAACTTATTCTCATGCACATTATTGGACTATTATTCCCTGGAGGCAGAGCCCCAGATACCAATGGACACCGTTATCTTACTGGGTCAACATGAGTTGAGTCTGACTCTCGCATCCTAAATAACAGATTATAAATTAATGATGTGGGGCTACCATTACTCTGAGAACTGGTTTAGTGTTCAGCTATTTCCTTAAGTGCCCCAGGTTGCCCTGGATGCTGCTATCATACTCTGTACACACTGTTCTTGTCCCCCGTAAATTGAAATGAAGTTTCTCTATCATATACAACTTAAATTTCCCCCAAAAAACATGACTGATTATTATTTGATTAACTAATTGACTAATATTGCCCAATCATTCTTTTCCTTAATCTCAATCAACAATCTCTTAAATGTGTTTCTCTCTGAACTCCTCTCCCTCCTCCTGTTTCTCTGTTTGTTTCGTTTTCCTCTTTTGCCTGACATGGTCTTTCCTCACTGCTGCTGCAACAAGGCGGTGAATTGTCTGCCTCACAGACAGAGGGAGGGGTTCCGAGACATATGAAAAGTAAGTACAGTTTAAGGCAACTGATACATTTTAGTTTCTGACGGGAGAAAAAAAAAGTTATTTGTTAGGAAAAGAAAAAAAAATGTCTGGATGTCAGCCATGTCTGTACAGGCAAAATAAACAGAGTGTTTTGCAATATAAGAGAGTTAAGGTATTTTAACCTTCCTGTTATGTTCATTACTCTGGAACAGCAATATTGTTCCTGGGTCAATTTGACCCGGGGCATATTCAATTATCCAAAAGTGTCAGAACTAAAAAAAAAAACAATACACATTTTTTTTAATCTATTTTTTAACCCCATTACTTTAATTATCACAGATCATGGTTCAATGAGGATAACTCACTTGATTTTCATTCAAATTAATGGTAAAACTTTTTTTAATGTACATTGGAAAGCCCTAAATATAAGTACAATAGTTTTACATAGATTTTTGTTTATTCTATTTTACATTTTAATTTATTTATTTGTATGAAGTGATGTTGATAAATTAACACGAGACACCTCTTGTGTCACATGCCGCCCAGATTTTTATGCTGCATTTAGCTGGTGTGGAAGGCATGTATTGCCTAAAATAGACTTTATAAAGGGTCAATTTGACCCGCAACATTACAGGAGGGTTAAGTATCATTCATCTTTTTACGTTCCAAAAGTATATACCCTGTGCTTGAATTAAAATGCTACTACGTTGTACTGGGCACATCCTGATCTAAAAAGCTAAAGAGAACATCTACTTACATGTGCAGCCTGACTGCCCTTCAGTTTCTAACCCAGAGCAGAAAACCTATTGTGCGTGATGTTCGTCTAGAGAAGTAATTTGTCAAACGCTCTCTACCTGTCGCAGCCCCACCCTCCTTTGCACTCGCTCTGGTGTGCCTGCCGTGACCGCACCCTTTGCCCAAACAGAATGAAACCCACACTAACACATAACCTTTGACTCAAAAACAAACAATTACAAAAGGTGTATGGAAACAGTTAACTCAAGTCCAGCCTAATCTTTTGTCCTTAAATAAAATCTGATTGTGGAGCCTGGATTGTGTTCTGGAGCTCTGCACTTCAGATTTGTCAAGGAATAATGAATGAAGGTAGGCTGTGTCTGTATATCTACCTGTAGCTCTTAACACTGTTTCACTGTTCTCTTGAATGAGGTTTTATCTTAAGAGTTTTGGTAGCATTAATTCTGCTCTTGCAACAGAATTTGCTGAAGAATGTAATCTTCTGAGTGTAATTTTAAGAGCTGTCACATGTTGTCCCAAAGTGTGTCAAGGTTCAGTAACTGTTAAGTTCCTACTATAGAAGCAGTTTGAGTTTGTACCACCAGTGCACATTTACTAAAGCATGGGGGTCTGTGGCACCTCTGTTTTAGCAAAGTTGCGGTGAGCAGGCATACATGTCACTAATTTGTATAGGACTGAGCTATGTGTCTAGCTTGTTTCAGTGACGATTGGTCTGGTAGAGTGGACATACAAGCTGTTGGTTGACGGCTGATTCTTTGTGTGTAGTGTGTGTGTGTGTGTGTGTGTGTGTGTGTGTGTGTGTGTGTGTGTGTGTGTGTGTGTGTGTGTGTGTGTGTGTGTGTGTGTGTGTGTGTGTGTGTGTGTCTTCTTGTCTGTGTATGTGCATCAGTGTGTGCGTGAGAGGCTAACTTCATACATCCATGAGTGTGAGTGCGTGTGCATGTGTTAGTTAATTCCTTGCCGGCTTGCCAGTGGCTCGCTGTCACTTTGAGTTAGTGGTGATTCCTTTAGATTTCCCCCGACTGTGATGATGGGTCTTTAATAGAAAGCTGGGCTGGCCTCCCCGAGAGAGAGAGACAGACAGAGGGAGAGCGAGGGAGAGTGAGGAGGGGTGGGAGGCTAGCGGGGGTTTGTGTCCAGCTAGACCGTTGTGGTCGCCTCAACGGGAAACAATTTACAGGAAGGATTTTTTTCCACATTACCGAGTAGAAAATGGGTGATCATTGAGAGACTGAGGATACTTAAAGTATTGGAGGCTTACATTCACCAAAACAGGTGAGGTAACTTTTGGTTCTTTGTAGCTGGGCCTAAACACTTTAAATGTTTATGTTATATGTTTTTTTTTTAAATGTAATGCTGCTTAAAGAGAAATTTAACATTATGTTTGATCTGAACATTTCCAGCCGTTTTAAGTTTTTTGCATGAATAAAAATAAAATAATTGACACTTTGTTAGTGTTCCACATTTTGAGTTTACTGTTAGAATATTCCTATCTTTAATTACTGACATGTTCCTCACTGACTTCTTGATGTGCTTCATGACATAATCGTATAAATGCAAGTTAAGCATACAATTATGCGTCTCTTGTTACTTCTTCTTCGGTGTAGGCAGATATGCATTTTGAATTTCTTTCATTCTGTTTGTTCTTAACGTGTAACAACTAAGTCCCTTTGTGAAAGCATTTACAGCAGAGGTCGTAGCAGGGGTCTGAACTTGTTGCTTTGTTCACTGTAAGTAGATTAGGATCCCTGAAAGCTGAACATATATTTGACACGGACTTACTTTTAAAGAGTTACATGTTCAGTTGTTGCTTGGCTGTGTATCAGGTGACACTTTGAAAGAGGTTGTGTGCCTACCCTCTTTGGGCTCATTGTAGTGAAATAATTTGAATTGCTAGAAATGCTCCTCCCCGTCTATTCCAGTCCCTAATCAAAAGTTGCCTAATGATCTGTATTCTAATTGGTTTATTCGTCTTTGAAACCTGCTGAAGGGTATTTAGTTTCAGAAAGCCGTTGTTAAATCCAAGTGGTGTCACAATTATATTGACGAACCTTCAGCAAACTCTGGAACCGAAGAGTTATATAGAGAGAAAGGGGACGGTTCTAATCAATAAATGTAAAAAGAAAATTCATCAATGAGAGGCAGTGACTCAGAGCTCCGTACATTGAACTCCCATCACTGTTCAACATTCTCCAGGTCAGCATTGTTGCCTGCCTGATCAGATGAAATATTTAACAGTGAAATGCCACCCAACCCTTCTTTTGCTACCTCTTCTTCAGTGTCTCTCTCACTCTCCCCATCTCTCTCTCCCTCTATTCCATCTCTCTTTCTACCTGGTTTCACTTTTCTGTTCCATTGTTCGCAGGCACAAAATCCTTCAACATGATGTCCCCCACTGGAGACAACTCGGAGCTGTTGGCAGAGATCAAAGCAGGGAAGAGCCTCAAGCCCACACCTCACAGTAAAGGCTACACCACTGTGTTTTCAAGTACTGGACCCACAGGCAACAATGTATGTCCACAGCCTCCCTCTGTTACTGATACATTCATGTTACAAACAGTGGTACATTTCAAATTCCCTCAACAAAGAAATTCAGCCACAGTTCTTACAATATCTTTTGGAATTAAAAATAAAACAAAAAAAAGACAGAAAATCGACAAAATTAAAAAAAACATGCCTCTGATGCATCTCCACATCATTGTTGACCCTAAAGTAATAGATCTTTTATGATACTATCAATCTCAGTTTGACTTCATGCAGAAAAAGGTAATTCACTAGGAATTAGGGGTCATACTCCAGTAGGTTGACTTCTTTGGTAAGTTTGGAAACTTACTAAAGAAAAATTACAAAATAGCCAATCGTGAGGACTACAATTTTATAATTATGGCTGTACAGCAACAGCAGTGTTTCAGTCCCAGAGTCTGATTTTGATTCACAAAGAAAGACAGACAGATTTTTTTCTCAATGATTAACAGATTCCACATTTCTTCCCTTCTAAACTGTGTCGCTGTACAGTGCTGTGATTGTTCAAAATCAAGGCACGTAACACATTTAGCTTCCACAACAATGTCCTAATACAGTCTTCTAATTATATTTGTCTAAAGAAAGTGTTTATTGGTTAACCCCCCCCCCCCGACACACACACACACACACACACACACACACACACACACACACACACACTGTGTTCTCATGTCTGTTTGTTCTATTCCTCCAGGGCAACACCATATCTCCACCAGAGACCCGCGCATGTAGTCCACCACCCAAGCCGTCATCCCCCCCACCATCCAATAAGTCTGTCACCCCTCAGCCAACCAGCCCGAGTCCAAGCCCCAGTCCAACTAATTCTGGATCTGTTAGGACCATGTCCACTTCTGCGAGCTATGAGCAGCTGACCTCCAACTCAGTGATCAATGGGAACAGTGGAGGCAGCATGGCAGGAGCAGAGTGTGGGGGGCGAAAGGCGAGCCTTGCAGATGTGGAGACACTAGTGCCCACTCATGACGAACAGGGGAAAGCAATCCCTGAATGGAAGAGGCAAGTGATGGTGCGAAAGCTTCAGGTCAAGATGCACGAAGAGGAAGAGCACAAACGCAAGGTAGGAAAGATGTTGCAAGGCTGTGAAAAGCTATAGGGGTTTTTGCTGTGTCTAAGCTATCCCATTTGTGGTCCCAGAAATTTTAAATGCTCTGTAACCTTGATTATATATTTGAGTTCACAGCATAAACGGGATAGCTTGGCTTGGATTTGAGTGTGGATTTGCGTGATTTTCAACACTGTCTATATTGGTATTATGCATGACGAAGGTTGTCTCTTTATTTTTTCAGTGGAACATTTAGTTGAGGGTGAAACATTCAATGACTGTCAAGGCTATCATTTACTTTTTGGAAGTTTTTTTTAAATTGAATTCCATCATATGCCTTTTGTTTATTTCCAGAAAAAATGGCCAAAGTTATTCACAGCTCTTTGAGTCAGCACTGTTTGAAATGTTACTGCAGTAAGACTGCAGTAAGACTGCATTTAGTCAGACAAGGTATGAAGAAGTAGTTAATACTGTAGAAATCGGAATACTTGGAATACTTAATTTGATTGGAATGATTAAATTACCTTGAATTAACATGGATTAGCATTCAGCTTAGCTGACGGGTCAGCTGAATGCTAACTAGACAGTCGGCCACCAGTTAGCCATTTATTTTTACTATCGAACCACTCATTTATAGATAACTTATTAGCCTACATATCACTTAATGTAGTTATCTATGTGCTCACTCATTTTTAACATTATTTTCTATGTTGCCTTATTCATCTTTATGCATGCTTTTTTCTTATTTCTACCCTTCATTGATGGACAAAAAAGTCTTTGGAGTGCAGTGAGTTGAATACTTGGCTGCAATTCCCATCACAACATTAACACACTTGACTAACGGGTTCACAGTGTGGGCTGGTGTTCGGTGATGGAGTTTTGCGGCTCCAAGTTTGTACATGCTGATTCAGTGGTGTGATGCCAGGCCCATTCACACTAACCAGTTACTAAAAACAATAAATACATAACGTCTACTTGCGTGAACCATTTCACTCCTAAAGTTACAAAATGCGCCCAATAATATGTGTGTACAGGGAGGATAAAATGGGAAATGGAATGCCATCTCCTGCAAGATGTTTGTTTGTTTCCGGGTAGATAAAATGTTAAAGGGAGACTCCATACCAAGTTCAATGAACAGAAATAAGATATATGGTTTCCTATCACTGTTGGGTGATGACTGAAGTGTGTCAGTCTGTTGAACTGGTGCTAGAACCCAACAAGGACCCTACACTGTATTACAGTTAGGTGCTGAATTTCAGTTAAAACAGAATTCTTATTTGTAGCTGCCAGGGAAAGAAACCATGAAGAGGGATAGAGCAAATCTAGATTTTAAAAATTCTGTAGTATCAAGTGTTAAACTTGTTGATAATCTATTCATCCCCCTTTTAGTATAATTGATATGTAGTTGCCATTTCGTTTGAAAAGGACAAAGGTTTCTCTGTGGTCCTAGGCTCAAAATTAAAGTAGAAAGTTCTGTGCTTGTAATGAGGCAGTGCCATTGCACCACTAAATCCATGTAAATCCTGTTTGTCAAGATGGATTTGTACTGCAGCTTATGTTCACACCAGGAACTGAGACCTGAAGGAATGCCTCCCTCCTTCCCTTCTTTCTTGTCTTTTGGTCTCCTCTGAAATCTGATATAGTTTGCGGCAAGCGGGCACTACCAGCCTCAAGAATGGCACTATTCCCACATCCACAATGCCATTTTGGGCCCGTTCGGGGAACTGATGACAGAGGGTGACCTTAACCGAATTGAGAAGCAAATTGAGAACCTGCAGGTCATGCATAAGGTCTCAGAAGTTGAGAAGGAGCTGGAAGAACTTGAACGGGAGCTTCACCAACTCCTGCCAGTTTCTGCTGCCTTAAGTCAAGGGCACTTCTCAGTTAACCCCAAACAGGTGCATGGCCAAGCTGAAGATCTTCCAGCATGGTGCAGTAAGATCTCTACCCTGCTCAAGAGTATGGCTATTCTTTTAGCCACATTAGGGGGAAAAGAGATTGACATCTTGGATCTTATACATCCTGGGTATTATCAAGAAAAAGCAAGGATTGTGAGCACAAGTCAGTCTGAACCAGCAGGATCAGTTGGTACTGGAATTATTGGACGGTCTCAGTCGTTCTCAACAAGAGAGGATGTAGAGAATGAGATAAAACAGTGTGGAGTCTCAGTAAAGAACCTCATGGCCAATTATGAAATCCAGGGTCAGGAACAGTCTGCAGACAACAAAGCAAACAGGGTGTACAAACGAAAGCGGTCACTTCCTGTAATAAGTGAGTCCACTTATCATCCAGAGACAATTTGTGAAGGTGATGCCTCATGTATCTCTGACGCTCCGTTCCATACAAATGGAGACTTTTCTTTAGTAGAGGAATCAGTCTTACCGCTCATCGAAGAGCCAGTTATCGTTGCCTCTCATGCTCCACAAGTATATTCACCTGCTGAGGCAATGGCTCCAACCAACATTGAACAGTTCAACCAGATTCTTTCTGCAGACCCTATTTTAAATAACGATCAACTAACAAGAAGCTTGGAGGTGCAGACAGATCTTAGTTATGTCCAGGAATGTATTGACATGAGGAAAGAGAGAATTGTCTTCTTGTTCCTCGAGCACTGGCGGAAGTACACTCTCTCTGAATGTTATCGAACTAAACACACAGGCACAAAAGGAAATCATTTGACTGTTGGTTGGGAGGACTATGATCAATTTAGTGCACAGGTTGGTGAGGAGATGCAGAGTGAAGATGACAAACTTCTTCTTTTCATGAAGTCAAAACAGGTAGTAGGTAATCTGATTGGTCATTGGAGGACAATCATGAGTCAAGTGCCCACACGCCAGATCCGTAGACTGAGTCGGGCCCAGATGATCTACTGGCCAGAACACTTCTTGCCACACATCCATGGGTCACCCATGAGCTATGAAAGCCTTACCCTTGACCTCTTCATGCTTGGATACTTCCAGTTGCTTGAAATGACCATGTCTCGCAGTGAGCGCAAATTCCGCCACCTCTTGTGCTATGAGATGTTTGACCGCCTTGGTAGTCATAAATGGGAGGTCATAAGACAGTTCCACAAGGAGGTCATGGAGGAAATTGAGAAAGGAAAGCGAGACTGGTCCGATGGGTTTGAAGACATAAAAATCAAGTATTTTGGAGTCTGTGACAGTAGTGGAGGTGTTATGACGGCTTCTCTGCGCTCCATGTCCCCTGACTTGTCTATTATGCCAATGCAAGAATCAGTCCCTCCCGCGCCTTCTCATCCACCACCTCCACCCCCACCTACCCATCCTGCACCCCCACCTCCAATTGCACAGTCAACCCCACCACAACTTTCCCCGCCACCTTCACAATCAGCTGTTTCTCCATCATCGGCGTCACATGACAGCAAATCTGTCAATTGCCAGATAGATGACCAGAGAGCCCTAAAGGAGACATTGGAGGACAGCGCTCATGTAGTTAATAAAGCCAATTTGCAGATGTCACCAACTGTTGAAGTGGTTCCTAATGGAGTCAGTTCAGAGCAGGCCCATAAGCAGAACCTGACAACTGATAATGTAGTCATCACCAAGGCTTCAGCTGATTCGGATAAACTTCCGGAGTTCCCAGAAAGCTCAGGACGAGATCCAGCAAAAGTGGCTCCACCTGTTACTGATAAAGTCTTAAAAGAACCTCATGTTGAAAAACCTCCACCTAGAGATGAACACAATGAAGATTCAATCAAAGTGATCTATGAGCTCAAAGAGTTCAGTAATGAAGAGATCATCAGATACATTGACAGAAGCTTTGCTTTTTGGAAAGAGAAGGAAGCTGAGCTTTTTGATGTCTAAGGTCTACATTTAGTGTTCCCCAGAGGCCAAGTTCACCTATTTAACCAGGGAGGAAATTAATCAAGTGCTTTGTAAGGGATTCTTACCTGCAAAGTTGAGTGTCCTGAGAAAATCTGAGAAAGAAAATGGGGCGCATGATTATTTGGGCTATGTCACAAAAGGCCTTAGCAAAGCAAAGATCATTCACTCTGGGGTATTGACTGACCTTTTTGTGAATGCCGAAATATATGAAAAGAAAGCCTGTGATTTCAAAAGACACAAAGCTGTCAAATAGTTTAATCAAGAACTATGTTGAACAATGAGCTTTTGGATACAGTTAACTAATTGCCATGGTACACTATTTCTAGAAAACACGTTTTTTTTTAAGGAAATTACTTGCCATAAAAGTCAGCTAGTGTGTTTGTTTTGATCGTCTTTTAAATGAGCAACATTCCTTTGTTAAAGTCTTCACACTTTGTTTGTATTGAGTACTTCAGATGTAACTTCATTTTGAGACAAAGACTTTAAACAGTCTTTTAAAAATGAAAGGCAGAGAAACTAGGTCTTAGGTGGGTTTGGAGGAGATCAAGGTTAAGAGGTTCACAAATGACCCTCATCCTTTGGTCTGTGACCCCATGACTTTGTTAATACAATGTGTGCCTTTCAATATAGATTAAAAAGATTAACAGGTGTGGGTTATGCAGGGCTTGAAGACATAGTTAAGTCATTCTGAATCTGCAGTTTTAAATTTTCTGTCTGAAATGGAAGAATTCACTTGACAAAGAGAATAACTATACGTTTAATATTTTTCCATGATGATGATTTTATCCTTTGTTTAAGGGGTTTCGTTAAACTTTCTTCATTTAAGTGCATAACTATCATTTGGTTTTTACATTGCTGTTTGAAATAAAGTTGGTTGACATTTTTGTGATGAAAGTATTCCCCTAAATCTAAGTTATTCCACTGTGACTACATGAGTTGGGTGACTCAACTGAAACACATGACCAATAGCATAGGTCCTTAATGTTAGTAACTGTCTGAATAAAGATCCAGCTAATTCAATATATTTTGAATAATCCCACTGCTATGTGTACTCATGAAAGAGCCAGTCTGAAACACAAAGCTCTAAGGGTGCAGTCCTCCAATGTAATGCTTAAAGCAGTGAAGAACCGTACACACTCCAGTGTCTCCTTTACAGCATCAAGATTACCTTCAAATAACCCTCTTAGCACCACCTGCTGTCATGCTATCTATGGCTTACAGGAGTCATAAGGAGGTTACAGTGAATCTTGATCAACTCACAGACCAAAGGGGGAAGGCGTTTAGCTGGTAAACTTAAAGGTGTATATATAGATTGGGATTTTATGTGGTATTTGATTCCCAATTGTTAAATATAAAAGGCACAGTAAATGGTACTGTGAGTAGTGATGTTTTAATATAAATGTTATATCTTGTAAAATATATACAGAACTTTTATTTGTGCCTCTTTTAATCTGCAAAGCTTACACACGGCACAATGGCAAGCATATGTGTTACTTGACCATATGCAAGTTACTATGAAGTCACAGATCTTGAGAATAAGAGGATGACCCATTCCTTCTCATGGGCTGCACATGGATTTCAGATTCACAGTCTTTTGGCTACACTCTCTGGCTCACATGCAAATAGTTTGCCAACACATCCGGGCCCTAAAACTGATACCTTTAGTCCCATTGAGTATAGGTTGAATAGCACAATTCAAAATAGCAGGGTGTCATTTGAATTTTTCTACTTTCATTGTGTTAATGCAAACATTTCAAGCAACTTTTCAGACATAATAAACAGCTAGCATCATTGTAAACTTTTTATTTATAAATATATTTTTTAATTAAATTAATAGGCAACATGACAAGGCAGGACAACAATTTACCACACAGATGTATCATGTTGAATTCCTGTATTGAGTGTTTTCTCTGTGTTCATCCAGCTTCCAATCAGTTCTTTAGTTCCTCTCAAAGATACTGAGAGTTGCTTAATGTAAGTTAAATGTGCAGTGAATTAACATTAACATGGCTGTGCTAAAAGGTCAAAGAGGTCACTGATTGAGTGAATAAGTCCATAAGTAGGTGTGCATAAATCAAGGAACTAAATACAACGCAAGACAACACATGTCAATTTCAGTAATTATCCATTGGTTTACATGTGTTCAATGCATACAACCTGTGTTTAGGTGTGTGACAGAGATATATACAACATTAAACCATATTTTAAAAAGTACATTTCTTCACTGGACTTGATAGTGTCATTGAATGTCATACCTTTGGCCCAAATTAAGGTGGTACACAAGTGAGTCTGTGATTTGTAAATTAGCAGACACTTGCCTTATCCAGTTTCCGTGCTATGTAGTTTGCAAATTTGGTGCATAAGTGCATTTCAGTTCTCCTGTCACAGCAAATCTATCATTACATTTTCATTTCATTTTTATTTATCTGTAATTCCCAGGGGAATCTTTTACAACCACTGTGTAGATAATCTTACCTTGATTCATGGTTTGTCACAACAAATGAAAAGCTTTGCTGAGAGGAACTTAAAAGAGTGATGTATATTACCAGTCTGGCAAGATGAGAAGCCCAAGTGGATGCTATCTCTGTCCTTGTACCACCTCCAATTACAGCCCTGAAAGAGAGAAAAGGATCCAGTTACTATTTGTGTGGTTGCCTAAGAGAACATTTTATGAAACAGAGTCCTGTCCTGTCATGTCCTGTTAAAAGGCTTTACATCTGTATGAGTAAATAGTAGAAGAGTACCTATTGTGAGCTGTGTTTGTTCTGATAAGTGCATGCATCACTTTACACTGCATGCTATATGCAATGCCTATATGGGTGTTCCATAGAGGGTATTTGTCAAAAATGTGTATTCAGACTGTGTTTTATCAGTTCCACTAATGTTTTCTACAGTTGTTCCTCTATGCAAATGTTTGCCTGAATATCTCAATACCACTTTTGACTGACATTGTGGTTTCCAAAGGTCTTTATACTATCAAAATGTTTTAAAAGAATAATAACCACCTTAAAAATCTAACTATTGACTGCAGTTTCAGTAAGCAGGCTTATTGAGTTATCTGGATAACTATGATGAGGCAGACCATGGAAATGGTCTGCAACACACATGGAAGTAAGTATATGAATGAGTGCTTTATGACTATTTTTGGCACAATTGGGTCTGAAGTTTTTCTAATGAAGAACATAAGTGTGGGACACAGTTTAAAGCACTGAATGTTATTGAAACCATCCTTTATATCATTCTTCTTTTACACCTCCCAAATTGATAGCCATGTAGGTTTCAGTATTTTCCCAAAAATATATAAATCACCCTCATAACATTGAACCTATGACGGGAGTTGGATCACTTCATGTACTGCAACATCAAAGTATGTGCTGTATTTCTGTAGTGAAGGTAAATTTTTTTATGAAAACAGAACTTTTACAGGTTTTTGATTCCCATCTCCTCACCTGGGGATGAGGTCATGAGTAGTGAGATAGAAGAGCCCCCTTTTACTAAATAATTAAATAAATAAAATAAAACAAAACTTTACTAACTGGTATGGGCCTCTATCTCTGTCTGTCCCCTGAATCCCTCTGTCTCTTTACAGACTGAGGAGGAGGCTGCCCGCCTGGCATCGCTGCCAGCCTGGAGGAGAGACATAATGAAGAAGAAAATGGATGAAGAGAGGTGAGCTGTTTAAATCCAATGCTTATCTCACACATTATATACATTTTTTTTCAAAGCAGACAATGATTATTTAAGTTTTCTGTAAGTCTTTACTTTTTTGAATGTATATTTTTTTGTTTTTTATAATCTCATGAAATAAAGGCTTTAGGTTATTTATGTACCTACAGTATATCTTTGTTTAACCATAGTTCTGATGGTTATTTTACTTTGTAATATCAGTATTGCTTTTGCTTGTGGAATAACTGTTGTCTCTCTTAAAGATATTTAAACATTTCTTTCTTGTGCTTCTGTGCTCCTGTCATGACAGGGAAATAAAAAGGTAAGAAAGAAAATCAATTCCACATGGAAATGCTCCATTAAAATTAAGCTTACCAAAATGCACTAAGTGAATGATGTTGAATATGTAATTTTTATAATTTATAATATCCCAAAAGGTAAAATCATATTATAAAGATATTAAGATAAGATAAGATAACATATACTTTATTGGTCCCCCAATGGGGGAAATTATTTTGTTACAGCAGCTTACAACATGGGACAGGGGAATACAACAATGTACTAACATAGTTAAAAAATATAATTACAATAATAATATCAATGATAAAGGTAAAATAGAATAAATTAAAATACAATACAATAAAATAAAATACAATACAATACAACACAATACAATATGGCAACTATTACAGATGTATACACACTATTTACACTTCTATCTGATAAATAGATAGGTAAGTTATTGTACGGTTAAAAATGGCACCAGGTTATTTAAAAAACATACACAGTATGAAGAACAGTGTGATTCATTTAAAACTGATACGTGAGGTGGGGAGTGCCTTTTGTACTACTACTAGAACGTGATAGCCCATTATAAGTTATCAGTTAAAGAGAGTCGTCAGAAGGAAAATTGTGGAATGGTTTGTTCAAACTAAGTAAACAATTTTTTTGTTTTTGTAGGACTTGCCTAGATGGCACTCCAATCTGTTCTTCTATATGTTTTTCTTTTCTCGCACTATAAAAGTTAACAAAAGAAAAAGGTGTGACTCTTACCACACAGAATATTTGTATGTAGGCTGCTTATTGTATTTGTAAAGGGACCGTGTACAATATTGAACACAAAAATAGTCATTTGATGTACTTGCACTAGAGTTCACTAAAGCTGATTTATGTGTTTTTAAAGAGTAAATACAGAGGTCGAAATGTAAAAAAATTTATAGAGATGCATGTAATTGGCATTGGTGGCAAGCTAGCAGGAATTGTCTTTCCAAGGCCTCGTGCTAACATCTGTGTAAATAACACACACTACCCGTCAGGTTGAGATGTCTGAGGACTTGAACATTAATTTTCAAAGTACCCCATGCCACTGTCTAATATCAAGCTACTAGAAAAAATAACTTAATGACTTGGTAAAAGTGGTAGTAATGAAAAAGTCTGGTTACTTCGCCAGCCAACACATTCTTTTTTTCAAAGCGTTTTATTAGCTGAGCTGCTATACCTTATGTCTCATTCACTATAGTGATGGAGGGCTGTAGTGTGGTGTGTATGTGCAAGGTAGGCTAATCCTGTCCGAGCAGAACTACCTTAATGTGGATAAGGCACTAAAACATGTGGGTTTCACTTATTACATTGTGATTGGCTACTTCCAGGGACATAGTAATGTGCATTCTGGCAAATTAGTTTGGCTTATTGAGACACATGTTAAACTCTGCCATTAACTCAAGAGTTAATGTGTTGAGTGAATTCACCAAGTGTAAAAACATTTTTTGTAATCAAATAATCCTTCCTATTTCAGCAAAACAACACCCCCTCACATTAGGGTCCCTTTTAAAATTCAGTTTGAATCAGCATAAAACATTTAATGTAAAATAGAAGACATACCCCTCATTTAACTATTCTACATGACAAATAAGATCAACCAAACTACAGTAGTTGATTCATATTGTCAGTAACCTGTCACTTTAAACAAACATTATTTTTAAGCAGACATGTAAAGTCTCCTGTACACTTGTTATATCTTTTTTGGCCCTACAACTTTTCTTTTTCCATGCAGAAAAGCAGAGCAGCAAGCCAAACAGGCAAAAGAGATAGAGGAGAAGTCGGAGCTGGATCGAATACGGACCCTGGGCTACGACGAGACCAAGCTGGCCCCCTGGCAGCGACAGATCATTCTGAAGAAAGGAGATATAACCAAACAGTGACCTAGGCCATCTCCTCCTCCTCTGACCTGCCGCACTCCCATTGTCACCCACTCCAAGGCCTTTACTGAACACCTAGCCCTCCCTGCTCTTCCACCCTGTACTCCACACTGGTCAGTTTTGGAAGAGTTTGTCTCCTTTAGACCCTATCACCCTCTCCGGCTTCAATAAATACAGGACCATACAGTGGTTCCTGCTGTCCACACCGTCTTTGATATACCTCATATTGAAGTCATGTGGAACAGACTCTTTGTCCTCTTGTGCTGACAATATTGGTAACATGCACTGATTGTCCTTGTTTGAGGCACTTGTTATAAATGCTTGTGTACTCATCTTAATTCAGATTTCCCTTAGTATCTATAAATTGACTTCCCACAAATCAGTAGAATCCATTTCACGTAAAACACACATTTGAAATAGGTGGAATGGGGCTACTTGTGGGCGTTTCTGCCAGGGTGGAAAAAGCCATTTCATGTATATTTTTCCTTCATTACACATTCATTGTAATGTTATGAATGCGAATGTAGCTCTATAACAGTCGAGTCATTTACAGATGGCATGGGCATATTTTGCTAATGCATTTGGTATGTAGATGATGTCTAGTTTTGTATCAAGTTCATAGAAGCACTTTCTTAACAGCTTCATTTTACTGCCAGAACTGTAATCGTAACACTGCTCAAACTAATCTGTTTCTGTAGATGAGCTTGTTTTCATTTCTCTGTGGGTTTTAAATATTAATATAGATCCTACTTAAATAATATAAAGATTATGTAGCTGTGCAAATTAAATTTTATGAATTATCACTGACAAAGCTGCATAGTACAAGAATTGAATTTTCTATATGTGACCTAAATGTTAAGCATTTGATCATCAATATGAGATGTTGTGTGCATGTGTTGCATAATGTGTATCAAGAATGTTATGGCGTATTATCAAGCACATCTGACTCCAGGACCTTAGATTGTCAGTGATTTACAAACTATAAAAGAGACCATTTATATGTTCAATCTAGAACTGTATTTGGCCTTTTTAAAATAAAAATCTAATATCTTTGTCTTACTCTAAACAAATCTTCTGCACACTGAATATTACATGAGAAGAAAAAAGACATTAATTTGTCTTGTGTCTTGTTCAAGCCTTTATCTCATGAACCTGGAGGAAACATTTTTGATGAGAAAATTAGCCTACAGAATGAAGAGACATGTATCTGTGTAGCACTATTCCTTAGATAATGCCAACCGTATATTAGTGGAGTCCAGTGTCAATACTCATTCCGATGTCTTTCACTGAAGTGTTGGATTACTTAATAAGTTAATATGGCTTTTGTTTTACTGTATAATTGTCCATACACATCCCGAGACAATTGTATGTAATAGGGCTGACACAAGTACCATGAAGATTGTTATAACCAAACAACAAATTGTGTTGAACAGTTCCTTTCAGTCCCAGATTTTCAACTATTTTTAGAATTGACACACCTGTTCAGCGTGGTTTTGTCAACCTGGGGCTAAATATGATAATATGGTTGAATGTAACTGGAAGGGTTGAACTAGACACCTAAGTATTCCCACATGATGGGAAACATTCTCTCTCTTTCTCACAATTATGTTGGATGTATATTTATTTGAAGGGTCTCGAGTATACACATTATGTCAAAGTGAAAGGCATGTCTGTGGTTTGGTAATCATTTGGAAATCTTCTAATTTACTGTCATCGGATGCCATATGATGCATAAATTTAAAATTATGTAAACGTCATTGCCATTTGATTTTCTATATATATTTCAATTGTGTATATAGTGTCCCTCAGAACTTTGTCCTTTCTTTGTTTCCATAATGCATTATATTACATGTCTCAGCCTTGCTTGAATAGACTGTTGGCTAATTCATGTGTAATTATATTTTCAGACAATAAATGAAAACAATAAATCTTTGATCACCAAACAAGTCCAGAGTGTGTTATTGTTCTCCAACAGAAACACATGTTTAGTAAAAACTGTAAGAGTGGTATGACACGAAAAAAAAACTTAATTCTAAGAGAAGTTTATATAATTTTTTATTCATACTGTTACTTCACTAGTAATTACTTTTATGGGGTCTGTGCCCTGCTGTTTTGATCTGAGGTATAGAATAATTTTTAAGCTTTTAGAGAGTTGACATGCAGAGCAGATTTTGAATAAAATAGCAAATAATGATAGATAGATACCAACTGTTGAATTTGCAAAGTAACCTATACAACTTAAACAATGAAAGAAGAGTTTAATATAAAATTTAAACCTGAATGATTTTAAAATGAATACAACCAAATGACAATCAATGTCAAAAATCAAAATGAAACAAATGTTATGTAAAATAGAAATAGCGCCACAGATTGTATTTTGTGGGAGTAGGCCTATAAATTGAAGCAAAAATCTCTTTATTTTGGTGGGGATTTTTGAAATTATATATTTTTTTTATATTATCAATTTTATCCACGTGCAATGCACATTTATCAGTGAAAAAACTGCATGTTGCCCTGTTTGGTCACCAGATGGCAGTGAAAGCTTGATTTTGTCAAGCCTGCAGCTACAATGTCAATAAACATCAGAAAGGAACAGCTGAACATAGCAGAAATTCGAGGGTGAATTAAGTGCATTAGAGTATATCTCTTTGAATTTGAATATAAATATTAAAAAACCATTGGCTCAAACTCTACCTCTGCTATTAAATGTGTTCCATAAAAGTTTTGAGTGTATTAGACTGTTAAATAGTCCAGCCTCACAGATATGGCTGTGAAATACAAATTTCGAGCTTTTTTATGTTTAAAGTTACATCCATCCTTCATTGCTCTTGAAGTCGACCACTTTCTGGGACTGATTGACGCTCACCTGTAGTGACGCAGGCAGCACGGCTTAATGGGCGCCTGGAAAAGGAGGAGGAAGTGAGTGAATAAGGAGAAATATGTGACAGCGTGAAGCGGACTACAGGAGCCAAAGCTGTCCTTCCCTTCACCGGAGACGAGTTTCACTTGCACCGACGGACTAAACAGAGCCATCATTTACATATGTGACGACCGGTGTTTAATCCAACACAGGTAAGAGAGGTGTTTACTCAGCCTCCGTGTTCACTGGACTTCGTGTCTACCCGCTGTTATGAACCATGGGAATGTAAGGCAGACATTTTTTTCTCCCACCCTAATCCGTCTTGAGACAGAGAAGTTATTCGGAATTTAGACTGCCTTTGACCTGTGTTAATACATTTCTTCTGTATATTTCATAGTAGTATGTTTAGAAAATGTTTTAAAACTTATTTTTCATAAAGTCTTGTGAATTTGATTTTAAACTTTTCCTGTGATGACATGTTTATAAGAGATAGTCCTGCATAATTTGGGTGTCACCACTTGACATAACCTTTGCACATGGCAGGTAAGGAGTAGCCTTACAATGAGAAGAGTTGGCGAGAACTATTATTTTTCTGTAGCGCACTGATTTGCTGGAGCAGAACTCTGCTTGTTTTTTAGTTACAGCAAGTGCAGTATAGGAGTGAGCGGTGAGTCACGGGTTGCGTCCCTTGGTATAAGGACGACACAACTGACTGCTCAATCTGAGCAACTGTGTGTGTGAACTTTATCTGGAGTGAGGCTCCTTTCTTGTTTGAGAAGAGATTTTTGTGCCCCTCTGTGGGTCACTGGTGGTATTTGAAGGTCGTACTAATAAAATATCCTCATATTTTTTTTACCCCATGCCTTCATTTGAGGAGACAGTTTGCATGGCCTGTAACTTATGTCTCTAGTTCTGCATGTAAACCCTACAACTTTCCCCTCTTCTTCAGATTCTTCTAATGCTGTAGCAGCTGAAGTACTCAAAAGACTGGGACACAGTGAAAGGAGGAGGGTGTCATGTCCGACAGCCAGGCAGACAGCTGCATGGGCCGCCAGGTCCCCCTCATTCTGGAGAGCCAGTTCTCCACAGAACTCCATATATCTGAGCCTGGGGATGACTGCTGCCCGACACAAAGCCCTTCAACACCCCAATCTGAAAATTCCACTCCACAGGAAGATGTAGTAGACAGGATGGCGGTGCCTCAGCAGGTACTCCTCAGCACCCAGAGTCCTGCAGCACTGAAGAGTGGCACAAATCAACTCATTCCCAAAAATTTAGCTGCTTCCAGCCGGCCTAAACACCGCCATCACACAACTGTGGTGACTTTTCCAGTGGGATTGGAGAACTCCAGCAGTGCGACCAGGAGTCGTCACTCAACTCAGGGTCCAGATTTGTCCTGGGAGGACTATGACAGTGATGGTGACGGCTTTGCTTTAAGGAGGAACCGCAGAAACAAGTCGTACAGAGCAGCTGTGACCAGCCTGGACATTGAAGCCATGGCTGCGTCCAGAGGGGCTACATCTGAACTGAAACCTGTTCGAGAGGATAGAGCAATAAGTCCTGGTCCAGCTCGCAGCCCTGGGCGCAAGGTAGGCTACAGTCCTTTGGGGTTTTAATTACCATGTAATGTTGACTCCTTAATTAACAGTCAATTAAACAGAATTTGAAGTTGCAGCTTGCTGATCAAATATCCCTCACAGTAAAAAGAGAATTTATCAGCCATCTCTAGAGGTTAGTTAACTGCATGTACTCAACAAGTCATTTTTGATGCCTGTTCTGTTCTTCCGATAAAAACAGCCCAGCTAATACATTTTTTAACCTCAAAGGTCACAGCAAGCTTAGCCAACAGCACTGGCAGTGATTCCTCTTTAGTCACAGGGATGATAGCCTGTTTCCATAACAGTCTGCTATCATCCAGACCAGTACCAGTGCTGAGGAAGTCCTCATAGGGATTTACCAGACTATAATTTTAAAAAGATACAATTAAGGATTAAAGGAAGGAGGTGATGCTGAAGAGAGAATGGATTTAATAAACACTGTCACCGAGGCTTGTGTATTCTACAGTATAACATTCTTGCTGCAACACTGTCTCCTCTCTAGAGAACCCTGGGAAGGAAAAAGAAGAACCAGAACAAGCGTGGGTCCTTCAAAGATGGTAGGTCAAACAATGTGTCACTCTGTCCACTTCTCGTATTGTAGCCACAGGACTATAAATAGATTGAAAAGAACACAACTCTTTTTCGGGGATTTGTAAGCAGTTGTAAGTTTTACATTTTTAGAATGAGAATGTTGAAACAGTGAGAAAACTACAGTATGTATTATCAGCATTGCAACTGGAGAGGAACTAATAGGGAATGGATGACAGTGAAATATCAAATTGTGAGTGTGAGTGATGACATTTGATATTCTTTATCTTCAAACTCTGCCACTTGTCAAACTTCCTTTTACTCTGTCATTTCTAATTTATAATAATGTCGAGTGTATATTGTTTGGGGGCTGCGTGGTGGTTTGTCCTACTTTACCGTAAAATAGTCCCCTATTTGAACTTGGCTGGGGCCTTTCTCTGTAGACTTTGCATATTCCTTATGACCATGTCCACCCACAGTCCAAGGGCATACTTGTCAGGTTAATTTGTGACTTTACATTGCATGTAGGTGTAAGAGTGAGTGTGTCTGGCTGTTTATCTGTCTGTGCTCTCTGATACACGAGCGACTTGTCCAGGATGTACCCCTGCTTTTGACCAATGGCAGCTGGCGTTAGATCCAGGGACGGCAAAAGATGTATAGATACTGAATTGATGATAGTGTTGATTAAACTGTTTCATAAAACTGATACTTTGGATGTTCAACAAATGTCAATAGATGCTTAATTATCTTATAAGCTTGTGATTTAAACCTTCACTTTTGTTTTCACTTGTTAATTTTACACTGTGAAAATCAAACCTCTGACCTTCCTTTAACTTACAAGTATCTGTACCGGTCCAGCAATGACACACTCCAAGCAGAATTCTGCATTTACATCACTCAGTTTCCAAACAGATTCATTCTCACCTCCTACGCTCTGATCGTCTGAGTGCCACATGTGATATTGTTCACAGATTCCATCTGTGCGTCAGTGTTTTATTTATTACAGTGAACAGAATACCTAAAATTACCTTTTTCAATACATCTGATTTAAGCACAAGTGTACTGTGATAGAGGGGTTTGAGGTTAAGAGACCAGGTATGTTCTCCCTATTAGCATTTTGAAGATAATTTTCTGATGTTTCCTCCACAAACATCAAAACTGTTCTGTGACATGACTCTCACTCCATAGACTCTATATTGAAGCATAGCTGATGTTTGCTGATGTTGATGTGATCCTCAGCTACGCCGCGCCTCTACCAGGAGATCCGAGAGAGAGGGCTGAACTCCACCAACCAGGATGAGCTGCTGGATGACTTTGTGGTTGTGGAGCATCCCGTAGTAGAGGACCAGGGCATCGTGGTCAAGAGCTACCGGCCTGCACAGCTCACCTGGAGCCAGCTCCCACAGGTAAACCCATACTTGCACTGATGTTCCAAATGCAACTAAAGAGGGAAATCAAATAAGAAGCAAAACCACAGAGACTTTTGAATATGAATTATCTGAAACATTTGTTCAAACTATACATGTTTTCAACCACATAAATCTCAGCTATAATGGTGTAATAGAAAAGCAGATAGTCTTTTTTCAGCTACAGCATAAACTAATAGACTTCATGACCCAGTGTCGTGACCTTGTGGAAACATTCATCAAGCTTGTCAAACTGGCTGAAGACGTTGACTTCTCATCTTTATCATTTTCAAAACAAGCTATATCTCAGATATGCAGCAGAATGCAGATAGTGGCTTTAGTTTCTTTGTTATGTTTCTTTTAAAGGTGAAGGACACGGGTATCCTGACATTGATCTCACCTCTGGAACGAAAGAGACAAGAGGTAAGTTTGTGTGTGTATGTATGTGTGCGTTACATGTGCCATACCCACAGAGATGGATTTTCATTGACTTGAATTTATTACAGAAAGGAGAAAAGCTCTTGTGCAGTACAATGGACATTTTTGTTAGATCTAGATAAGCATAATAAAAACATAAAGACTTCCAGGTGAACATACCGTTTTGCATCAATGACAAACATTCACTGATGGAACAGACAGATACTATGTTTTCTATCCAGAGTAGAGTGGAAACACTTACATGGATACAACCACCAGTACAACCACAACCAGTTCCAGAAACCCCAAATGTTTCACCTCAAATGTGACTTTCTGCTCTGTCATTGTAAAAAAAACAAAAAGCATGGTTAAGTAACTGTGAACATTATGTTGTTTTATTGTCTGAACCACTAATGTGGAGAGAAACAGCCAGGGACGAACAAGAGATACTTCAAAATAAGAATCAAATCAGTGCAGCAGAGGCCCAGCTCTCCTTAATTTTGGTCTTGCCGGGTCAAACCTAAAAGCAGGAGGTCCTATTTCCTATTTTAGAGCTCAAAGGTTGCTTTTATTAGACCTCACCTGCCTCCTTATCGCCCTCTTCCTTCAAACTCCACTCACTTTCTGTTAAAAAACAAACAAAAAAAACCTTCAGAAACAGGCAACATGGATGACATCATCTTTAGAATGACCTGTCTCACCCAAATACATGTTTTACAATTGTATTGTATTTTATCTTACATATAAACATTTTCACACAACTTTAAACTCATTTTAGAAATGAGTTTAAAAAGCTATGTAAAAAATAAAGACAGTATACTGTTGTACAATACTAAATAAAACAGGTTGGGGTGATGTGAGTATGAAAACAGCTTATTATTATCTATTTAGTTACTCTTACATTATCTGAGGGAGTATTTTCGCTTTTATTTTCTCATCACTAAAAGTCTAACAGCAGATGTTATGTCAATACCGAGTTCGCCCTGTGTGTACAACAGTCCCTGAGTAAAGCCACACCTTACCACTGTGATCACACTCAGTCTGTTTTCAAAGCAGGTGCTTGTTGCTCTTTTGGACTCTTAGACACGTAGCAGGTTTAGTTTTAGGGCTTAGACAAAAGGCTCCAGATTTTCAGCTATTTTCACCAGCTTTAGATATGTTGGAATAAGACAGCACTTTTCAGACATTTGACTTTTACATTACATAAACTAAAAGTACTGCTCTTATAGTGTGCATAATGTGGAACAGCCGGAAATCTGAGCTCTCTGTAAGCTGAAACAGAACAGACTATATCAGACAAACTCCTCCACTGAGCTAAAACAAGTAACACCAATGTTTGTCCAAGATTTTAAGAAGTTCCTTTTTGGGATTTAGCACAGCTGATTTCCTTTAAGTCCTATCTGAACCAATTTTTAGCTGACAAAGCAGAGGTGTGTAACATGCGTCATCAGCACCTAATAATTTACTTAAGATCCTGACCACAAACAGCAAACAAAGCAAGAAAAGACTCCTATTTGAAATATATTTTCGGTGATTCATCACTATAAATAAGATACTATTGCTGTATTCCATATCAGGCTAAAGTATGATTTCTTTGGTAGTTGCTGGTATAAATATTTCCCTCTGGTATGCAGGGAATACTGAAGGAGTCACCCATATGACCAACACACATCAGGCTTTTGTGTCACGGATAACCAAAACATGGAGAGCTAGTCAAAGTAAAGAAGACAGCAGCCTCAAATTACCAGAATGCATTTAGGCCACTGTAGCCATTCTACATACTCTTCATCTTCAAATAAAACATAGTCAAATTCAGACGAAAGAGGTACTTCAATCAAGCTTTCTCAAATAATTAAATAAAAGTCCTTCAACAAATGTAATACTAAAATCTTCACAGAGTGAATTTTTCCTTTTTATTTTAAGCTGCAAAGAATGTACACTTCACTCATATGAATGTCCCCTCCACATGTGCACTAATTCATGCTTGGTCATTTGACAGGCCATATTTGAAATCATCACATCGGAGCACTCGTACCTGCACAGTCTGGGTATCCTGGTGCGTCACTTCAAGAATAATGAAGCCTTAAAGAAGACAATGACGACCACAGAGCACCATCACCTCTTCTCCAACATCTCTGTCATCCACAAAGTCAGCCAAGGGTGGGCATATCTGAAATCTTTTTATAGTTTGGCTTGTTCATGTGACGTATGTTTGTGTTTGTGTGTTTGCGTGTGTGTGTGTGTGTGAGAGAGAGAGAGAGAGAGAGAGAGAGAGAGAGAGAGAGAGGATGGAAAACTACTCGTGGGGGAGGTTCACTACCTCAGCATAATATCTGATCATGTTGTGTGAATGGAGCTGTTCTCTGCTTGCAGTATGAACTACATTATGTAGAATTAAACCTTGTGACACTGTTATGTGTGGGAAATTTTTCTTACTGAGAAAAGATTTGTAGTGGAAGTTTGAAAAAATCAGGTCGAGTATTTGGCCTTAGTGTGCATTCAGTACCCTGTGGGCTCCATCAACGTGTTAAAACATGCTAGCCAAACTGGTTCTCCTGCTCTGAATGGTATTCCCGGGCTTTAAGATGATAATGTGTTTGAAAGCAGCCTGTGTTGTTCTATGTGTTGACGAAAACATTTATTTGAATGTGAATGAAAGCAGTTAAAAAATAATTGTCCTTCTGTTTTGAATCTTCTGTTTCTCCTCATTGCAAGAAAACAGGATCTGTAAAACTAGTATGCAAAAAGGGTCTCACAGGCTGTGTGGCGTGTGTGATTTACAGTGTGTATCTGAATGACAGTCCTGCAGTGGCTTCCTGGGCTGGGCTGTTTTCAGGTGTCGTTTTACTCCTTTTTGTGAAAAAGTTCTCAGTATGGGTGGGACTGAAAGTCATGTATTATGTTGATAAAGGTGATAATAGAAAGGCTTTACAAAGCTAGGGTTGAAAGGATTACCTGCTTCTTGCAGTAAAAGTAGGCTTCACGTTGGTTTAGTGTTTTGTCCTGAACTTCACATTTTTCAGTATCTGCATGTCAAATGGAGAAGGCCATCATTTGTGTGAAGCTACAGGCTCAAAAATAATTTCTACTGGTGTCAAAACAGTTACAGACATGACTAAACACTGCATGAACCATTATGTAAGTGGCAACACTGACACCATCATGCAAACAGGCTCTCATACAGTATACTGTCCAGATTAGTTAGTAGCTGGTAGCAGTAAGTTGTAACTAAATGTTCCCAGCATGGCACTAGTGTGGAATGAAAACAACAATACATTAATTTGTAAGATGACTTATTTATTTATCACATGCTAAGATGTAAAAGCCTGGAGATAGCACATGCAGTTCCACCACAGTTTAGAGTTCCCTGCTCAGTTATTCAGTCAGTGGGAGGACAAACAAAGTCCTTTCACTTCTTTTTTAACCTCCTCCTCTCTTCGTTTCAGGTTTTTTGAGGACCTTGAACGGCGTCACTATGACAACCCGGTAATCCGGGACATTAGTGATATTGTTCAGAAACATGCTAGCAACCACTTCGAGCCCTATATTGTCTACTGCTCCAATGAGACGTTTCAGCAGAGGACGCTGCAGAAGCTGCTGTGAGTAGTACAGACACTGTGAGATGTTGGGACAGTTTTGGAGCAACGTGTTATGATGTGCTAAACTTTCCTCTCTTTCCTCTTTCTTCCTTTCTGTTAATAAGGACCAGCAACAATGCATTTAAAGAGACCCTGAAGCAAATTGATGGGAGCAGTGAATGTGGAGGCCTGCCCATGATTTCCTTCCTTATCCTTCCAATGCAGCGAGTCACCAGACTGCCATTGCTGCTGGATGTCAGTTTAATCTTTGTATCTTTTTATGAGCATTTCAACTTTTCACAGCACCTTGTTGCTTACATCCATAGTTTTGTTGTTACTGATGCTTTATCCTGACTTGCAAAGACTTAATGTTTTAAAACACCTGAAAATCCTCTATGGCCCCTGGTTTTCCTTAAGTATGTGAAGCATCAGACTGGCTGTCACTCAGTGAAGAAAGCTTTTTCCTGTTGTCTAAGATGCAGTTAAAAAGGGTCTTGAGTGGGCTTGAGTCATCGGGACACAGCAATTTAGATAGCTGTGTGTCATCAGTATAGCTGTGAGTGTATGCTGGTCCTGTGGATGATGATTTCAAGTGACAGCATGTAAAAGTTAAGAAATGTAGGACATAAGTTCAAAATAACCCTGAGAACCAACACAACATGTTATATCATTTAAGAAGAAAACTTTCATCCATGCTTACAGAAAGTCTGCTCCAGAGGTTGATATGTGGGCATTTATATGCACTAGTACCAATTAGTTTTAAGATAACTCTGATCGCTTTCTTTCTCATTTCACAGACAATTTGCCAGAAAACTCCAGACAAAACCGCAGAGTACTTTGCTGCTGTTTGGTCCCTGCACGCCATCAGTAAGGTACACATCAAGAACAACCCAGCGGATGGCCAGAAAATCATCCTTTAGCCTTACATAAAAAGTGTTCTTAATGTCTCAGTAGTCATTGTGTCATTAATGTGATTGTTACTTCAACAGTTGGTTGCTAGCTGCAATGATGGGGCGAGGCGGATGGAGAGGACGGAGCAGATGTACACCATCCAGAAACAGATGGATTTTGGTAAAATTAAGGTAAAAGCTGACCATATGTTTCCTTCCAAACACCATTGAATAAGACTATATTTAGCACAGAGTTCACAGGGTTTGATTTTTCAGGCTTTGAATTGGTCTGATTTCTAGTGTAATGATACATTTCATAGTCCAGTTAAGTAACTGCAGTTGATATCTTGTGTCCTTGTAGCCGTTTCCTCTGGTGTCATCATCACGATGGTTGAAGAAGCGTGGGGAGCTTGCTGTCAACAGTGAGGAGCTTAGCATCTGGAGGGCTTTTAGCAACAGGAGCTACTATCTGTTTTTATTCAATGACGTACTGATTGTCACCAAAAAGAAGAGGTCAGTGGGATTAACATACATGTTTGTTTGTTTGTTTGTTTTTATGCAAAGATTGAAATAATACAGTTTAGCAGTGTTCATTTTGGCAGCTATTTTATATTTAGTATTAGTCTCAAGATGAAAATGCCTGTTAGTTTTAGTCACATGTTAGTCTTTTCAACCCTTTATAGTTTTAGTCGCCGTAAACTCAAAACATTTTAGTCTAGTTTTAGTCACATTCTAGTCTTTGATTTTTGCCCAAACAATTTTTTCTCTGTAAACAATTAATGTAGTCGATCAGATATTGGTTTCAGGGTTATACCAAGTGTTCAAATAGTAAATATTTCACTCTTTTAACACTTTCATGTAATATCTTAAGTTAAACGATTTAGCCTGTCCCTGCTAAAAAGTAAAAAGAAAACATTCTTGATGTGACCACTGTCACAGATATTTTGGTTCTCTTGATTCAAATAAAAATGCCATGAACACAATATAAGGGCTGTATTGCACATTTACGACGCTCCCTTAATTCATCTGCAGTGACAGACGCACTGGACAGACAGTCAGTTCCCGACACTCTGAAATGCATTTGCATCTTTGATGACAAGGAGTTGATCGAAACTTACTAAATGTGTCTGATGTATCACCAAACTGGAATAAATCAAGCTGTAGACAGGAGCTTTTTACGGTAATAGCGGCACAACTGCAAACATCAAAAAGTAAACAGACGTCCCCCGGTTGTGTCTTTGTCAGTAACGAACACTGGTGGTAAAAATCTTCAATGAAGATGAGACAGATGCATGGAGGCGGGGAGAGCTGGTTTATAAAGCACACCTGCTGCAGGTATTGACCAAGCTAACACTGAGCCCCTCAAATAACTCAGCCTGTCACAGGAATGCATCACTTTTAAACATGGATTCTTTATGTCCGACGCTATGCCACTAAAGTTTTCTTCTTGTCATCGTCTCGTCAACAAGAACTAAACATACGTTCTTCAGAGTTTTTATTATCAGTGAAGCAGTTTAGCTCGTCATAGTCTTGTCTTTGTCATGTAAAAATGGGTCGTTGACAAACATTTATCATCATAATTTTCGTTAATGAAATGAACTACACTGCAGTGTGGGAAAATGTAAGACTGGATAATGAATTCTAAAAACTTGAAGCTTCCTCTTCTTACTGATCCAGCATGTGCTGTAACGGAGGCTGCTCATAATGACAAACTTATGAAGCACAACCAGCTTTTGAAGCATTTCATTAACTTTTTTCCTCTGGTCTCCTGTGGACTCTTGAGTAAACCCAGCTGCGAGGAAGGGAACATATAAACCAGAGAGGAAAGTGCAGAGGAAGAGGACTGAAAAAGGAGAGTGTGGAGATGTTGCACAGGCATACTTGAGATTCTTCAATCTTGCATTCAGCATGTCAGCTCGAACGACTACAGCTTTCTGTTTTGAGTTAGGGAGAAACCAAACAATGTCAGCTCAGAGCAGAGTTGTCCACAACACTGGAGTCAATTTATTAGTTTGTTAAGTCCACACTAACCTCCAGTGTTCAGGTTATAATTTGTAGGAAATAAAATCAGCAGAGGGTCAAGGAATGTGTTTTTGAACATGTGTGCTTGTTAATTTGAAAGGATATATAACCATTTAACACGATTACTTGTTTGTCCAGTGAGGAGAGCTTCGTGGTGATGGACTATGCCACACCAGAGAATGTGGAGGTGGAGGTTGGTGAGGATACAGAAGCACGGATGTCTCCACCCTCCAAGAACAGCCACTATCTCTCCTTTAGACTGCTGATGAGCAAGAACAGTGAGGGGAGAGCGGAGCAGATCTCCCTGGCGGCTGAGTCGAGGTACCACTTCTTTCAATTCTATCAATTCAGACATATTGAGAATAGGAAAGCCTTGAAAATGGGCCAAATCTGTTTTTCCGTGTTTGGCTCCCTCTAGTGACAGAGGGCAAAATGACAAGCTAAAATGATCCCATGTGTTTTATCTGTTAAAAAGAAACAAATTTCACATTACAGGCACATTGTCCAAATAGTGTTCGTTGTCATAAATAACAGCATTGTATCATCATTGTTGACAAGGGTGGACCGGGCACGTTGGATAGTCGCTCTTGCTGAACATAAGGGGTCAGGCCTCTCCACTCCTACTGCCGGTAAGTCAACATCCCTTATTTACTGTGGGAGTGATTCCTACAATCACAGTTCCAGAGATACAAAATCAGCAACAACTCATCGTCCCTTCTGATACTATTTTTTTGACTCAATATTTAAATCCAAGCTTTTAAACAGGCTGCACTTATTTTGGCATTTCATATGATGTTTGTTTTAAGAATCAGTGTATCTCTTGATGTAGCTCAGAAAGAGAAATTTGTATAATGGCAATGTGTTTCAGGTCAGCCACAATATGAAGCCACAAAAGCCTACATGCCAAAGGAGCCAGATGATTTGGGGCTGAAACAGGCTGAGCTTGTCATTGTCATGCAGAAAGAAGAAGGTGAGTGTGTGTGTGTTTGAGCTAAGCTGCATCTTCATTGAAAATATAACATCAAATACAGACCCTCCAGCTAAATCTCTGATCTCCTTTAACTCTCACATAAAACATGCCAGAGCACTTTAAAGATTATATGATCTGTGCTTTCGTGCAGCTTGGTGTTACGGGGAGAGAATGCGAGACGGAGAGAGAGGTTGGTTCCCTGCTAGCTGTGCGACAGAGATCACCAACCCCACTGCCTTGGAGAACAATGTGCAACGTATGAGGCGCCTGCGCAAAGAAACGAATGTGTGAGCGACTCATTGCTTTACTCTCAGGTAAGGAGACGTAATGGGATGCCTTCAGGTAGCGTAGTGACTCTCATAAAGTTATGTCTTTGTTGAGACTGCACTGATGTTTTATTCACTGAACATAGGACAATTAGTTAAAGATTTCCTTTACTTAAGCATGACAGACATTCATTTCATAAAGAGTCTCAAAATGACCTTCAAAACTGTCTGGTTCTTGTTTGCTGCTGTCATTGCACCAAAACCATATTTTAACATGGCCACCAGGTTAGATAAACTATGTTGCAGCAGAGTGAGTTGATGCATAGCTATTGTACATTAAGATGATTGAGTCAACCGATTTTACATGATACAAAAAACATCATATACAATAGAGGGTCGGTGGTTTGGATGTATATGTATATATATTATTTGCTGAACTAAAAGGAAAGTTAACCTGAAGTGCAGCCTATGACTTTTTTCATACATTTAGTACGAGTATTTGCATGCAAAGATGTGTATTGTCTACACTTGCTTTTATTGGTCTGCTCACCTAACCTCATAATTAAAAACTTGATCTTAAACTACAGTAAATATTGTTTCATGTCGTGTAACATTGTGATTGCATGTTTCTTTGTAGGGTTCTTTTATAGTGGTGAAAATATGACATTGTACCGTTGTCATTATGACAGAATGTTTGAGATTTCATATGCAGCTTGTATAATTGTCCCATTGTTGTTAGGTTCATTCAATAAATGGAACTGCATCTCTCAACCTTACAGTTGGTGAAATGTTAAATATCTTTATAAATATGTAATTTTACATTCCATGGTTTTGTAATTTCTAAGTGTCTGTATAATAAAAAAAGAGCCACTTGACACAAATGATCTGGTTTCTGGACTTTTATTTGAGCTTGCATTTTGTTAAAATGTCTGAATACATAAAAAGTTATTTAAAAATGTCAAACTGACCAGATATCAAATTCCTTTTTTTTCTTTAAAAACCATTTGGTGTAAAAACTTAGGATCGATTTAGAAAAACATTTGCTGTTTCCCTAAAATGTTTTGTTGCTGTCACATAAAAATAATGGAAAAAAAACAGGTCTGCATAGATTCTGCAGGCAATCGGTGGTAATCTGGTCAAATGCATGGTGCAAGCTTGTGACGATCGTCAAGTCAAATCTTTATTGCTCAGATCTTGTTTGATGTTTCTTCTTGTTGACAAAAAAACTGTAACGACACAAAAAGGAGTGCATTATTAAAAGTTAAACACCACAAGACGGCATAAGAGAACAGTAGCGGGTGAGCTTCAGACAGATGTATCAAAGTCTAAATGACCTCACTTAAGATAATCTATCACAGAGCCAAAGGGGAAATGACGAGCTAAGCAACTTTACTTTAAAACTGATAACCCAACAGAAACATCTTAACTTTCGTTTCTCTCTAAATCCAGATATTCATGCAGTTGAATTTAAATGAAAGTATCAGGAAAGAGTAAATTCTGTCATATACTAACCCGGACGATGGTAAAAGATGGTAGGTGCCGGTGGGCAGGTTCTTTCCTACTCGGCCCCACCCTGCTGTGCCTCGGGAGCGGACGTTTTCTCTGCAGATGGGTCACCTCCTGTCTTGGGCTCCTTGTTTTCTTGGCCGGGTTTGCCACCGGTCGTCGGGCGTCTGCGGCGGTAGTTGAAGTTGCGACGGTAACGCCGCTGGCGGGGCTGTTGATCCTGACCACCTTCGGAACCCCGATTTTCCTTGTCCTCCTCACCGTCCCGCACCGGTCTGGGACGGGGTGGACCCCGGCTGTGAACAAGCAAAATCCATAATGCTATAAGCAACCAAAGGGAAAGTTATATGTAATAAATGAATATAATGCAGAGAAAGCATCAGCCAATGAGACAGGATGCGGTAGAAGTCAGAAGACAATTTTCATGCAAGAAGTGCATGACATATTCAGATGCAGTTGCTACTTGAGGTTACGCTGCAACAAAGAGAGAGCTTCTTTGACCAACAAAGGTGGCATTTATTCATCAGGTTAATTTAAATAGCCAAAATGAAGTTGTTTGGACTTGGTCCACATTGTTCGAAACTTTACTCTCATTGTTGCAGCCATGCGTCAATGAAGCAAACATGCAAACCAGGGTATGAACCTTGATCTGAAGCCTCTGTAGTAGTTCGGCCTCACTGGTTTGTTGCCCTGGTCTGGACCTCCTTGGCCCTCGTCACCCTCACCTCCCTAAAGGCAAACATAAAAATCTGATACATGACACTTTTTCAAGAGTTAATACAGGCAAAATAAAAGACTGGTATTGCAACATTGAAGCTTTAGCAGTGCTGAAACTGGCAAGCTTGCCATTTCATGTTAACACCACAAGAAGTTCAACTTACTTCTGATAAAGGATGCATTTGAGTCATTTTGCAAGATAATGGCAAGACCCCCGATACACCAACATCTATTGTTCACAACCACGTACTTGTTTAAAAGGAGAGGATATAGAGTTGTGTATGACATCAACCTATCAAAAGTCCCGACTTTATCATGGGACTGCTGGGTGCCTGCTTCAGGATGAAGCCCTGTGACGGCGTACCTCAGTCATCTCTCCGCGTGGTGCGTTGGTGTACGGGGGTCGGCGCCCGTAGCGTCTACGTACAAAGTAAGGGGGGTAACGCCGTCTGCCAGGGTACGCTTGTCTGCGCTGTTGTGGCTGCTGTGAGTCTCCTTCGGGGGCGCTCTCTCCCCCATCTCGGCTGCCTTTGTCACGGCCTCCATTGCCTGGCTCACCCTCTCCGTCACTCTGGTAGTTCTCTGGATATTCTCCACCACGGGGAGGACCCCTTCGCCTTGGATAGCGCCTATAGCGGTTCCTATCAGCGGCGTACTTACTTCCCTGGACTGCAACACCACCTGGGCCAGTGACATTTGCTGCCTCTGCTCCCTGAGAAAAGTTTTTTTTTTTTAAGAAAAGGTTAATTTTCGAATTTACAGAGTTGCAACAACCATTATGGGTTATTACCTACTAGAACAGAGACTCATCATATCACAGCTTACCTTCTCTCCCTCCACTACATCAAACTCCACAGTTTCTCCATCTCCAACACTGCGAAGGTATTTTCTCGGGTTGTTCTTTTTGATGGCTGTCTAATAATGACAGGAATGTTACAATGTAAGATTTGAAATCCATAACCATTACAAAAGAATAAAATAACAATTCCTTCAACTTACCTGGTGTACAAAAACGTCCTCTTTAGTATCATTCCTATAATAAGAAAAGAGAAGGAAAATATTCAATTATATATGTCTGTTAAACAACAACGTCCAACCTTGTATCTACAGTCATGTTACAACAAGCAAGAGTAAGGATAACATTTGAATTAGATGCCTCAACAACATAGATGGCTGCAGATAAAATGTCTTGCCAGGTTAGTAAGCAAAACACGGCTATGATAGGATTGGAGATGTTCTTTCACACAGGCACAGACGTTATCAGGGTCTTTGAGGACATGGGAGTGGGAGCCACTTACCTATTGATAAAACCATATCCATTCCTGACGTTGAACCATTTGACTGTACCCAAGACTTTTGTGGCTGCAACACAGGAACAACACAACACAAAATTAGCACCCAAATTTGTGCCTTCAGCCTTGGAAAAAGAGTAATAGAATCACGTTTCAACAGACGGTGAATAAACTACCAAGGCTACACACAATTTGGATGTTATTTTTAAATCCCAACTGTTACCCTTTTAATAGATCATGATAGTTGGGGAGCCTCATGCCAGCTGCACTCTTGAATGCGACATGTGTCCTATGAGCCAGCAATTACTACAATTCAATGATAATAGTCATTCTCAAAGTTTAGGGCCTTATTTCTGTCGTGCGAGATAAGAGAGATAATGATATCACATACTGCGATATGGTCGCTGACACCATGACAAAGTTCAGCAACGGCAGACCTACTGCCCTATTTAAGCCGCACGTTCACACGTGGTAGACTCGCGGCCGGCTACGTTAGCAAGAAGCACGCCTGGTTCCTTGAGCTGAGGAGCTACATGCTAACTGGGTCTCAACCATGCGGTTGGATTAAAGCCAGCAGACGGAAATTACCGTAGTAGCAGCATGTTAGTTAACGGCTATGGCGAATAAACGCCGGGAATACGTAGAAATATTTCATTTGTGGTTTTCAAATTTCGAAAAGATGAAATGCGAAATATTTCCACAGACTCTGTCGGCGGACATTTTGAGTGTCCCCTACAGCCATGCAAATAAACGATAGTCGGCTAGGCTAGTGTAGCCGAGTTAGCCAATGAGCTAACGTTGCCACCCCTGTTTAAGAACATAGGCCATAAAATACTGGCAAATTATTTTGAGGAAAAATACGACCAACTCTGACAGCTACACTGTGATTAATCTAAAAAAAACAGCTTTTACATCGCCGTCTTTCCGCCCATGTTTGGCTCAAGTCCATGTTTGTGTTTACAGTATTCTCCAATGATAAATCACCAGTCGTCCGTGTGAACAAAGGGGAGGTTAGCAGCTAACGCTAGCCTACCGACGACGGGAGTTTTACCGTCGATCAATGTAAAATAACCCTGTGCACTACGTTACGGTTGTCTATCGGTTTTAATATTAAAGAAACCGTTGACGTGCAAACGGGTCGACGTCAACTGCCACAGACCGTCCATGGAACCGTTAACGAGGAGATTCTGACGTTCCACCGAAACGGCTCCAACGGCGATGCGTTGGACGGACAGTCTGTGTTCTATGACGGTTAATTGACGTTAACGGGTCGATGAACGGGCCGTAATTCACCGGGTATCTCCGTCCACTGAATGTTGTAATTTAGATATTATGCAAGTTTTCAGAACTGCTGATAAAACATCCAGAGCCTGGATCAATAGTTATCAAACTGACAGTTTTGTATTTCTAATGATATAGTTTCGTCAGTTCAGCGTCTGATCTAAAGCGCTGGGCTATTGAAAACCCACACGCTAGTGATACATATAATCGACACATCTAGAGGGAACCATGAACAGAACTAATGTGTTTTACTTGTTAATTACATTCATTTCAACATTATATCGAATTAATCAACCGATTGATTCGACTCAACGGTTTCTAACCTCAACTGAACCAGAGTCTGGTTCGCAAACGTTAGCAACCGACGGTTTTTGCGCATCGGCTTCACTATGCCATCGGCTAACTAAGCTAACTAGCTTGTTTCCATTAGTCTTACCGATGACCTTCTTATCCCCCGCGGAAGCTGCGGCTGCCGGGCTGGATGGGCTCTCCTCATCGGCAGCAGGCTGCGGTGGTTGTTGTGTCTCGGCCTCGCTGCTCATGGTTACTACTGGTTGGTAATGGCTTCTGCCGGCGACGGCTCTCTGCTATGTTTCCCGGTGCTAGATGGTAACCTGGGCCGGCGGTGGTGGGGGCTGCTGCCTTCGGGCTCTCTGCTTTCCTCTTTCCGCTCCCGTTGCCGATCGAACTGGGCAGAATGAAAAACTGTGCCGGGGAATGTTCCTGGTCGGGGTCCGCCCAACTACTCCTCGGATTGGTTAGAATCTGTAACGCATTACAAGACGCCCTCTCATTGGCTGAGACGCTCGTCAATCTAACGTTTGCTCAAAATGATTGGCTGAAGGAGAATGTACCTGTCTATTGTCACCGCCCCAGTGATGTCAGAGCCAGACAAGAGAGACAGAAAACCGTGACACTTTTTGGAGCGAAGTGTCTGCCAGGCTGTCCGGTAAAGCTAATGACAAATTCGAACAAATCTCACAAAAAGACATAAAGTTGTGAAATTGTTGTACAAAATATGGAAAATTGTATTAAAAATCGACAATATATATTTTTATGTGCGGGAAAACAGGTTTTTAGTTCAATATATTAAATACAGCAGACCGCTTTTCGCCTGGAGGAGACCCAATGACAGTTTCTCGTAAATATTAAAATTAATATTTGAATATTTTAAAAGTCTGTTGGTAATCTGAAGCCCTTGCCTATAACTTTCATCTTGTTTTTGAGTTGTTGGCTGATTTTACACAAAATGCTATTTGTATTGTTTCCATTATTTGTAATAAATCGGAAATAACAAATCTGTTGCCCCATGCGCTCTTATCAAATGTAATGTATCGAGGGTTATGTGCTCATTCAAAAATGAAAATTTATAAAAGGCTTGATATTAAATTCCGAGAACACAATGTTCATTTTGTATTTTTTGTTTCACAGTCGGAGTTCCTCTCAATCAAACATGATACAGTGCAAGATTCGGGTTGAGAGCTCATTGCAGTACTCTGAAGAACATGAAGTTCTCAGCAGTAAATGTACAGCCTATCAGTGCGGGGCAGCTTTAAACGCTGCTGTAACATGAAAAAAGATCCTCTGTTTTATAACACTAAAAATATAACCAAGAACACGAGCAATTTAATTTAATAGTTGATAATACACTGTAAGAAATAAGTCCCTGTCCTTCTTTAACAGTTTTAAATAAGGGTCATCTCAGGACACATTACATCCACAATGAAAAATAACCATAATGTTCAGGTACAATGTAGAGGCAAAGAATGATTCTGTTCTTTTATTATTAAAGGATTAAAGAGGGGGGCATTTCAATTTTGTTTTCATATTCAAGAAAATTGATTTTCAATTGCTACACTATTGCAAAGATAAATATTAGTTAAAAGGTCAAATGATGACACTGACTACTACCGCTATTGTCATAAATCGCCTCTTATGTTGGCCTACATGAACACTGGTTAAATGTTGTCATTACCCTGAGTGTATCCAGAAACTCTACTTCCAGTAGCACAGAACAGAGAGACCCAGACTGAGTGTGAGACAGCCCCCACCCCACCCATTGTCATGGTAATGCTCCACTGGCACTGTTTATGAGCACAGGCTGATGTGTGAGAGCTCGCTGTTCGTTCTCCCACACAAAGATGGGCTTTAGCATTGACCCCAGAAAGCCTCCCCACGAAGAACCCCCCCTACTCCCTTAAAAAAGGAAAAAAGAAAAACCTTCTTCCTCCCTCCATAAGAACTGAGTCTCCATCTGAAAGGATTCTTTTATGAGAACGGTATCCAAGGCAGAAGAGGGAGAGCGTGGCTGGGGGAGGGGGTCTGGTGGCTTGGATTTGTATGGATGGCTGGGATAAGAAGAGGTAGCCATAAGTTCAGCAGAGGATTGCTTGGCACGGGATTGTGTGACTTGGAGGACTCTTGTGCGTTTCTCTCTATAGTGTTTCTCTGCACTGCTTTCATGGTGATGGGTTGGAGAATTATTATTTTGCATGGTTACAGAGACAGTGTGCAATGTTGGACAAAATACATATGATACATTTTACAATGTCAGAAGCATGGGGAGGGGGGGTGGTGGTGGTGGTGGGGGGGTCGTCTCTAGCTCTTAGTTGCTACCTAAAACCCTTAATAATGAATAAGGAATTGTGTACATAATGTTTTCTCAGGACTGAAGGCAGAGTTTAAGCAATTTCCCAACATGAATATGTGACTAGTTTCTTAAATACGCATTGAATTTCTTAAAATAAACATTTTTAAAGTCTCATCGGACTGCAAATGATTGAAGACTTTTGAATTTTTCAACTTCTTGATTTGTATTTTGTAAATAGCCTACTGGAGTTAAATCATACATCTAAATGCCGTGTGACTGCCCTGAGCTTTGTTCCAAAACTCATTACAGGTAGTAAGATTAGATAGTACTACTATTTTGGGTTGCGAAAATGCTATTATTTTTAACACCTACAGAATAACATCGGAATCTTCACAAACTCTCCAGTGGAATACAGTTTGCAGATGTAAACGTTTTTTAAAAAAACATGAAATTTCCCCTCTGAAATGTATAAAAATGTGACACAATTTATTGTTTATAAGCAAAAACACAGTGTGGTTGATACACAAAAAGTCTCCATTGAAATACATCAGCAACTGAATAGAACATAATGTCCGGACAGGGGAATTTTAACCTAATATGTGTTTTTTTCATCCTATCTGTACTGATACATGAAACGTGTCAGAGGTCTGAAACATAAAAAAGATCTTACTGTGGCGTTTGATTCAGCAGTTAACCTGGGATCAGATATACTGTACGTGGAATATGGCCATCATGATTAACTGCTGATTCTCATTTCATCCTTCAGAAAGCTTCAATGGAACTAAGCATAAAAAGGATTATGAGGGTGAATCTTTTCTGAGGACTGACAAATAACAATGAGACAGTACTTTCTGTAAACAGAGGAGGTGTAGTACTGCTGTTAGGAATAAGCTGGATCACATCTCTCCACATTGGGCAATAAGGATGGGGAGCTTGGGCTTGTTGTTGGGTCCTGTGGGAACATTCTGTTGGAAAAAAAAAAAAAGAACATAAAGTTAGAGAGAATAGCTGAAGATTAAAAGGACATGCTAACAGAATTCAAGTGAATTCATCTTCAGGGAGACGTACACATAATCTAAGTCTAATTTTTACAGGTAGCCCTTATTTACAGGGTTTTCTTGTGTTATCAGTGCTATACATTTTGCCCTGACAACTTGCTGCTCTCACACGAAAATTCCAAGTTTGGGATTGATTAAGTGAATCTAACATTATCATATCCATCTTTTATAATTTAGTTGTTATCAAGGCTTTCTTCAAAGGAAAACAAAGACAGATGAGTAAAATAATTTAAGGGAAAATGAAGAAATAAAAGTAAATATTCGCTTTAACTAGTTGCAAAAAGTTTTTCATGCAGCATTTTTTTTGTTTTAGCTTGTATATATTTTCACCTTTAAGAGTGGTCTCTCTGCTTTAACTGAGTAATATGCTTAATTAACCAGTTAATTCAAAATACCTTCAATGCTCAGTAGTTTAGCACAAGATGCTAATGGCTGGATAAAATTCCAGCCATTAGAATAAATGCAGTATAGAAATACATACGAGGGAATGAAAGTTTGAATTTTTACCTCAATTTTTCTCATGATCAGCAATCCATCAACCACTTTTCCTGAAACAATTAAGGAGATAATTATTTCACTCACAATACAAAGTTTAAGAAACATAAGATTGCATGATTAACACTGTAATCTTACTCACCGAAAACAACATGCTTCCCATCTAGCCAATCACATTTAGCGCAGGTAATGAAAAACTGACAACCATTCGTCCCTGGACCACTGTTTGCCTATGAAAGAGAAACATCGCTGAGGAATAAATAGCAGTTCTGAAACAAGTTTTCAATCATGTTTAGGGTTATTGCACTTGAACTGATCAATGACCCACTCCTGTGTACTCAGGCTGGGGTTAAATCCATTTGAAATGATTAATTCAATCTTAGTTAATTAAAGAGGTCATTGTAGGATATGCTCACTGATTGTAGGAAAAGCAAACATCTTGATATGGCTTGAGGTGACAGTAAAAAGACCATTTCCTGATTAAACAGTGACCCTGACTGTCACTGATCTATTGTACGTACCATTGCCAGAAGACCAGGTGCAGAATGCTTCACTTTGAAATTCTCATCTGCAAATGGACCTCGATAGATGCTGCAGATACCTGTGCCATCACCCTAGAGAACATAGGATGAGAAGCAGATTGTAAGAGGGGTCACAAAAAAGGAAAAAGAAGCTTTAACATGTGAGACATGTAACTGTAATTCCCCTGATGTCCACCAGGGGGTGAAAGAGTGATGTAAAGCTTTGCACAATGTATAGGTTCCCTGTAGTTTGTCTGACATCATGGGAAGAGTAGTTATTTCCTATTTTCTGAGGAGCTTGCCCACTGCCAGCATTTTAAATGTTAAAGCCACTGAGGAAACCTTCCACATAGTCATTAGATTTGAGCTCACACACTTCTAATATCTCACTTCTTGTATGTTGATTTGGGGGAAACTCTTCCTTTATCTCCCTTTACACTCACTTCTATCTAGCATTGTTCTCCTCCAATCACAGAAATAAACCTATCAGAGATGTTTGTTGATTTACAATTCACTTAAAACTGCATTTGCACCTTTTTCATCCACTCAGCTGAGGTTAAGCACTCAAAGGAAACGGTATTGTGTAATTTCCTCTGCTCAGATATGGCACTATCCACAAAGCAAAGGTGTATGCAGATACTCACATTCACAAAGTCCCCTCCTTGAATCATAAAGTCTTTGATAACCCTGACAATAAAACATAAAAACATGTCAGTACGGTCAGATTTTCTTTTAGAAGATCAAAACTTCATTATAAGAAAGAAATAAAATTGTATTTCTTTTCACAAGTGATAGATAAGTCTAAAGAAATATTAATAAACAGAGACAAAAACAGTCCCAATGCCAGAGGAGGCTATTCCAAGGACAGAAGTTTAAGGAGGGAATCCACTAAAATAAAAAACCTCAATTATAAAAATTAACTACTTAAATTCATTTAAATCCATCACACACAAGAGAGTAGTATCAACTATACTAAAGCTGTTCTGGTTTGTACCTGTGGAATGTGCAGCCTTTGAAACCAATAGGGACTCCATCCTTCCTGTGAGACCAAATTTTAACACAACATGAAGATGGCAGTATAGACAAACACACAATACTGAACTGTACCACAGAATTGCAAAACACGTGAAATGTCAATGTTTGTTTTTAGCCAGCATTTGTTTTATCTTTTTACTATTCTAGGGAAAATGTTGTATTGTAGCTGGGCAGGCAGGGTTCTTACATTTGACTACTACTGATTGTGGAGAGAGTATCATCTTTGCAAATGGGAACACAGAGAAGAACAGTGTTCATAAAGAGCTCATGGTCTTGTTATCTGGTCTGGTGTTACACATAGTGTTTATCAGCCTCAGTGACTCAGGAGAGGTGATAGTCACACGGCAGATCCACCACCATGTTTCTTAACTCAAACAACGTATGGTGTTGAAAAAGCCTCCTTTCAGATGTGGACCTTATAGAAAGACTTTTTTCCCCCTCTGTACGTGGTTTGTTTGAACATCTGACTGCAGCCAAACAATCCTTTCCCTGTCCTGGTTCTTTGTCATACAGCTGCACATGAGTCCCATTCAGGGACCTGCCTGTTTAAAGGACTAAAGATCCTCCTCAGTTTGTCAGGTGTCTCTTAACCTCCTCATCTGACACAAGTAAATTAGGCACCTCATTTTCATATTCAAATAATTGCTGCCATTACTGCCAATTACTGTGCCCAATTAGATTTTATTAAACGCATGTTACGACGGTGAGTGATTGTGTCCTGTGAAAGATTATGGCTCTCCAGGGACTTACCTGAACTCTCCGGTGCAGAACTGCCTGTAAGAGAGGATCAAATGTTATCTCTGAAAGCTCAGTGACAGTCCTATATATCTGCTGTGTTTCTTTAATTTGATTTTAAAAAACAGATCTGCTATAGAGAGATCAGAGTAGACTTTATCCTTACCTGAAATTCTCAGCTGTCTTCGGAACCACATCAGCAAACAGCTCGACCTTCATCCGTCCGATATCCTGAAAAAACAGAGGAGGTGACTTCAGTATACAAAACTAAGCGATACCTAGTAAAGACAAAAAATATACTCCTGAGAATATTGGAAAAACAGGTCAGCCTGAGGCAAAGCGAAATGGAATAAAAAGAAACGGGCCGTTCTTGTTCCTGGAGCTCTCTTGACACAGACAGCCTGATCTAGAATAACCAGTTACACCTTATCTAGCTCAAAGAGACATGTTTCACTGAATAACATACGTGGGGTTTCTTCTTGTTCTTGGTCTTCGATAAGCTCAATCCTGTAACATCTTTCAGTTTTCTATAGACACCCCTGAAAACACTGAGCTCACTATGTTTTATCTCAACAACACAAGCTATGTTGCAGCATTTTCCAGTCGTCAAAGCATACATAACAGATTGAAAGAAATGAGAGCACTTCAATCAAGATGCAGCACATTACAAGACATTAAATCCTTGACAAGGTTTGTGTGTGTGTGTGTCAGTGTGTCTCAGTGTGGGTGTTGGGTCACTCAGGCCTCCCACAGCCCAGAGGGACATGCATATGGCTCAATGTTACATCGAAGTGTGTGTGTGTGTGTGTGTGTGTGTGTGTGTGTGTGTGTGTGTGTGTGTGTGTGTGTGTGTGTGTGTGTGTGTGTGTGTGTGTGTGTGTGTGTGTGTGTGTGTGTGTGTGTGTGTGTGTGTGTGTCCATGAAGACAAACAAAGTGCTTGTGTAAAAGAGTAGTTTGTCCACACGACGTCACGGTACAACGCTCCCTTCAATCCACCACTCAGAGAAAACTCTGCCAGCTGATCTCTCATCTACGCTTGGTCCAAGATGGAATGTGAATGTTATGGTTTCCATTGAGAGAAATGAAACACACATTTCGGTTTCATATGAGTGACATCAACTTCAGAACATTCAATCAGTGGAGGACGTTCTCTCTCCGGAGTGTGACGACAGGTAAGAGCCTCTCAGATTCAAAGATGTTGCTCCTTCAGGGTGTAGCGTCAACATTTGATCACTGTATGCTGTGTTGAATCACCTCTGTTGTGACACTGATATCAGGACGAAAAAAGTTTGGAGAAGTCTTCAGATCACTCCAGAGATAAAAAATAAGTGTGAGGAAAATGAGAAGATGTTAAAGAGTACAAAAGTGATGTTATTTAAGTATGGTATTAGGCTTGTACACTTAGACATGAGTAGTCGTGTTCAAGAGTACACAATGTGAGAACACGTATCTCAACCATTGTACTTCCCTGTTAGTTACCTGTACCTAGAAGCATGGCTGTTAATCACACTGTCACAATCTGTACAGTCTAAGTCACTGCATTATTAATCTGAAGAGAATCTATTAATCACCAGCTTGTGCATGTTTGACTGAACCCACTGACTAATAACACCAGAACCAGACTGTACAACATATGGACGTAGAATCCGTGACGTCACCCATCTGTTCCTGAGCACTGTTTTGAAGCCAATCGACAGCGGCATTCATATTGGAAATGCAGAACTCAACCAGGCAGAGTGTGACGTAAAGAGGCAGAGTTTGAGACTCCTAGCCAACAGCTATGTGTTCCCGTCTGGGAATCAAGTCAGTCATGTCCTTATTTGGGCAAAAATTCGTAATATTAATATCTTCTGATCCGTCACATTAGAAAAAAAGTGCAGGTGAACAAAACCAGTCACGGCAGGGTGTGGTTTCAACTTGAAAGTGTTGTGAAAAGAACGTGCATTTCCATATTTGCTTCATGGTATAACTTCAAGGAAAACTTCCTTCAAGAGACAGAAGGCGTGTCCTATCAGTTGTTTGCATTCACAATGGGAAGGTGGAGCTGGAAAGACCTGCTCAAAAGGTAAAGGCATCACCTGATAACAGGCAATGACCAGTACTGATGAAAGCATGCAGGACTTCTAACATCAATTACTGCAGGAGTGAATCATCTGGAGCTCTACGGAAACTCCTTCGACAGGGACAGGTACAGACTTCACTGTGTGACATATGTTTACGCTGTTTTGCTTGTTGAGTAATAGACAATAGGCATTCCAACAGAAGAGCCAGTTTTAACTTACTTTATCACTGCACATCAAAGAAACTCTTTCAAGAATTGCTGGAAATGTTAGAAGTTTGATGGGAAAAAAATCGATTTGAGGACTAAAATGTGATTCAAAAGAGCAATCTAGTTCATTTTGCAAGTAAAAAGGTCTTAATGCCTTCCAAATGACATTTAATTTCATTTTTGTGTACTTTTGCTGCAGCAGGTGAACACTGAAGGTGCTGCTTTAAAGTTTACTTTTCTGCCAAGTTGCCTCAACAGTTCACTTTAGTTAAAGGGTGTAGTCTTGACATATATGGTTGTTAATTCATGGTTAGACCAAACCTGATGATAAAATAATTACACTAGACCTTTAACCAACTCTATTTTGTTTTCCCAGCAGCCCCTGGAGCATCTTGACACTGAGCTGAGATCTGGTGGGATTGAATAAATGCCATTTCAGTGGCCAGCGCTGTTTGAAACTAGCCCCACAGTTGAAATGCTGGCCATCATTGAGCAATGGGACGCGCAGGCCGGCTGTTACATGGACAACACTGAGAAGTTTCTACTACTCTTGATCTCTAAGCTAGTACTGGATGTGTTGGTCTTCTACTTTTGCTGCCAGAAGCGTTACACCTTCTTTTTGAACATGTGCAGCCTGTCCATTCTCCTGCTCGACTTCCTCGTGGTGTTTCTTATAGCAACAGTGTGGTTACTTGGACCTGACAAGTCTCTTTTCTCACCGTGCTTCATCTTGGCTAATGCATCGGCAACATATGGAGCTCTACCACTCCCCATGATGCTCCTGGGTTCAATCGACTACTGTTTGGGAGATGCCTCTCTGTACAACCAAAGCTCTTTCAGCAAGCTTGTAAGGAACACAGTATTGTCATTGCTGGTGTTGATTCTGGCTGTTATTGGCACATTTGGTCCAGTCAAAGCTCAGATGATCAAACTAGATGATGACATACGGACAAGTGTGGTTGTGTGTAAACTGGATGGGTCTTCGGTGATAACATACTTTGTTTGGGGGGTTTTCCTAGCAGTTATTTGTGCACTGCTGCCCTTTTTCTCAAAGATTCCCTGCTGGATGAAAGAGGCTTACAGGATATCTGAAGCAAGGGAAGAACAAGAGAAGAGGAGGAGCGACTTGTTGTTCACCCAAACTAACTGCATGGACACAAAGCACAGTGAGGAGAATTACCTGGAGGAGACTGACCAGCAGCGACCCCCTCTGTGGCTCAGCCTAACTCTGAGCTTCGGTTTCTTTTGGATGCCTTACCTGACTGTGTCTGTGGCCTGTCTGCTCATTGGCTTTGCAGTACCCGCCTACCTTACCGTCAACATTATATGGTTGGAGTGCGCTAACAGTTTACTGCTAGGTTTGGTGTTTTGGGTAAAGAGCAAGACGCTAGGGCCTTACAGCCACCTGCCTGATCATGTGGGCTCGTGGCATATTTTCTGGCATTTGAGCAAAGGAACACAACGGCAGCAAAACCCCATGGGTGTGTATGACCCATCAAAAGAGAAGAAAAGCACTCTCCTCTGGGTGTAATGTGTGTGTGTGTGTGTGTGTGTGTATACTAGGGGTTGGATGAAATATTTGTAGAGTAATATATCATTATCCTGACTTGTGCAATACAGTTACTCTATCACTAGTGCTAAGAAAAGGGGAGGGGAAGTCAATATCATGAGACCGATTGCCCTTGCAATGTGACTCACTAATTTAAGACATGATATTATCGATCGTGAACTATATTTGGGTTATTGTATTGTATCATGAATTACCCTCTAATTCCCACCCCAAATGTATACATGTAATGTGTGTAATATATGCAAACAGAGACTTAACATGATGTGTACACTTGTGTGGAACCGGTGGATCCTTGACAATAATTGTTACTGACTACAGCAAAAACATGTTTGGGCTTTTCAGAAAAAGCTTTGTACTTCAATTGCAAAAATGACATTTCTATTGTTTACACTCATTTGTACATATCTTGCACCCTGTTTTTTCCAATTAATAAAGATTTGTCAAAATATTTCTACAAAAAAGGTCTGGGTGTTGTTTCTTCCTCTCTCCTCTGAATGCTCACACATCACAGAACTAGTGTCACAACATCAAATAAGCTGCCTTTATAATCCAGTGTGAATTCTTTGGAAAATAGTGAGGTAGAGAAATGTAAAAAACATGATGAATTATGCTGTATGCTGCCAGTGTCTTTTGGAGAATGAGGTGCCACCTGTCTGCAACTTAATACTTTCTATACATTTCATATGCAAATCCTGATGATGCTTCAAAGCCTTTACTTTGAATATGGGTCAATGATGTGACAAATACTTTTTCTGTCTAACTGAATTTTTTCCATTGAAAAAAACTCAAAATACGTAAAAAAGATAACATGTATGTCTTATTCCTTCCCCATATACAGACCCACTCTAACTTCTCCAAACATTTTAGTAATTGGTCATTTTTCTACTATCTGAATTGTCAAAACATCATGTGGGGCGACCATCCAGCCTTGACATCTATTTGGAAAACTGGTTTAAAATGACTTTAAATATATCCCCTGCCCTATTTGGCATAATTTCATGTTTTGCATACACTTACAAATTATGAAGCATTTGCACATATGTTTCCATCACAATATACAAACAAATTTTGTTTGAATATGTTCATTTCATGAAATATCATCCGGGCGACCATCAGGAAAACACAAATTTGGGACTTTCATTTTGAAACCACCTCAAGGACAGGATGTTGCATCAGCTGGACACATCTGAGGGACCCAGCAAGACATATATAAGGTTTCTAAGTCTCTTTCATATTTGCAAATTCAATCTATTTTTTTAACTGCTGTACTGTGCTAGCCACTTTTGGATGTCATGTGGGGTGACCGCCCCAAAACTGTGAATAATAAGTTTTATCTGCAAATCCATATTTTGATGTTAATTTTGATAGTGACATGTCATAAGAAGTAGCTAGCTTGGTTTCTGTAGCAAACCGTTAGCCTATAATATTTGAGCGAACTTGAAAGCATCATCTGGGGTGACCGAGTGTCATGTGGGGCGACCACTGCTGAGTGTTTTACATGATACATACAGAATGTATTATTTAGCAGAATTTAACAGAACAGACTTAGTAGAAATGGAATATCATATTTTTTTGTATGTTTAAATTAGTGTATAATCACCTGAATATCAAACTAATTTTGTTTTTGTTAACTTAGAATGAGCTGTTCATGTCTACATAAGGAGCGGGTCCCCTCCCACTGAGGCGTCATCTTGCACTACCATGTTTCTACAGTAGCATAAAACAGACAAACTAGTAATGGCCATACGAATGTTTCTATATAGTGGTTGCCATTGAAAATGAATGTGCTGAAAGAAGAAGAGAGTGGTAGTAAAATCTGTATTGATAGAAGTCTTTGATAGTAAAAACTTGACAAATGGAGGAACATACTTATGCACATTGGTGGACAAAGTACACAGCTTCATTACTTAGTCAAAATACAGATCCTACCTGGTCAGATATTACTCCAATACAAGTGAAAGTTGTTCAGTCAAAATTTTAGTTGGGTTAAAGTTCTGGAGTACTTGTTTTTAAAAATACTTAAGTATTCAAAGTACTTTTTATAATATCTCAAAACGTGAGTGCAGTCAAGAATGCATGGGTGTACATTCTGCTAAGTTATGTTCATCTAGAATACACTAAAATGGATTCCATGAAATATAAACTAAGTAACTACAAGCACAGACAAGTTTAAAATGTTCATCTGGAATAAAACAAGTGTGTTCGCTACAGACCTCCACATGCTTTCTCAGGGTAGATGGTGATGTTTTGTAGGCTGTGATGAAGTTATTGTGGTAAATAGATCAGAGATTTACAACAATACAATCATTCTTTTTTTCAAAACCTCAAACGTGGGTTTAAAATATGGCCGTGGTACTCAGGTAGAGAATCATCCACCTTCTCTGCCATAGCCATCATTACCACGACTAAATGAACGGACTGATGTGAATAAATAGTACACAAATAGTTAATGGCCTTTGGGATCTGATTTCAGAAAAGAAAAGACAAGACAATTCATCAACTGACTTCAAAGCAAAGTAGTGAGTAACTAGAGCATTGATAGAAATGTAGTGGAGTAAAAAACATGTTTTTTGTCTTTCCTTTGTAGTGGAGCAAAAGTAATAAGTTTCCCTCAAAAATAATACTGAAGTAAAGTACAGATGCTCAAGAAATGTACTTAAGTACAGTACTCAAGGATGTGTATAACTGTGACATCTCCCCTGATCCTTGCACATCGATCTTAGGTGGCACCCGACATCTTTCCACCCTTACCCACTTAAATCTGAGAACAATACAATATGGTATGGTTATTGCAATAAACAAAATAAAAATGTACTTTGTTACTATCCAACACTACTTATGCATCACTTCTAGAATTTCACCAGTGGGAGGGGTGAGCTCGGAAGTGTTTAAATCTCTAATCTGACAGCCAGATATCACTAATTATTCCCCTTTCTACTCACTGTACCTTTAACTGGTCACTCTTGGCATATAAGAGTTGGATACTTGGTACACACTGGTTAACATGCTCCGGTCCCAAATGTTGAAACATGTTGCTGGCATCAAATTTCAAAAGGAGCATACATTTCTCATAAATTCAACTTTCAATTTCAACATTAGATTTGTTTTTAGTTTTCAATTAAATTTAGGTTTAAAATTATTATCAAGCCAACTAATTCTGTCTTTATTAACATTTTACACAGTATCCTCACTCTTATGGAGTTGAGGATGTACTTAAAATAGCACAACACTTTTAACACAGTCAAACTGACACTCAAACTAACACATTGTATCTTCAATAGTGATTACACAGTTCAGTGTGCAATTTACATAGTATCTTATGCTGTATTTTGACGTAACACAACGTTCATGTATGATATGAACAGTGTTGGGAGTAACGAGCTACAAAAGTAACGCAATTACACTAATGGATTACTTTTTGCTGTAATATAATGCATTACTAATAAAGTGTTGGTAATATTATACCAGTTACAAATCTCAGTAATGTGCGTTACAACACATTTTAAGTTTAAATATTTACGATATCTTTATCATAACTTACCAGACTGTGACTTTGTCTGCTTTTGTGATTCTGACGGTCATTGTTACTTATTGTATTGCGCCATGAGCCTTCACTGTGCCTATTATAGTAAGCTGTTAGTAGCCTTAGGTCCTACACAGTCTCCATGCTATACCACATCACCCTTCACTGGATTTATAATCAGCTGCAATAAACTATATTTTAGCATTTTAGAATGCTAGTCATACTTCTGCAGTTATTTTAGTGAAAGTAACTCAAAAGTAGTGTAACGCATTACAATTCAGAGATAGTAATATTGTAATGTAAATAATTACTTTCAAATGACAGTAAATACTAATATATAATGTATTACATCTTATGAGTAGCTTGCCCAACACTGGATATGAATGGTAGTGCTGAATCTCAAAGTGAAATTCATTAGATGTAACAAATGACAGGCACCCATAGCCTATCCATCTGCACCACCTGTTATTTCCACCAGTGGTTCTCTAATATTTAGTTATTATGATACAGGGATCTGAAATATCGTAAAATATCTCACTTATTATCATCTAATAGACTCCACCAGGTCAGAACTTTCTACCAAAACATTACAGTATATAGCAAGATAGGCTAGTTGTGTTCAAGGTATCTTGAGACGCTTCTTACAGTTTAAAAAGGTAAAGTTTGTAAAGCCCAGATACACTCCCTGGTAAGGTTTGGTATTACAGATCACCTCAAGAGGTAAACATTATTCAGTCAGCGTAATTACGTACTCAAAAGAGAGCCACACGACGAACACAAGACCACCATTTCACCGCTCTACGCCATACCGTAATTACACTGCATGATGCTCACTACAATAAAAACCACTGAGACAAACGGTAAGATCCACATATCATCCAACTCCGCGTGAATTTCACACGAGTTTAACTACAAGGGAAGAACATCCTAATCTTGGTTAACGGGATCAGAACGTTAACCGGAAAATGAAATCAAAGCCGGATGGCTCCATGTGGGTACAGAAACGTCTTCGTAACGTCAGTCTGTTTTAATGAATGACTCCACACTACTCACCTGCCCACCGATGGTAATGTCGAAGAACACGATCGGATTATTTGGATTTGATGGCTGGACAGACATTATCTTTAACTTGCAATGTGCTGAAAACAAAAGTCCAATGGTTTCAAATATTTTGAATGTCCAGCATATGCGCTTTTAGGATCTACGGTGGCTCAGGCGGGACATCTTACGGCGTCCGGTTGGGGACAAATTTAGCCGTCGTGAGAGAAAGCGCTTAAAGGCCTACTAGGCACCGACAGGGCGCCGTCTCGTGGCGGCAACTTAACTTTTCACGTTTGTTACATTACTAAATTCAGCACAGTTATAAATTCAGCCATGCACCTTTGTAGGTATTGATAATTCATACAGATGTCATAACACCACAAGTCAAGCTTGTTGTCCTATAGAAGCTAGTCGTGGGTTCAAAATGAATGGTTGAAATGCTTCTCAGTATGTTATTATTAAAGCAAATACTTGAGGTTAGCTCAAAACAAACTGACCTGTTATATTTTATGATTAATAATTACACATCTTAAGGATGCTTTAGTTCCTCTTGTACAACAGGAGATGAATGATACTTGTTTTGATAGTGAGTAGCTCTTCTCAATCCTATTCCACTGCAAAGTAACAGGGTTATTGAGTAACACCGTATTCAGTAAAATATCTCACAGACATAAATGTGTTTGGTAAGGGTTTTATTTTTTCACAATTGAACTTAACTTTACAATTTAACATAATGTGGCTCAACAGAAAAAGCAAATTCACTACAATGATCTGACAAGGCTGTCCTAAAGCATCATGAAAAAAAAAAAGAAGAAGTTTAGCAACAAAGGTGTCAACAGACTAGTGGGTCAGCAATATGATAAAACTAGCAAAAGCAAAATGAGAAATTAAAATAGGAGGAATACGGTTCTATGTAAAGTAATATGGTTTCTTGACATTGACACCATATTCTGTGAGAGCAGGGGCCAGGTCTTCCATAGTCAGAGTGTACTTCTTATCCTAAACACAGGAAAGAAGCAAAAATACAACATTATAATCCATAACCAAAATCATAACAAAAGTTAGATGCAATTGACAACTACCTCTGATATGACCTATATCACTACCTTACATTGCCTACACCTATGTAAGACAATCACTTGATGAAATTCCATTTAGAACACATGTGACAACAATAATGAACAAATACAGACCTTTGTCTTACTCCTGGAGCTTCCTGAAGCAGTGCCCTTCATTTTACAGTACTGCAGTGCATCATTGGCAATGTCTGAGATAAACTTCTGAGAAGCGAGGGAGATCAGACGGATTCTAGAGACAGAAAAAAGATTATTTACTATAATTATTTTAGAAATCATCACATTTCACAGTCTGGATTATAAAGTTTATTTAAAGCATAAATGTAAACTCCTTCAGACAAAAGTCGGTCAAGGTTAGTTGTCGAGATAAACCATGCCATATAATCTTGCCACATAATACTATTTGGTCTTGCATAATCGATGCATGGCCATGACCAAGCCCGTTCATTCTTTTTGTGTCTACTTTGTAATTTTGTGTTATGGCACTTAATCTTTGATACAACAACTGATAATGTCACTGTGATTCTGTCATAAGGTTCAATGAAGGTTAGGGCAAACCCATTCATACTGAGGCTGGAGTTAGAAGTTCAGAAATATCACATCATTATATCATCTATCACATCATCATTTCAGTCAGTTATCTCCCTCTCCTCTCTGTGGCTCATGCACACAAGCAAAGCTCTCTGATTGTTTGTGCTGAGAGTCTGCATCCCTTTTGTTTGGTGTACCCTTTAATGCTTTTGAAGTCTGATGGAGGAGGTTGAGGCTTTGTGTTCATTCGCATACAAAGTAAGATTCAATCATAAGTGGTCACCCAAAATACATTTGGTGAAATATTACCTATGCAGATAAGATGTCACTAATGTCTGAGTTCAACTATCCAAAAGTCATGGTTTTTCTTACATTCTTGGATCAGATGCCTCAAAACCAGCCCGGTTGAGGTAGTACCCAGTAACTGCATCAGGAATCTGAAAGAAATGACAAAAAGGGATACCTCACACTTTGGAAGGTCCACACAGATTTCATTCACATCTACAGACACATATTTGTGAAGAACATGATTACTGTGTGTCTGTCATTCAATGAGAAGCTAAATCAACTCTACTGAGAGCATTGCTACAGCTTCTGACCACTTACAGATACATTGGTAATTATGAAGATATTGGTTGGTTCATAACAAACTTCAATTTTAAACAAGATGAGAGGGTATGCAATTTCCTGAATTTAACACTTCTCACAATTTTTTTTCATGAAACATAGGTGAGGAATTTTCCAGCAGGGCTGCTTTCAGGCATAGGATACCTGGCTAATTTAGCTGTTTAAGTCAACGAAAAGCCAAAATGATACACTATACTACGGTGGACACCTGAAGGACAAAACTAATTTACAAAAGATAAAACAGTTTTACAAAGTTGGAGACAGATTTAAATTTTGGAAAACATTTTTACATTTTAGAAAACAAAATTACATCAGCAAAACACTCTTACCAAGGCCAAAACGAATTTTACAAACGACGGAACACTTTTACCTTTAAGTCTGACTTCTTTTAGCCTGACTCCGTTTAGCCTGAGGCTATGTGGTTTGAGGCTGTTTCATCTGAATTCTGACACATGATGAAGGTTTTGTGGAGATATGAAGCTTTTTCATCTGAGGTCTGACACCTCACTCTGAGACCCGAGGATGTCCTAATACGTGAACCATGTCCATCTCTGTTTGGTTTCTCTCCATCAAAACAAACTAAATGACCCCTCACTCGATCACTTCCGGATCACTTCCGGTGTTTGGTACATTCCCTTTTTTCCCCATTTGTTTCAGACATGATAAAAGTGTTTCATCTTTTGTAAAATGTAAATTCTTAGATGTAAATTTGTTTTGGCCTTGGTAAGTGTTTTGCTGATGTAATTTTGTAATATAAAATGTAAAAATGTTTTCCAAAATGTAAATTTGTCTCCAACTTTGTAAAAGTGTTTCATCATTTGTAAATTTGTTTTGTCCTTCAGGGCCACCGTACTATACCCATCTGGATTTTTTTGTATATTCATTTTTCAGAACTTTATCCCCTTTCAATTTGTGATGGTTCATTTGAGTGGCTGGGTTGACACCACTGCGAAAGGTAACAGAAATGTAGCTATCGATAACTACAAAGTATGGTGTTAATGCTATTTTTGCTATCTGAAAATGAAGGTTACAGTTAGGTGACTTGACTCACTGTGGGAGTGTACTCTTCCAGCTGCATGAGGAAATCTGCCAAGGGAGTGGTGGACAGAGCAGGCTTTACATCTCCATTGGTGATGCCCCCAGGAACATAGACCCCGTTAGAGACAGATGTATCAGCTGATGGTGTAACCATGGCTGATGAGGCAGAAACTATATTAAGATAAAGAGTTAGTTCATTTTGAGATAAGCTGACTGAATTGTAAACTAATATGCTGCGTTAAAACATAATTAAATGTAATTCTTATTCAGAGGGAAAGTGTTATGCACGGCTATCTAAGCTAAGGCAGTATTAGCAAACAATTGTTGCACATCATCTCATGTACCCATGTAATAATTCATGACAGAAAATGATCCACGTGCTTTCACTAAATGTATACATGCTCCATCAGGTAAACACAGCCATGAGAAAACACCAGCTTCCATAGCACGAACTAAGAGCTGTGCAGAACAACAAGGACAATAACACAAACAAAAGTCACATAACATTACCATTACTCGTGACCGAAGGAATGCTGCTCACGCTGGTTGCTGCATTATCATTTGCAATACAATTACTTGCTGTAGAAGAAGTAGTAGACGATGCTCCGGTTGTGACACACTGATTGTCAATATTCATGTTGAATGTCTGTTAGCTAACGCGCTTAGCTTGGCTAAACGAGCACGGAGAAATGTCTACAACCAGCTAAGAAGCACGATTCCGTGCAATGCAGCTCAAATATGAACTATATCCAAAATACAGTTCAGTGAAGTGAATCTAGTTTTGTAACTTGTGAGACACTGAATCGTACAGTTAGGTGCTAGCTAACATGTGAAAAAAGCTACAGAAAGTCGAGCTCACGCAGAACAGCTAATCGCGTCACGTGACCCTTGCGATGTTAATGCCTCGGAAATGACGAAGGCACCCGAAGTTTGCCGAAAATTGTCTGTGCTTGTTGGTTGGATTTAAAACGCATTTCAGACGCTTCACAATCTAAGTAGAGGTGTAATAATATTATCTATACATGCTTGAATTATATCCAAATTAAGTACATTAGTAAAATGAAGACTAGTTGTTTAATGACGAGTTGAAGAGGACGCTTTAGTTAGGGTTGCCAATTGTCCCATATTAGCCGGGGCATCCCGTATATTGGGCTAAATTGGTTTGTTTCATACAGGACCTCAGTTGTCCCGTATATTGATTATTAGCTCTTGTAAAAACAGCAGACTGCACTCTACAGATCCTAGATCAGATAAAACCACAGTGGATCATGTGCCAATCACATCGCCTGTCATCCAATCACAGTCCCCCTCACGCGCATCAGTTGTATACTGCACAAATGCGCCAAGTCCTGCAAAAAAGTGTGGAGAGGATTTTCTCTCTGATGGCCATTAAATGGTCAGACTCAAGAAACAGATGCAGCACAGAGCTGATCAAAAATGAACTTCAAATATCTGTAAACTGTGACTTGTCATGAAAGGACTTCTCTCTGGCTGTGCAAAAGGACAAAAGACTGCTTGAGCCAGTCAAGAGCAGCAAAAAGTATCCATGGAAAAAGTTAATTTGTTGAGTCATATTCCTCTTTTGCATTTAATTTTCTTTTGCCTGTTTTTTGATGTAAAGAGCCAAATTGTGGTTTCTTTGAGGTTTATTCATATGAGGTTACATAATGATACAGTAAGGATTAAAGGGAATATACACACTCTCTGCATTTCCAGTTGAAGCAGAATATGAATATATGCTGAATTCACATCATGCTCACTCCACCATGGCACCTGTCCCTTATTTAATAGTGAGAAAGTTGGCAACCCTACCCATAATAAATATGACTGTTATGACTGTATGCGATCCCAGAGACCGGACCCGGACCCAAAGACTCCGGTCGTTGCAAGTCACTTAACATTTTTAATTTTCTTTGTTTGATTGATGTTTATAATCTAACCTATGATTTTAACTCAGGGAACAGAGTTTGACGAGCCGCAGTGAATGCCACATAACACTGACGTGTAAACTGTAGGAGGCGCCAGGCCAGTCGGGGACTACTATGCGGTCGGCTTTTATTGGTCGAAGAAGTGAGCCAGTCAGCTATTGTAGTCAAATACCAACTGGATATTCTTGTTGGCGTTTCTCCATACATCATAGGACCAATGCGGAAGGCAAACAGAGGGATTTGACAGCTGTAAGGGACAATACAGGTACTCAGCCATAGAACCATGTAATAACCTGAGACATACATGTTTTTCTTTATCAGAAACAATGATTGTTCACCAAATGTTTAGAGGCAACTAACCTTTGGGGTTTCCAATTCATAGAATAAATAAATGGGGTGTCAATTGTTTATTTATCCCACCATCCAAGTCTATGTATTCAATAGCCTATCTGGAGAACTATAGATTTAATTAAGAAGAAGGCTGTCACGCAAGATGATGACCATGTGGTCACTCTTGACTCATAGTCTAAGTGTTTGTTAGGTCAGAAAGTATGTAAGGTGTTTGATTGCTTTTGTTTGTGACTATAATCGCAGAATTCCAAAATGCCTTCGCCTGTCCGAGTGATCGTGGTTGGAGCTGGAAGTCGAGGGGGCACTTACTCCTGTTTTGCCACTATCCACCCAGAGCGCATGGAGGTCAGTGAAGAATTCAGAAAGTCTTGCTGTCAACAAAAAACACATTCAGCAGATTGCTCCATGTTTCCTGCTGTCCTCTCAACTAACTGGAGTATAAAGAAAAAAAATTGGTAACATATTATCTCAGCCAAATGATCATAGATGGGATCATGACAGTATATCCATTCAATAAACACATCAAGTATAGTAGGAAAGTAAAGTGCAGTGAATTACTTAACTTAAATGACCTGATACTGATACTTAAAAATTGACTTGTACACTTAAGCAACTGTTTTGTCCCTGTTGTCTTAATAAATTATCTATTTTTTTCAGCCGCTGTCCTTACATTTATTTGTAATGTCACAACACTTGTAATGTTTGTTCCTCTTAACATATTACTCAACGTCAACATTTCAGGTTGTTGGAGTAGCTGATCCAAGGAAATTTGCCCGCACCAAACTTCAACAGCAACACAAAATCGTGGATGAAAACGTATTTGATGGTGAGCATCACAGCATAAAAACAAAACAAAACACTTTTTTAAAAATGATTTTCTGCCTACTACTAAACTTTAGAATGCTCTGTTCTTTTGCACTTAGACTGGAAGAGTATAGTGAAAAGAGAGAAGTTTGCAGATGCTGTGTTTATTTGCACTCCGGACCGCCTTCATAAGGTAAACATACAATGAATATGTGCATTCTGGTTAGAAATGAAATTCAAAATTTGCGAAGTTCTCTGTGTAAAATCACTTTTCCGCCTATTACACTTATTTGTGTATTCTAGGAGCCTGCAGTGGCCTTTGCTAACAAGGGTTACCATGTACTACTGGAGAAACCAATGGCAGTGAGTGTTTTTTAGACAGACATTTACCATCTTAAGATAGCTTGTTCAGCTTATTGCACATTTTAGACAGACATTCTTCACATTTAAGTGACAGTTGCTGAAATATAAATAGACTGACTTATGTTTTGATTTAACTTTAGACGACGGTTGAAGACTGCAAAGCGATTGTGAAGGCTTGCACTCAGAGTAGTGTAATGCTTTCAGTGGCTCACGTTCTCCGCTATGATCCTTTGATCCACATGATAAAGGTGACTGATTTCTTCCAAGTAGTTGAAAAACATATAAATACAAATAAGGGTTATATTGTATTTCTTTTGCGTTATTGTTTGTTTGATTCGAATAAAAATTTAACTGATTATTTTCAGGAGCTGATAGATGCTGGAGTCTTAGGTGATGTCATCCATATTCAGCACTTTGAGCCGGTGAGAATTTAAACACACAAAAAGAAAAAAGTATTCCTCCTCTAAGCTCATAACATTTTTCTAAATCAAGGACCAAATGTTACAGATCATTTTTCTAACCTCTTGTTCCAGGTTGGTTTTTATCACTTTGCTCACTCTTTTGTACGGGGAAACTGGAGGAATGAAGCAGAGAGCTCCTTTGCTCTTTTGGCTAAGTCTTGTCATGACATTGACCTGATGCATCACTGGGCTGGAGCACGTAGGTAAACAAACACAGAGATGTCAATGATCAACTCCAGTCTGGTCTGATATTAAGAAATGCATGCAGTCTACACTTATATATCAACAATTTGTTTGGTCAACTGCAGGTAGCAATGTTTTTCTCAGACTGATCACTGCTGCTGTTTTGTACTTGGCAGGTGTGTGAAGGTTTCATCATTTGGTTCGGTCAGCCACTTTTTAAAAGAAAAAAAGGTGTGTGTGATTATTATTATTATTATTATCATTATCATTATCATTATCATTATCATTATCATTATTATTATTATTATGACAAAGAAAACCTGAAGACACTGCAGATACAACCAAACAATTCCACTTTATTGTATTTCAATGTGCTATTTGACTTTATTGTAGATATATGAATGTTCTGTGTTAGAGTCTAAAAAATGACAAGACTCAAATTCTCTTGACATGACTATGACTCTGACATACTTAGTTGTTGTGTTTTTTTTCAGCCTGCTGGTGCAGCAGATCGCTGCATGGAATGTTCAGTTGAGAAAGACTGTCCATACTCTGCATCTAAAATCTACTTGGATTTAGTGAAACAGGTACACATTTTAAACATGATTTTCAGCCATTTTTAAAATAAATTCTCTAATTTGTTGACATAATAATACGCCTGATATCTCTGACTTTATATGTATTGTATGTGTGTATATACATATGCTAGGGTCACACTGGCTGGCCTGTATCAGTCATATGCCAAAGCTCATTACCAGACATCGAGTCAGTGACTGAGGCACTGAAGACTGGACCATATGGACGCTGTGTCTACGAGTGTGATAATGACGTGTGCAGTAACCAGGTTAGAAAACAGTGACTTTATCACACGACAGAAAACATACTAAATGAAACTGAAACAACAATAAAATCCTGTATGCAGCAGTAAGTATGGTAAATAGATTGTACTTTTAGTACATAGTGCTTTTCTAGTCTGCTGACCACAAGTGCTTTTAAACTACATGTCACATCACTATTACACACACACATTCACACACTGATGGTAGAGGCAGCTATATAAAGTGCACAACTGCTCATCGCTACTAGTCACATATAGCAACTTTGGGTTTAGATCTTGCCCACTGACATTAAAACATGTAGACCACGGGAGTTTGGGATCAAACCACTAACCATTGAGAGACAACTCATCTACCACTGAGCAACTGCTGTTACATGGTGGCATCAAGCATAAGATAAGATAAGGTAAGATAAGATAAGATACTCCTTTGTTAGTCTCACAACGGGGAAATTCATGGAGTTACAGCAGCAAACAAAAAGGTGTACAGTACAAGAATTTCAACAAGAATATATATAGAAAAAAATGTCCATCAAAGACGACAGATTGGCCATAAGATGAAGACAAAGTATCAAATTGTATCAGGGAATATTTATTGACTGTTCCTCTTATATCCTAAATTAAAAGTAGATCAAAATGTTAAAAGACCAAGAAAATCATCAAATGTTTTAAAAAATCTCTTATCCCAAAAGGCACAAAATAAGTCAGGATCAGGTCATTTCCAAGTAAAACATGGAAGAATACTCTAATTTTTTCTTTTTATTAATACATTTTTTTAGAAGCAGCTGAACATATCATCACTGCTAGTTTTACTCTAAGAAACTGGATATGTGGCATTGATACCCCTCCCTGCTAATGCTCAACTGCATTACTTACATCCTATCAAATTTCCAGGATTTGCTTTTGTGTTATTAATGTTTTTACAACCAATAATGTCCAATTATTTGAAAAGATTTTCCCCAGATGTAAATAAAGTTATTGAATCTAAAATATTATTTAAAAAAAACTTTCCATTTAAAAGAAAAAGTGTAATAGCTGTACTTTTGCCAATGAGTGACTTGATTATTCTTTCTGATTGTCCAGGTTGTTAACATGGAGTTTGAAGGGGGCCTGACAGCATCCTTTTCAATGGTAGCGTTCACTGAGGAAATATGCCAGCGAAAAACAACCATCTATGGCAGCAAGGTAAGAAAGGAAAGAGTTATGTTCAAGATGTTCTGAGTAGTATAAAAGTAGTGCCAGCAGTTTAAACATGCATTAACTACTGGCTCACAGCATCTCCAGAAACACTATATTGTCAATAGTATGTGGGTACCATATTTTAACAATATATACCCCACATCCCAAGAACTGATTTCCATAATCAAAGCATTTGAAATCGGTTGCATAAAAAGTCCAACCTGCCACAACCTGGGGCGCAGTATGGGGGAAAATGTTGGGATAATTCTAAGGGTCTATGACTGACAGGCGCCCTAGACGATATTAGAACAAATTTTTTTCTAAATTAAAATTTAAACCTGAAACCATAAGAGAAAACTTTCTTCTTATACTAATAATATTATCTTATTTTCTTTTTTTGTGTGTGCAAAAAGTCACATTCAGACATCCTCCATATTGCTCAACTCCCCCTTTAGTTTCGCAAAACGGCTTGGTCCTGCCCTGACACCTGGCCCAAGTAGTTCTACCTGAAAATGAATGAGGGAATACAATAAAGACATAATAAGGCAGAGAAAAGTCGACTGTGTAATCTTGTTTCTCTCTAAGAAATTAAGGTGTGTCTGGTCCCTGAGCCTCAGGGTGAAACTGATTTAGTCCTTGTGAAATAAACTTGTCATACTCCCCTGGCATTATTCAGGTTTACCCTGTATAACACAGCATCCCTCTAAGAAAAGTCTGACATAATACTGAAGATCTTTTAAACAATAGAGCTCATGTGTTTTAGAGGGGTGCAAAATATGGAATCGCTTTTCTTTTCTTTTCTTTTTTTATGCTGTGGTCACCACTTTGCGATTTACTGGAAATTCTGCTTTCAATCTTTCAAAATAAAAGCGCCTTAGATCAAAACAGGAAATAAAGTAACCTTAGCATAAGACATTGAAAACAACAAAATAAAAGCTTATCTAAAACAGCTGCACAAAGCAATATTGTCTCTTAAGCTTTAACACAAGTTGATCACATGAAATATTCTTTACAAAAAAAAAATCCTTGTTTCTGTTATTTTAGCAGATATTTACTTAATGCAGCCTCAACTAGTTATTCTGAATGTAGAAGCTTATGAATAAAGAATTTACTGATATTATTTAAAAAATGAAATCTGATTTAATACTACTGGTGCATCATTTGATGGCTCATACTGCTTATTTATTGTAATACCCTACATTAAGGTTAATGTAGATTTTAGTTGTATTTAATATGATATTTTAACATGAGGTACAAAATCTCTGGTGGCACCCCAGGCCCCAACCATGTCTTTCCTCCTGCCTTTACGGACCCACTCTTTGCCATCTGAAAAGACAGAAGTATTGTTACAATAATGGTTGCTTGTGCTGAGGGAAACCTTGTGTTTTCAACAATTACTGCAGTCCCATTGCATACCATCAGCACATTTTTAAGCCTAAGCATAGCATACTGGACAGCTTTCTTTGCCATGTCCTTGGCACTAAGGGGTCGGTCTTTTACAATACTTTACAGGCTGATATAGTGGTATCAAGTATATGAATTAGACAAAGTAAATAATGAGTGGGAATAAGAACTTGGTACGGGAATATCTGAGAAAAAATGGGACGCCATTTCTAATATCTGAAACCTGTAGTTCTATTAATTCTATTCAAACCTTAGTACAAGTCAAAGTAATCCAAATACTTAATTATTCAAAGTCTAGACTTCATGCTATTTACTCCAACACATCTCATTTATGTGATAAGTGTAGACAGGAAACCAGAACACTAACACATTGGTTTTGGTCCTGTCCAAAATTGAAAACTGTCTGCCTTCTTATTTTCATCTCCAAGGCTTTAAAGAAATTTTAGCCCCAGGTCCCCCTGTTCTTTCTATCTTTGGATCAGTTAATCCTGTGATTAATAGACATAAGGTTCAAGGCTCAAGGTAATCTTTATCCCCAAGGGTTAATTTTGCAGCAAGCACAAACACCTTCAAGGGGCAGGCCAACTCCCTCTGTGCACTGATGGCCAAATGTGTCATCATTTTACAACGGAAGTCAGAGATGAGTCCTCTACTCCAGCAGTGGCTTAGAAATCTTGGGAACTTGCTCCACCTAGAGAGACTGCACTGTCAGTTCACCAACTGAGACCCCATTTTCCTGTAAACTTTGATCCAAGTGGAGTACCACTTCACGCATCGTCTTATTTGTCTTTTTAATTTAATGACAGAGAAATCTTAACTGATGAAACTTCACTGAAAAATCTGTTGGCTACATTTAACTCAGGTCAAGCTCTTAAGACTTTAACCACCTCAGGTCCTGTGCACAGTTTTATGCTCCCGTGTTATTGTGACATGTAAACATACCTTTCACTCTGCTTCAAGATTAGAACATCATTTTACTGTTGTGCTGAAATGTGTCTTCACAGGGGGAGCTGTCATATGATGGCCATGAGATATGTGTGTTTGACTTTCTGACCCGGAGAACCACTAAGCACACAGCACACAATGATGCCCCCAAAGACTTTGGCTTGAGTGGACATGGTGGAGCTGACTACCGCCTTATGGATGCCTTTATTTCTGCTGTGGCGGTGAGTGCTTGTAACAAATAGTGCCATGGTTTACTAAAGAGCTTGCTCCTTGTTTCTGTCAACTACTCTAGTGTCAACTCATTTTCACCTTTTATTGAGAGTTGATCTGCACTTGAATAGATTCATAGAGAAATGATAACAGATTGGGAATATTATCTGTAGTGACTTCATTGTTCTTGTTTCCACTGATGCTAAATTTTGTTTCTGTGTTTTGTGAGTGCAGAACAATGATCCATCCATGATCCGTTCTGGTCCGGAGGAGACGCTGCTGAGCCATTTGCTGGTGTTTGAAGCTGAGCGTTCACGGCTGGAGAGCAGGGTGGTGTACTGTGGGGACAGTAGTCAAAGCTAAGCAACTGAAAAAAGGCTTTTACCTGAAATTTTTAAGAGTTTTACCTTAAACAGTCAGTATTTCACAATAATGATACCTGAATGATTTATGTCACAATTGGACCAAAGTAGGATCAGGCCCAAATCTATGAGTGCAATCAGACAGATTATTAATCGTACATTGCTCAGGGATTTTAATTCTGTGTTTACACGTTTGTATGATTGAGTGAAAGGAAAGCTGTTTGTTTTTTGCTTTTTTAGTTTAAATGTATAATGTGCCAACAACCTGATCACCTGTCGTTTAGCTAAACTTAGTCGTTATCAAATTCTTATTAGTTTTCCATGTGAATTTCTGCTGAAGAAGTTGAGGAACTTCCACATTTTATATTGTTTTTGATTCATTCTATCCTCTGTATGTGTCTCTTAATATCACTGCATAGACAATATGAATTGTCTAGCTTAATTTAGTGAGCAGAATGTGTCTTAGGATATATACTGTATTAAGTCCATCCAATCTGATGTGGGATTAAAGAAATGAACAGACATGAATGTACTGTGTTATCAAATCACTAACTGAGAAAAAATAAATAGTTTTTAAGTCTTCACACTTTTTCAAAGTTCAGGTTATTTTTTGTAATCATAACTATTTCATCATGTTTCAGTTATGAAAGCACATTAATCTCTGTTGAAAACTGTGCATTATAACATAATACAAAGTTAACATTCACCAGATATGAATACAATGTAATAAAGCTTTTGGAAATGTAAAAAAAAAATCTCTGCCCACTCAGTATACAGTAGAGTTGATTAAACTTGTATGGGCAGCATCAGCTGTACACAGGGCAAGTCTGGACTTTTGTTCTGCTGAATCTGAGGGATAAATAATCCAGAAACATTTCCCATTTCCAAACATTTCTGTCGTCAACAAGAGATTCATTACTTTTGTACAGAGCAAAGGTTTTTAAGTTTCATATTTTACAAAGTATGACGCATGTTGTTTATTCAACATTTTTGATAGTTTCATTTACCTGGAAAGGAATGTCTTTTCACTTAACTTGATGGACCAGTGTCACCATATCTACTCCCTCACTGGCACCTTTGCTCCTATTAGCATTGACTCCACCAGGTCAGGACCATCACAGAGACATCACAGATTGAAAATACAAAAAATTTATCCAGACATCACTATAGGTGCATACATTCTGCTCAAGACAGGTTTATTCCTATCATTGATATTTCAGCATCATGTCTGATACCTGCACACTTGTCAAGATTTTTTTTTAAAAACGACCTACTTCAGTGCAAGGTGGATGGATTGTGCAGTTATTCAGAGGAGATGGTAATATTATCATACTATAAAGGGAGAAAGTACATTAGGTAACGATAGCAAAAAACAAGTCAATCAGTTTTTAAGCTCCATGGTTATTTTTATAATGTTTTTTTCTCACAAATTTAATTAAATGGTATTGTAGTTTAATATTGCTTAAAAATGACATTTTTAAAAATATATCTTCTTATCACTTTGTACTGATTGCTGTGACAACATCAGTGTGTGAGGTTCACTGACAGTTCTCCACCATTATCAGTAAGGCTAACTCTTTGATTTTTTAAATTTTTGACACCACAAGCGGAGCAAAATCGGTTGCCTCTCTGAAGTAGTGACCCAACACTTAGAAAAAGCAGTACATGCATAAAAAAAATTCATTATTTCTATAAGACCAATATTACCTTTTGTTTGTTTCCAACTGATATATGATATGATTATACTGTGTACTGTATAATGATTGCTGACTTGTTCTCAAACACAGCTAGTGCATTTATCTGTTTAGTTCATATTGGTTATTTTATATATAGCTTCTATATTGCTGATTTAGTCAAATAATATAAAATTAAATTAATATTAAAAAAAATTTCTTGTAATGTATATATGTATGTTGTATAATGTTTTACCTTTGACACTTAAGGATGAATTCAACATGATGCTGATAAACAGCTAGCAGTTACTTAGCAGCCCCTTGTGTCATGAAAACTTTCATATGGAGCTTCTGATGCCAATATTGATTGTTGATTAAATGGCAGCCTCCATGGCCTCTGATGTTCAGCTGGGGCATACTTTGTATGAAGTGATGGAACAGTCTATTCAGGTCTCTTTCCTCTGTCTGTTTGACGCTTTGATTCCTGTCCTCGATATCTATCAGTTTCATTTCCTTTCCTTGTACACTTGTGAAATAGAGTTGGACTCACATATTGCAAGGTATTTCTTCTTTCAACCATAGCTAGGAAATTAATCTTGTAACAGGGGTTTAACGATGCACATAACTTTTTTTTTTAATGAGTCATTGTTACAGAATTTTCCAGTGAAGCATGATAGATATCCTCAAAAATACCAACACACTGTATAAATCACTTTAAATGTCCATTGTAAAGAAAATGATTATCAATTTGCATTTAAAAAAGTGAAATAGTGTTATGTATATAGTACTGTAAATGCTCTGAGAATATCTCAAATAAAGAGACAACTGAGAGGTTTCTGTTTTTTACTTATTTTTCGGGCATTTGTCTTCCCTGAAGTACCTTCTTTAAAACACAAGGTGTCACTATTTTCTCATGTTTGAAAGCGAAACAACCATTGCTTGACGAGTGGTCAGATGAATTGGATATTTAGTGGATTGGTTCGAGAAAGAAATGGTAATACATGATATTAGTATGGAAAAAGTACTAAGGAAATCTCTAAGATAAGATGAAAACAATGAGAAACATCTCTTAGCCTTGGCGCAGACATCAAAGCACGTGGAACAGCATGCACTCAACTTTTACACTGTGGTTTCTGAAGTTAAAAAACAAAACGTACATTTGTGTCATATTGTTCCCTTGCTGAAAATAGTTTCAGAGCCTGGTCTGCCGCAGATTATTAAAAACACAATGTCATTTTAAACCAGTAGTAAACTAAGTTATATAACAACCAAAAAGCAAAGAATCACACATGGGATCACGGATCATGACTCTTGTTGCTGGTGTGGTGTATGACGTCACTTGAACCTAAATTAACATTGAAGCTTTATCAGATTGCTAACTCAAACACAGTGACAATGACAATGACGATATAAAGTTATATTAAAACTAAGCTAGTTTAGCTTGATTTAATTGGTTGATATTGGTAAAAGATAAATATAGCCTAAACTGAAATTAAATGCTTTTACACTACCAACGTTTAACACCATGGCATCGGTTAACTGTAGGTTATCAGCTATCTAACTCATTCAGTCAATGTTTGCATCATTTAACTTTCTCATATCCTGTCAGTTTAACCTTATTACTTCTGGTGGCAGAGAGCAGCAGCTAATATAAGCCAATGTATCATAAGGTGCACGGAATTCTGACACATCTGAGTCTTGAGGTTTTACATCATCCGAGACGACAAATCAAATCAAATTGAACACAAAAATTAATAACTGATGCCACTGGAAACATCTTTGTAGCTAAGATAAACATTTCACAATTTCAAAAACATGTTGCCATTTTCATACTGAGCACAGGTTCTCTGTATTGTTGGTTTATAGCAGGTAATAGGGTTCTGAACATTGCTATAGGGCAAGATGCCTAAGGACTAAATATCAGCTGAGAAAGCTATATCTTGCTTGCCTAAAGTATTTAATTACTAATATTTCTGAAGACAGTTTCAGACAGCCAATTAGCTTTTCCTTGTTTCCTTAAAACAATTAAAGAATTTATCAGAGAGCCAGTTCTTACATTTAATCCATCCATTGGCAATGATTAATAGATGAACTAACCAATACTGGAAATGTTAAAATTTTTTGTGATTGTATCCAGCTGGTGGTATCCCTTTTGGCACCTTGTTTTAAAGTACCTTGCTCTCACCAGAGGCCGTTCACCTTGGAGACCTGCTGCAAATATGGGTACGGCCTGGCGTGAAATTTACACCTTCTCTTCTCTCACCTTCAATTTTATTGGTTAAAAAAAATGCAATAAGTAGGGTTAAGTAGGCTACAACTGAGCAGAATTTTTGAGTACTGTACACTCGCCTTGCATCGCATTTAAAGTGAAACAGTTTTACAATTTTATCAGTTTTATAAGTGACATTTCATCATGGAGGGAGGTGTCCTTCTAATTATCTCATGAGCACAATAATGTCAGCAATAGCACACCATTCCTGGACCTTGCAACACATCAAGAATGACTAATTCTAGAGTGTGCCCCACAGTCCATACTCCCAGATGGATCACATTGTGTTGAAGGTTGGACTGACACAGTTGTGAGACTGCTGTGGCAAAGAGGGTGTGTAGAGAATACTGCCGAAATGACGAAATGCCTGAATCACAGAAAAACTTTGACCTTATGCCAAGACGGGATAACAACAGCACTGTGAAAAGGCACTCCTTTGGCAAAGCTTACTTTTCCATTCAGTGTAATATGCAGGGCAATGCTCTGACTAGTTACAGAAAAACTAATTTTGATGGAGGGAGACTTGAATTCATAAAATTGAACTATGTTTAAACATATCTGTCAGAGTGTTTAGGATCAAGGAAGTCCCCTAACTGCACTTATGAAGGTGATTTGTCCTGACAAGACCACATTTTATATATTCTCACTCAAAATGCCAGATAGACTGGGGACGTGCTCCTTGAGACAATTTTGCAAACTGAGTCAGCCTCTCTTATTTTAATGACTCAACCAAACCACCACACACCACCACAGAGCCCTTTCGTTTCCCAGAGCCCTGCCCTCGCATACACACAGGCACGCACTGCCCACATTTGCCTTACCTCACCACAGCATCACTTCCTCTTGCTTTAATAGGATACATCTACAAATAGCCAATAACAATATATACACATTTTCCAAAGAGGTTATTCTACTCGAGAGTTATTCTTGGAAAGCTTATGTATAGATTTATTTTATACTCATGTGTTTTTTCCATGGCTTTTATTTATCTCTTTTGCTTGATGCTCTTCTTTTTTTTCAAATAATGACAGGGGCTAATGGCATGCAGTGGCGAACAATATGGTGAACTTTCTGCCAAGTTAATAGTGCTTTGAACTTCTGAGTTCAATGATCTTATGAGTCATTTACTGTATGAATCAGTCAAGTTGCCAGGAAGAGACTCTTACGCCTGCTTTGACTTTTCTCAGACTCTACCTTCTTTCATGAAGTAATACTTGCTGGAGTGCTGCTAATATGTCACTCCAGCATTTTTCTCCCTTACAACATAGGCCATCTGTGAACAAGGAAGAGGAGGTGGAAGGCAGGAAGGGAAGCAATAAACTGTAAAACATGGTGTAGCCAGTTGACTCAACAGGAAGTGATGGACCGGGAGTAAGTAAGGTGAAAGAAGAAACGGGAGGTGGGTGGGAGTGCGAGGAGAGATAAAATGAGGGAAAAAAGAAGACTGACTTCATCGTGCCTCAAGACTCTGAGCTATGTTTCAGAAAAGAGAGAGAAAGAAAAAGCATGTCATAGTTTTCTGAGGAAATCTGAAAGCTCGGAATAACAGATAACTCCATAAAGCCAAAAAAATCTGCCATAGATTATCACCAAACCTGACGTTTTTTTGGTATGCTCCTTGAATGGTGCCCCTGTTTGTCATGTGGTGGTGATTCAAAAAGACTTTGACCTGAGAACAAGTTGTGACCAATGCAGTGACAAGCAAATATTGACAATGTCCTCCTCTATCACGTCTGTTTACTGAAAATGAACATTCAGTCCATGTCCTGATTAGCTACCTTCACTCAGGCTCAAAGGGTATGTTTTCAGTGTTTTATGAAGAAAAGTGAAACTAGAACAAGAAAAGACACTTCTTATTGAATGAGAAAGAATGAATACATGGCCAACAAAACAGTGCAGGGTTACATAGAGAAATCTAAGTAGATTATATAGACTTAACTTATATAGACAAAACTGAAAAAACATGTAAGATAATGCCCATACCTTTTGTGATGAGAGATATAAAACAGACATTATTTAGAATAATCATGGATCAAAGTGTGTTAGTGCTTTCTTACTTATGTGACACTGTAATTAAGAAAATTTAAACAAAGCATTAAAATGAACCCACTGTCTGACTAAAGTTACTCTGGAAAGCCTATTAACTCCCATCATTGTCCTCCCCAATTCAGCTGAAACTCTGAATGAACTGGAGATCCACTTCAAGTGGTTGTGGAAAGCCTCCCACTGGGCCTGCCGACCCTCTGCCCACATAGAAGCCTCAAATCTTGGGTGTGGAAGCTGCCTGCCCCCCCCCTAGTGCTGCATCCTGGGCAAAGAATCACTCTTTTCATGCTGAAGTTTTTGCCATTCATTGAAGCTGTCACCGTGAAACCAGATGTCACAGCATTTAAATCATTCAATCTGCCACTTCTTCAATCACTTCTTTGCCTGCTGACTGTTTTCTTCTTCTCTGTTGGTACTCTGGGAAAAAAAGTCCTTCGTTTCTTGTGATTAAAGGGGGTTGTGCTTCTGTTTTTCTTCCTCTAAATCTTCTTCTTTACACAAAGGCAAATATCTGTATAACATTTCTGTGTGTTAAAAATAGTGATGGATGTATTGTCAGTGTTAACTTAACAGAAAGTGTGGTCTTTTGGTCCCATGAGCAGTTCCTGAGGTACCCAAAAATCAAACGCAACATTAAGATCATCCCTCTTCCTGTTGGCTGTCTTTGATAACTGAGCTGTCTTCTCACGGGTTAAGGTCAAAGGCTTTGGTGTGAAGCCCACTCAGACATTTGAGCAGCCTGGTTCCTTCCTGACGCCTCCAACATGTCAAACCCAACTGCACAACCACTGAATTAAAAAAGATTAAGTGCAGTGTGTGTTTTTCAAATCACACATCACCCTGAAGACAGCTGTGATAAGTATGAATGAATGGTTCTGACTGAGAAAGACATCCTTATATCATGAGAACATATCTTGTAATACATTCAAGGCAACTTCAGCTCAGAGTTGGATGACTATTTATCATGTTTCAGCTTCAATGCTTCACTACAGAGTTTAATCATCTGCGTCAACATTTGAGTTTAATATGAATTTAAACTTTTGCCCATGTATGAACTGCAACTAAAACACTTATTTCAAATGTTATGTGTATTATTATTATTATACATAATACATATAACTGCGATACAAGTGATAACCTGTAACACTGACTCGCATGAAAGACAGCATTGGGATTTAAAGGAATGTGAAACTCAAACATAAGTTGAGCATGACTTTGAAAACAGCAGCAGGCCCATCAGTCTGATTACTATTACATGTTTGTACACAGCTGGTTCCTCTATAAGAGAATTCCCGGTGTCACCGTGTCAGCATATCATCCTACACAAATGTTTTTACCATAGAACACGTATGTTAACACCTACTTACTTCATGTCCTAGTCCAGATAGAGAAGTTGTTAATGAGTGGTCATCAGAAGTTTATTACCGAAGATATTTCTTATCTCAGGGCTTGTCTACAGTTCACACTAGTCTAAAATGAAATGTAGAACCGATTGTTTTCCACCATTCAAGCTTAACATTTCAGGTCTTATGATCACTGTAGGCCTCATCTTTTTTTATTCCTGCTCTGTTATTGTGCCTTGTCTTTAATCAAATTTCCAAACAGAAGGCCTTGAATTCAGTCCAGCTTTGATGGTTAATCTTTGATTTTGCAGCAGCATGAGGGAGCTCCTTCAGAGAAATCCATCACATCTTTGAAAAAAAAGCACAAGAAGGAAAGGGGGGTTACAGATGTGGGAGGTGGGCTTCTGACTGCACTGACAGCTGCGAGAGACAGAGGTCTCTCAGAGCAGGAAATGACTTGACCTTCCCCTGTGGGAGACTGGCCCACCCCGACAAAACCCCCACAGCTCTGGCCATCCTGGGTCACCACAAGAGCCCAAAGAGGCGGCACATCAACAGCAAAGTGGCAGGGTCACCTCAACACAGCAAAGCAGAGCAAAGAACCAGAATATCTCCTATAAGGGGATTTTGAGTGTTAACAAAGGAACATATGAGTGACAACTAACTGCCGTTTTATCTCTTATATTACCTTGGAATCACATGTGACCAATCACTTCATTACACAACAGGAAGTCCATCAAACAGCTTATTTGCTGAAACAGTATGAGTCCTCCTTTAAGCAAACACATCATGGAAAGAGGGAATACATTACATGTGGAATATTTATTTTGTGGGTTTGGGATTTATAGATAAGTGTAGGTCATTCTTTTATCCATATGAGACCTTCATATTTATGGAAATGTTTCAACAATGGAACGAAGGACAGAATGAGACAAGGTGACTGCGTCATGTGGACTTATCTCGAATGTTCATGATGTAGCTATTTTATTCAGCACTTTACAGTATTTAATGTTTAATGACCCATGGAGCTGTTAAGGTTGTCACCACAGTAAAATGCACTTCTCTGGACTGCTCAGACTGTAGCCCCAGTGTAGTCTTTATTGGTAAAAACAAAAAAGGCCTGCACTCACTTCCCTGTTATTTTCAAGTAAATGTCCTCCTGTATTGTACTTCTGCTTCTCTTAGCGTGGGCGAAGACAAACACAGACAGTAAATGTCCTCTGTGACATTTGGGCTTCAAAACAAGTCCTCTTCCAACATGATTTGGTTGCAAATCTCAACTTGTTCCTCTCTATCAGTTGTATTTTGTACTCGCCAAGAGCCACCCACACACTCTCTGACTCCCACACAGGTCAGGACAAAATTGTTTGCTGCCTTATGAGGGGCAATTTCCCATACACTCATTGCATCAGGCGGATAAAGTAAATCTATATCTGGAGGTCTCTGGGCATTTTTACTGTTTGATGTGCAGAGTTACTTACGGTCAGGGAAACATTGTTTGCCTAACTAGATAACTGGCTCTCTGAATTCTGGAGATTAATTTTAATAATCTCAAAATGCAGTGTAGATTAAAAGTTGGAGGCTTGAAGTTATGTCTGTTTTGGTGTCCACAGATTTTCAACTTTACTGGCTGTTAGAAGAACTCATATTTTGTGGAAAATGACATGTGGACATGGGAATGATGTTTATGTGAACATTGTTTTCATACAATGCTAAACCAAAGAACCCACTGATAGCTCCGGATAGTCCTGAATGCTGATCAGAGAATTATTAACAGAAAATTAAAGCTTGGAAGTAAAAGTAATCATATGCAGAATTATTGGATTTTTATTGGGTATGTTCTAATTTATATGCAGAATTTAATTGTGTGACTGCCCTACAAATGCCAATTGGAACCTACTGTTGTGTAGTTTTGCCAAAACATTAAATAAAAATGTGCCAACTATTTTTTTTTGTGTGGATCTATAATTCATTATTCTAAAGTTGTCATATTCTATAATAAATGGTGGCTCAAATCAGATCATGAAGTTCTATATATCTGAAAATGAAATAATATGTAAAGGTACTTTGCTAATTTTCCACCACAGCTGTTTTATGCGCCACAGGTCACGTTCTTGAAGACTTTTGACTGTTGAAATGGTTGAAATGGGCGATTTTATTTTCCTCCTCTCAGAGGGAGTTGGGAGGAGTCACAGAAACGTCCCCGGGTAGCTGCATGCAGTATAAGGAGATGAGAAAAACCGCGTCACTCTGACAAAATGAGTTTCACCTCCCAGTGTTGTTGACAGGAGGGATGGTGCACATGGCTCACATTTGACTCGGGGACTGGCTTGTTCTACAGCAACTAATACATCTCTCCAGTTTGTCTTCCGTCCCTTCTCTGCGTGATGGACAAATAGACTTCATATTCATGGTAAGACTTCCACCCATTATGAATACGACGATGACTAATTTTAAAGAAAACTAAGCTTTACAACCACTTTAACTGGGTTATCAGGCAGAACCACACACTCTGTGTTGAGGACGGGCGAATCTTCCTGTTTAATGGTATAAAGTTAGAGTACTGTATTAATCACGAGGAACGCATGACAGGAGGAAAGAAGCTGAGGACGCCGACGTTGTTCCAAAAGTTATATAAACCAAGGTAACTTTAGTTGTTTCATTGACTAAGTTGAAATGTATGTGGTTAGACATTTACATCATGTAGTCTGTCTGGGTTATCTTGTGTAAACAGCCGTACAGACTGCTCTATTGACCCGCTGTTATGTCCGCCAAGTGAGGCGGGATGGGTGAGTCCTGGACTGCTGGGGATATCCGCGGTCAGCCGCTAGTGGGCGCTGGAGAGTGGATCTGTAGACATTGCCGGGTTAATGCAGCTTAATAACACACATTAATAATCCTACTTATTTTATTGTGATTGATTCAGTCAGTCAGTCAGTCAGTCAGTCAGTCAGTCAGTCAGTCAGTCAGTTACTCAATTACTCAATTAATAATCTATCTATCTATCTATCTATCTATCTATCTATCTATCTATCTATCTATCTATCTATCTATCTATCTATCTATCTATCCTTGTTTATGTTTATTTATTTGCACAATTAAAAGAAACTGCACACAAAAAAAAGAGCAAAGATAAATAATATACTGTGCAGGAAGAGGCAGAAAACTCAGAGGGCTTTTTTGAAGCTTCCATCCAAATAGTTTTCTAAAATCAAAAAAATAATCAAAGAAATACTAAATTGACACAGAAAGACAAAAGTTGATACTAAAAAATAAAATAACAAGAATATACAAAATTAACAAGTAATATAAATACAGTTATTACATCAACAGAATTCAAAAGTACAAAATATGAACATGATGTGTATGGATACATGTTTATGAATATGTGGTTGAGCATGATGAGTATAATTAAATAACAGTGGTTAAAAGTTTTTTGAAGCATCCTTTATAACCTTTTTAAAGATAACAGTTTTTCGCCGCATCGGAATAAATACTCCAGAATTTGCTGCCCCTGAAACATATTGAGATTTGACTTCTACAGGTAAAACATTTAGGAGGATGAAGAAATAATTCTAAATCTATCTATCTATCTATCTATCTATCTATCTATCTATCTATCTATCTATCTATCTATCTATCTATCTATCTATCTATCTATCTATCTATCTATCTATCTATATTTAGTTATAGAAATCAAAATTAGATATATTGTTCCCTGTAAAAATGCTGAATTTGATGCATTGTTAAGCACTTTGTAATGCAGATTTTGCTCTATAGTGCTCTATAAATAAAGAATCTTTTTATATTATTCTAATATTAATAATCTACAAAAACATTAAGACCCAGGTTTATAAAGTTGACTTAATAGCTTGATGGTTTTCATCCCCAAATTCATGTGAAATTGCCTAAATTTCCAATCCAATCCACTTTATTTTATTTAGCACATTAAAAAAAAACAATTTCAAGAAAGGTTAACATTTTGTACCTATTACATTTAATCTAACATAATTGCGTCACTTTTTTTTTTGTCGTTACCGTCTACCCATTGATAGTTACTCAAGTATTTTCACTCAGCTTCTCAGCCCACACTAATTTCAAATTCCGATCATATCCATCTGCATGACCATTATCGAGTGAACTACAGCGTAAGCCATGAATGAAAGGGGCCAAACCCTAGACTAATGATTCACCTCAATCATCCCACGGTCTGGAGGACTTAAGCCCGGATTCAAAGATTTAGATTAAAAGGTTTTCTTTTTTACACGCATTCACAGCACTTTGTATGTGACATGTGGAGTTGTTCTTCCTAAGTTTTTGTTAACAAGATACTGTGCTAGAAAAGTACGATACTAAGAGTAAGAACAAAAATCAGTGGGAAGTGTTACAGAAGTATCCAGTTGTGCAAATCATAATTAAGAAACTTTATTGTTTGCCATATTGGTGTTAAGAGCTCTGTTATTTTAAATTGTAACTAAAAAGATTTCAACTATTCACACTTTTAGCAAAATTGTATAAATGAAATACATTTGGCCATGGATTTTGAATGTAAAAATATCAAATGTGCGTATGTCCCAGCTCTGAAGAACACTACAGATGATTCCTCCTATGTGTGAAAAAGACTGAGGACTGATATATTTAATTAAATCTGCACCTTATCCATCAGTCACATACCTTATTCACAACACAGCATGCTACAAGGCTGGGAAGTGCTGCTTTAATCCCATCATGCTGTACACATATATACTGTATATGCTGTGTGCATCAATCTGCTTGTCACTTTCTACAGAACATCTGCCACATCTGACCTTTTAAAAATACATATTAGGTCGTAAAATGCAGGTTTCTATGTGGACTCTGGCCCTTTATGGAAGCTGTTACACATTTAGATATTCCCTTTATGAACAAAATGACAAGAATCATTTAGTTAGATTATTATGATCTGGTATGAGAATATCAGTGTTTGATAACTGGACTTTATGTCACTGTTACTGTCTGGCATAGAGCCTACTGAACTGTGTGTGTGATTAGATGATGATATGAAGCACATACTTAATGTTGGCACCATAATTAATTTATAAATGTCCAGTCAGTGAGTGGCCTATTGCCTGAAAAAAAGAGAGACTGGGACAGCCAAGGACAACTCATCAAGGCTCCTGCGTGTGATAAACAAACTTTTTTTTTTTTAGCCTGAGGCTTGTTGTTCTTTTAACAGTGCCACCACGCACAATACTCCTGCAGAGGATTTGCAGCACAGGCTCATACCTTGGCCATGTGTGCTCGTCTCCATGGCGTATGTTCAGTCTTAACCTCATGGGAGAGTTCACTTGTATTTTCAGGCTTGCTTCACTGCTCACCAAAGTGACACAAAGGCCCATTCATGCCTCAGAGTGGCTCCATTCATGGACGCTGAGTACTTGCCGGTAGGATTCATAATTGTTCACCGTCTTCCATCTCCGGGGCTCACTGGTGGAAATGACGCCACAGTCGGTTGTTTTAAGGATGACATAAATATTCAAATAGGCACATTGGTCACTGTTTTGTTTGTAGTGGTTTACTTTGTTGCATTATGCATGCTCGGAATTGTGTGCTTCCTACACAGACTGTGGGCCTATCAGTGGCTCAAAACAAAGCCACACTTTGAAGAATGAGATTGCAGTGTGATAGTAAAACTGAGACCTTGCTGTGCCCTCTGTTTAAGGAGGAGGGGTGGGTCACTTATTAGTAGTTTGTAGGATGATTCACTTTTACAGACAGGCGAAATATGTTTCCTTAATGACTTAGCAGTGTTTGTATCACACCTCACTGCTTGACAGAATGATCTGAATGAAATACTCGTGAATAAAGTGGGCCAATCCCAAATACCCGTGATTCAACAGTACCAGTCAGACAGACAGACTGACTGGAGGATTTCAGTGTAGATCAAAAGATTCAGATAAAAAGGCTTTATTTGCACATGCTTACATAATACTACGTGTTGAGAAATGTAGGCTGGTCTGTACTGAGGATGTGCTACCAATAGAGAGTCACAATTATCCAATTCTTAAAGTAGGAAAAAAACAGTGCAAAAATATAAGTATATTATAGAGTGGTGAAAAGTTTTGCATCTATTAACCAGTTCTTAAAAAATGAAAGTAGTTCACTTGACTTAATAGAGTCAAACTGTTGTTGTTCATGCTGGATTGAAATTGTAAATTTGAGCTAGATTGGGCATATTAAAGTTCAAACAGTTATGAGAATAATAGCATATTAGTGTTAGCCACAATAAAAAAACTATTATTACTTTTAAGCCTACTATTATGTGTGGTCAAATATTAGAACAGAGAGCCTCAGAATCAAGAAACATGTAGATGTTTGTCTCAGTATAAGCATGTTAAATGGTCAATAGCTGAAGACATGACTTTTCTGATCGTACAAACTGCAAAGTAATACCTTCAATTCTTGTATTATTATTTTCTCCCTAGCCGCTACTTTGTGGAGTAATTCAATCCAGCCATGTATTATGATAAGCGCGTTTGGTAATGCAGTGCTCTGGTATGCCTCTTCAAGTGTTTGAGTGTTTGAGCATCTCAGGATTGCTTCACAATTAGCCCCTGTTGTAAGGGCGGATACGGCAGGGTTCCACGGTCACAGAGAGGAGAGTGAACGCTGCTGCCCTCCCACATCTGACCCAGAGATTGTGTAATAGCCTGCTCATCAGACAAATGGCTTTAAGCTGGAACAACAAAGAGACACACATGGTAGCTGCGAGTGCAGACTGAAGAAAAAAACTTGGCTTTGATTTATTTCACTTTCTTTTTTTCTCTCATTCAAAATGCTACATTTTGTCATTTACTGCAGCAAGTAACATGAAAAGATAACTTGTGTGTTATTGGGGTGAAATTCTTTTCAATAACTGAACCTTGTTTACTCTCAGCAAAGAGTAGAAAACAGGACGTTTTTACGTGTATAGTTACAGACATTGTTTTAAAGACTCCAATGATTCGTCGTACAGAATCTGTCCTGAGCTTTGACCTGCTGGATACAATGAGTTCTTGCAGCTGGATGTGCTGGATGGGTTTTTTGTTCCAGATGTACAATGTTTGTTTTCCCTGTTTATGAGTATTTCACACATAGTATAAGGTGTGACTGGAACAAAACAAAAAAAAATGATGTAATCCAAATCAAACACCTGCAAGGGGAATGTAAAGCTTTCCTTTTACTCAATAAAAGATCGCCCTTCACATTCAGTTTGCTGTTTGTCTCCAACAGATTGCCACTGAAATAAAGCTGGGATGGGTTTGATGGAGCTCATTGGTGCTCGAGGCTTCTTCCAAACAGATCTTCGTGCTTTATAAGAATACAGTTTCTGACACATCATGGACAGTAGTCAGGATAACTACTGGAGACAGCATGACCCGAACAGGTAGGCACAGGCTATTACAGAGAGAAACACAGTGTACACTAGAATCAATACATATTGTGTCAAAACAAAACTTTAAAACTTTTATTATTGGTTTTGGTTCTTGGATAAAAACTGTAATTGCTTAGTGCAAACAATAGATTTAATCTTTTTGAATTCTATGACATCTCGAGAATTAAAAGACAGAAAAAGCATCAACCAAGAATAAAAAAACAAGCCCCAAAAGAAGAAATTGAATGGAAAAAAAAGAGAGAGAAAAAAATCTCCTTTTCACGACAAACAGATATATAATATGTAGTACAAGAGGCATCATTTCGAGAAACAGAATCACAGTTATTAGTTGATAAAGACCTGCTATAACAGAACAACATGACTTCTGTTGAGGAGCTGTTGTTGTACTTGTAACGTTACGTAATCCAACAAGATGTAAGAAAGCAGAGCATATGTGTGTCGGAGCACATGTCATGCTTGTTATTTCATATATAATGACTCACTCATGACAGGTTATGTGTAGAAATGATTTACACACATGCAAAGCTCCATACATATTTCTTAACCTGTCCTGCTTTACAGAGCGTGTTTTGGCTTCAGCGCTGACATGGAACGTAACCTGACTGAGCTTCAACAGCAAACTGCCAAGGATTTTAATCGTGAGTATTTTAGATATTATTTTCAAATATACTTAATTTATTGTATCAGAAAAAAAAATAATGATGGACTGTTTACAACTATTTCACCTCAATTAAATTGGATACATGATCAGAATGTCACATTATTTTTGACTTCTTTTTAATTTACAAGTAATAAATCGTAGGATAGCATCAAACGTGCTCAAACATTTAATTAAATTAACCAAATGAAACACTGACAAATCTTACAGCTCCTTTAAATTTAATGAAACACAAATAGTTTGACACTCAACACTTAATTTTCTTAATGTTGAATTATGTTTTGTTTGTACAATCCTGCCTGGGTAACTGTATTAGTCCAGTCCCTGTTTGACTAATAAAGCAGTGTGCAGACAGGCTGTAGGTGAGTTTGTCATCACTGCACTGAGCTGTGTAGCAGAGGAGAGAGCAGTGTGAGGGAGGAGGGGAAGCTATTGCTCCCTGGTCACCAGCTGTTCCTGCAGTCTGGGGCACGTTGGATGTTTCCACAGAGAAGGTTATGGGAAGCTCTGTTAAGATTGTGTTCTGCCCCGCAGATAATGACGATTCCTGTGTTAATCAGGGTGTTGTGGCTTATGTTTGACGAAGACGGTGATAGGTTAAGCAGTTGTTTTCAACATGTTTTTACTTGCGTTTCCTGTATGATAACCCCTTCTGTAAAAACAGGAGATTTTTTCAAGCACTGTGCAGCCAACCCCCCTTGGTATCTGTCCTCCTACACCATAACTACATTTGAGTTAACAGTCTTTTCTCATTGCAAGTGTTTTCCATGTATCTTCCTCTGAGGATTGTTACAGCACTGAAGGAAACAGCAGAGATGGCAAAACCTTGTATAATAAAGTTTCAGTATATTTATGCAGGCTAGAAATTAGGATTAAGCTGAATGAGTTGTTTATATGTGATTATTTTTCCCTTTCCCAGGCAACTCCTCCATCTCCCAGCCTTGTTTCTTCAATGATACCTACTGCCAGATGCCGGATAACGCACTACGTCCCCATGAGGGAGACCAAGTAGTCCCGTCCTCGCAGAGACAGACAATGTCAGGGGTCCTCAAGAAAGAAGCCAAACCTCTGCCACCTCTGCCCGACCCTGAGGAGCTCATGTCTGATGAAGCCGCTGATAGTGAGGTGGAGTTTTTTACCAGTGACCGACGGCGTCTTTTGCCCAAAAGTTGCCCAAAGGCCATCTGCAGGAGCACAAATAGAGACTTTGGTCAAGTAAATCACGCCTACCAGGAGAGCTTGATGAGGTCTAGTAGTGCTGGGATTGGCTCGATGGCTTTTTCTTGGCCAGGAAGCGAGGATGGACCGTCAGGAAGGGGGTCTGGGTTTGGAGCCAACATTTGGTCCCTGGCTCACCAAAGAGAGGACCAACCAGAACAAAACCAATCATCCAGGTTCCGGTTTTCCTATGCAGGCCCTGCTTTTCAAACTCTTCACAGCAGCGCCACAACCTGCCCAGCTGAAAAGCCACAAATCCCTCCTCGTATACCCATCCCGCCAAAACCTCCCGCCCGCTTAAAGACACTTTGTGCCAACGAGGAAGACAAGCCTCCCAAAATCCCCCCAAGAGTCCCCTTAGTACCCCCTTGTCCACCACGCACACCCAGCCCCAAAAGCCTTCCAATTTACATCAATGGTGTGATGCCTGCCACACAGAGTTTTGCTGCTAACCCAAAGTATGTGAGTCGGGCGTTACAGAGACAGCAGAGTGAAAGGGCGCCCCCTGCAGCTCAGTTTTCACCCTGCATTGTTCCCATTTTGAGGGATGGCAGACAGGCCAGCAATACACACTACATCCTTCTCCCGCCTGGCCGACAGGCATACTCTGACAGACGAGAGAGAATCCTGAGTGAACCGTCCAGGACAGGACACAGTGTCTGTCAGGAGAGGTAGAACCCCTTGTGAACTGGTCTGGAACTTGAGTACAAAACTGTGATTGGCGGGACAATTAATCATGTGATACACTATTGTACAGAGTGTGTTGAAACATCCACATTCTACATTCACATGTCTAATTTCATTGAGGTTATATTTTCAATGACTGATTATTCTAATATCACCTATGTCATACAATAATGTGAGGTTTTGTCTGTGTTTTACTGAACATTTACCGGTCAGTATTTAATGTTTTCATCATTTTAAAAACTTCCTCTTATTCAACCTCAAAACATCACACTAGTATCATAGTTTTGCTAATAATGTCATACATTTCAGATTTCGGTTTACTCAGATACTACAGATTTTTACAGGGACTTATCACTAATTAGTTCTTGATTTTGAAAGTCATACTCATTGTTAGAGCACCTTGAGCTAACTCTATGTTCTTACAAGATCACTGTATGTACAAGCTGGGCTTGTATCAAACTACTCATCATGTGTCTTATGTTATTTTTTATTAAACATGCTGCTTGAAACCTTAAGTATAATGTACAGATAAAGTAAATGTTTTGCAGAATCATACTTGAGTTGTATGAAATTTAACAATGAGCAATATGACGGATGTAGGAAATGCTTTGAACTTCAATGAAAACTTAAAGTCTTAATTTCAGAGTTGTCACTGTCAGAAATATGCTTTTATTTTGAAGAATCACCGAGCTACATCATACCTGTGAAATACTTAATGTTTTGATTTCAAGCATTGATTCTTAAACTATCTATTATTTTGTGCTCAAGGGTTATTTGATTTAAAGAATAACTGTGAGCTGATTGACCAAATTGTCATACCATTGATTTAGAACATGACTGAAACCTGCTGTCAGCTTTAAATTGACTGTTGGGTCTTGAAACAGGACGGTTAAATAAGTTGTTGTTTCCTGATGGATTTTACATCAGTGTTTGCATGGAGAGAGAGGGGGAAAAGAGTCCTTTGCTTTGAGTTTTGATTAGTTAAAATAAACATTGTAATCATGATTGAATCAAGTTTAAAAACCCCACCTACACCCCAGACCCCCTACCTGACCCTGTAAAGTGACCTTGGGTTTCTTGAAAGGCGCTATATAAATATCAGTTATTATTATTAATATTATGATTGAATCAAGTTTAAAAAAGCTAAAATGCTTAAGAGTCAAAAACATACAGATTGGGGACTTACATATATCTGTTTGTGCATGTTTACTCTGTTGAGGTGCAGAGCCGCGTTTACAACCACTGTTACATCAACAAGTTGGAAGTTCTCATGAAGGTTCTGTATCAAACTTGGCTGTTTTGTCATTTCTGAATGTTGTTGGTGTCAGTTGAAATCTTTATAAATTTGCGTTTTTAATATATTTATAGATGAATAAATAAAATAACTTATTCATGCTTTGCTTGGTTGATCTTTCATTTTTGCACTCTAGAATTATATATACCAGGGTCTGTTTAACTGAGACATAAACGCACAAGTGTTCATACACTTCATGAAACATACACTATATGGACATAGTATTTGTCCACACCTGTAAATTATTGAATTCAGGTGTTTCAGTCAGACTCCTTATCTCCAGTGAAGGGCAGTCTTAATGTTTCTGCATACCAAGACGTTTTGGACAATGCTATGCCTCCAACTTTGTGGCAACAGTTTGGGGAAAGGCCTTTTTTATTCTAACACGACTGTGCCCCAGTGCACAAAGCAAGGACTTAGACATGGTTTGATGAGTTTAGGTGCATTTCGACCAAGAGTTCCGGGGGTCTAGTCCCCAGAACTAAAAGGTTCCTGTGCCCCATTGTTGTCTGCGTTTTGACCGCGGGCTGAAGTCCCTGGTAGATTTTGCAAATCAGGCCAGTGACGTATGGAGAAAAAAATTAAATCATATTTTGAAATCCAATTAAAAAATGAAACTAGTATGCATTCCCAGGAACTCCCTCTGTGTTTCAACAACTGTGTAAACTCCACAAACACCAGTACGCTCAACCGAAAGTCCCAGGACCTTTGAAAAGTACTACCCCCCAAGCAGGGTCTTTTCAGGGCGAGATTATCTACCCCTGAACTAAATTTAGACCCTGGTTCCTCCGGTCGAAACGCACGTAGTTCAGGGGTAAAGTCCCTAGTTCCGGGATAAAGTTCCTGCTGTGAAAAAACGCCTTTTGTTGTTGAAGAGCCTTGACCTCAACCCCATCAAGCACCTTTGGGATGAAGAAACAAATTTACTGAGTGCTGAAGGAGGTAATGTGGTAAACACCAGGTAGAAGCCAGGTGCTCTTGAAGAAAAAGAGGGATGCCAGGGGGGCTTTCTTCAAGCACGCCAGCTTGAGTCAAGGAATGGTGTGAAAAGACTTAAATTGTTCAGGGTATAAAGTTTAAAAATAGTAATCAGGAAAAAGAAACGCCAGCCGGTTTTGAAACCCTCAACAGGGCGTGGTGAAACAGGTGAACAGAGAACAGTCCACTCCTTAGGATGAACTGGAACAGAGATTGTGAGCCGGGCTTTCTTGTCCAACATCAGTGCCTGACCTCATAAATGCTCTACAGAATGAATGGGCACAAATTCCTACAGACACACTCCAAAACCTTATGGAAAGTCTTCCAAGAGTGTTACAGCTGCAAAAGGGAGACCAACTCTATATTAAATTATGTGTATTTGAATACAATTTCATATTATCACTGTTCACGTAAGGGTCAAGCATCTGAATACTTTTGTCCTAGCATATGTCTGAACTGAATTTGTAGCATTTGTGAAGCTAAAATAAGTTCTGCTCTCTGGAAAACAGAAAAACACTTGAAACTGGATTTCTGAGACAAATTTTAATGGAGCAGCAACAGCATCTGATGAATCAAAACTGCTCACAAGTGTGTGAGCTGCAGATTTGATGAACTTAAAACAAAGACTTCGGATGAGCATTTTGTTCATCATGCATGTCAGTTGATGACAGTAAGACGGTGACTTTGGGGGTATTGTTTTAAGAAAAGCACAAATAACCTTTTCTCGTCTACACCACATTTTCTCCTCACACTTCATATTCACAGTTAATCTGCCATTTGACTGAATGACATCACACATCATTCACCTCTGACATACATGCTCACGCGTGTTGGACATCCACAGTCTCAATTTTCTCCGGCCTTAAAATGTATCTTCACTCTTGATTAGGACAATCTATCAACACAAATTTAGTCTTAGAAAAAGAACAACATACTTTCATTAAATTTAACATGTAAAGGAGTTTTCAGTCCACAATTTAATGAATTCAAGCCAGTGTAATGTTGTTAGCAAAGGGTTAACATCTAATCATAATGACATGGCACAATAAACCTGTTCTACTGAGAAATTATTCTTTGTTCTTGCAAAATAAGTTAAAAAAATGAACATGTAAAACCATTATTTATTCTTCCTTTCCCCCCCAACCCCGCCATCCCCCTCTCCCCTGCAGTTCCTTGTGGGCCTTATTGAACGTTGACCTGAGCTCTTCTACAGGCATGGCACATGCCGTCTCATCTCCTCGGGCTGAGGTCCTTCATGCAGACTTAAAGTTGCCAGAGATGGGATTTTCGTTGATCACTTTACCGCCAGGCCCGGTTGAGCAGTTTGACTTCTGCCAGGCGTTTGCTGATCATGGTGGCAAAGAAAAGGGCGAGGAGAACGCTACTGATCAGCATGTAATCGTAGTCGTCTTTTAGGACGTCAAACTGTTTTGAGGGATAGACGCGTGTCTGGTAGATGTCGAGACCATATGCCACCACCTGGGAGGAAAAACAGACACATTGTTCCAGTTCCAGGAGGTTCTTCTAAAAGAACATTTAAAACAGTTGCTAAAGAAATCAAATCGACATAGGTAGTCACTTTTGTGAGGGCAAACTCACCAAGCAGGTAGACTCCAGTCCAGAGGGGGCGGTATAGATTCCTCGCACTCTTGACACAGTTTGATTGTAGTTGATGAACCATTCTGTGCGGATCAGCAGCTCTGGTGCGTATGGTATCAGGTTCTCTTCACTGGTGATCAAAGAGGTCAGGTTAGGCCCACAGGCAGGGTAAAAAAAAAAAATATATATATACATTGTACATTTAAATTTAATTTAATTTAATCCAAGCCTGGCAGCAAGACTCACCGGCTTTGCTCAGACACTATTTCTGGCCTCCGAGGGTCAAGGAACATCTTAGGCAATGACAAAATCCCTCCAGAGGGCAAGCCGACTGAGACAAAAGAAAGCCAAGGAAATATATTTTAAAAAAAGGGATAAACTATTTTTTAACAGTCCTTTTCATAAACGATAAAAGGCAGAATGAAAGGCTAATTGTGTGTACTTACTGAGCAGATGGCGGCTGGTGATGCCTTTCTCAGTCAGAGTTGCCTCCATGGCAGAAATGGAGGATGGGAAAATGTATGACTGTTGAAGAACCTGAGGAGCATGAGGCCGATCCAGTGAGCTGAACACAGTGCTGTTGTAAAGCTCCATCCCTTCATACAGTTCAATGACGGAGAACTCGTTCCTGCGAGACTTGGTGCTCCAGTATTCATACTGAGGTGACAAATAGAGGCAGGGTTGGGAATAAGTAGTGAGATCACATGATCCTCAATACATAACTGATATTTTACACTTTCAATGATAAACAGTTCTTACCACCACCCAGTTTTCTGAATGCACAACATGGACAGGTCCTTTGGTCCTCCTCTGGACTGCTTCGTGGATGATGCGACCTGTCACACCGTCAATCAGGAGGATCCCAATGAAACTTCGCTCCTGATGCAAGTCTGTGCTCTCAGTCACCACAGCCAGAAGATTGGGGTTCAGATACTGGAGGGAATGTCACAACATGATTCAGAATCTTAATCCAATTAAAATCTAAATACTGTGCCTGTAAGAAAACACTGCAGAGAAATCCAAGTTTCCTGTCTCGTAACTTAAACAAATTCAATAATTATATGAGGTATGAAGGTGACACACAGGAAACATGTTTGTAAAGTTATCCAGATCAAGGTAATTGAACATGCCCTGTATCTATTCTGTTGTCCTATCAATAAAGGCTAAAATAATTTAAAAAAATAAAAAGGGATAAAAATAGGTTTTGCCCATTTTCAGGAGTGTACTTTAAAGAGGGAAAAATTATTTTCTGACCTTTTTGACAAATAACAATTCAAAAGAAATGTATCAATCATAAATGATCATAAATGTGTTTAGTAATAGTGTACAGTTCTATTGTAAAATGGTGCAAATCTCTATTTGACCCAGTGAATCACCAACTATAAGAGGAGCTGGTTACTGTGTGACAAGACACGCACATCTTGCTCTTACAGTTCGATCAAATCAGACCCACAAATGAAGAGATCATAAAAGATGGTCTGTTTTTGCACCAATTACAAATAATCTTTGGAAATAATATCAACCAAGAGTTTGGTCTAGACCATAGACAGTATAATACATGGACGTGACAGTTGCCATATTGGAAATGCTGACTCGACCTAACTTTGTTCGATCTAGTATGAGGCAAAGAGGTGGAGTTGAGGCGGGCATTTAGCAACTTCGTTAACAGCTACAGAGTGCCTACCTGACAGTCAAGCCAGTCATGCCCTTATTTAGGCAAAACGCACAAGTTTAATATCTTCAAAAATAACGTTATAAAGACATCCACCCTCTGTACAGTGTGTGCCGATAGAGAAAGGAGCTATCTAGACCAAAACTGATTTTTGAACCAGGCTGTAACATGTTTATTTTTGCTGCGAAGATCGTCTTTTTTTTTTATTGGTGATTTCCATGGTCTCTGCAGCCAGCCACAAGGGAACACTTGATGAACTGCAGTTTATAACACCTCAGCATTGGCTTCATATTTTAAGACCGGAGGTTGCTGCTTGCTCTAGACCTGCTTTTTTTGTAACTCGTCTTGAGATAACATATATTCGATCCTCTTGGGATAACTTGCTTTTTGGAAAGCCCCCTGATTCTAACATGGCTCTGTAAAGGGCACCTATAATCTGTTCCCACCGTTTCATTTGAAGCTGGCGTATAATGAACACTGAGTCCAAAATTGCCGAACAGGAGTTTGAATTTCTTTGTCGTCATTCCCTAAGATTGCTATGGAGTAGAAAATGATTACGTCTGTGTATCCAAAAAACACGAGATATGGAGGATGGTTAGTAAAGAGAGTCCTATTTAAAAAAAACAGGCTTCTTTTGAGTCTGTGGCAGGGAGGGGATATGACTCACTGGGGAAACAGTGACGTGAGCTTTAATAATTCTTGGGGAGATAAGTTTTCAGCCTACATCAGAGACTGGACGAGTTAGTGACTGTATTTCTGACTAAAGTGGAAAAGCAAAGACAACACAGACCAAACCCTGTGACAGTAGAAGTAGTTATATAACACCTAAACTTTCCCAACACTCCTTCACGGTGTTAGCATGGATATATGGGGAGAGAACAAACCTTATAGAGGACACTACGGTCACCCATGACTCTGCCCTGGGAGTGCACATGCTCATTGGGCCTTTTCCCGTTGACAGAGACGATCCTCTGGACATCGGTTGGCATGACAACTTCCCAGATCAGTTCGGTTGACAAATCCTGAGACACCAAAGCAAACAGATTCATTATTTCAGTCTTACAACACTTAAAAGTGGCTTGACCTCTGGTTATAATGCTCATTCTCTAAATGTTTCAGGCAGACCTCTGCATGTCCGACTGCTTATGACAACCAGAAACTAAAGACTATACATGACTGATCTCTTAAACTCATCTGAAACTCTAAATCCCAAGGTGCAAAGAACATTGTTGTAGTTCGATTGAGGAATTTTAACTTGCCGTTCGTAGCCTGTAGCCAGAAAGTCTTCCCTGATTGGAGTCAACAAGATAAAAGAATATGGTTGAAGCCATCTCCTGCAGCTGCTGTAGCACATTCTTTGTAGAGGGAAATGCAGAAACCTGTGGAAGAAGGTTTGTATTATGTTGTATGAAAAGCATGCTGACAGAGGGATTCAATCAAAGTACTGAAGTGAAAAAAACTTGAGCAGCCAAAAGACGTAGATAAAAAGCGATGGTGTATTTATTGAATCTGCTGGGTGAGCAGGTATACAGTTTAACACTGACCTTATACTGGTCGTCAACAAGCAGTAAGACTTTGGCGTAATCTTGATCCATGAGAGGCAGCATCAGAGACTGAAGTATTGGCTGAGGCAGAGCAGGTGGGGTGACGTGGCTTGTCTTTCCAAAGATGGGATTGAAAACATGGAGAGAAGCCAGGCCTGAGTCCTTTTGGAGGAAGAAAGACAACATAAGTCAAGTTTGTACACAGCCTCTACAGTCAAGGTGCATTTCGACAGTCTTTTAGCCCCAAGAACTACTTTCCCCGGAACTAAACGGTTCCTGTGCCCCCATTGTTGTCTGCGTTTCAACTGCGAGCTGAAGTCCCGGGTAGATTTTTGCAAATCAGGCCAGTGACATATGGAGATAACAAATTATATTGAATAATATTTTGAAATCTTAATAAAAAACTAAACTAGTGTGCATTCCCAGGAACTCCCTCTGTGTTTCAACAACTGTGTAAACTCCACAAACACCAGTACGCTCAACCGAAAGTCCCAGGACCTTTGAAAAGTACTACCCCCCAAGCAGGGTCTTTTCAGGGGGGAGATTAACTACCCCTGAAATAAATTTAGACCCTGGTTCCTCCGGTCCAAACAGACACAGTTCAGGGTTAAAGTCCCTAGTTCCGGGGTAAAGTTCCTGCGGTCGAAAAACGGCTTCAGACAAGTTTCCTCTCAAGTGCTGGTGACTGCATAAGAAACATGATGCATCCATTGAATAAAATAGATTGACATGCTGATTTTACACAAGCGATGTCTTCTACTTATACTTATGGGGCTAATAAGATAATACAATTGACTACCACTTTCTAGCTTATAAGATACCTTGTCTTTGATGAGCAGTGTGCACTGTGGTGGATGAGGGAAGTGTGCAGTAGTCCGTTGCACCATCAGTTTGAAGGCTGCATTAGAAGGGATGTTGTCAAGGTAGTGCTTCCATAAAATGCTGCCAGTCTTGCTGTCAATCCCGAAGAGCTTCACAGATAAAAAGAAAAGTGTAATTTTAAGAGAGGCCTGGACAGTTCATTCATGAATGTTCCCTTTACTTTAGGCCTGATCTAAAATTCTAAATAAAGTAGTTTTGCCATAAGCATGTAAATCACAGAAAATAAGAGAGAAAGTCTTGTACCTTTCCAGACGCAGTAACCATGACCATCATTTTCTGCAAGTTGAACTCATCTCTGGAGAGATTCTCAATGGTCACTTCATTTTTAACTTGACTGCGAGGTTTCCGTGCGTCATAGAAGAGCTTCCAGAGGTGGCTGACCCAGGCCTGCAGCAAAATGAGCTGAGAGGAGAGCCTCTTCAGCACCATGGACAACAGGCCATCTAGACAATTCAGACAATAACACACTGCTTACTGACTTTCAGTTGATTGGATTTACATTTAAAAGTCTAACCTTGAAGGAAAAGAAAAGTTGTAGGGAAATGGCAGGGGGGTATTTTTTGTCAACTTTACGACCAATCAATCAAGTTTTATTAGTGAAGAGCAGCTTATTACCTTGAATGGCTGAATCCGAGCGCAGCAATGAAACAGCACAAAAACAAAAGCAGGTGAAGCAAAAAGCAACCAAGCAAACAAGTCAAAGCATCACATGTCATCAGGCCTTATGCGACCTTAATAACAAAAAACGACAGCTTAAACGACACCTTTAGAAATCATGCACAGGGCTATAACAGTTGAAAAAGAAAAGGGACAATTCACAGACATTCATTATTAGTTCTGTAGCGTAGGGAAGTCCAGAATTGATCAGACACAGTTTGTTAACATACCCAGAGATAAGAAGGTTGGACAGCTGCTTTAGGTTTTTATGAGTGAACATAAATCAGTGAAATAAACAGAAACCTATTCATTAAACACTGAATATTATTCCATAGCAAAAGGATTTAGGTTCCACATTTACCAGCCTTCTTGCCAAACTCTCCCTCCAGCTCTGCCTGTGTTCCTGTGAGAGGCAGATCCACCATTTCCATCGTCACCACATCTGACAGGGCTTCCTCTCTTATCCACATTACACGCCCTAGAAAACAAGAGCTCATTATTGTTCTCTTATCACTCATTCCACCTTCCACACCCTGTAACGGTATGCATTTTGTGCTGACGCGCTCCAGGAATTACAGTGTTGAACATATTTCCCAGCTTATGCTTGAGGAAATGACAACATTATGTGTAAAAACACCTTCAGCTACTCATAGTTGTTGGATGTTGGCAGTCAGTGGTTATGATGATTCAGAAATTAGATACACCCAAATGTTATCGCAAAGGATGTCCAACAAGTCTCTGTGAACGACCTCTGTGAGATTTTACCCTGCGAGGGACAGACTCCAAAAAGTCTTGAGCCATTCAACCTGTTGACTGTAAATCCCATGTGATTCCCTTGAACCCACCTACTACATGCTTAACAGTAAAGTATGCAATTTGCTTAGGTTTGACTTTCTGTTATATCCTCTTCGCAACATATACAAAAAAGGAATTGCTGAAGCAGGGCTATAATAAGTCTACCCAATGATTTCATTAGGTCCAAACTGAATTATTGGATGGTCTACTTTCAGCTTAACCCTCCTGTTATGTTGTGTGTCAAATTGACCCTTGTAAAAGTTAAAAAATCTAAAACAAAATATGTTAAAAGTATTTTCCAAACCAGCTAAAAACAGCCTAAAAATCTGGGCAGCATGTGACAGAAGAGGTGTCTCGTGTTAATTTATTAACATCACTTCATTAAAAAAAATAATAATAATCAAAATTCAAAATAAAACAAAATCTATGTTATGCAAAACTATTGTATTTATATTTAGGTCTTTCCAATGTACATTTTCAAAAGTTTTAATGTGAATTTTCATTAAAAACAAGTGAGTTATCCTCATTGAACCATGATCTGTGAGAATTAAAGAACACCATTGCACTAAATATTGATTTAAATGGTTAGTAATGGAGTTAATAATGAGATAAAAAAATGTTTATTGGGATTTTTTGGGGTTCTGAGAAACGAACATAACAGGAGGGTTAAAGCTACAGTGAAGAGCTTTCTGTTGGTGTTGATTTTGGGGCTTCGAATGGACAAAACAGGACATCATATCTCTTTGTTGATGTGATCCTGTACATGTGTAGGTAGTATGTCTTAACCAATAACTCAACCTTCTTCTGTTTAACAGTCAAATGTAGCACTCATGAAGAATCTTTGCTCTGGAAACATGTAAAAAAAAAAAAAACTTTATCTGCAGCGTTCTGTATATTGCCTCATCTGACACCTACGCCCGAGGCAGCTGTTCCAGGCATCAAAAATAACTAAAGAAAAAATGCAAATGTTGTCACCGAGGGTCTTGGTTGTTTTTGTAGCTCATAAGTGGCATCAGTTTTAATTTAAGTCCATTTCATATGCAGAAAAATTCCCTCACAGGAGCTTTAAAAGAAAAACATTTCCTCCTTAATAATCAAATTTTCATGAATGACAATATTCTATGTTTAAAATGTTGAAAGTACCTGGCTGCTGTATGAAAGTCAGTGTGTGGTCTTCTGTCTGCACCATCACCCTGTAGCCAACAGAGTCATCTTTCTTGAGGAATGCCTGAACATACAACTGAGAGACAGAACAAACAGGACATTAATAACTCAGGTTTGAGAACGAAAATCTTCAAAGTCATCCTGCTGACCAGACTGATCTGCTCTGAGATGCAACATTTAATATGATTCAAATAATAATAATAATAATAATAAAAATAATAATAATAATAATAATAGTATTTGTAAAGCACTTTTCAAAAACAAAGTTACAAAGTGCTTCACATGGGCAGCAAAATAAAACAGGCAGTTCATAAAATCACACAAGTCAAGATAAAGAATTAAAACACATTTTAAAAAAGACATAAAATTCCCCGAAAAGAACTCAAAATATATTTCTTAAGATGGTTCAAACAAAATAAAATATAACAAAATAAAATCAGGAAAGGCTCTACGATAAAAGATGTAAATGGGGCTACAACCTGCTGACTTCATTAGCTAGATATCAAACATGTTGGACAATAACTGGAACCACTGATGACCCACCTTCTCTGGTTTCCCGCTGTTAGGGTCCACCGTAAAAATGAGAGTTGTGTCAAGGAGTCTGCGTCCAGTTTCTGCACTAAACAAGTTAAGACTGCAAGCCTGCAAAGGAAAACACATATGTAGACGTTGTATTTAACACATCAGGCAAAGCAAGAGCTTATTGAGACTGAAAGGAAACTAGTGATGTTTACCAAAGTTCTCCAGAGAGACCATCATAGCAAACAGCACCTTACTCATCAAAACTGAAAGTGAGAATTATTTTTCCAACTCACAGTTTTATTTTTGGGCGACATGACAGCAACAACAGTCTTCTCTCCAGTGGTAGCAAATGCAACCAGCATGGCCTATGAGTCAAGAAAAATATGTCAGACAATCCATCCATTTTCTCAAGATGATAATATCTCAACATTTTAAGCTGATATACAGGGTGACTTGGAGTACAATAACTACAAAACTAGACAAATCTAAGATTTGGAATCGTCTTTATTATAATTTTGGGGGCTTTTAGTGTCTTTATTGACAAGGATTCAAGGAGAGTGGTCGGAGTAGGAATCTAGGAAGAGATCAAAGGGGATGACAAAAAAAAAAGCCATGTGTTGAAATCACATAACCTAGACTCCTTCTTCCAGGACTACGGCATCTGTAAATGGAGCTCACGATTTAACAGCTGAGCAAAACTGGCGCCCCAGATTTTAATTGTTAAGACATCTTTAAGAGTCAAGTGTAACAATGAAAACAGTGACTTACAGGATTGAAATCCCTCAGTGTGACTATCTGCCCATCGTTAAGCTGGAGAAGCAGGTGGTGCTCAGGTGCAACCTGAAGGAAGAACTCTGACAGTGGCTGGCGGGCTGGGTTGGGTTGGGTGGCCACCAGAACAGGATTGAAGCCTGGAGCAACTTCAAGTCCCAGTGACTAGAAAAAGATGATAACAGAATGATAACGCACAGTTAAATAATGATACAAAGCATTATCACAGAGGTAAGAAGGAACGAAGAAAGACAGTCTAATGATTAACCTGCAGGGGGATCTGGGTCATTTGTGCCTGCTCATGTAAGTCAAGCATGTACAGAGACACAGTTGGGGAGTCCACACACGTCAACATCCCCTGGCCAATCACTACACAGTTTGCCTGTATGTCGGACAGCCATGGAGCTTCAACTGAGATCTTGACAGAACAAAAGCAAAGGGAGTTGTAGAATTCAGTTAATACATGTAATAACATTAAATGTTGTAAAGGCTGTATTCTATACACACAAAACAGCATGTGTCTTCTGAAACTATGAATCAGAACAACCTGCTTGATTATCTCTCCATCCTCCAAGCTGTACACAACGATAGCAATGTGGGAATGAGGGACTAGTCCAAGTGTATACACTTCACCGTTTCCACCGGAATACACAGCCTGGTAATCCACGGTCTCACTGAAATGACAGAAAATGATATAATACACTGCATGCCAACATAGTTATTACCACACAGTATTTCATCCCTATGCTCTGGACATATTTACTGACTTAATAGTATACTGTTGCATCATTTTGGAGCGTGAAATTCATAGTGGTTGTGCATACTCAAATGATTGATGTGATGTGATTTTTCCAAATCTAAGGGATATCACTTTAATGTGTGTATAACTAAGATAGTCAAGATATAATCTAACTGTCATTCATCTCAACATCATTTTAACATGTAATTGTCCCCCATGTATTTGATACAAACAACTACAACTACCAGCACTATGTACTACAAAAACATTGTATCATCAAAGCAAAAGCAAACCATCCATTTCTTTTTTCCTTCTCTGCCTTTCACCCACCTTCAACGCATATCTAGCGGCAGATTGCAGTTTATGTGTGAGTCTGGATCTGCTCTATGTTTCTGTCTGTTTACATGAAGGTGTTTCTCGTGGTGGATATATTTTTGGTCTCTTTCAACAATATTGAAATTAGTACAATCTTGATATTTTTGTTATTGGAGTTTGAACAATTTGCTTTCACTATTTCAACCATTGTGAAAAACAAGACCAGGTGACAGATATCATAGCGTTAAGCACTGGTTTTCTGACATGACTGCAAACCTGTCTGGAGTGGATCTGTAACTACTTAAGGCAATGTTTTGTTAATGAATAAAAGCTTCTTTTGTGAGGTTTTTTTAACAACAATTGTGATTCAGTGTTTGCAATAGTTTGGAAAAAAAAGTTACTTGCCTTTCTGGAAGATTCTCAATCCATTTTTGATGACCATTAGAAAGATAGTGAAGAGAGATGACCGTTTTCTTCAACACAGCCACGTGTTTCGTGATGTCATTCTGTCCGACCAAACATGCCGACTGAAAACTAAAGTACAAAAAAAGATGTTAAAATCTAATCACACTTAGAAAGGTTATTTTACGGGGGAGTTTCCAGTCAGAAAGGCAATTACCTGCCAGAGTCAAGCACTACCTCCCAGTTCAAACCGCCAACACCTATCTCCCAGGAGCGCAGCAGGCGGCCGTCACCAACGACCATCACTGAATCTGGTGAAAAAAATAAAGAGTTGAATGAGTTTGCTTTCAAAGTGGAACTCAAAACTCTCAGTCTGGTCTACTGTAATGTCAAAATGACCTTGTCCATGATGCAGGAGAGCATCAATGCTTCCCTCTGGCCCAACCTTATCCACATGTCTCCACACTGTAACAGGCATTTGAAAATGAGTGAGAACACAGTATATCAAATAAGAGGTGTTAGAAGTTCTTGACTAATCAAATACTCACAGAGATCTCCAGTTCTTGTATTGAGTGCAGCAAACACGTTATTCTCCGTTGCCAGAAGTACCTTTTTCGAAGACTGCGCATGTGTGTCGAAATGAGAAAAACGTACTTTGCCTACGTATTGTTGTCTCCTTTAAATGACAAGACAGAGAAGATCCTCAAAATGAAAACGAACAAACAGTGAACACAATTTGCTCTTCCCATGGGTGTATTACTACAAATGGGTCAACTACGGTATATCTTTGGAGTATGGTACTCTTTAATTAAGCTGATTAGAATAATGTCCCAACACTGTGTGATAAGTCTCTCGACACATTTTTTTCGACTTTCGAGGGTTGCCTTCCCCGTGGGAAATAAAATTAAAAGTACAATAGCATACACTACATATAGTTAATACATTTCATGTATTCATTTGACATCTTTTGACCGGTTCATTCACACAAAGCTTACCCCAACACACCGGGTCGCAGCTAGTGGCTATGACAGGTGTTAGCCTATGGTATTAGCATTGGCAGCTCCACTTTAAAATATAGATTTTCATTGTACACATTTGAACGTTTAAATGAAACCTTACCAATCGAATTTCCCTACTTGATCCTCAAACACTGCATTGACAGCGATGCATAACGTGGTTATTTTCAGGCAAAACAAAATGAGCTTGGCCATTGCAGCAGTCGCTCTGGCTTGCTCTTCAGGAGGAGGAAGGCAGCCGGAAGTCGATTGGCCACCTTTTTGTGCAGTGACTGAGAGCGACTGCCCCCTACAGGCCACAGTGAGGAACAGCTACAGGAAATATATATACAGTATATATATATATTTTTTTTTTATTGAACATTTTAAAAATTGTCAAACTCTCAATGAGGATGGTAAACAAAGATTACAATCAATTACAGTGCGATTAACAACAAGGGAATCATGTCAGGAAAACAAAACAAAATACTGTATAACAATGAGTAAGTCAGGCATCCAAAAACAATATAAAGCAGAGCAGAGGCACCAAAAGAGGCAATCAAAGTTCAGCTTAGCATATAGCTGATTGGTTAGTCTGTATGGGTCTGTATATAGAAAACAGTTTGGGACAAAGGGACATTTCATTTCAAAGTTCTTTCCATGTTTGGCTTTTATAATAGTTGGAAAATATATATACATATAATACACATATACACACATATACATACAAATATACACATACCTATACACATGTATACATATTTAAAATCAAATGATAAAATATGAGCAATGTCTAAACATATCTTGCTTGCAATTTTTCTTGTCAGTAGTTTTTTCAGGGTTGAAAAAAATAACTTAAAATCATTTATGAAACCAGGAAAGGAGGCTTATAATTTCTCCACTTTGCACAATGGATATGATATTTACTCGGTAATAAAATAACATTAATAATATCTGAAACTGAAATAGCCAAATCATCCATGTAATAAACAATATGATGTAATTCTAAAGGTGGAACATCAGTTATTTTTTGTGAAACACAATTTTTTTTATATCTGACCAAAAAGACTCAGAGACGGGACATAGAAAAAATAGATGTTCCAGAGTTTCATCTTCGTGATTGCAGAAGGAACATAGATCCACCTCAAATTTAAATCTTTTTTTTTGGGGGGGGGGAATCTGATACAGCTACAGGAAATATTAGCCAAAGAAGAGGAGTGACAGTTTTGGCTTTTTATTCAAGACATTGGATTTTACTGTTACTTTTTTTTATTTTTATTGCAGACACAAAGTGAAAATTAATATTTTAAACTGACCTCTGGTATAATGTTCCCATTTATTGAGCATTAGATTAGAAGCAGTTTACTGATGTATGTGGCTTATTCGTTTTATTTATATTTGTCACACATGAAATATACATAATAAATAATTATTGTTTTACTATATAAAAAATAGTCTTTAATTTACTATGTAAACCTGCTCCTCAGGGGCAAACTGTAAGTCTGTGTTGATGCTGACTTGACTGTTGTGAGGATGACAGCGCCCCCTGTGGTTAAAGTTATTTGGTGTCGTTCCTCAGTCGGTAGTTTTTAAAGGATTTCAAGATGGCGTCGAGCGGAGGAGATGGGGAACACGAATGGACAGCGGCAGTCCGACCGCTTCTATCAGCTTCGTACACCGCTTTTGAAACGAAAGAGCTACCTCAGCTTATCGGGTCTATAATAAACAGGTAACCGGTCACTTGTCAATATATTCCGTGTCTCCATTTACTCACGTAGGCTCTGTGTTCACCAAGCAGTGAGCTGAGGAGCTAACATGCTAACTTAGCTTGGCTCGTCAGATTCGATGGGAAATGTTACCAGTTGAGCTAACGTTAGCGGCTAACAAGCTAACTGAGCTTAACTTGCTCTGGCATTCAGTCTAGTTAAGATGCTAACTGTTGGCTAACGTAGTCTAAATGCGGTTAAGCGTGTCATTGCTGGTGACTAAAACTTATTGTAACAAGGCACAACTAAAGACTGTTGGACGGTGATCTTGTACATGTATTTATGGCGGATCAAGCCTAAACTGACATCACAGTGTAACGTTGAGAAAATCTGCTTCATCATTAGCTAGCTAACACAAACATTAGCTAGCTAGCGAAGGAATGGGCCTTCAAAACAGTCTGGGGAACGTAACGCTGAAATGGCTCAGCTACAGGCATGTTTGATTACGTCAATGTCAAGTTTCTGAGATTTATTAGGTTTAAATGCTCAACTTGTTCTGTCGGGTCGAGTTTTTGGCGTGACAACCGACCCTTTGGAAATGAACTGACATTTAAAGTGGTCAGTTAGACGTTGTGTGTCCGTGCTACAGCTGGAAGTAGGCGGGGACCTTGTACTCTCAAGTCAGATTTGTTGAGGCTGTGTTGGATTGCCTTGGTGTGTTTGTAACACAACTATTGCTGCCCTGTCATTAAGTGAAATGCCTTTTGAAAACTCTGACTTGAATTTGCTTGGCTGTGGAAAGCTGATTGTAGATTGTCGTAGTGAATTCCGGGGTTGTTTATTATTTTCATGCAAATCTGTGTAGAATAAGTACGCTTCTCTCTGTAAAGTGCCAGTGCATACATAACAACAGAACGATTGTCAAGTCAGGATCTTTGCACACTTTGTCACTCGACACTCCTGCCCTGTGGTGACATCAGGTGATCCCTCGAGGCACCTGAAGAAAGATCTTCGTGTGCTGTTTGACAGTTTCGTTTCTGAAGAAACATTTTCTCTACTACACATATGAGCAGCTCTACTGCTTCTGGGTGTGTTACTGTCGGCATGAAATGAAACGAAAAAAACTTGGGCTTACATTATTTGATATGTCCTAGACCAGGGGTTCCCAAAGTGTGGGTCGGGACCCCCTGGGGGGTCGCGAGACACAAACGGGGGGTCGTGAGATGTCTTCCAGAATATATATATTTTTAAGTTATCTAAAGATAGTACATTTTACACATTATAGTAAATAATACTGACAAAAATAGTTGCTAAACGTGAAATAAAACCTTGTAAATAGAAAATGTAATGAGTTTTCTGCCTTTCTTTTTGCCTGATGACTCCTAAGTTTAAGGTTAGTGGACAGTTAATTATCAAAAGCATCAGTAGCTGTCGGTTAATTCATAACAGCACAGGAAACACAGACACATGCTCATATAGGTAGGCTAATTTTCTGCAGACCAGCCAAATGAAGCCACATTAAATTACTTTGAGGGACAGTGGGGGTTGCAAGTCTTTGGCACCTATATTTAGGGGCTTGCGGTCTGAAAAGTTTGGGAACCCCTGATCTAGAGCAGGGTGCCACATACAGCCCAAGTTGATCTGAAGTGGACCGGACTAGTAAAATCATAACATAATAACCTATGAATTACAAAAACTCTACATTTTTTCCTTTGTTTTACATTCTGAAAATGTTCACATTTAATGAACTATCTTTCTACAAAAATGGCTGTTGTATTTTTTGCCATGATGAGTCTCATAGTGGGGCTAAATATTTTACTCTTTAAGCCCTGAAACCTGCTGCGAACACACAGGTTACCTATTCACCTGACACACAGTATAATGTTTACAGCAAAAGAACAGATAGATTATAATAATGATGAAGGTAAAGTTGACTATCTTGGACCCCTCAGCTCCAGCATGAACAGTTTGCTTGCTCGACGGTGTTGTATGCAGGGGTCCAAAAAGTCACAAATTTCCACCAGATTATGCAAACTGAAAATATTCCTTTTCCTCACTTTGAGAAAAAAAGTCCACAAGCGCCGTTCAGGTGCGATCTGTCAGCAGGTTTGTTTGATTGTAGTACAAATTTGAAACAGCAGTTACGTTTATTAAAAAATCGCAGTTAATGTCTTCTCTGTAATTTTTTCACTTTGCAAAGCTGGCCGGCTGGTTTTGGCCCGCGGGTCGCATGTTTGACACCCCTGTCCTAGACTGTTCTGCACCCAAAAGCTGTTGTGTCAAATGTAGAGTAATTTTACATCTATACAGTATTTTATGGACATAGAACAGTTGTAAACATCCTGATTATCAGTCTGCGATTACAGTCAGGTTTCCCCCAAAACTTTGGATGTCAACAAGAAGAGTTTGGTTGTCAACATCAGGGGTATATTCCAGTGATTTACAATCAGCTGAACTGTAGACACTGCTGGATAAAATAATCCAAAACGTAGAGCTTTCTGTTATGCCATTTCTCCAATTCCTGCTAACAATAATGGCTGTTAATAACAAAAAGAAGGAGGCATCATGTCGTAGTTCATTTCTTAGATGGATTTTAGAGATTGTTTAATTCACCTGAGTTATGATCAGCATCTTAGTCTTCAAAAACATTCAAGTGACCCATTCAGTGGTGCTTTGGAGCTTGTTTAAGGAGAAGAAGAGATACGTCATGTGTTTTGTATGGTTTAAAAGCTGGGATGTTTATATTAAGTTGTAGTGCTGATTGATCATCCTTGTATCTGTGTATTCTATCGTTGCAGCACGTTGAAGCACTTGTGTGTTGTGTCAAATAAGTAGATTGACATATATAATGCTGCAGAAAAAATGTCAGTATTTTAGGTATGAAGTAAGGGGACAAAAACACAGGGTTCATGTCCAAGCTCATCGAACAGTGAGTCTCCCTCACATGCTACTTTCCCTCTGTCTGGAAGCACGGTGTCAGACTAAGAGGTGTCATTTGGCTTGGGTAGTTGTTCCAGTGCTGGGATGATGATGATGATGGAGTGCTGAGGTCTATCAGTAGAAACATGACATCAGAGGCTAAGGTCAACTGCATACTTAACAAGTAATTGCATTTAGCCAAAGGGAAGAACAATTAGACGTTCCTGAAAAGACTATGAACAGTGTGATTAAAGGTGTGGATTTTTCCCCTAGGGTAATGCAATGCAATGCAATGATGTGATGTGAATACACTGACAGAATTAACCAAAAGGCAGGCACAGAAATATAAATTGCCACTGATGGCTGTTAGTTATGTTGTATGGAGTTAATTTGCCCTCATCTGTCTTAAATGTTTTTCTAAGTGTCTCCTCCAGAAGGAGTGTTATGAATGTGTTCTTTGTATAGTAAGATTTAATGTTACTCATTTTGATTCTCCAATTGTCTTTTTGCAGTGAATCTGACATCCTTCACCATGACAAACAGTATGAGCCTTTCTACTCATCCTTCGTGGCACTCTCTGCACACTACATCACCACCGTATGTGGACAAAGTACGTATCCTTATTTTCCTAACTGTGATCAGATAAACATTTTAATATTCTTATGGTATACATTGTGTTTATTCCTGCCACTAAGTTGTTTGTGCTTTGTATCTACAGTACCGAGAAATCAGCTGCTGTCGGTCGCAGCAGCATGCAAGGTATTGATTGAATTCTCCTTACTGCGCTTGGAGAACCCGGATGAGGCATGTGCAGTGTCACAGGTAAGGAAAAAAAAAATGCATGAGCGACTTGCAAGTCCTGAGCCTGCATTCAGCTTTTCGTTGTTTTTTTCAGTTTCAAATAGAAGGATGTTTATATGCCACAAACAACATGTCGCAATGTTTTCCCTGTCAGCCATATGGTCTCAATTCTATTGTATTGTATTGCATGATGTGTCAGATTCCAGTTTAAATGGCATTGTTTACAGCACTAAGCAAACAAGCTAAATTAGGACTCTGTTTTGTTTTGTCAGAAACACCTGATTCTTCTGATAAAAGGACTTTGCACTGGCTGCAGCAGACTAGATCGCACAGAGATCATTACTTTTACAGCTATGATGAAATCTGCCAAGTTGCCTCAAACCGTGAAGACCCTTTCAGATGGTGAGTGTCCTTTCAAGTACAAGCCAAAGTAAATAAAAATACCCAGCTGATGATGGCACAACCTGTCTACTACATATTTATATCTGAAAACATAAAAAACAGTTATCAGTTATTCCACTGAGGCCACAGAAATAACCTCATTGACTATAGTGCTTACGCATTAGCATGTATTTGATCATTTTACTAGTTTAATGTATGTATTTAATGCATTAATGTTGTTGTACCCTATTATAGTGGAAGATCAGAAGGATTTGCCCAGTGCTGTGAACCCAGAGCTTCGACAAAAAGAAGTACAAATGAACTTCTTTAATCAACTGACTTCAGTTTTCAACCCCGACCTTACCACCATCTTGGCCTCCCCATCAGCAGCACACATGCAGGCAAGTCCCACAAACTAACAGCTCTTCAATCGCCTCATCCATGGTTGACAGCTTACGTTAACTGCTACAGTTATCGTAGTACCTCCTTGTTGTTTTCCATACAATAATTTTAACCTGTGATTTAATTTACCAGATACTACCTCGCTGATCATTCATTGCACTGTTATTTGAATGTTTTTGTCTCTCCCTCTTTGTAGGCTGAAAGTGATTGCGATGACCAAACCACAGATCAAGCCATTCAGGCCAAAATGAAAAATGCCTTTGTCTCTCAGAATGTGTCAAGCTTACAGGAACTTGGTAAGTAGTTGTTTCTTTGTTGTGGTGACATTGTTGGTTTGTTCACAAAAAGCTTACCAACATATATAGCTTATGTGTTTTGGTCAAGCGGCAACCTCCAGTCTGAAAATATGCGTTCAATGCGGAAGTGCAAAAAAACTGCAGTTCATCAAGGATCCGCTTGAGGCTGGCTCCGGAAGTACCAGAAACCACATACACACCAATTCAAAAAAGCTGATCTTTACAGCAGAAATAAACATGTTTACAGTCTGGTACAAAAGACGAGTGTAGTCCGGATAGCTCATTTCTCGATCGGCTCACACTGTACGGGGGGATTTCTAACGCAGCAAAGATATTGAGATTACAAGAGAGGCACAGCTGACTTGATTGACAGGTGGGAACACTGAAGCTGTTGGCTAGGAGGTTCAAAGCCCGCCTCTTTATCTCACACACGCTTGACAGCAGCAATATGGCTGCCGAAGCAATTGGCCACAAAACAGCGCTTCAGAAACAGATTGGTGACGTCACGGATATGACGTCCATATTTTATACAGTCTATGGTTTTGGTACAAAAGATGTTTAATCCCAGCTGTTGCAGCTCACGACAGAATTTTTTTAATTGAACATGCATACAATTGCAGAAGCTTTGGCGGTTAAAGAGAAAACAGATTGTCATAAACAGTTAGTTTCCCATTCATTTTTACTCCTTTTGACAAGTATCTTCCAAACTCCCTTAAGTCAAAATTTGATGTCAGTATTGAATTTTCCAAGCCTCCTATTTCAATATCTTGAATTCTTTCTAAATGTTTAAGTTTTTTCCACAACTCATGTCTCTACTTCTATTTCTAGGTGGGTCTGAGAAATTGCTACGAGTGTGCCTCAACCTGCCCTACTTTCTACGCTACATCAACCGTTTCCAGGATGCTGTGTCAGCCAACTCTTTCTTTATCATGCCTGCCACAGTGGCTGATGCCACTGCTGTTCGCAATGGGTACAATTTAATTTTGCTTTATGTATTAGTTAAGATGTTAAATCGTTTTTAGAAGTCAATTTAGGTTTCAAAATGCAATGGAAGTATTTCCCCTAAACATGCACAACTCCATCTTTAAAACCCATAGATTCCATTCACTGGTGATAGATGTGACCATGGCTTTGGACACACTTTCCCTCCCAGTGCTGGAACCGTTGACACCGGGGAGGTTACTGGACATGACTGTGCTGGCTTTGAGTTGTCTTTATGCTGGTAGGTAACAACACTGTGGGTAAAATGAATGTCCCCTGATATAAACAGCCCCTAAAGGCTTTAGTAATTCTTTGCATGCTGTTTCTTTCTAAATGGAAAATTTAAATAAACAACACTTACTATTTTGACCTCTTTAGGTGTAAGCGTTGCCACTTGCATGGCCATTCTGCAGGTAGGTAGTGGCTTGCAACTTCGCTCTGCCTCCACTGGGACTAAAGAGGAAGACTATGAAAATGATGCAGCCACGATTGTTCAGAAATGTGTGAGTAGACCTCAAATGATACAAGAGTTGTTGATAAATAAACATGTATTTATTGTGACGGGATGTTTATTGTGATTTAGAGGTCTTCTCAGAATTTAACATGACATCATATGTGCCCAAATGTGTTTTATAATACTTAACGCGTACCTTGTCTTTCTGTTTACTTTAACAAGATATTGTTTATTTAAAAAGGTAACATGCAGTATTGTTTTTGACAACAGTTGGAGATCTATGAAATGATTGGCCAAGCCATCAGCAACTCTCGCAGAGCTGGAGGAGAGGTGAGGACCATGTTTCAGTGCCTCCTAATATACTCTTGTGCTTACTTAGACTGCATCGTCTGTGTTGTTACTATTTTTTGTGTGTCCTTTAAAACAGCGCTGTAATCATTTCTTTTGTCTGACCTGTGTTGTACAGCATTATCAGAACTTCCAGCTGCTTGGAGCCTGGTGTCTTTTGAACAGTCTGTACCTGATTCTGAACCTGAGCCCGACTGCCCTGGCAGATAAAGGGAAAGAGAAAGATCCTTTGGCGGCACTGCGTGTCCGGGATATTGCTGCTCGCACCAAGGATGGCGCAGGATCGCCTAAACTTGGTCCTGGCAAAGGGTATTTTCCAATAAACATGAAATAAGTTAAAACATTTTAGTGAAGTGCAGCTTTTCATTTTTTTTGTCTCTTTACCTTGATCTTCAAAAACAATCTTGACATCTTGTCTTACATTTGATCTAAGGCCTTACTGGGTTGCTAGAAAAGCTTACAGAGATATATTGAGATTATTTCTGAGATATATTTGAGATTATTTCTGGTAAACAGTGAGTTTTATTCAGTTTATCTAAATAATACACTGCATATATTTGTTATTGTTTATTTTATTATTAACATGTCTTGAAAAAAAAGTGATACTAGGTTATTTTTGTTGGTTAATTACTTTTGTCCTTCTGTTATTTTTCCTTTAAGACACCAAGGCTTTGGAATTTTGTCCGTCATCCTGGCCAACCATGCCATCAAACTATTGACTTCACTTTTCCAGGATCTGCAAGTTGAGGCTCTCCATCGGGTATTTGAGGCAACAAACACTTACTCTCTGTGACTTTTTAAAAAATGTCCATTATTTTGCAACTGATGCCTGGTGCTTTGGCCACACTGCCTACCTGAGAAGCACATGTGTGTCACAGCACCACATACCTCTTATCTACAGTTGTGCTCATAAGTTTACATACCCTGGCAGAATTTGTGATTTTTTTTGGCCATTTTTCAGAGAATTTGAAAGATAAGAGAAAAACATTTTTTTCATTCATGGTTAGTGGTTGGGTGAAGCAAATTATTATCAGACAACTGTGTTTACTCTTTTTATATCATAATGACAACAGAAATTACTCAAGAAATCATACATTTTGACAGGGTGTGTATACTTATGAGCACAACTGTATGTGCCCATGGTAACTACTAAATCAGACACACAGCCGACCAAAGCAGAGCTGCAAGGGCTTTATGCAGCAGAGCACCATCTGGTGATTTGGGGTCTTGCCTGTTTCCTCTTTTTTGTTTGCTATTTAAAAAAAAAAAGACAGCTCAAATGAGCTGATTATGGACACATGACATCATGCCAGGAATACACACCTTGTAACAAAGTTTGGGAGTCTATATCCCCAGAATTTGGCCCAGACACAGAAATAAACATAAATGGATTTAATAACGAAAATAAATGAGACATTCCAACACTGATGGAGAAACTCACTTAAGATGAACAAGCAGCTCCGCAGCAGCAACATGGACACTGGGTTCTAGTGGTCTGGTTTGGTGTGTAGACATCACAGGCAAATGAGCCACATCAACTAGGCAACCAACACTGACAGATTGAAGTGGGCTGTGTAGCCTAGCTGCCAACATTTTATGCTATTTGACTTGCTATCAAATCAAACATTTTTTAGAGTATTTCCAGTCTAGATTTATTCCCTTTTAAGGCTATACACAGATCAGCTCTGCTTTAAATGTCTTTGAATGGCATGGTTGCACCACACACAAAAGGATCCCTCTATTTCCTGAAAACCAGGCTTCCTGATTCCATTTTCTCCCATCTTTACCTGCAGGGTTGGGCAAGTGATGGGCCTCCAGCAGAGCTCAACATCATGGCACAGAGCACTTCCATCCAAAGAGTGCAAAGACTCATTGACTCTGTGCCCCTGACAAATCTACTCTTCACCCTTCTCTCCACAGCTTACAAAAAGGTGCAGTGATTTTACACATATAAACTATAATCTGCATTATAATCTTATGTTTCACCACTTCCAAACAATTAGTAGGGTTTTTTAAGGTATGAATGTTTTATTAGTTTTGGACTGACACAACAGAGATGCTAACATCAATTACAAAGACATGCAACACAATATACAGAAAAGACTGTTCAAAATGTGGCAAGACAAAACGTTTTTGCTACTGTTTTTTGTCCTCTGCTGTCATTTATAAAGTTGATGTCTTTTCTGAGTGAAAACAATTGAAATCCTAATACTGAAATGTGTGACCATCATTAAGGTAGTTCCTGTTCTTGCTTCCATCAGGCTTGCGTTCTCCAACGCCAGAGGAAGGGCTCAGTCAGCAGTGATGCCAGTGCCTCTACGGATTCAAACACCTATTATGAGGACGATTTCAGCAGTACAGAGGAAGACAGCAGTCAAGGTACTTTATCGCTCAGCATTTGAGCAATTACATAATTTCAGAAAGCCTTCTTTAAATGATAAGTTCATGCTATAGGATGCCCTCACATAGCAGCTTAAGGTTTGTAAACTGGCACATATAATACTTCAATGCAAATGAATGAACGTATAGAAATACAGACAGATATTGGAGTGTTAGGTGAATTACAAACCTGAAACCCATATATACTATTTGATGTAGGTGTCTTTGATAATGCAGGGACATGATAGAATTCAAAGATGTCTTGTTATCACATTTATAAACTTTAAGGGAAGCCTGATATATCAGTGGCCAGTATGTGATAATTCATACATAATTATTAATAATTAAGACATTAAAGTTATTGTAATGAGTCCAATGATGGCCATGACTCTTGTACTGTTGTCGCCTGGCCTTTCTATATTCACAACAATGAAATAAGGAGGCAAAAACTTCTATAATTATGCCGGCAGTAGAGGTCGTAACACAGCCAAGTGTAAATCTTTTTAAATAGGGGAACAATGGGACCGAGCTGTCTTTGTGGCACTGGCAAGATTGGCCTCTTTTGATCTCATAACTTTGCAACTTTATTTAGAGAGGACAGGACAGTAGACAGAGCAGCAAGCTGGGAGAGAGAGCGAGGGAATGATAAGCGATATCACTAAACCACTAGGCTAAACCAGTACCAAAAATCTCAGTAGTTTATCACGATTAATTGCATTTCTAGTGTAAAATAGTTGCTTTCAGTGTCTTGATTTGGGAATCAAATGAATGAAATGTACTTTATGATCTTGATCTTTAGATTTATCGTTCAAATACATACTGCACTGCCACATCAGTGTGGTCTAAAACCATAACCTAGAGGTAGGAGGTGACTTCAAAGTGCTTTTTCTGTGACAGCATTTGCACTTTTTAGGAGTTCCAGTTTGGCTGCTTTCCCTGTTTCTTCAATTTAGTTTCATCCACATTTCTGTGGCGACTCCCAAATTACCAAATTGTTCTCTGCCAGCTTTTGTGACACAGTTTCCCCGCTGACATCAGTCTGAGTATCTGCATCTGTATGCCTTGCTCGCAGGGGGTTGTCCAAACTCGAAGCTTAAACTCAAACTCAACAATATATTCATTTCTGTTAGGCGCATATTACTTTAAATCGTCTGGAAGTTCTTTTTCAAATAATGTGCCATTCAAAAGCCGAGCAGTCTTATTTTCCCTCACAGCACTAGCAGGAAGGTGTTCCACAGACAACGCTCCTTTTAGAATAAAGTAGGTCTTCACATTTTTACATTTTTAGATCATCACTGTTTATAGTATAAACCACATAAAGTGATGTTAAGTAATTATCACATACAGCCCTGAAATTCTGTATCAGAGCATCCCTAAAGTTAGATCCAGCAAGACCAGTTCAGAAGTATATGATGGTTATTTACTAAACAAATCAACTTATGGTACATATTTGTACTCATCACTTAATGTGTATACTGATGAGTAAATATCCCAAAAGTATTGTATAATTCTAAGGAACGCCTCAGATTTCTCTTTAGGTGGCAAGTGCTGAAAGCAGAGTCATGTTTGTGTTTGATCTCTGAGCTAGTGTCAGTGCTGAGCTGTATCAGTGAGGCAATGGAACAGGTGTGCTGTCAGTGGATCAGTCAGTCAGGTTTTGCCCGCAGGGAGAATGGTAAACACAAACACACTCACACAGTAATGTTGAAGTTGAATTTCTGTCCCTTCATCACACAATGACAGTGTAGTTGACAGTGTCTACTATTTCAGCAGAGAGAAGACAGGAGAAGACAAGTGCAGCTTGTGTCTCAGGTCAGCGGTTTTCTGTCCTCAGGTCAAAGAATTGGTGTCCACTTCACTGTCCTAGATTCATTTTGTTATTGTATGTCTCACAATGTAGGCTCTGAGCTGTGGCCCTAATAGCCTAGAATACGGCAGAGCCACAGATGGAGATGCTTTGGCAAACAGCCTCAAAGTGAAATTGGCTAAAAGCTAAAAGTTAATGTTTTGTCAAAGAGGCTCATCTGTGGCTTCATGTGTTTCAAAGGATAATACCAATGGTGTTGACATGTTGGTTCTCATTGCTTATTTAAAAAGCAAATCTTTGCTAATAGCTGGGTGATGGATGGAGAGGTATGTAACTCCAGCATTCATAGAAAGATGATTGACTAAACTCTGGGGATGTTGAGCAAAGTTTTTCATGGTGCTTTCGACATTATGTATTTGTCCTCTAGTCTGTGCCTCTGTCCTGTCGTGCCTTGTACAGCCAATGAAAAGTTAACCTTTAAACTGTTTTATGTCACCAATGCATAGGGAAATAATAATCATTTGATTTGGATCATTATATTCTTCCTGTTATTGCAATACTTATTACATGTGTCTAAAAACATATTAGGACCCATGTCAAATCAACGGTATTATTCTTGATGATAATTTCAAGTTTGCCTGTAAATTATGGACTCCAACACACTTTGCTCTCACTCATGCTGTCACCTGAAAGAGAATTATTTTTGTACGCTGCATGAAAATGTGAATATCAACTTAAAGTTGTATTTTTAAATACAGCACTTCACAGATTTGTAGTCTAATTTACTGATAAATAATAAGAGTGAAGTGACTAAGTTGACACGCTTTTTATATTAATCACAATACTGCAGAAGTAAATTAGATTCTTCATAGCTGCTGAAATAGGTAGCTTTGTGAAGCCACCACAAAGTGTGAGAGTTCAGTGTGTTGCTGGTGTAGCAAGCGGAGGTCGAGTGATTAACTAGATGTAGCTTAGCTTCTCCTGTACACACAATAGGTGCTGGAACCAATCCCAGGATAGGGGCCTTACTAGTTGTTTTCCTTTCCTTCCTTCGTACTGGGTTTAAAGTGACAAGTGGACACAAGAAAACTCACAAGTAACCACTCACAATTAGGGTTGCAAAGGGATGGAACATTTCCGGTAAATTTCCATGGGAAGTTAAGCTGGGAAATTTTGGAAATATTCCAAATTGGAAACTTTCCATGGGAATTTATTGGAATTTATGGGACTTTATGGGAATTAACTTGGAATTTAATGGAAAGGTATCATATCCAAGAATAAATATTTGTTTTGTTATAAGCAGACATCCATCCAAAATAATACAATTATTATTGATTTGTAAGTAGAACTTTATCAAGTGTTAAATATTTTATTGAACAATCAATTTTTTCATTGAAGAACAAAATATGAATGTTGAGTTAAACGTTATTCATCCTACCGACCCAACCCATTCAAAAATTAACAAAAATGCAATCCCAACTAAGTCCCATTCAAAATGTTAAATAAAAAGAGCATGTAAGGGGCGTGGTCTCAATAGCCCTGCAGTAAGCTGTGTACTACGTGCATGTGATTGAGGAATAGCATAGATATTCAACTGTACTTGCATTAAATCTAGTTGTTTTAGTTAGGATTATGCTAAAATATATTTTCCCCAACTATATTTAAGTTCCCTATTAAGAGCCAACCTTTAATTTATTAAATTCCGGGTTTATTCCCGTTAATTCCCATGGAAAGTTTGCAACGTTGAAAATTCCCGGAATTTTGCAACCCTACTCACAGTACAGCACCACACAAAATCTGAGTGATGCTGTATTGCTAACTACCTTGTGGAATGAATGCTCTCTCCTCTATACCTGTGCAACTAAAACATCGTAGTATATATGGCCATCTTGGGTTTTCTGAACAAGGTCCTTGAAGACATTATCTGATAAAACAATGGTCTCAAGGACTCTGATCTGAGCCTGAGTTGTGCCTTTAAATTATTTCACTTATGGTTTTGCACAACTATAACCAACCCACTTAGGGCCATGTTTACATTGTTTTTGCATCAGCATTGCAGTATGCCCATATTTAACTGTGACATTGTGGGATGTAAAGTTGTGGAATGTCAAGTAGAGCTGATTAGCTCAAATGTGTTTTTTAACTTTGTTTGTATTGCTTTAAGACAAAAGACCAACTTGTAAGGTCACCACTCATTATCTACAAAAAAACAAGTCTTATAATTGCATAGCAAGTCTCCCCTTTCACCATAATACAAAGTCAAATGATTGCTGTGAAAGTAGAGTCTGCGTATCAGAGTAGCCTTATGAAAACACAGGAGGAGAAGTTGAAGCTGATTTCTTAAAGGGCGGCAGAACCAATTGTAGAAATGACAGCACAACATCAGTGTGGAAGAAAAAAAAAAATTCAAATCCAACTCTTTTTTTTTGTAAACAGTTAAGAACTTCTGTTCATAACTTATCTGATTACCCCCTCCAATCACTGATTTTTTTGGATTCGGATCAAGTTACAGCTCAGAGCAAATTAAGGGATTTGCTTAAGATGATTTTTAAAAAAATACATGAAATAGAATGTTAAATATGTTCCTATACATGAGTAAAACAAATCACCTCACCTCTGCATGTTTTTTAAATGATCATATTTGTGTACAATATTTATAAAAGAACTCAAATTGCAAATGGGTTTTTAGATGTTCCCAAAACCATTAAACTAAATCATGCAGAACTGAAATTTAATATAATTTGTGTCAATTTTTAGAATTCAGTTTGAATGACTAAAAGCTGAAAGCACTGAGTGTTTATAGCAATTTTATGTAGGTATTTAATGATAGGAATAATTGTGCATTGAAACGATTTAATAAAATAAATAATTTATTTATAATAATGAAAAACCTGGAGAATTCCAATTCCAGTTTAAGTGGATATTCACCAACAGGACATCACTATATGTTGACTTATTACTGCAGTCTGTGTCCACTGCCTGCACAGTGTTGTAGGTGTCATGAACTAATCTGAAGCTTTTGCGTCTTGTCTTTTGATGTCACCAACACCACTTCACAAATATCTTGTTTGTCTTGTGAAAGTTCTCCTCGGCACTCTCAAGAAACTTATGTTAACTATTTACCTTTTGCAGACGATGACAGTGAACCAATCTTGGGGCTTTGGTTTGAAGAGACAATTTCACCTACCAAAGACAAAGTTGCCCCCCCACCCCCTCCACCACCCCCGCCACTGGAGACCTCTCCTAGACTGAAGAGTCCCAGCAAGCAGAATCCGAGTGAGAATGGAAACATTCTCGCTGGTCGAAAAGACCCAGAACTGGTAATGACTCTTTGTGTGTATTTCTTTGTCAGCATCAAGTTCAAAGACAATAGCTCACATTTTTATATAGCATATACATTGCGTTCCAAATTATTATGCAGGGAACCTTTTCTTGAAAATCTGGAAGACTGATGTTCAGAAAAAAATGTGTTTTAGTCTGATGTTTTTATTAGGGTTGCACCGATATAAAACTTCTTGGCCGAAACCAAAAAAACGAAAATGAAGAAATCAAGGCCGAAAACGGAAAACCGAAACACCCAAATAAATTATTATGCCAATTATTAGTGGGGGGACCGGGGACAGTTGTAACATTTCACTCCTTGGATTTGAGACTAAGCCATGCATTTTCTGTTTGTGTTGCACAGGCATTTTCTAGGCCATTTATTAGCAGACACTTGAAGCTAGTTTGTATAGCAGTTTCTGTTTGTGTTGCACAGGCACACTGGGTTAAAGGAGCTCAAAGTTATAGACAGAAATGTCAAAAATGTTACAACTTTTCCCCGGTCTCCTCTACCATTGAATTTATGGCTATGACTGTGTACTAACCTCACTACAATCAAGGATCTCATTGAACATATCAGACAACGAGGGTGCATGCCCCTCATCTGGTTCAGAGAGACGAGTCCCTTTTTCTGCGTTCTGTTCTCCTTCTCCTCCGCCATGCGCTTCTCCGTCTCCAAGTGGGTTCTCCGCATCCATCACGGCCAGGATCATTTCTCGTGCGCACTGCTTTATTCCCACATCCAAATAATGATCTTTATAACGCGGGTCAAGCACAGTCGCAATGAAGAGCAGAGGGAGTTACACTCCCACAGTACACAAGGTAGGGTACAGTATATCCTGATGAGAAGAACTTCAAAAAGAAGGTGTTCCTCACTTGGCTAATGACAAAACCTTTAAATGGTCGATTAAAAAATTTCACTGACGAACTAGCTGAGGCTCAATGCAAGTTCCTGAAGATGATCATGTCTCCAAGATATGAAATTAGTGCTTCAAAAATAAAGATGAGGGCGAAACAGTTTATATGTGGTCGATAAATTACAGTAATCCACAAGACTTTTTTTCCTGTCTCACCGTTTTTCTCATCTTCACTTCTTCTTCTTCCTCTCTCTCTCTGTCCTTTACTCCTCCAGTTGTCTTGGCTTTTCAGCTTTCGGGACGGAACAAACAGCTCACAGACTCTAAGAGTGTACTTTTCATTGTTTTCACTCCGTGGTCCGTCTCAACCTCTTTTGTTGAATAACGGTTGCAGACATGTTGGCCCTTATCCAGACAAGCGCGTACTGGCTGCGGTTTTTGCTTGCGTCATCACAACATTCTGTTCCGGCCGTGTTGTTACGGTGATAAAAGTATTTCGGCTGAAAACTGAAAATGCACTTTTGGGCCATTTTTGGTGGTATATTTTCGGTGGCCGAATTTTCGGTGCATCCCTACTATTTAAGGCCTTGTGCTTTAACAAAACCCTTTTGTTTGAATCTACAAAGCTTTCTAATATCCTTTATAACAGTCCACGTATATATAGGTGTGCCACATTATTATGCAAGTCCTATTTTACTTTGACCATGGACATGAAAAGTGACCTGACCAAAGAGGAAAAGAGTCAAATTGTCAAGAGTCTGAGCAAGGGGGAATCTACCAATGATATAGCCAAGACATTACAGCATGACCACCGAACCATAAAAATATTCCTGAAAATGCAACTTGCATAGTCATTTGGAACACAGTGTATGTAGCTCATCCACTAACAACTCAATCTAACCCTGGAAATGATTTGTTTCTTTAGTTCCTGAGTTTAGCCTCAAGCATTCTGAACTTCATCACCACCTCGATGCTGAAGTCCAGGAATAACTTCATACGCAACTACCTGAGCGTGTCTCTAACAGAACAACACATGGCTACACTAGCCAGCATCATCAAAGATGTTGACAAAGATGTTAAAGGTATGCCAGAAAACAACACTGCTTGATGTTCAAATTGTAACCCTAAAGTCTTTTTGTTGATTTAGTAGCTAACGATGTTTGTAGCTCATAGTTGGTAGACAGCAAAGCATGTCACTTAGTTGAATGCACTTTTTTTCATCAGGCTCTTCAGATGAAGTGTTTTCGTTGGCTCTGTATCACTTCAACCACACCCTGGTAACATCAGACCTTCCATCTCCGGCGCTGCAGGTAAAAGTAATTTCTCTATTGTTGCTAAACAAGATGCTTAGAAAACAAAGATCACTGCAACTTATAAATAAATGAGGCAACTCTTTATAATTTTTTTATTCAATGCCACAGACTTACTTTTATATCTCTTGTCATTTCCAGAGCACTCTCCTTCAGCAGTTAGGTGTTGCACCATTTTCAGAGGGTCCCTGGCCTCTATACATTCATCCTCAGTCATTATCAGTCCTCTCCAGGCTTCTCCTCATATGGCAGCACAAAGCCAGTGTGCAAGGGGAACCAGATGTCCCCGAGTGTATGAAAGTCTGGGAACGGTATGAAATCTTTGCAGACTTTCTCCCGGCACACAAATGATTATTTCAAGTGTCCCGTTATTCAGTTTTCAAGAACAGTACTAGTAATTTGAAAGTCATCCTTTACTTTCCCTCTCAGATTTCTGGGAACACTGAAGCAACACACAATCCAGAGTTCTGTTCATGGAGAAGACGATCTTAATGTGGAGCATCTCCAGCTTCTGCTGCTCCTTTTCCACAATCTATCGGAGCGCGGTCGGCGGTCAGTGTTGACCCAGGTCACCCAGGCCATCACTGAAGTCGCACAAAGCAGAGACTCCCAGCTGAAGGCGGTGCCCCTCAACCTGGCCCGCCTGTGTCTGGTTTTTGATTACCTGCTGCGCCACTACTCCAAGCCTCCTTTGTACCTCTTTGAGCAGGTCGATTGTTTATTTTCTAATGGTTATATAAAGTGTTGATTTATCTAATGATTTATTTGTATATATTCTCTCCAAGAAGCATACCGTACAACTAAACATGGGGCACAGCACTGACTTCTATCTATGATGAAAATGACTTATAGGTGCAGTATAACCTCCTCACTCCACCATCCACTGGGCCAAGTTCTGTTCAGGACGGTGGCAAACGTGGCAGTCTCCCTCTATATTATGGATTCAAAGAGGTGGAAGAGAACTGGGCCAAACATTGTTCAGCCGGTAAGACTAATGACGGGAATGAACTCTTTACCAACTAGCTGCTTCAACTGTGTTTTGCCAAACTCATATTCATGTTGTCACCAAAGCCGTTGATTGGTCTGAGTATTTAGTGTTTAGTGACATAACATACTGAAAGCAAATTACTGGTAAATGTTTAACACTCATTTGGTTGAACGTAGATTTAAGTCTTCCAAAGCATCAGAAAAAAACATTGTTAATAATTACACTCACTTGTTCTCTTGCTGCTCTTTTAAGCAGATAGGCTAACTTTTAACTTTTGCCCCTGTAACTATTGGCTGAACACTGTTACTTTTCAAGGGATGATCTGGTAACAAAGTGAAATAAAACAACAAAGTGAAATTTATACAACTGGAGATTTAACAATACATATTTCATATGGTCTGTTTTCTCTTATAATAATATAATATAATAAAATATAATAATCTTTTCTCATAATTTCTAACTTTGTAGACTCAAATGTTCAGCCCAAATTCTACTGCGTTCTGTCCCCCGAGGCCTCTGAAGATGACATCAGCAGACTGGACAGCAAAGTGAGATTTTTAACCTCTATCAAATGTCTTTTTTGTTGTTGTTTTTCTCCTGTGCCTAAAGATAGTAAAAACACATATTTTGTCTTTGCTCAAAGGTCTTTCCCAAACTGTTCAATGGAGCAGTAAAATACGATGAACTGTACTCTTGGCTCATCTCACTCCTGGTGGCAGGCTCTGAGTTTGACACAGCAAGGCGACAGGAGAACAAGCCCGTCACTCCTTTGGTGAGAGCACACAACATCAACAAACTATGAACTAAATATGCAGGATTAGACAAGCCCCTGATGCACCTGTTAGTAATTCACATAAGCTAGTCTTTTTTTAATCAAGAAATCATTAATATCAACCACAGAGAAAGGGTGGTTTAAACTTACAGTGACATAAAATTAGACAGCTTCTCCACTGACATTAGTAAGGAATAAAAACTGGGCATGCTGGTTTGTCACCCTGCACAGGAGGCATGCTCGCTCCAGTATTACTTTCTGGTTCTGTGGAGAATCTTGGGGGTTTTGCCACCCTCAAAGGCGTACATGGAGCAGCTGAAGACTGGCTGCAGCGATCCAAGCGAGAGCGACATTCTGCACACACTGCGATGGTCCTCACGACTCCGAGTGTCTACCTATGTGAACTGGATCAAGGTTCGTCTACTCCTAATTATTTGATATTTCAACAACTTCCACAACATACTGTACTGTGTTCTTAATCTTCTTATAAAACGTCTTATAGTTGTTTATCATTGAGGTTTATTTCGATGTATGATTATGCCCATTACAGGAGCATCTGGTGAAGCAGGGTATGAAAGCAGACCAAGCAGCTTCTCTGGTTGAGACAACTGCTGCAAAGTGCAGCACCGTCAAATATGATGTGGATCTAGCAGAAGAGTACATCGCCAGACAGGTAAATAATAACAATAATATGATTGTTGACTTGTCATTTGCCTGGGGAAAATATTGTGAAAATATAATGCAAGCGTCTCTGATTGACAACCTGATTCTATCGTAGATATCAACCTTCTCGAGTGTAGATCCAAACGGGATTCTTCCACTACACCAGTTACCCTCTTTACAAGCCATCTATACTCTGGATGCGGTCATCTCTAAAGTGCAGGTTTCCCTGGATGAGCATTTGTCCAAGGTTGCCATTGAGGCAGAACCTCACAAGTCATCAGAGATCACCAAGAACCTGCTGCCGGCCACACTGCAGCTCGCTGACATTTACACAGCCTTCACAAGGTGAGAGAGAAATCAAGATCAGACAAGCTTGCCTTTATCATACATATGCAGTGTGCTGGAATATCAGGACAAGATTGATATACTGTATATGTGGAGATTTTGTTTATTTTAAGTTCTACCTTCTGGCTAGGGTTGCTAAATTCCTCAAATTTTCAAAGTTGGAGACTTTCCATGGGAATAAACCATGAATTTACTAAATTGAAGGTTGGCTCTTAACAGGGAACTAAAATATAGTTTGGGAAAATATATTTTAGCATAATCCTGACTAAAACAACCAGATTTCATGCAAAAGTACAGTTGAATATTTATGCTATTCCTCAATCACATGCACATTGCACACTGCTTACTGCAGGGCAATTGAGACCACGCCCCCTACATGCACTTTTCATTTAACATTTTGAATGGGACTTAGTTAGGATTGCATTTTTGTTAATTTTTGAATTCCCATAAATTCCCATGGAAAGTTTCCAATTTGGAATATTTCCCAAATTCCCCAGCTTAACTTCGAATGGAAATTTACCGGAAACTTTCCACCCCTTTGCAACCCTATTTCTGGCCAATGCCAAGAAAAACATGATGATGTCTTCTTGTTTTTTGCCTGTTCTACTTTTTTTTATATCTCCTTCCTTTGAGAGGTTTAATAAGTTAAAGCACAGAGTCATTAAAAGCATGATAAACAGAGCTAACTCATTTTCTGTCACTTTTTTTTTACTGTAGTGCATAAATACTGCCACTGTATGCCACTACCTCTGCAGACCAGTATATGTACAGTTTTTTCCAAATCCAAGTAGTGATTTAGGAGTGTTACGTCTTTGTATTGCTTGGGAGCCTTTTATTTTTGTATATCCACCATTTCAATCAAAACCTGTAAAGAATAATAGTTAAAACTGCAATTTGTGTGTTATGCCCGATCAAATCATTGAATCAAACCTGTTGTGCTCAGGTCATACCTTCTGATGAACATACCAGAGGAAGGGGAGAACAAGCTCACAGATGCCAAGCTCCAAGGTTATGCTGCAGTTCTGTCCATTGGTTCCACCCGCTGCAAGGCAAACATTCTTGGTATGTGAGCTGACGACTAAAGAGCAAAATTGTTAATCAGTATTTCAATTGTATCATACTTTAAGTACACTCTCTGTTTAACATGCACTTTTTTTTCAAATGACACTTTACAGGTCACAGCATTATGCAGAACTTACCATCAGCCGTACAGACGATATGTGAGACTTGGAACAGCATCCACACCAATGAATTCCCTAACATTGGCTCATGGGTACGTAAATTAAGTTGTTTTTGATCATCAGGTGTACTGCAGTAACTTATCTATATTGGATTGAAATGTTCATAGGCTGCTCATTTTAACATTTACATCTACATTTAAAGCATTGAACAATAATAAACAAATGATATGCCTCAGTTTTCCTCCAATAGCCTTTGTCCATGTAATTTAAAAACACGTTTTGGTTCAAAAAGACTAATATATGTTTTGTTTTTTTTGTCATGTCAGCGAAATGCATTTGCCAATGATACCATCCCATCAGAGAGCTACATCAGTGCAATTCAAGCAGCTCATCTGGGAACATTAAGCTGTCAGTCCTTACCACTGGCCTCATCTCTTAAACACATCCTGCTCTCTTTGGTTCGCCTCACTGGTGACCTGATTGTGTAAGTTCTGTTCCTCCCTGATTTAAAGTCTGAAATTTAAACCTATAAGAAAAATGTGATTAATAGCACTGCATGTTTGCCTCTGCAGCACAGAGGAGCTGAATCCCTCACAGGTTGTGCGCACTTTGCTGCCGCTCCTCCTGGAGAGCAGCACAGAGAGCGTGGCTGAGATCAGCAGCACCTCACTGGAGCGCATCCTCGGACCGTCGGAGTCGGATGCCTTCCTGGCTCGCATCTATGAACGTTTGGTGACTGGGTGTTACAACATCATTGCAAACCACTCAGACCCAAACAGGTACGCCATGTGTGACATGACAATCTGAAAACGAGCAAAAAATGTTATCTTTGAAACTTTATACTTATATTTGAACCAAAATTGAACTCTGCAAAGAAATTAGTCTAACTTATATGTAGCTTTAAGCCTACTTTCATATATTGTTTTTGTGTAATAGCAAAAAAATGACAGCTTTGTTTTTTCTTTCTTTTGTAGTGGTTTGGATGAGTCTGTCCTTGAGGAATGCCTCCAATACCTTGAGAAGCAACTTGAAAGCAGCCAAGTCCGCAAGGCCATGGAAGAGTTCTTTTCATTCAGGTATTTGCTTAACTGAGAACACAGGCTGCATTATTCCACAATTATTACATCTACTTCACTTACTCTGTCCCCTTTTTTCCCCAGTGGGGAGCTTGTCCAGATTATGATGGCGACAGCCAATGAAAGTCTGTCAGCAAAGTTCTGCAACAGGGTGCTGAAATTTTTCACCAAACTGTTCCAGCTCAGTAAGTCTCCTGTTGCATCATCATTTGAATGTCTGTACATGAACTCAATGGGAATAGACAAACCTACAGAGAAAAAACGGCTGCAAGAGGGGCAAGAGATGAAAATCACACAATGGTAGTTGCACTTGACTGTGTGCATGAATAGTAGTAATAGTGCTTGTGTGAACGTTGGGGAAAAATACGAGCCAAAGAAGTTCAACCTGAGCATATTTGATTTACTTTTGCACATCAGGCCACTGTGTAATGTTAGTGTGCTTGTCTGATTTGGGAAGTAAGACACACTCCTGCACTTTATCATAAGAAAGATATGAGGAAGCAAATTTCAGACACTTTCTGGGAATCCAACAAATTCTTTATTTGACACATTCATTATTCAACAGTGCAGAAGTGTCATCAATCCAATAAGAAACTTTCAAAGCTGCATGCTAATAATGTTGATGCAACAAGCTTTTCAGTACTCCTAAATCTAATATTGATGATGTCTTCTCTAGCGGAGAAGAGCCCAAACCCCAGCCTCCTATGTCTCTGTGGATCTCTGGCCCAGCTTGCCTGTGTGGAGCCCTCTCGTCTTCAATCATGGCTGACTCGCATGACAGCAGCTCCACCGAAGGACTCTGAACAGCTAGAGATAGTGCAAGAAAACCGACAGCTCCTACAGGTGCTCACCACTCACATTGTGCGTGACAACAGCCAGGTAGGGGAAGGCGTGTGCACTGTTCTCCTCAGCACACTCATTCCCATGGCGACAGACATGCTGGCCAACGGAGATGGAACAGGCTTCCCTGAGCTCATGGTCATCATGGCCACGCTTGCCAGCGCGGGACAGGGGGCCGGCCACCTGCAGCTTCACAGAGCAGCTATCGATTGGCTGACCAGATGGTAAGATATTAATACCAGACATTGTCTGATTAAATCTACATCATGAGTTAATCTGGCATCACTGCCAGGTCAAAGGTCAACAGGAAAACTGCTTAATAAAATGACCATGATTAAATACTAAGGATTGAAATAGTACCTTGTCTAATCAGTGGCCCAACACATTTTGCTCCATCAAGCAGCATTTTTTCTTGAGTTTATGAAGGGCATTTATAAAAAGAGCTTTATTTTTTTCTCTCCAGCAAAAAGTATCTCACACAGAAGAATGTTGTGGAAAAAGTGAGCACAAACTTGTCTCAAGGAAAGGTATGTTTTTTTATATCATACAAGTTCAACAAATTTTCTAATTTCAATGTGACCCAGGTGCAATCTTGTTTCACACTGGCACAACATGAGCTGCACGATGATATTTTAAAAATAAGTTATTAACCTTCAAGTTTTCAATGTTCACCTGTTCTGGATTTCAGCACGCCAGCATGCTGGAATGCTCCTGTCACATCATCTCCTATCTGGCTGATGTGATGAATGCCTTGCGGCAGAGCAGCGGTCAAGGCACCTCCGCCTTGCTGATGGAGGGAGAGGAAAAGGCGATGGAAGTGGACTCGGACTGGGTTGAGGAGCTTGCTGTAGAGGAGGACGATTCCCAGGCTGAAGACTCGGTGAGATGTTACCCCTTTATGTCTATCTTCCTAAGCTTCATAATAATCCTTTTCACCTTTTAGAGAAAGCAAATTGTTATTTGCTATTTGATCAAACTTAGGAAATGGAAATGGTACTGAAACATTATACAGACTACTTCCACCAGAAAACATCTTCTTGCTGCAGGCTGACTTTTGAAAAAATCCCTTTGATTGAGGAGAAGAAAATGTCTTTGCTCCTTGTCTTGCTCATAGAACTGTTCGATAGGGCCAAAAGATAACATGATGAATTTTACCCAAATATCTTTGTCCTCATTTCAGCAATTTTACTTGTGTTCTTCATTTGATTTTGTTAAATGGATCAAATGAACCATAACCAAAGTAACGCAGCAATAAAGATGACTTAATTCACATTATTCCTTTATCATTAAGTACTGCCTGCATTCACATTTCTTTACATTGTTCAATATGATAATTTAATGATAATCTGCATTTGTGCTATTTATGAAGCTATTGGCATTTTTCTTCATTAGTTCTTTGTCTTTGCTAATTGGAACTATCCAAGCTAACATATCTTTCATTGTACAGGACGAAGACTCTCTTTGCAACAAACTCTGCACCTTTACCATCACTCAGAAGGAGTTTATGAACCAGCACTGGTAAATATAAATGTGTTGTTCTGTGCAATTGAATTCTAGAAGAAGACACTGGGTTGTTTATTATTTTTTAATCATTGTCAATTTAAGGTTTTTTGGGACATGATAAATATTTTGGTACCAACTGGTAAGATGTTAAATCTGAGAATGAAGTTGTTTTACATGAACCATTTAATAGAACAACAATGCACCATTGTCAATGTAAAGAAACAATAAACAATATTGTATATTTCTTCTTTAAATTAATTGTATTGCTCTGGAGATGAAAAAACACTTCCATAATTTGTTGCTGTTGAGATCTATTTAATGTAAGCCGTGTCTGTTCTTCCTAATGTTCTAAAGTTTAAGGTATGTACATTCACAGGGAAGAATTGAACGCCAGGAAGTTGAATTGCCTGCCTGTGGAATCATCAGCTGACATTCTGCCATCGATGAAACCATTGTTGATGATTTGTTATAAAAGATCTGGTCATCTTTTTATCTTCCAGGTACCACTGTCACACCTGCAAAATGGTGGATGGGGTAGGTGTGTGCACAGTGTGCGCCAAGGTCTGTCACAAAGACCATGAGATCTCCTATGCCAAATATGGCTCTTTCTTCTGTGACTGCGGTGCCAAAGAGGATGGCAGCTGCCAGGTGAGACCGAATACCTCAGGTCATCATGGGAAGAGAACAACAGCGGTAACTTTGGCTTGCAAGTCACTCCCCCATTGACTTCCATCCAGTCATTTCATTTGGTCAGGGTTATAGCTAGCCCACGAATGTGGCCAGAAATGAGTGAAATCTTGTCTCTTGTCTATACTTTGTGTAGTGAAAGGCCAGTTTTCCTAGTTATATTTTATATAAAGCATAGTGTGCATGTGAACAAACCACCATTTACATTTTGTCTTTAGTTCACCATTAGTCCTCTCTGTTTTCTTGTCATTACAAAGGCTTATGATGCTTTTCAAGGAGATAATGTTGTGGTACTAGCATGCAGAAAATTACAATGATTGATACGGTAGTCATTGTGTGATATTAAGAGTCATGACTTTTGCCATGGGGGCAGACTAAGTTGGCTTTTATCCAACAAACCCCTATTTAACCTTTAACTACTAGATATACTCCACAGTGTGGGGGAGCTAGCAATGTTTGAATGAAAGTAGGTTATCCTCTTCAAGAAAGAAGCTAAAGTGAACATACGTTGTCATGACAAAAGCTTGTATTGTTCTGCTAGAGTTTCCTGTATGTGCATTCTTTTGTCCATTGTGTTGCTATTCTCACTGCTCTACTTCTCATCGCACCATCCACAGGCCTTGGTCAAACGCAGCCCTAGCAGCGGCATAGGCTCAACTCTGAAAGAGTCTTCTGCATTCCAGAGTGAACTGCGTATGCCGGACAGCGCTATCCGCCACCAGAACTCCTCACCCTCCGACAAGGGCAAGGTCACCATCTGTGATGGCAAACCCGGTGATGAAGACAGGCCGAAGAAGAGCAGTGTGTGCAAGAGCATTGAGGGCTGCCAGGAGGAGCTGCTGGCTCAAGTGGTTAGAATTGTTTGTATTTGTCTGGCCTGTGTTGGCTTAATGTTACTAAACGCATCATAAAGGGGAATGATACTTCAGATCTCTCACATGCATTGCACTGGATGTTGTGTTAATTAAGCTTTTGGGTCTCTTCCTCCACAACAGATGGGTTCATCTACTGCAGCAGTCATACTGGAGATGCTCATGTTTCTCATGGAAGCTATCCAGACCAACTTCCAGCAGGCATCAGCAGTGGGAAGCAGCAGCCGAGCTCAGCAAGCCCTCAATGAATTGCACACCCAGGACAAAAACATCGAGATGACAGACCAGTTAATGGTAATCAAATCTGTACAATTCATGTCATTTTCTACAAACATTTTCAGAAACTCCTTTTTAGGTATTAAATTCTGTTATTTGCTGTGCTTCTCCAAGGTGCCCACACTTGGCTCCCAGGAAGGGGCTTTTGAGAATGTGAGGATGAACTACAGTGGAGACCAGGGACAAACTATTCGTCAGCTCATAAGTGCACATGTCTTGCGCCGAGTTGCTATGTGCGTCCTGTCTTCACCACATGGCCGGCGCCAGCACCTTGCAGTGAGCCATGAAAAAGGAAAGGTAAGCTTATCGCAGCTACAAGCCTAATCCATTGATTAGAATATTACAGAATGATATTTACTAGCCCATACGTGGGAAACTGTAACATTTTGATCTGGGGTTTTTAGTTTTCTTTTTTTAGTTAGTATTATATTAAAATGGTTAAATGGTCCTTTCTGTTTGTTTGTCTTTCATGTATTCTCTTAATATTTGCTGAAATTAGTCATAACATGTATGCATTCCTGTTTTTGACTTTAAACCTTGTAACTAATTTTCTCTCCATGTCCCACTTCATAGATAACGGTTCTGCAGCTGTCCACTCTCCTGAAACAGGCCGACTCAAGCAAGAGGAAGCTCACACTGACCCGTCTGGCCTCTGCTCCAGTACCTTTTACTGTGCTCAGCCTCACAGGCAACCCCTGCAATGAGGATTACCTGGCTGTGTGCGGCCTCAAGGTCAGCTTCCCTGTGAAATCAAAACTTTTCTCTTTGGTGGGCTTTCTGATTCCATGTGGCGGGGCAATGTGTCCAAAAAACACAGGACAGGGACTTGTCAGATTTTTTGGAACGGGTTTGGTTTTGTGGCGTAAGACCTCAAGAAACCACAGTCTTCTGCAAAGTTTGTAAAAGGCTGTTGCAGCCAAAGGAAGCAGAATGACCAATTTATTTCAACAGCTTAAAAAAAGAGAATTGTGTCTTATTACGAGTTGCTCAAGACTGCCACAGCCCACGAACACCCACTGAAAAGCAGCCAATATAAGCGCAGTCATATTCCCACCGCATCAAATATGACCAGAAAGGGATTTATTGGGAAGCAGTAGAAAGGTTTTAGGTCTGTCTAACTGGATGAACTTAAACGCAATAATTAACAGGACACCGATGTGGAACTGAAGCAAAGACTTTAACTTTATTGCACAAACACTCAAGTACACAAGCAGCCAGATTTCAACAACAACACTACAGCAGCCTACGGTAGCTCTCCAGTGGCATTTGGTTCAAATGGTGAAAACATATACCGTACACAGGGATGTCAGTCACGCTTTTACTGATGCATTCATGTTTTATACGGCTTAAGATGTGCTGCCCGTTTACACAGTGGAAAAGCCCCATGTTTAAAACTATGAGCTACAAAGTCACAAGTATTTTGCTGATGCATTTCGACTCATCTGTACAACTGTACATGTGAAAGTTTGAGTACATGAGTTTGATGACGCATCTTGTCATGATTATGCTACTTTATTATATTCTTGGCCGCTGAAGGGTTTTGGTGTTTGACCGTCTCTCTTTTTCTTTCCTTTTTTCCTAGGACTGCCATGTTCTAACTTTCAGCAGCACAGGCTCTGTGTCAGACCATCTGGTGCTGCACCCACAACTGGCCACTGGCAACTTCATCATAAAAGCTATTTGGTTACCAGGCTCACAGACTGAACTCGCCATCATCACTGCAGACTTTGTCAAGGTACGTAGTCAGAAAGTTCCTTCATCAACTTTTTGAAGCTATTATTGATCTTTTTTTTTATTTCATTGTATTGTTGTAAGGAACAGAGTCACTGGTGCTTAACATGCACTGATAATGAATTTATGCTGCTTTTTTATAATGTGCAAAAAAAACAAACATTGACAATTATTATTAATTTTCTAATTTGTCTTTCTTGCCATGCAGATTTACGACTTATCTGTGGATGCCCTGAGTCCCATGTACTACTTCCTGCTACCAAGTTCCAAGATCCGTGATGCTACCTTCCTTTTCAATGAAGAGGGGAAGAGCGTTATTGCCATCATGTCCTCAGCAGGTTACATGTACACCCAGCTCATGGATGAATCCAGCAGTGCCCAACATGGACCCTTCTATGTCACAAATGTTCTGGAGATAAACCATGAAGACTTGAAGGTAGACCTTATATACATTTGCTTTAAGATTAACACTGTAGAGCCCTTAGGTGCACTGATACTTTCATGTTTTGAAAAGTATGATCTTTAGATACGTGTATGATGTGTTTTAAATACTTCATGTGGTGTAAAGCAATATAAAGTTCAATTATTTGTGTGTTTTTACAGGATAGCAATGGGCAAGTTGCCGGTGGTGGTGTGTCAGTTTATTACTCACATGTGCTCCAGATGCTGTTCTTCAGCTACAGTCAGGGAAAATCCTTTGCTGCAACAGTGAGTCGCAGCACCACTGAAGTGCAGAGGCTTTTCCCCATCAACATGAAAGGGTAACATTGCTCGAACACAATAAATAATGCATTCATCCCCCTGCCACTGCTAAGAAAGGGGGGAATGGGTAACTGGAAGTGCTTACTAAGTAACCATCTCTCTCCGGTTATCTTGCCTTCTGTAGCTCCAACGGCAGTAGCAGTAAGATGTCGCCGGCTTTGTGCCAGTGGTCTGAGGTCATGAACCACCCAGGCCTGGTGTGCTGCGTGCAGCAGACTACAGGCATACCGCTTGTAATCATGGTCAAGCCTGACACCTTCCTCATCCAAGAGATCAAAACACTGCCAGCCAAAGCTAAGGTAAGGAGCCTAAACTCGGACCCATTCACAAGCAGGTTAGAAGACAGCAAGTAGACCTTTTGCATTCAGGAACAGCAGCCTATGACAAAAGTCCAAACAGAATTTGCCCTGATGGTAAATGTGGATCTTATATCTTGCACTATTTCTAGTACTCTTACTCTTCTCACTGATGCCACAAACCAGTGTCTGTTGGGATGTGGTTCTTTCACCTGTTGTAGAGAGGCTGTATTTTATTATTTTTTTAATTTATTACTCATTTGTATAATTCTCCTGAGCGTCATAGTTCTAATTGTATTGCAGAGAGAAGCATGTGTGCAGCTGCAAGCAAATTAGTGGCGTTGCTTCTGTGTTAAATTAAATCCTCAACAAACCTCAATAGAAATATTTTGTCTTAAGATAGACATTTAATGGATTCTACATATTTTTAATCTAATATGTGTATGTCAGGCACTAGTCCAACTTTACTTATACACAATTTAAACTATCACTATCAGCATAATGCATTTCTAAAGGTTAACATTCATGAATTTTCTCTTGCACAGATCCAAGACATGGTGGCTATCCGGCACACTGCCAGTAATGAGCAGCAGCGTACGACTATGATTCTCCTCTGTGAGGACGGAAGCCTGAGAATCTACATGGCCAATGTTGACAACACCTCTTACTGGCTCCAGCCCTCCCTGCAGCCTAGCTGTGGCATCAGCATCATGAAGCCTGTTCGCAAGCGCAAAGCAGCTGCAACGAGTGAGTTGAAGTGATGTAACTATTGGGATTCAAGTGTGATTGACATTTACGTTATACGTCTCAAAATGCGCAATTAACTACTGATGATGATTTTGATGTAACCGTAACTACAACCCCTGACTGTTTCCGTTTCTATTCCCAAGATTCCCTGACTTTCAGGCGTAGTTATCTCATTTTTAAAAGATTAGATGTTTTGATAGATTACATGGAACAAATTTGAAAGCACATTTATTGTTGTCAGTCCGAACAAGTGATACATTACGCTTGCTTTTCTCTTAAACTTGAGGAATCACTTTTGCCGTAGTGCTAACTTTCATAGTGTCTGCAAAGTGCCTGGCAAACAAATCATGTTAAATCATTTTACTTTCAGCCACCCGGACCTCCAGTCAGGTGACATTCCCAGTGGACTTTTTTGAACACAACCAGCAGCTGACAGAAGTGGAGTTTGGGGGAAATGACTTGCTGCAGGTCTACAACGGACAGCAGATCAAACACAGGCTCAACTCAACTGGGATGTATGTGGCGAATACAAAGGTACGTTTTTAAAGAGGATTCTAGGATTCAAGACTACAGTGCTTCTTTTCTTATGTAATGAGGTTTAACTTGATTTATTCTGCACTAATCTTGATAACTATAACAGAGTATTAATCATAGGTACTTTTTGCAGACTCTGTTGTACTGTGCATTTTTCTCACATACACAGTCCATGTATAGAAAAGTAGTCTGCCTGCATTTTTGTTAAATAATCAATCAGGCTTTCGATTTTTTATCGACCATCATGCAATTTGACATGATCTTGGCTTTAGTGTGAATACAAAATTAATTTTTAACAGCTTTTTACAATGAAGCTTTGATAATGGGAAAAAAACCTGCAGTCGTACACACCAAACATGTTTGCAGTGTTGTTGTATAGTTATGGTATTTAACATATTACATAAAACACAGAAATGTTGACATGATTGTATTTGTTTTTTTCTCCTCCAGCCTGGGGGATTCACTGTAGAGGCAGTCAACAACAACAGCTCGATGGTGATGACAGGCATGAGGGTGCAGGTGGGCACTCAGGCCATTGAGAGGGCTCCTTCCTATGTGGAGGTTTTCGGACGCACCATGCAGATCAACCTGACAAGAGCTCGCTGGTTTGACTTCCCCTTCACCAGAGAGGAGGCTCTGCAGGCAGACAAGAAGCTGTGCATCTTCAGTGAGTATCAGTTTGCAATGATGATTATATATGGCTCTATTTACTCATTTAACCTCGAAAAAAACACTTTTAAAATTGTACCTTTTACATTGACTGAATGTTTCTGAAGTTGTTGGGTTGAGCATAGTTCAGTTTACTGATTGAGCTTATTGCATATCTCATTACTGCAAACATATATGTAGTTGTGTGTGAGGATGCAGTATATTCAAAATATGATAATCGTTCTGCACTTTTTCTTGAATCATGATTACGTTGCAGAATTACAATACAAGACACCATATTCTTGACATTCTCTCACATTCCTGATGTGCCTTTATATTTCTCTTCCTTTGAAGTCGGAGCATCGGTCGACCCAGCGGGAGTCACCATGCTTGATTCGATCAAGATCTATGGTAAAACCAAGGAGCAGTTTGGATGGCCAGAGGATCCACCAGAGGACTTCTCCTCTGCGCCAGTTAACAATGTCTGCAGTCCAAACCTGAACCAGGGCAACGGCAGCTCTGATGGAGACATAGCTACCCCAACAACCACCAGCGGCAGTGTTCTCGAGAGGTAAGGGCTGTCCACTTTGGGGTTAATGCTTTCAATACAAGACGTTGGGATTTGCACATACAAAAGCTTAACTTACCCACAGTGATTAACTGGTGAGGTAGTATGACCATGTACTACCTTTGTTACCATATGGCCTACTTTTGTATCACTGTAGGACTTGCCATCATATTTAGACTATCAGAAAATGTCATAAAGTTAATGTTTATACTTCTTATATGTATTGATTTAAAGACCTATGTAAGCACACTTTCTGTTTTATGGTAATTCTTGAATATTTGATTTTCCTTTCTTTTTTTTTTTGCGTATTTCTTTAAATTTGCAATGTTTTGATGGGTATGTTGCAGAGAGGCCAAGACATTCATCCACAATTCCAAAAAAGCTGGGCTGCTGTGTATTAAAACAAACCCCCTGTTAATAATAATAATTTATTGAGATCCACCTGTATATGGTTTCCTCTTTGCATGGTACATTTCAAAACTGCATTTATAAATGCAGCAATGAACTGAGATCACAGACAATCATTTTTGGAAGTGATTTTGAGCCCATGCAGTGACTTCCACCACAGAGTCTTGTCCATTTTTAAAGCAGTGCCACATGGAGGCCTGCAGATCAGCCAACCTGTACTGGCTTTTGGCCTTGACCCTTTCTGTACAGCGATTTCTCCAGATTCTCTGAATCTTTTAATGATTACTTCAGAAAGACTGGAATGCCCTTTTTATACCCAGCCATGCTGCTGACCTGATGCAAATGAATATAATTAGCTGGGAGATGTATAGTCCAGATATTCTATTTTAAGCTTAACACAACTTTTAGGTGCAGTTGTGCTCATAACTTTACATACCCTGGCAGAATTTATGATTTCTTTGGTAGTTTCTGTTGTCATTATGATATAAAAAGGGTAAACACAGTTGTTTGACAATAAATGGCTTCACCCAACCACTAACCATGAGTGAAAAATAAGTTATTCACTTATCATTGATATTCTCTGAAAAATGGCCCCAAAAAACCCCCACAAGTTCTGCCAGGGTATGTAAACTTATGAGCACAACTGTATTTTCTTGTCCCTGGTCCGGTTGCTGGCACCAAACTTAAAATTAGCATATATTTCTTGTAAAACAAAATGTTGTAGTTCCAACATTTGAAATATATTTTAGCACTAAATAAAGGCCATCCTTTATTTTTTTAAATCAATATTTAACCCAGCGCCCCAACTTTTTTAGAATGTGGGTTGTACATCTAAAATACTATCTTAACTGTTTCTCAAGAATATTAACCCTAACATTAGCTGATTTAATCCTGATTATCTGATGTGGTAGATTTTTCAATATCACTCATTACTTTTCATGAGTCCAGCTTGGTAGCACCAGTTATCAAGGGCAAGCTTGAAGTTTTAATACTGGGGTTTTGTTGTCTTTAGAGTCTTTAGTGCATGGCTATCGTGACATCATCCTTTCTTGCATGCTTCTCTTATGTTCAACTGAATCATTTAATTTCACTTGTTTCTTTCTGTGATCCTCACACTTTGTTTTTTGTTCTTTTTCTTTTGCTCCCAAATATACAATAAAAAGTTGTGAAACTGAGTCCTTATCAACCTTGGACCGGTTAGTAACTGCCCTTTCTCTGCTTGTTTGTATGGTTTTGTGCACGTGTGCCAGTTTGTGTGTCTATGCCTGAGACTGTGAACATGCCATGCACCATTTCCACACTTTAACAACAACAACAACAAAAAAATACCATTTGCTACCTGATATTTCTTCTTGCATTCAGTGTTGTTTTGGCATTTAGATCAGTGCAGACTGTAACAGGTTGAGATATGCTCTTCTTTGTGTTTGATTTGTTGATTTAAGGCTAAATCATCTGTAGAACCAGTGCTGATCTTTAATCTCAATTTCAGGTTGGTCGTCAGCTCTCTTGAGGCTTTGGAAAACTGCTTTGCCGTTGGTTCCTCCAATGAAAAGGTAAACTGATTAAAAATGTCTTCTTTCTTACCTTTTTAAAGTAATAAGATGTTTGAATTATGAATCTTTGATCAATTCTTAATATTGACTGCTTGCTTTGAAATCTGTTCAGGAGAAAAATAAGGTTGCAGCACTGGAGTTGGCTACTCTACTCCTGTCCATGCCCACCCCTTCTGGTGTGCAGCAACAAACCAAGGGACTTCTTGCCAGCTTGCACACCAGCCGAACTGCCTACCACAACCACAAGGTTAATGAGAAGTGTATTACATCAGAAACATTGAAGTCAAAATTACCCCATAATTAGTAGAATAATTAAATCAGCTCCCATATGTTTGCATAAATATTAAATGGAAGAAAATAACCAGCATTGAGCTTGGAAAAAACGTGAACTTCCCCACTGGAGAACCCGGAATTATTTATTTTTATCCAACAAGCCAAAGTTGAAAAAGTATTCAACTGTTAACTAATGAAGTAGACTTCTCTAAATCAATTGCTCACCCTTGTTTATGATGCTTTCAACTGCCACGGTCTTCGAACTGTAAAGTTACAGCGGTCTACCCGAGAATCAATCCAAAACCAAAACTCTTGCTTTTATCAGTACTTGTGTATGCTATGATATTGACATCCTAGCTGTGTCTGAAGACAAATTAGATTTATTTTTTAGACTAACTCTTATCTATAAAATTTGAATTATTAAAAAAAATGTTATGATCCAAAACTCTAGAGTGTAGCCATCTTGTTCATAGTTCAGCAACAGTTAATCCATCATGTTTAGGTGTAGAACCAAGAAGCAAACTATAGACACAGAAACAGAATTCTAAGCTAAAGTACTGTAGTGTTATATAGTATTCCTCTCCTTTTGTATCCCTCACATGAGCTAATGCATCTGTTATCTTTCCTCTCACACCAGGACCAGTCTCTGCTGAGTAATGCAGTGCATTGTCTGAACAGCTGCAGCAGAGAAGGAAGAGAGCTCGACCCTGATGTCTTTCAGAGGCTTGTGATCACTGCCCGCTCCATAGCTATCATGAGACCCAACAACTTGGTGCACTTCACAGAAACCAAGTCTTCACACCATGACTCTGGTAAGAGACCACTCTGCTGGTGACTAATGTTACCCCAGAAAAAAACACTACCATAAAATCTGTTCATGTATGATTTTTATTTGTTTTCTTTATTTTATTACAGTCAAAATAAATTCTTCTGAAAACTGTTGGTTAAAATAATTTTGCAGTCAAAGGAGACTAATTCCTGATTTTCTCTTCAAACCCCAGACATGACGGAGGATGGGCAGAAACACATGGACAGTGAAAGCTGTAATTTCATCACACAGCTGATGAATAACTTTTGGAAGCTTCACGCCCTCAAACCAAAGAATGCTTTCCTTGCTCCTGCCTGTCTGCCAGGTAAGTTCAAAATGTGGTACCACAAAACCGTGCAAGTAAAGTAACTGCATGTGAAAATGGAAAAATGTCAGATAGATAGCAGCATTAAAACTGAGAGCATGACTGTTTCCTGATATTATGTGGAATATTTAATAACTATGCATACTGTCACAAAGTGGTCAATTGATTTTGGCACTGTTCACCAACCTGAAAACAATGATTGTGAATGTGTTCTTATCCCCATTTAAAGGACTAACTCATGTGGAAGCGACAGTAAATGCTCTGGTGGACATCATCCATGCATACTGCACATGTGAACTGGACTACATTAATGTTGCCTCCAAAATCTATATGCAAATGTTGCTGTGCCCTGTAAGTAAAGTGCCTCTAATGATGACTAGTATCATGATTACATACACATTGAGGATATTGTGAGAATGTCTCAAGATTTAAAGCCTCAATGACTAACAAAGAACCATGATTAGTATTGCTGTTTCCTCTGCCTGTCTTGTTTAGAAATGGAGAAATATGCAAAGTAGGGATGTAAGGATACACTCAACCCACGATTCGATTGGAATCCAGATTTTTTGTTCACGATACGATTTGAATCCCAATTCTCTAACGATTTTCAAGAAAACTGGATTGAATTCCAAATTTAAATAACTTATTTTATATCAATTCTCAGATATGGACAGTTGCATTATATATTTTTCTCTTATATTTCTTTGTAAACAAAGTCATCCTTTTTCATTTTTAAGGTGTGTTGTAACTCAAATAAAACCACTGCACACTTTTTTTCAGCACCTTGCAAAAAAAACTAAAAATGGCCACACAAAAATACCTTGTTGGAAATTTCAAAAACAATTATAGGGAAATGGAAAGTTAACAATTCCAAAATGGAAAGACTCTACAAGAAAACTGGTCTCACTGTACACAAGGACATATATTCAAATCATATTCTCCACTACAAAGACTGCATTTCCAAAGCCAAATCCATTTACGACTCTGGTCTGATCAGTACTAATGAAGGAAACTCCAAGGCCCTCTTCTCCCTCCTTACAAATATCACAAAGCCACCGGACTCACTTCCTCCTCACCTGTACTCCACTGATTTATGTAACACTATGATATCATTCTTCTCATCAAAAATCGAACTTATCCACCAACCGCTCTTACCCACCTCTGTTCCATATCCACCTGACCCAGTTCCCTCTGCCCCTACCCTTTCACTCTCAGCATTTACCCTACCCTCAGTCAATGAAATATCCAAACTCATTCAACAATCCAAATCCTCAACCTGCAAATTGGACCCACTTCCTACTGTCCTCGTAAAGGCCACCCTCCCCTCTCTGTCCCCTCTCATCTCTGACATTATTCACTCCTCCCTTACCACTGGAATTGTTCCTTCCTCCCTCAAAACCTCCTCCTCCTTCTGCTTGATCTGAGTGCGGGCTTCGACACTACTTCACACACCATTCTGCTGAACCGACTCTCCTCCATAGGCATCACTAATACACCCCTCAACTGGTTTCATTCATACCTTTCAGGTTGCACTCAGTTCATTCAACTTAAATCATTCACCTCCCATCCAGTCCCCGTCACCACAGGTCTGCCCCAGGGCTCTGTCCTGGGGCCCCTGCTGTTCATCATCTACCTCCTCCCCCTTGGTCACATCTTCCGTAAACATCATATTCACTTCCACTGCTACGCGGATGACACCCAGCTCTACCTCTCCACTAAACCTGACTCCTCACTTCCACCTTCTTCCCACACTGATTGTCTCCTTGAAATAAAATCTTGGTTCACCTCAAACTTCCTCAAATTAAACAACAATAAAACTGAACTTCTTCTAATTGGCACAAAATCTACAGTAAACAAACTCCATAATTTCTCTATTCCCATCGACAACTCGCCCCAATTCCCCTCCCCTCAGGTTAAGAGTCTGGGTGTCATCCTCGACAGCACCCTCTCCTTCACCTCCCATATCAACCACGTCACCCAGTCCGCCTACTTTCACCTCCGCAATATTAACCGTCTCCGTCCTTCACTCACTCCCCACTCCACTGCCATTCTTGTTCACAGCCTCGTCACCTCCCGTTTGGACTATTGCAACTCCCTTCTGTTTGGTCTCCCCCACAAAACCCTCCATAAACTTCAACTGGTTCAAAACTCAGCCGCCCGTATCATCACATGCACCGCCTCCTTCCACCACATCACACCCATCCTGCAACAGCTCCACTGGCTCCCCATCACACACCGGATCAACTACAAAATACTTCTCCTCACCTTCAAATCCATACACAACCTCGCCCCTCCATATCTCTCTGACCTCCTCCATACTGCCACACCCGTCCGCACCCTCAGATCCTCCTCCTCCATCCACCTCACTGTCTCCCCTGCTCGCCTTGTTACCATGGGGAGCAGAGCCTTCAGCCGCTCTGCTCCCCAGCTCTGGAACTCTCTCCCACCTGACCTCCGCAACACTGACTCACTCCCACATTTTAAATCCAAACTCAAAACCCATCTGTTTAAACTGGCTTATTCCATCTGACTACAACTCCTCTGTCCATTCACTTAAAACTTTTTAAATTGTGTTTTATTTACTGTTTGCTATTTAAACTCTGTTTGTTTTTAATGTTGTAAGGTGACCTTGAGTGCCAAGAAAGGCGCCTATAAATAAAATGCATTATTATAATTATTATTTAAATGAAAGTATTAAATATTAAAACAAGTAAAATAAATCTCTGTAAATTAGGGATGTAAATTTCAAGTATTTTCTGTGATCGATCTTTGGAAATGTTAACGATTAATTTTTGTTTAATCAGTAAAAAAAACGTGAAGGTTTTCCATGTCAAAAATAATGTCAAATGCGTTTTTTTCCCCTAAATCATATTTTCCTTCACGACACAGTGTATTACTGACGGTATTAAACAACTACGGATCATATTGAGGTGTTCAAAATGTTGACACGCTGAATATCAACGTGAGGAGCAGGCTTGTAAATAATCTCTGTGGACGCATGGTCATAGAGTGAAGACTCAGACTTCAACATGTGGATTTACTGCAACAGGACAACTGAAAAGAATCTTATTTTAGACTCAGTGTCCAGTTTTTTGTTTACTCGTTCTTATTGAGAAAAATATGCATATGAACGCAGTCATGTGTCAGCCGGGAGCGCAACCAGGTCAACCATCAGTCCAGTAGCAGAGGAAAAAAGCGCTCGTGGAGACCTGTCACTCAGCTGCAGCCCCCAGCATCTCCGCTGTGCACAACATCTTCAGTCATCTGATTCTGAAACATACTTAAAACACCTCCACTCAGCGAGTGACGAGAGAGCAGCGTAAGAGACTTAATGATGTTGAACAAGCGGAGTGAAGTGCAGATAGCGCCTTCTACTGTTTAAAAACAATATCCTGATACGAATTATGTTGAATTTATTTGAATCCACCCTTAATTGTATCGATTTTTTACCGATTTGCGATATATCCTTACATCCCTAATGCAAAGTCATGTAATGCTTTTTATTATCCTGACCCCTAAAGTTCTGGTTCTAAAGGACAGGAGCGGATTCATGAAATCCTGTTAAAAGCAGTACATACAGGCTCGTCAGGTAACTGTGCTGTGTTTCAACCCCCTTCAGGACACATCTGTGAGCTTTGCTTGTAAGCAGGCTCTGATCAGAGTTCTTCGACCACGAAACAAAAGACGACATGTGACCCTTCCATCTCCTCCTCGCTCTAACACACCTATGGGTGAGTTTGTGCAGACTTTATCGAAAACACAGCTAAGTGTCTAAGCAAAGATGTTGAAGATGTGTGTTCAGTTATGTAAAACTGGGTTCACTTTCTTTATCAGGAGACAAGGACGATGATGATGATGATGATGCAGATGACAAAATGCAGTCATCAGTCCTGACTGGAGGAGAGGAGGGCAGACAGGAGAGTCAGGAGCAGAATGAAGTGGACCATGGAGACTTTGAGATGGTGGTAAGCAAAGAACTCTGGGTTAATAGCAGAGAGGAAACTGGCATATTAAGAGCAAATCCGTACAGTATTATTTAAATAAAAAAATAAAAAAACAAACATTAAATAATAGAGAAAAAAAATATTTTTCTCTGTCATATGATTTGGACTTCAAAAATAAAACTTAGTTTGAAACTTTTGTCTCTTAATATGCATGTTTTTTGTCTTATCAGTCAGAATCCATGGTCTTAGAAACAGCAGAGAATGTCAATAATGGAAACCCATCTCCTCTGGAGGCTCTGCTGGCTGGGGCTGAGGGTTTCCCCCCCATGCTGGACATCCCCCCTGATGCAGATGATGAAACTATGGTAGAGCTGGCCATCGCTCTCAGCCTTCAGCAGGATCAGCAAGGTAAACAGCCAAATACAAATCTATATATTTTCTATTCTTTTAAACCAAGGCTGCCTGAACTCAAATCAAATTTAGACTCTCTGTAGACCCCTGTGATGAAACTGTTCTCCTTTGTGCAGAAAAGAGTCATTTGAAACCAAAAATTGGCCTAGGTGGGAGAGGGGGGTCACTGAGCAATGGATGACAATCCTGAGAGATAATAGCAGCAGAATTTTCCTATTTCTGTAACATACTCTTGTGCGGAAACAGTTGCAATTTCAGAAGCCAGTTTTGGCAACTAATTTGCATAAATGAGTGAACATGAGTTTATGAATGTCACTGAAGTTTGTGGCACACATTTTGGTAAATAATTTGTGTAAATATATATTTGTTTACACTTTAGGCAGTAGCAGCAGTGCACTTGGCCTTCAAAGCCTTGGCCTGTCTGGCCAGGCCCCAAGCTCCTCCTCACTTGATGCTGGCACCCTTTCAGACACCACAGCATCAGGTAACAAGAAAACCACTGTGATAGCATTGTCATCAGCTTAAAGAAAGTTTTTTTAATTTAATAGATGGGTTATAAATCTTCAGGGGCTTAGAAAATACTTAATACCAAAATATGAATATTTTATCTGAGAGACGCATTAAAAAAAACAAGAAGGAAAAAAAATCTCAGAAGGTGTGTTTGAACATTGAAGTGATTGTTCTATCTTTTTACAATCGTCATGCTAGAACACAGAGCAATTGTATGTGATAGTTCTCACAACAGGTTTGTTGCAGAATAAGAAACATGCCAGCATACAGTGTTTCTAATGTTCTGCATGCTTTATTGTTTGATGGTGCACAAGTATAAGCATGTATCCTGGCCAGATGACCGCGGTGTATTTACCCTTACAGCTGTTGCTATGATTTCAGCCCCAGCATCAGATGATGAGGGCAGCACAGCTGCAACTGACGGCTCCACGCTGCGGACCTCCCCAGCTGAGCATGGCGGCAGTGTTGGCTCAGAGAGTGGAGGTTCTGCAATCGACTCTGTGGCAGGAGAGCACAGTGGTGGGTGATTTCAGAAAAACTCTAGTGACCCTGAAAACAGCCAATATTTATTTTTCTTTCTTTCCATCAATTTTATTTTCACTTGACAACATGTAAAAACCTAACAGTATTGTAAACAGTATATACAGATATTTATTTTTTTTACAGAATTGCAGATATGATACCCATCTTCTCATTCCCCATATCTGTTTGAATTTATCATGGTGCTAAAATAAGTTTGCATAAATACATACATATATGTGCACAGTGTCAGGACGCAGCAGTGCATATGGGGACACAACAGTAGAGGGACACCCAGCTGGTCCAGGCAGTGTCAGCTCCAGCACTGGAGCCATCAGCACCACCACAGCCCAGCAGGAAGGTGACGGCTCAGAGGGAGAAGGAGAGACTGAGGGTGACATCCACACAAGTAACAGGTCAGACTTCCAAAATACAAAGCAAGAGAATACATTAAGTGTGGCGCACCATGGTTTTGCTGACAACAGACACTGTATCTCTTCCGTTCATGGGCACTAATAGACCATGTGGAGATAAGACATTTTGAAATTATGAGCTTAAGGAGTCAGTACAGTGCCGTAATGAAATATATAATTTAAGGCATGATACTGTGTTGAACTTGGTCATTGAATAAAATTTTTTTTCTTTTTTTTATTTATTTTGTCAGGCTTCACATGGTTCGTCTTATGCTACTGGAGCGCTTGCTTCAGCACCTTTCTCAGCTCCACAATGTAGGTGGAGTCCAAGCCATTCCTTACATGCAAGTTATCCTGATGTTGACCTCTGACCTGGATGGAGAGGACGAAAAGGATAAAGGTGCCTTGGATGACCTACTAGCACAGCTCATTGCTGAGCTTGGCATGCACAAGAAGGTAACCCCAGTCTCCTTATGATAAAAAAAAAAAAGTATTGTGTATGTTTTGTTTTTTGCTTTTTTTTTTACTAACTCTTTATATCTCTCTACAGGATGTTTCCAAGAAGAATGAACGTAGCTCCATCAACGAAGTTCACCTCGTCATCATGAGACTTCTCAGTGTCTTCATGTCTCGAACCAAGTCTGGCTCCAAATCCTCCTCTGAGGTACTTCCTCCCTCTTTTCTTAGTGGTCTTCTTACAGATTATAATACTCGCTGTTAGTTCAATGTTGCAAGCAAGTTTTAAAAATGCACGATGAACCATAAACCCCCATATTTAAATATGTGAAAACTGAATAGAAGTCAGACATCTTAGTTATTTCCACTGCAACCCACAAGTACCTTTGGAAGTTACCAATTCAAAATAAATATCTTTGTACTTTGCACTACATGTAAGGTGCACTCTCTTTCTCTATTTCAGTCATCCTCGCTCATTTCAAACGCCACAGCGACTGCCTTGCTCAGCCTGGGTGCGATTGACTACTGTCTCCACGTGCTTAAATCCCTCCTGGAGTTTTGGAAGAGTCAACAAGGTGAAGAAGAGCCTGTGGCTGCCAGCCAGCTCCTCCGTCCACACACGGCCTCCTCCCCCCCTGACATGAGCCCCTTCTTCCTGCGCCAATATGTTAAGGTATCAGAAAGCAAAAATCGTATCTATAAAAGTTGTAAAGTCTTTTTTGTAGCAGTAATATTAATGTGGACTTGTTCTTCCTAAGGGACATGCTGCTGATGTGTTTGAAGCCTACTCCCAGCTTTTGACTGAAATGGTGCTCCGGCTGCCGTATCAGATCAAAAAGATTGCTGACACCAACCCACGTATCCCACCTCCTGTCTTTGACCATTCCTGGTTTTACTTTCTGTCTGAGGTAAACTATAAAGTTAATACTTCAGAGATCTTTCATTTAAATATCAGTCTACGCACAATCACTTAACTCTGTCTTCCTTCTCGCTCCAGTATCTGATGATTCAGCAGACGCCATTTGTCAGGCGGCAGGTGAGGAAGCTGTTGCTCTTCATCTGTGGGTCAAAGGAAAAGTACCGTCAGCTGAGAGATCTGCACACTCTTGATTCCCATGTGCGTAGCATCAAGAAGCTGCTGGAGGAGCAGGGCATCTTTCTCCGGGCAGGAGTGGTCACAGCCACATCTGGATCAGCTCTACAGTATGACACTCTCATCAATCTGGTGGGTGTTCTTTAAAACTCCTTTGAGTTCATTTCTTGTTAATATTACATTTTTAGGCAAACATGATAACTTTTTTGCTTTGTGATTTCATTGACTCTGTGCAGATGGAACATCTGAAAGCTTGTGCCGAAATTGCCACTCAGAGGACGATCAACTGGCAGAAGTTCTGCATGAAGGATGACTGTAAGTGGTTTTAAGTCAAGTTCTGCTACTGGACACAAACAAACTACGAAGGCTGACAGTGTTAACATCCTCTGCCTCTTTTCCCTCTGCTTATCTGTCTCTTCTCTTTCCAGCCGTTCTGTACTTCCTCCTTCAGGTCAGCTTCCTGGTGGATGAGGGTGTTTCCCCAGTACTTTTGCAACTGCTCTCCTGTGCGCTGTGTGGCAGTAAGGTGCTGGCCACCTCTTCTTCCTCTTCTTCATCATTCTCAGGGGGAGGCTCTGGTAGTGCTGGACAGGCAGGAGCTTCCCAGTCCTCACAGAGCAAGTCCTCCAGTAAAAAGAGCAAAAAGGAAGACAAGGACAAAGACAAAGAGGGTGAGGCAATAACACAGACTATACCATCACACCAGTTGTTGTTTAGATGGCACAAATTCAACCCCTCAAATATCCTGAAGAGGATATGTCGATATAAAACATGACAGTAGATGCCAGTGTTGTTGATTTTCTTTTTTTTTCATGGTGTGACAACAGGTGATGGTGTTAGCAGCCAGGAGGATCAGCTTTGTATGGCTTTGGTCAGTCAGCTTAACAAATTTGCAGACAAAGAGACCCTCATCCAGTTCTTGCGCTGCTTCCTGCTGGAGTCAAACTCATCTGCTGTCCGCTGGCAAGCTCACTGCTTGGCCCTTCATATCTACAGGTAATGTAAAATTCCATTAGTGTTAGACATTCACAGAAGGCTTAGATTAGTCCCGAACTTAAAATGAGTCTTGTTGACTCAAGTTAATGTCTGTCCATGCTTCATTTAAATTCCCAAGACCTTGATTAGTCTTAAAAAGAAGTCTGATGGAATGGATAGTGATAGCACCAATGAACAAAACAATTGAAAGAATGTAGATCCAAAAGCAAAAATACATGTAATCAAAACTGCATTATTTTCCTGTGGCTGATGTATTAATCTCTCTTCAGGAACTCAAGCAAATCTCAGCAGGAACTGCTACTGGAACTGACTTGGGCCATCTGGCCTGAGCTCCCTGCATATGGCCGCAAAGCTGCCCAGTTTGTCGACCTGCTTGGATACTTCTCACTCAAAACCCCTCAGACAGAGAAGAAGGTTTGTTTGAATGCCTCACAGGCAATTATTGAACTAATTTTAGTGTTCCAATTTTAATTAGTTTGGATAAAAACATTTGAACCATATTTCTCTTTGCTCTTATTTTGCGGACAAGTGTGTTACAATGTTTGCCTTGCATGGCTGTAGATTTTCCTGTGGTAACAATCACTCTCTGTGCTGGACATTCTGCTTCGATATAAATTGTATTGTCATAATGTTGTTTGGTCCTTTTGCTTTTAGAAGGATAACTGAAGGATAGATTGACACAGAAATGCCCAGACTTTAAAGTAATCATAATGTAAGAGTTGGATTGGGTTCATAATGTATCACTCAAACTCTTCTTCCTAAATGTCTCTACAGCATTATTGCTGGATGACTACCTTCTTCTGAATGGTGAAAGTTCCAACAAAAGCATGAATCATTTTCCTTTTATTTTCCAGCTGAAGGAGTATTCCCAAAAGGCTGTGGAAATCCTGAGAGCACAGAACCATATCCTGACAAATCACCCCAACTCCAACATCTACAAGTATGTCTACATCAGCATGTTATTTTGTAGCTCGGAAAATTAAATTTCTAGCAGAGAACATAGTCAGCACAAACTAATCTATGTTTGTTTTCTTCCTCCTTCAGCACTCTGTCAGGATTGGTGGAGTTTGATGGATTTTTTTTGGAGAGTGACCCCTGTTTGGTTTGCAACAATCCAGAAGTTCCCTTCTCAGTATGTACACTACAACTGCAAGGCCTTAACACAGTTTCCAGCCTTAATTTACATTGCACTTTACCTGACTCTAGCTCCTGATTTTTTTGTCATTAAAGTTTTCATTAACTTTTCAATGTATTATAAAATATAACAACAATGAAAAGAAAGAACAAAATAAAACAGAAATACAAAACACTGGGATACATTGCACAGGCCAGACAGACAATCACAAACATAGGATAAAGGCAGGACATCCGTTCAAAGAGAAAACGTCCATTGTATGTTGTGACTGGAATAATACAGTGTTAAAGTAATAGTTATACAGGAGATCCTGATACTGTTGGGATCTGCACAGTCTCTCGGTCAGTTTTTATGTGAGCCCAAAAGCAGTCCCAGGAGGTGGTCCCACCTCCTGTATTACCTTTTAATCTGTTCAGCATGGATTCGTAAGAATCTCTCTATCATTGCATCTACCCAGTCTTTCAGTCTTGAGCTTGTGTCAGATTTCCAAAGTCTTAAAATAATTCCGGATGCAGTGATCAAACCAACCATAACAGAAAAAGCACTCTTTGAAACATTCTGTATTTGAGATTTATCACCCAGAAGACATAGATCTGGGGTCAGAGACTCTAGCTCCTGATTAAGGTTTTACACACTTTGATTAAGGTTGGTTAAACTGTTTAGTTTTGGGTTTGTGATTTAATCAGATGTGACCAGCTCACTATACATGATAATCATCTACAAGCTTTAAAACAATACAACGTCTGTCATTTGTATGTTTGGTAGTATCTAAAAGCACCAGAGCCTATGAAAAAAATAGATCTCCAGTCACATTTTCAACCAGAAGCTGTTTTAAGCAAATAAGAGAGAGACGGTGCTCGTGAAGTGAAGAAAGCATCTAAACTTCATAGCAGTTATGCTCATAAGAAATTATATAGTATGTAATTATTACATATTACACATTATGCTGTGTGACTCTATGCTCTGCTCCTCATTCGCATCATTTAATATCCATATTGTTGGATTTTACTAGTATTATATCAAACTTCAAAATACTGGTGTAGTGATAAATCTTGTATCTATACCACTTCTACCACTGCAATATAATGGCTGTTCAGACACAGTGCAGCAGAATTTAATGGAACAGTCAGTTTTTGATGTAAATACTGTCTTGTGTGTCCTGTTTGTCTTCCAGAACATCAAACTGTCATCCATCAAAGTGGACACTCGCTACACCACCACACAGCAGGTTGTCAAGCTCATCGGCAGCCACACCATCAGCAAAGTCACAGTGAAGATTGGTGACCTGAAACGCACAAAAATGGTCCGCACCATCAACCTCTACTACAACAATAGGACCGTACAAGCTATCGTGGAGCTGAAGAACAAGTATGTTCCAAAAATGTCTTTCTGTCTTTCCTTCTCTAATCCGACATGTCAACAAAAAATGTCATTGTCGTCACATAGTTGCACTTTTCAGGTTCATACTGTGTTTTTTAAAGTAATGCTGTTGACATAACTAATTTTCCAGACCTGCTCGGTGGCACAAAGCAAAGAAAGTCCAGCTGACCCCAGGACAAACAGAAGTGAAGATTGACCTTCCTCTGCCAATCGTTGCTTCAAACCTGATGATTGAGTTCTCTGACTTTTACGAGAACTACCAGGCTTCCACTGAGACCCTTCAGTGTCCACGCTGCAGTGCCTCTGTGCCAGCTAATCCTGGAGTGTGTGGCAACTGTGGTGAGAATGTGTATCAGTGCCACAAGTGCAGGTAAACAGCAGGTTTCTTCTTCTAGTCTTAAAATTGGGCAGTAAATTAAATTTGTGAAATGGAAATCTGTTGTTTTTCAAATTGATTGCTTTTTACCTTTAGGTCCATCAACTATGATGAGAAAGACCCCTTCCTGTGCAATGCTTGTGGTTTCTGCAAATACGCCCGATTTGACTTCATGCTTTATGCTAAACCATGCTGTGCTGTGGATCCCATTGAAAATGAAGAGGACAGGAAAAAGGTAAAGCCGTTTGAAAATGCAACTCAGAGTGATTGTTATGTTAGGGTCAGCTATTAGGGGCTGAATCAAAATGTTTCATGGCAATATATTTATTTTATTTTTTTCTCCTGCAGGCTGTGACCAACATCAACACGCTGCTCGACAAAGCCGACCGGGTTTACCACCAGCTCATGGGTCACCGACCTCAGTTGGAGAGCCTGCTGTCTAAAGTCAATGAGGCTGCACCCGAGAAACCACAGGTTGTCACAAGAGGGGCATGAACAATACTTTTCAGTGTGATACTGGGTGCGGGTTATCAGATGTGGGTGTCAGTTTATTTAGAAAAAAACAGTTTGACTTAAGTTGCAGACTTCAATGTTTTCAATCCAGAGTTCCTATTAAAAAATACATATTTACTTGTTGAGATCAAATGTTCTTTTAAAGTAATTGTGAATCTGTGAAGGACAGCTGACCATCACCACAGGCATGGCAGTTAGATTTTCATGTCTTCAAGTGCTCAGTATGACCATAGGTCTTTATGGTAGAAATGTTTTGTGGATTTGTATTGTCTAATTTTCCTGAAAAGGCTGATTTTAACTTGTTTTCTGTCTTATCTGCCATTTTTTCTCATGTTTTTACTTTCTCTTGTGTAATCCTCAGGACGACACTGGAGCAGGTGCAGGACTTGGCACATCCTCTGCTAATGTGAACAGATACATTCAGCAGCTGGCACAAGAGTACAGTGGAGACTGCAAGACATCCTTTGATGAACTCTCCAAGATCATACAGGTAAAAGGATAGAAACAGTTATTTCAAGTAATCGTAGCATTTATGTCTGTCCCTTTTTAAATATATCTCTGGCCTTGTCTGTTTGTGTACAGAAAGTGCTCGCATCTCGTAAAGAGCTCCTGGAGTATGACCTGCAGCAGAGAGAAGCTGCCACCAAATCATCGCGCAGTAGCAGCACTCATCAGCCTACCTTCACTGCCAGTCAGTACCGGGCCCTCTCAGTTCTTGGCTGTGGACACACCTCCTCAAATAAGTGTTATGGCTGCGCCTCAGCTGTCACAGGCCACTGCATCACACTGCTGCGTGCCCTGGCCACTAACCCAGCTCTGCGGCAGATCCTGGTGCTCCAGGGTCTTATTCGTGAGCTGTTTGAGTACAACCTGCGGCGAGGTACAGCAGCGATGAGGGAGGAGGTGCGCCAGCTGGTCTGTCTCCTCACCAGGTATGTCCCCATCCAACTTCTAACAGAGTAAAAGGGTTAAGTAAGGCTGATAGATAGCCACTTCTTGATCAAAGAAGCTGGGCATATTACAGAAAATACAGACGTATATTGTATTCCTTTAAACACCTAATCACCATGATGATGCACACAACTGTTAACATCTTGTTTTCTCTTCATACTTTCCTGCTCCAGAGATCATCCCGAGGCCACCCAACAGATGAACGACCTCATCATCGCCAAAGTGTCGGCTGCCCTGAAAGGACACTGGGCCAATCCTGACCTGGTATGTATCCCAATACTTTGTGCTAGAAGCTGAAAGACATAATCCAAATACACATTGTGATTCTGCTATTTAAAAAAATACTTTTTGGGTGGGGGTTGGAAAATCCTATTTTTGCTTAAACAGCAGAGTGTCTGGATTAAACAGTTTCAACTTGTTGAAGGTATACACTTTCTGATATGAGCTTGCTGTCTTTGTTTTTCTGAACAGGTGAGCAATCTGCAGTACGAAATGCTTCTACTGACAGACTCCATTTCAAAAGAGGGAGGATGCTGGGAGTTGCGGTTGCGTTGTGGTAAGCCTAATTTGTTTAAGTCATTCATGGTGTATTTATTTATAGTCTTTGATTGTGGGGCTCAGTTTAATGAGAAATAGCCTTTGATTGACTTTTCAGATTATTCACTTTGGTGTAGGTGTGCATTTCAATACACGACAGATTAAATAGCAGTCCAGTAGTATCGATGTAAGATTTTCAGCCTAAAAGTTATTCCCGGGAGATTGCAATCTCTCTCTCTGAGGCTTGGATTTAAAACGTCTTTTTTAGAATTTACAATTCTATGGTTTCATTTTGCTTTCTTACAGCCTTAATCGTATGATTTGCATTGTATTAAAATCATTATGGGTGGTTAGAGTTAAGGTTTTGTCTAATAGCATTTTGTATCTTTGTTTTCTCTCTTTTGTTCAACGCAGCCCTCAGTTTGTTCCTCATGTCAGTGAACATAAAGACCCCAGTTGTGGTGGAGAACATCACTCTAATGTGCCTGAGAATCCTGCAAAAGCTGATCAAGCCTCCTGCTCCAACTAGCAAGAAGAACAAGGTAAATAAGCTCCAACTGTGAGATGAAGTCGCTGCTCTTTCATGGTTTGCCTTTTAGAGATGATGCAGTTTAGTTACAAGGAGATCAAAGGACGAGGCGCTTTGGAGTTCACTCAACAGTTCACTGAGGAAAAGGAAACAATGAAACCAGAGCTTGCAAGCTGTAAACACTGAACCACTGGATGTTTTTGAGAAATTAGAAAAATAACTATTATTAATTAACATAACATTTCGATGAACTTACACCACCTGTAAAAATGTAACTATATATTCTGTACTCTGTAAGTCAGTTACCATTTAATGACATAATTTTACCTAACACAATAACATGCTTTTTTCTGGTTTAAGGATGCTGCAGTTGAATCCCTGACCACAGTCAAACCCTACAGTAATGAAATCCATGCCCAGGCCCAACTCTGGCTCAAGAAGGACCCTAAAGCCTCTTATGAGGCCTGGAAAAAGTGTCTCCCTGCAAGAGGTAAGAACTGTGACTAAACAAATACACTATGAATAAGTCAAATAAGATAATTCTCTTCTTTCACAAGTAAAACTGCTTTTTATGATCAAGCTTATCTTGAAATACCAACAGGCCAGGAGACTACGCCGAAGCCTCAGGGGAAGGCTGAGCTGCGAAGGCAGTACCTGCTGGAGAAGTACGTGTGGAAGTGGAAGCAGTTCATGAGGTCCAGAAAAGGTGAAGGCCTCTTCCCTCGCCTGCTCAAGCTGAGCCACAACAACTGGCTGCGACAGGTACTGATTGTATTTATTTCAGGGTACAGCATATTGTAGCAATCATTATTGCCCTGCATGCAAATTTGAATTAATTTTCCTTGTTAAAGTAACTTCTCAAAATATATGCAGGTCCTTTTCACACCAGCCACCCAGGCAGCCAGACAGGCAGCTTGCACCATCGTGGAGGCCCTGACTACAATCCCCAGCCGCAAGCAACAAGTTCTGGACCTGCTCACCAGGTATAAGTCTTTAACAGATCAAGTAGTCAGAGGACATATATTGTAGAAGTTGTTCATGAACATTCTTAGATTACTGAAGGATTTCCTCAGGACCTCAAGTTGTAAAGGTTCTGTTATATTAGTCAGTATGTTCAGAAAACAATTACATTTTTTAAAAGAAAGGAAAATTCATCCGATCAAGCCATTTCAGTCAAACCAATGGCATCTTATCTCTATGATATATAACATGATATGATATGTTATATATTATCTCTCTTTTTTAAATTATTATCCAGAAACATTTAAAGCACCAAATTCCTAACTGTAGACCTGAGTAGGTGTGTGTTAACTCTTACTGTCTTTTTTCAGTTATCTTGATGAGTTGAGTATAGCTGGAGAGTGTGCGTCGGAGTATCTGAGCCTCTATCAGAAGCTGATCAAACCAACACACTGGAAGGTTTACCTCGCAGCCCGTGGAGTCCTGCCATATATTGGCAACCTGATCACCAAGGTAATATTTGAAAATACAAATAATATAATTGTTTGAAAGTTAACCTCTTTTTTTCTGTGTGGACCACGTGTTCCCTATAAATACAATGTAACCCTTCATTTCAGGTACAACAATATGTCGGTATCATACAATATATCAATACAGTAAGTATAAATGTGAATTTCAATTTTCCTTCTAATTCCCTGTCCAGGAAATAGCCAACCTGCTGGCTCTGGAGGAGGCCACACTGAGCACAGACTTACAGCAAGGCTATGCCTTAAAGAGTCTGACTGGTATGTTTCTTCCTTTCCTCACCCTGTATGACCATGAGAGTAAACATGATGATACATGACTTTATTCTGAATGTTCTTTCATTTCTCTTTTTTTGGATTGTTCGAATAATTAGTATTTGTTTGGTGTCATTGCAGGGTTGCTCTCTTCATTTGTGGAGGTTGAGTCCATAAAGCGACATTTCAAAAGCAGGTTGGTCGGTACAGTGCTCAATGGCTACCTGTGTCTGAGGAAACTGGTGGTCCAGCGCACCAAGCTCATCGATGAGACTCAAGACATGCTGCTCGAGATGCTTGAGGACATGACAACAGGTTTGCACTGAAGTTCCCACAGACGGATATCTAATAGTGTTAGAAGATGTATTTTTAAAATGCTTTTTGGTTTGACGGAAGTTCTTTGTGTCAGTACTGAACATAAAAGAAAATTGGATTCAGTAATAATTGGGACAAGATTCAAATAAGTTCAATTGTAATTTGGGACTTTTCAATAAATCTAATTCTGTTTCATGCACGATAAAAATCTGATGGAATTTATTTAATGAATTTCCTTGTTTGTATGTTTAAAATGTCAACATTGTACATGTCGTTATGCTCTTTACAGGTACAGAGTCTGAAACCAAAGCGTTCATGGCAGTGTGCATAGAGACGGCAAAGCGGTACAACCTGGACGACTACAGAACACCAGTTTTCATTTTTGAGAGACTGTGCAGCATCATCTATCCTGTGAGTCACCTCCTCTTTGGTTCATTTCAAAAAGAAAAAATCCTTCAAATGATTAAAAAGATTCAAACAAAAACAAAGCCGTGATTTTGTCTTCATCAGCTTGTGTTTCATCTCTGTGTTTAGGAGGAGAACGAGGTGACGGAGTTCTTTGTCACGCTGGAAAAGGATCCTCAGCAGGAGGACTTTTTACAGGGTCGCATGCCAGGAAACCCTTACAGCAGCAATGAGCCTGGTATCGGCCCTCTGATGAGGGACATCAAGAACAAGATCTGCCAAGACTGCGACCTGGTGGCACTTCTTGAAGACGACAGTGGCATGGAGGTAAAATATATATAAGCTTTCACTCAGTGTTCACTATTTTTCTTCAAGTTCTTAAAGCTTACCTTCACTCAGACGTCTATTTAATGACACTCTGTTTTCCTCAGCTTCTGGTGAACAACAAAATCATCAGCCTGGATCTGTCGGTGGCAGAGGTTTACAAGAAGGTCTGGTGCCCTACAAATGAGGTGAGTCCTCGTGACTTTAACAGTGAATCAGTGATTCTTTTCAGGAGCATTTTGAATTGTGTAGGTTGATTTAAAACATGTACTGCCCTTCAAATATTCTTCTAAGTGTTACTGATGGATCCTGCATTCTTTTTTTGTAAAGGGTGAGCCAATGAGAATCATCTATCGCATGAGAGGCCTGCTGGGAGATGCCACTGAGGAATTCATCGAGTCACTGGACTCTACTACAGGTTAGATTTACAAAAAATACAGTGTGTCATATTTTTGATGGAACCCCAGCTAGCCCATGTCTGACTCTATTGTTTTTAGACATGCTCTGTTCCATCACAAGTGCCTGGATTCTATATCCTCATGACAAAGTAATGGAAAAGATTAATCTGCGATATCACATCCAGTTTTTTTAAAAATGTTATCTGACCTCATCACAGATGAGGAGGAGGATGATGAGGAGGTTTATAAGATGGCAGGAGTCATGGCACAGTGCGGAGGACTGGAGTGTATGCTCAACCGGCTGTCTGGAATCAAAGATTTCAAACAAGGAAGACATCTACTCACTGTAAGACAACACTTTTCTCTCTTCAAAATCCCCTTTCAGTAATATGTTAATCTTAAATGACCTTAAAGCCTGCAGAAACATTTCTTAATTTGAGTATCCTGGCTTTTAACACATTCACAAAATTGTTTTATGTGGTTTTAACAAATACAGGCAGGTTTAACTTCACACCTGTGCATTTGTCTCTCGCAGGTTTTGCTGAAGCTGTTCAGTTATTGTGTGAAGGTGAAGATCAACAGGCAGCAGCTGGTTAAACCAGAGATGAACACACTCAATGTCATGCTGGGAACTCTAAACCTGGTGAGTGACAAAGTGACCATTTCTTCTTACAGGGTCATCTGGAACAGGCTTTGATCGTACAGTTAGTTAGTTCTTTGTTAGTGTTGTCAAAAGCTCAGTCTAATACGTTTCCCTTATCCTTCAGGCTTTGGTGGCAGAACAGGAGAGCAAGGACAGTGGTGGAGCCTCCATAGCAGAGCAAGTTCTGAGTATCATGGAGATCATTCTAGACGAAGCCAATGCTGAGATCTCAGAGGACAAGGTAGGAATCTGGAGTAGATTCCCTCTTGTGAGTAAAGAAGAATCAAACAAACTGCTAACAACAAAATACGATATAAGCCAGAAACTGTTTATTCTTGTGACTCTTTGGTTGAAACTGGGGCTGGTTTGTCTTTTCAGGGCAATTTGCTGCTGACAGGAGACAAAGATCAACTGGTCATGTTGTTAGACCAGATCAACACCCCATTCGTGCGCTCCAACCCCAGCGTGCTACAGGGTCTGCTGCGCATCATCCCATACCTCTCCTTTGGTGAACTGGAGAAGATGAGGATTTTGGTGGAACGCTTTAAACCGTGTTGCAGCTTTGACAAGTAGGCATCGCTCAGCTTTCCCCAAATAAGCACATACTTCAAGCTTTTTAAATGGATCAGGTCAAACTGACCCCTGCCTTTGTCTCCTCAGGTATGACGAGGAGCACAGTGCAGATGACAAAGTGTTTTTGGACTGCTTCTGTAAAATCGCTGCTGGAATCAAAAATAACAGCAATGGCCATCAGCTGAAGGATCTCATCCTCCAGAAAGGCATCACACAGAGTGCGTTGGACTACATGAAGAAACATATCCCAAATGCCAAAAAGTAGGTCTTCTCTTAGCACAGCACAAAGATGGTCTTTTAAAACTATAGACACAATGAAATGTTATTTTAGCTTGATTGTCCAAAGCATTCTTTAACTTTGATTTCAATTCTCATTAGTCTGGATGCAGATGTCTGGAAGAAGTTCCTCTCCAGGCCAGCTCTACCCTTCATTCTCAGATTGCTCCGTGGTTTGGCTACCCAGCATCCCCCCACACAGGTACTCAACATAGAGCCCCTTTATATCAAACAATGGAAGATGGACCATTTCAACATTTGTCCTAGTTTGCAAATCATCAAATGTTTTTGCTCATAACCTTCTGACTGGACGCCTCCTTGTGTTTCGTTCAGGTGCTCATCGGCACAGATTCAATAACCAACTTGCACAAGCTGGAGCAGGTATCCAGTGATGAAGGCATCGGCACGCTGGCAGAGAACCTCCTGGAGGCACTGAGAGAACACAGCGATGTCAACCTGAAGATTGAAGCAGCCCGTAGAGAAACCAGAGCTGAGAAGAAGCGTATGGCTATGGCCATGAGACAGAAGGCGCTTGGAACACTGGGCATGACGGTACACTTTTCCTCTTATGTGTACCTTTTCTCTTTATTTCAACAACTTTTCAACAACTTTTCAGTCTATCAGTTTGTGTTTGACACGCTCTTTTTACTTATTTAACACAGCTAAGTTTGTTGTTGATTTTTAATTTTTGTACCTTTTTTCCTTTTAGACCAATGAGAAGGGTCAAGTGGTGACCAAGACCTCACTGTTGAAGCAAATGGAGGAGCTTATAGAGGAGCCGGGCTTGACCTGCTGTATCTGTAGAGAGGGCTACAAGTTCCAGGTACGAAGCTCATCCAAGAAGTTTTTGTGGATAATACCCTAGATGTTTTTGTGGATAATACCCTAGATCCATAATACTATGATCATGTAATTCATGGTCAGTGTTACAGATTAAAGAGTGTTATATAAATATTTGTCTTGTCACTATAATTCCTGCAGATGGCAGCCAGTGAATAAGCTGATAATAAAATGAAGCAAGGGTGTAAAAATGAAAAAAACGATGCCTTAGTTTGAGAAGTTTAAATCTATTACAGTCTTCATCAATATTTAACTTTACATTACATCATAGTGTGTTACAAAGAAACACTTTGACGCTTATCTACTGCTTATAAACAAAGAGTTGGATTAAAGTAGTTACTCCTTGGTGGATCATCTTTAAGTGGGTTAAGATCAAGCGGGAATCTCCAGTCTCAAAATATAAAGCCCATGCGGAAGTGTTATAAACTGCAATTCAATTCGAGAATCAGCTTGAGGCTGGCTGCAGAAACACCAGAAACTGCATAGACGCCAATTCAAGAAAGACGATCTTTGCAGCTTTTTCTCTAATGCGACGTTTCAGAAGATATTAAGATTACGAGTTTTTGCCCAAATAAGGACATGACTGACTTGACTCCCGGACAGGAACACATAGCTGTTGGCTAGAAGGCTCAAACTCCGCCTCTTTACGTCACACACTGGCTGTTTCCGAAACGGCCTGCTACATACTACTTACTAATGTAGTAGGCAGTAGGTATTGCCTACTACATACTGCGTTTGAATTTAGTATGTAGTATGACTGTTCTGTCTGATCTGTCATGCAGCATGCTGAGCCAGACTTCGCTGGATTTCCGGTTTCGGAAAGCGGAAGCAAACAACGGCGAAGCCGATAAATAAAATGCTTATTTAGCATCCATTTATGATTTAAGAAAGTTAGGAAGTGGTTTATATGTAATTTGATAACTTATACAGCACCCAAAAACAGATTTCCTCCCATCAAAAAATGAGGAAAAAGAAAAATCAGAACGAGCGCTGTGCATTATGGGAAACAGTATGCGAGGCAGACTGGTCCGATGCACGCTGAGATATTTTCCCGAATCAGTAGACATCCGGGGAGTTTTGGCTTACTGCAGATTTTGCTCTTGTTCACATACTACTTACTACATACTGAATTTTGGACATATCAGTACGTACTGCTAGTATAGTAGGCGATTTCGGAAACAGCCTATGCCTGGTTGAGTTCAGCATTACCAATATGGCTGCCGCCAACAATTGGCTTCAAAACAGCGCTCAGGAACAGATGGGTGACGTCACGGATACTATGTCCATTATTTATACAGTCTATGGTTAGGATCAAAGAAAGATCCTCAAACATTTAGACTAGTAAAGCATTTGATTTGAATTGATGCACATAAAGGTATGTACTTGTTAAAGTGTTGTTGTGAATTAACACATCTGTCTTCTCTTTTTTATTCCAGCCAACCAAAGTCCTGGGTATTTACACCTTCACAAAGCGTGTGGCCTTGGAGGACTTTGAAAACAAGCCTCGCAAGCAGCAGGGCTACAGCACTGTGTCGCACTTTAACATAGTCCACTATGACTGCCATCTGGCAGCTGTCAGGTAGAAACTCATTCTATCATAAACCTACACTTTCAAATATTGTTCAATGTCACCCTAAATGAAATTAATTCTTATCTAATCAATTAGTTTTCCTTGTCCTCGGGGCAGGCTGGCTCGTGGGCGAGAGGAGTGGGAGAGTGCTGCTCTCCAGAACGCCAACACCAAGTGCAATGGACTGCTTCCTGTGTGGGGGCCACACGTGCCAGAATCAGCTTTTGCTACATGTTTAGCAAGGTAAAAGAAAATCCATTAGCACACATACACCAACAGTTTTTACACAATAAATCATAACTAACTGGTTTCTCTGTGCTGCACAGGCACAACACATATCTGCAAGAGTGCACAGGCCAGCGGGAGCCAACATACCAACTCAACATCCATGACACCAAACTGCTGTTCCTCCGCTTTGCTACCGAACAATCGTTCAGTGTGGACACAGGAGGAGGAGGGCGAGAGAGCAACATCCACCTCATCCCCTACATCATCCACACAGTGCTCTACGTCCTCAATACGTATGTACTTTTTGGTGTGAAATGTAACAAAGACAATCCACTTGCAAATTTTACCTGCTGATGTTGGGATGAACACAAAATTACAAGTTGACCAACATCCAGCCGTCTACACATCTCACCATGCTTTCTTTTCCCTCTTTCACTGACTGCAGCACGAGAGCCACGTCCCGGGAGGAGAAGAACTTGCAGAGTTTCCAGGAGCAGCCGTGCGAGAAATGGGTGGAGGGCTCGTACGACGTTGAAGGACCGCACTATTTCACCATTTTGGCCATGCACATCATGCCACCAGAACGCTGGAGGACTTCACGGTTATACTTCCTAAGAAGACTCCTGATCACAGCACACACCCGCAAAGTCTCAGCAGTCTGCACCAACAAGTATGAGACTTTCGCTTTGTTCTTTTGATCTGTGCCTTCTGTTTTTAGTCTGAATCCTTTATCTAATAAACCAGTGAGAACCTTTAATATTTGCGTCAGGTAAGAATGGGAAAAAGTATTGTGATTGAAGTTTCCAGCTCTAGATCTGAGACTATACTAACTTTGTGGTATCACATATCAAACTTGTTGTTTTCTTTTAAAACTGTCTCTTACCTTCATCATGTTCTTCTCTTTTACTTTTAGACTCACAGATAAAGCACCAAAGGAATATGCAGTCTATCGCTCGCCTCTTCTCTTCTGGGGTCTGGTGGATCTTGTCTATGACATGTTCAGAGTAAGTAATGCGCAGTAATATAATAACTATAGTGATGTCACTAAAGAAAATTGAATGATTATAATTTCTGCCAATTATATGTTGTGTTTTCAGTTGGTATGTTATAATAGAGATCATGTTTGGATTAAGTTGTCAAGCCAGTTTAATCTAGATTTAGAATGACACTTTGTACCTCTTTTAATTCACGCTAGCTTGTTATATCATAAAACAAAATTGATAAAATATTCTATTTCTTGACTGATACCACTGTAACAGACCAAAACTGACCTCTGTCATTTCTCCGCCCCTTCTTCTTCTCTTTGGCCAAACAGAAAGTACCCACCAGCAACACAGAGGGGGGCTGGTCCTTCTCCCTGGCAGAATATGTCCGTCACAACGACATGCCCATTTACGAGGCCTCGGAGCGTGTGCTCAGGGCCTTCCAGGATGAGCTCATGCCCGCTGAGTCTCTGTCAGAGTTCTGTGATGTTGTAGGTCAGTATGCACACCTGAAAAACTTCTGCTCAGTTTGAAAACTGAAAGATTCTCTGACATTGATAGGACAGGGATTGTCTCTGATAGTATCATGTGTAGGGGTGGGAATCGAAAACCGGATCCGACTTAGAACCGGTTCCAATTGATCAATTCCATTGGAATTTTACACCTCAAATGTTATCGATTCATGTCACGTCACGGTACGTCACACACTCTGCGATGCAGAACTCCTAGGTGTAAATACCTCATATATGTTGAAGCATTTGTCGACTCAGCCTCGAAGCTTAGGGTTTGCATCGGGCCGAAGTGGAGAAGGGTTCCATGTGAACATGTTCGAATTGGGGAGGCGAACCCCCGCCTACCTCTCCCCTTTTCGTAGTCCGGACGATTTCCCTAAGGCTCGAGGGACCCTGTCCGGACTCATGCAGCCAAAAATGAGGCACTGAGAGCGGGTAAAATACCTCTGCGATGACCCCCCGGAGGAAAAGCGTTTCTCCTCTCCAAATTCAAAGTATTTTCCTCCAGGCTCCAGGGGCCACGTCCAGACTCACGTGGTTGAGAATGAGGTCAACCTATTGTTCAGTATGTTCAAGTTGAATATGTTCATGTTCAGTCTTGTGCAGACATAATTTTGGTAAAAATAAAATGGTTCCATTTGGTGTGTACAATTACTTTTTTTCCCCTCAAAAAAATACTTAGGAATCGTGAAGAGAATTGATAAGGAATTGGATTGATAAGTAGAACCGACAATGGCATTGACATTGATAAAATCTTATAAATTCACTCCCTTAATCATGTGAATTCATCTCATCTTTCTCTTCCAGGTCTTCTCGCTGAAATCGCAGACCCAGACCTCTTCCTGCAGGAATTGTTGAACTCTTTGCCCTGATGGCCCACCTTAACCCAGACCCCTCTCAACACACAATAGCCCTGCAAATAACGTTGGGACACCCATCAACCGAAAAAAAAGATCTTCTCTTTTTACACACTGACACACATGCTGAATACACAAAGACTAGACACCATGCTTCTAACTCACTTTCTCCCCTATATGACATCTTCAAATTAACAAAGCAGAAACTATGTGTAGTCTAAAAAATAAATCCACTTTTGGAAACATCTCTGTTACATAACAAAAGTAATTAAAGGGAGGGGAACACTAAAGCAGAATTTACACTTTGCCCCTCTCTCGCCTCTTCAGTCCAGAGTGAGGGCAGTTCCTTAAACTGGACACATGCAGTGTACTTTTTGTTTACGACTGTTACTGCCAACAAACTTGAAGCCACACCGTTCTTCTGTCTGTTGAGAAAATCACAGACGACACGGCAGGCTGAGAAAAGCAAATGATTCATGTCAAAAACAAACATTTGTCCGGTTGACGGGAACACGTTGTGAATTCTGTTTTAGTGTGACTATTTGACCCTTAAATCCACCCACCATCCCACCACCACTCTCTTAAATCAGGGGGCAACATTGAGGTAACAAAAAATGTTTTGGGATTTGACCCACCATGTGTTGAGTGAAATTTGATTTTATCTTGTGTTCCTTTTTGTTTTGTTTGGTTAAAGTTGTTTTCAGTCAGGGCCTGTTAAATAGAAGAGGGTCTCAGTCTCATATTGTGGAGGGCTCTCTTGTCCTTTTCTTCTGGGGTTTTGCTGTTCGTTCTCCATGTAGGTTCTAACTGGAATTTGAGTGATGGACAGAAAAAAAGGCTTTTTGATTTAGTGTGTATGTGTGTGATTTATTTTATCAACATCAGAAGCAGAGTGAGGAGAAGAATGATGAATACAAGTTTGTTTTATTTTTTTTTCCATAAAGCTACGCCTTTGTGACAAAGTGAACTTTGATTTGTAAGACTCCATCTGTTGCAGTGATATCAGACCTGTCTCAATGAATAATAAAACAGACCTACATTATGTCCTTGAACACTTTTTCTTTGAGTAATTCATCACTTTGTTTTCTTCCAACTAGTTTCTTTATTTCTCTCCAATCCCAAATCTAAGTTTCCACAAAATCACTGGCAACACTGTTGTGTCAATCCCAAGAACAGATGAACAAAGAACTGCTCAATAATCCCTGTGATTTACTCAACTCTCAAACACACATATAGTTAAACAGGTGCCCTTGTTCTCTAGAGCTGAATGCATGGTGTGGAGTCACCCAGTTTATTGTTCATTCGCCTAATCCTGCTGCTACAATGTTCAACTGTTGCTCAATGTCCGCTTTTTCAATTTAGCCTCTATGATTAATAAAGCCGTAATAATTCAAAATCTGACCCAGGGTAACCTCTTTTGTTCTGCTGCTGCTTACACTCTCAGAAAGGAAAGCATCACTTTTTGTGTCTTCTTAAATACCCCACGTTTATTTTCCACTTCACTGAAGCTGAGGCATCTTAACTTGACATGTATCATTAAAAAATGAAGGCAGCAGAAGTCCCTCTTGCTGCGTCAGTTTCACATCCCTGATACTGATCATGCCAGCCCCCTGTCACACCGTCCGGATTCTCTGACACACCTAAGTGGAACAAAGCCTTTGCTTTTCTTATTTATTACGAGTTAAAAGATCTGTCAGGACCAATTTATTTATATAGCACATTTAAAATAACCAGTGTTGGCCAAGGTAAAAAGTATGTGAATGAAGCAACCAAACTATTTAAGACCTTCCTTTATCATCATCAACAATTAACTTGTCATCACCACAATAATGACCAAAGTACCAAGTGCTGGGTCACTCCAGAGCTGAACACAGATTCCCAGAGTAGAGCAGGACAGTGCGAGTCAACTGTATCTGGAAGACATGATCTGCCACTGGAGACAACAGTGGAGAACAGTCTAGCTAAGTGCATAGTGCTTCCTAAAGAGCTTGGTCTTTAGCTGTCTTTTGAAAGTAGAGAGTGACTCTGCAGATCGAATGGAGTTGGACAATTCAGTCCACCATTTAGGGACAACAGAAGAGAAGAGTCCAGCTAGTGATTTTGAGGCCTTGTGTGCTGGAAGCACTAGGTGCTTTTCAGAGGCTGAGCGTAGCGGGCCAGAAGGGCTGTAGACCTGGATGAGGGGTTCCAGGTAAACTGGAGCGGTTTTGGTGACTGCTTTGTAAGTCATGATTAGAGTTTTGTATTTGATGCGAGCTGCAAATGGAAGCCAGTGTAGCGAAATAAGCAGGGGAGTGACATGAGCTGTCTTAGGCTGGTTGAAGACCAGATGTGCTGCTGCGTTCTGGATCATTTGCAGAGGTTTAGACAACAATAAACAACACAACACATTAAAAAAAAAAAAAGTAAAATCTGTCGGGATGTTTATGTCCTCATCTTGAGGAGAAGGCCAAAGAGAAGAGACAAGTCTTCAATTATTTAAAACAGTCAATAGTGGGGGCTGATGATATCTGAAGTGGTAAGCTGTTCCAGTGATTGGGGGCAGCTATTGCTCGAAAGGAAGTCCGCTGAAAGTGCTTTTATAATGTTCTTTCAATAGGCACAGAATAGATGCATTTGAATGCATTGTTTCTACAAGTAGTGTCTTATTCTATGCTTGCAAATCCCTTTTTTTCTTCTATTTAAGGGAGAAATTGCAGTGGATTAATTAGGAGTTTAAATAAATATGAATGTAAAAATAGATGCAGTGAACTACAGCACTTCAGAGAACTTGCTGTTCACATAACTCGCCTGTTGACAGTAATCTGCTTCACAGCTGTTTAACTAAAGCTACCTTACCAATACTGCATAATTTGTATTGTTTGGAGGTCTACATATAAGCTATTGGCAGCATTTCGCCACACACATCCCCAAGTATCTGCTCTGTCTCTAACTCTGAGGGAGAGTCACCAGATGATGAAATCTGCTGTGGATGGGTGTCACTGAATTGTGTCCTCTTTATATGGTATAACAAAATGAATTCATTAATACACCATTTGCAGTACATACAGGCAGATTAAGATCTTTCCAAGTCACTGTCAGTCCCTTGAACAAGATCTGGCCATCAAGGCTTCAGCTGAATATACAAACTACATGAAACTACTCACCAAATACTGTAGCTATGAAGACTATAAGAAGCTATACTATATATTAGGCTGGGAGCCAGGCCCAGCCCTCAGGATGTTTTTTTGATACCTTTTTTAGTATTTCCAGTTAGCCTGTACTTTGGGCCATCTCAAGATGATTATGAGCACTCTCAACTCGGGGCCGTTTGGTCATGAGGGGCCAAAAAACCCTTTTTTGAAAAATGCTCCTGGCATGATAATGTAAATCTGGAAAACAAGGTGTTAAAATTGCATTCTTTGATATTCAAGTCGGCCCTGTGATAGGTTGGCGACCTGTCCAGGGTGTACCCTGCCTTCCGCCCGAAGCCAGCTGGGATAGGCTCCAGCCCCCCGTGACCCCTAACGGGATAAGCGGTCAAGATCAAGATAATGGATGGATGGATGGATGGATATTCAAGTATGACATTTGGCATAGAGTATCCTGACACATAGGGGGAAGTGGCAAAATAAGATTGTGGTGCTTGCTGATTTTAGTTTTTAAAATATCATCCACAAAATTCACAACAAGACTATAAAAATAACATCTGTTGGATGAAATCTCATACGAAATGGTCACTTTTGAGCACTATATGGTCAATATCGCTGCCTCATTTGTATTTAAAAATCTGCCCAACTTTGTAAGCTTCAATTAGAGCTCTAATTGTATCTGTATCTTAAATATTACACTTCTTGTGGCCTTAAATACTTCACAATACCCCATGTCTCAGAGAACAAAATTTTCAGTTTCCAGCATTCCAGATGGATGTTAGCCTGTTACCTGAATCTAACACTGCCTTCATATATTCTGCTTCTGCTGCTATCTGAGGTGGAGAACATAAAAAGTGATTGTTACAGTAGGACTCAAAATGCTTTACACTAGATTAAAATTTATTTTCGAACATTTTAAATGGAGAAATAAGCTACTATATGTATATATTCATGAGGTCATATGTTGTGTGGAAGTGTTGTGACTAGTGTCTACAGAAGAACGTGTTTCTGTATGGCCAAAACCCTGAGGTGAGTCTGTCTATAGACCACCAGAGGGAGACGTTCACAAGCCAATCATGTTGGAGAACAGGAACATGAAAAACCAAACTTAAAATGTACTTTATAAATAACTAGCATGAAGTTATCTGTTAAAACTGGCTGTAGGAAATCATAAACAACCCAAATTATAGGAAACACAATCTCATTTTATTTTGAACTCACATATTGCACACATTTCACTTTGATGAGACATTTTATACATGAAATTAAAATAACATAATTTACAATGTGCTCATAATATTAAAAATGAAGTATGCATTAGCATACACATGTCCCCTTTATACAAAGGAATATGGCTTTTAGTTTTACAAACCTTGACAGCATGGTCTCAAGCTGACCAGAATCAAGGATAACTATGGATTAAGGCATCGAATGCACATTGTATCGCCCGTTTATGGACCAATAATAAGATCACAGTGTACATGGTACAAACTTCTCAAATTTCATGCACTTTGCATCAACTTAAAACACCAAACAATAAAGACAAAGAAAAAGTTACAATTTGTTTTGAGTCCTTTCTCTGTTAGGAGAATGATTCCATCTGGAGCTTCTTCACACAATGCCTTAATGTTCAGTACTCTGCAGCTTGTCAACTGACACACAGTCCCAAAATGTCCATTCCGTTACATGTTGTCCACTACTTATTGGCAGCACAGTGGAGCCACGTCCTCAGCAGGTGAGGGGAACAGCCTCATGGCCTCTCTGGAGGATTTGGTGTAGCCATTGTGGAAAATCATAGCCTTCTTTACCGTGAAGAAGGAGACCGTCTTGTCCCAGACGTCAGAGCTGGACACCCCGTTGTGGAGTTGGCTCTCCAGTGCTGAGCGGAGCCTGACTGCCCTGTCTGTGCACTTTCTCTCCAAAATCATCACCTTGCACATGCTGAGGAGAAAGAGGGAGTAACATTAGATTTTGGCTGAATATAAGGAAAAAAGATATGCAGACACTCATTTCTTGAATTTATGTGGGGCCACCATAACTCAAAGTGGGTGAATGGAGTGATGTTATTTTTTTTTGTGTAAATAATGTCAGAACACTTAACCTATTGTAACCACCCTGTCCTTTTACCAACATTTTTAATTTGATAGACTTTTACATAATTACATTCTTCTGGAAAAATAAAAAACTGTATATTAAAAACTAACCATTGAAACAGGAATCAAAAACTATGCAAGCCATAACTACATTTCCTACATAACAGGATAAAATAAAATAAATGTTTTGTTATAATTTGGGTGTACTAACCCTTTAAATTTTCTCATGTTTTAGTCACAAGTGAAAAGTGTTTATCTGGAGTCAATTTTTTGTATCATAAATGATGCAATATTCAAAGCCTTTAAAATGCCATAACATCTGTCTATCCCCACAGTGAGCCTGATTTAAAGTTCTACACGAGTTTTTTTAAAGTTGAGCTTTACGTTGTGTGTTGATCCCTCATGGTGAATCCTCAGTCAGATGGAGTCCAGTCAGTCCAGGCCTGATTCAGCTACAAGAAGTGTTCAAGGTTATGATTTTACTCAGGCCTCCCTCCTTTATATACTTATGCCAACTTTCCCATCGATTTAATGTGATGCTGGTTCTCACAGTGTTTGGCCAATCACAATGCAGTGTTATGACAATAGGATGTGAATGAATTAGTTGAATTCATGAGATACAATGGCCTTAAAGCAAACAAACAGGTGGGAGGGGCCCTTGACTGGCCTCTTGTCTCTCAGCTGATGTGTGACAATGAGGAAGAAATCCTTTTTTATAACATGGACGGGGACTGATATATGGTGGGAACATGGAGGGAAAGTTTGTGCCTGTGGACATCATGGTTTAACACTTAAATAACATGCTGGACAAATATAATACATATTAAAGTTATGACATCAGACCTGACCACTTTGTGCTATGAACTGGAGTAATCAGAATCTGTTGAGTCCTTCTGTGAAAAATAAAATACAATATCATACAGACCTCATCACTAATGAAATCATCATGGTGTCTAAAGTTATAAATACATGTTCTAATTGTTTTCCTAAGTTGTTTCCCCTGAGTGAACCCTTTACAACTTCTAATCTCACAATGTATGATTTCAAGACACATTCAATCACAAGCTTTAAAAACTACAAACTTTATCAAACTATTTAAAAGTCTCCCACAATCAACACACACACACACACACACACACACACACACACACACACACACACACACACACACACACACACACACACACACACACACACACACACACACACAAAGACACACTCTTTTCTTCTTCTTTAACTTTCTGTCTCTATTTTAGCCTCTCCATTTCTCACGGTGAGTGTCTCCCATGCTTGATTGGCTGACAAAAGCGTACGATCTGTCCAGATGGTGTGCCTGGAAGCCCTGTTGACAGCACTGTGCTCCTGTGTGTGTGTGTGTGTGTGTGTGTGTGTGTGTGTGTGTGTGTGGCTGTTAAGGGGAGGGGGGGGGTCACTCAATCTTTGTTGGATGGGGCACACTTCCTTTGTGCACCCAGCCTCAGTGTCATTAACACTGAAGTGTGGGAAGCCTGGGACCACAGCGGCTCCCACGTTCCACACAGGCAGGAAGGGAGCGTGTGACTGAGACGTGGCCAGCGGCAGCCAGGTCAGCCAGCTGTGCGTGTGTGTGGGAGACAGAATGACAGAAAGAGAGGGAGAGAGAGAGAGAGTGGAAGGGAGGGAAAGTGAATGAGAGTGTGGCTGTTTGTTGGAGCATGCGGGGGGTTTGCCTGATGTGTGAACATGTGCTGGGAGTGTGGAGACTGTACGGATGTTTACAACAGAGGCAGTCTTCTTCTCTTACAGCATCTCGCACCACATGAAAGGGGTCTGAATCAACTTCAAAAGCACGGCCTCTTTCATTCGTTTTATAATCAGATATCCAGCATTAGCAGAAGGTTTTGATGGGTTATCAATTGAGTGTGGAGGGACAGTTTCAAGGCACCTTAAAGTTCTTATTTATTCCTCTAACAAACATAATAATAGCAAGAGAATAAATTATGTGGTTAGAAATCAGTAATGTAATTTAAGAAAGATACAAATATGAACTTGCTTTGTCAGGTCTCCTTAGAATGATTCAATCAGATTTGATAGAAAGCAGTCTCATTGCTAGCATAAGCAAACAACCAGACAACTATCATCGTTCTGCTTCCTGTATTTGAAAAAGGGCTCTATTTGGATACGACTCCTGTCTTATTTCCTGATATGTGAAGAGAAAATTGTACTCCTGGAATTGGTTGCTTAAATCTGGGATCACAAATGCATTACTACAACTTAGAAGGGTTTGGAAGCCAACCCAAACAAATAAACAGTGAAACTGAGACTGAGGTTGCAGGAAATAATGTGCCTATTCCAAACAAACCAGTATAAGTCAACATGTTTGTCTCTAGTTGTAAAGATCTAATACAGGACACTGATCACCATTTCTTTAAAGAAGGTGAATAAGAAGCAGGAGTTTTGCTCTTTAATTCAGTTAGTTTGGAGTGTGGAATAAAAGCATACTTTTCTTTTTCAAGCTGATTATATTTCTGTTTTAAAAATCTTTCTTCATTCATCTCTGAGACATGCCAACTGTTGCACAGCTCCATGCGTAGAGTCTGCTGTGTCACACCGGTGGAAGTGGCTGCATGTTGGCTCTTTCTAATGCTTGGCCCTCTGTAACACCCACGTGTGCCTGGTGGCAGAGGCACTTTGTGCTCAATTACCAGGCGGTAGAGATGACATGAGACAGCGGCGTGCTTCCCTCTGGGGTCACCACTTTCCCATATCAACACAAGCACAGGGTCAGTCTCCCAGCTACATCCCCCTCCTCTCCCCACCACCCCACCCTGGGCTCTTTCTCTTGCAGTCTATTCCTCCACCTGCTCCCCGGAGACACACTCATTGTCCCCACGGCTATAAACACTTCATTGAGCATGTGGCAGCCCTGCGTTCCTCAAAGCCCTTCCCAGCGCTCCCATTGGCCCAGGGACTGTGAGAAACTCCAACAAGCCCAAGACCCACACATTCATATGGAGATTTGGGTGTATAAATACAAGGCTGAGGCAGGAGGGACAGCAGCTCAGATTCAACTGGCTCTTCAGACCGAGCAGGAACACTCTCTACAGCTCTACAGCTCTACAGCTATGGCACCCACTGTTTTTGGACAAGAGAACTATTCTAAGGAACACATGACTCCAGCTCATAAGGTAAATTCAATTTCTAAAAAGTCTCATGAGTCTCTTATTGAATTATGTTTTTATAATTTGAAAATGGTGAAATAAGTTTCTAATTCATTTCTCTTTTCTTTTCTTCAGCTAAGAAAGCCAATGGTGGAGAAACTGCGCAGAGATCGCATCAACACCAGCATCGAGCAGCTGAAATCCCTGCTGGGTCCTGAGTTTGTCAGGCAGCAGCCTGACTCTAAGCAAGAGAAGGCAGACATCTTGGAGATGGCTGTGTCCTATCTGAGAATCTGGCAGAAGCAGAAGCAGCATCAGCAGACCAGCATGACTTCTGGCCCGATGACAGCCAACGATGGCTACTCTCGATGCGTGCAGGAGGCCGTCAGCTTCCTGTCCCACTGCAACGTCCAGACTCAGGCCCACAGACGGCTCCTCGGCCACTTCCAGGGTCTGCAGGCGTCCAGCATGCCCTCTACCCTCTCCCCTCCAGGCTCCCCACTCCATCAGGTCAGCTCCAGTAAAGGCCAGAGCCAGGCCGGTGGAGCTCTGTGGAGGCCGTGGTAGGAAGGAGGCACAATCATCTCCACAGAGATAAAGAGAACTACGTCTGTGAACGTCATGGACAGACAGTTAGAGACTTGTTAAAGTCGGCTTTCTTTTGCTTTGCCAAAAGATTCAATATTGTTAACTTGTTTTAAGAGTTTGGTGAAATAGGCACCATGTGCCCGTGCTCCTTTGGAAGACCTGAATTTATTTAGGTTTTACTGAGTATGTACACCATGTGTATACACATTATATACTTTATAATTAAGAGTTGTTACTCTGTGAATCTGTTTACTGTTCCGCTGAGGAAAAAAAAAAATCCTGAATTTTTGTTTGGTTTGCAAACATCATTAATTTGTACAACCCACATTGGGTTTATTCTGTTGAAGTGTCTGTGACACTGTTTGATTTCTGTGTTTAAACAAATGTCCTCTTTTGATACTGTGTATCACTGCATGATGTTTCATCAGCTAATTGTTGATGAATGAACAACCTCCATGAATGGATCCCATGGATCCACTTTTATTGTACATCTTATTGTGATTGAAGTTGATTCTGACTTTATATATCCATTATTTGGCTGAAATGTGAAATGGTTACTGTTGGACTTGCCAGCTGTTAACTATGTTGTAATATGAGATGTTCTTCCATCCTCAAATGATTACCTTTTATAAAGGTGTGTTATATTGACATCAATGTTTCTAAAAGAACCTGTTGAATTGCTTCCTTGAGAAGTTTTCCTTTGAGCTCCAGAAATAAATTGAAAGCTTCATATGAAGTTTGTCAAACATATGCACACCTTGTTTCGTACTTTCTTTCGTAAAACACTCAAGAGCTGAGTGTCAGAGATAATATGTCTCAAATCATTCATAACAACTATAGAGTAGTGAACGTTTGAAGGAATAACTTAATTAATTCCCGTTTGCAAGAGAGAGCAAGTAGAGTTTTACTTTTGATCAAAGTTTGGAAATACTTTTATTATTATTTTATAATTTTATTTTATTAAGAACCACACACTTTCATTCAGTCAAACGAGTCTTTATCAGCACAGCATTAGGCCGACAGAAGCTTCATTAACACGCTCTGTTTAGAGGACCAACATCAGATGAATCAATGATATTAAAAAATATATAAAATAATGTAATTGCTCATTTGGAAAGCTAACACTTTAAACTGCACACTTTGAATGATATATTATGAAGAATTATTACAAGATTTGGAAAAAGCTTGGATCAAACATGCCAGAGGCCATGTTTTATGTGTCCACTGTGAGAAGCGTAATACCCAAGATTCAAGATTGCACTTATCTAATTTGGTCGTTTATGTAAAGATAACAAAACTGTGTTTATTTTGGTCCTGAAGCAAAGACCATCTAAGCTTGGTAGAGTAAAAGCAACAGCATCAGGAGCTGCCTTCTGAGTGACAACAGCTCAACTGAAACTGTGTGTTTCACATTAAAACTGCATTAATGTTTGTCTATGTTAGTATTTCATACACGTAGATGTGAGTTTTGACATACTCTAATTTCTTTGCAGCATCAATTGTTATTTTGAATGGAATTCCTCTTGATCCCATTTTATTTCTGAAAATTGGTTTAAGATGATCTTTAAAAACAGAACCAGTGCTATTAATGTTCATCATATGGAAGACTTGCCTCTTTCTCTATCATACTTTTTTCCAGTCTTTCCCACAGCATTCATTACATTTTCATCTCATTTGACCTTGCTGGTGCTAAGTGCCCCCAAAAATGTGGAAAGTGGGGTATGAGGACACCCCTGCATGTCACATGTCCCACTTCTGTTGTGGTGGTCATGGCATGCTGTCTCGGGCTTGAATTATGTCTCAAGTACCACAAAAGTCTTTCACAACTTTTTGTGTGCGCAGAAGTTGTAGAGAATGTGGCATGCCTGGGACTTTCTCAGGGTCTAGTTGGCCAGGCCAGATGGTCTGGCTGAAGCTGCTCCCCCTCCCCCTTCAACAAGAGATCAAACACCGTAGCTAATGTGATGTGTAACAAGACACACTTCTATTGTTCACGTCTTGGGGCCAGTGAATAGACGCAGAGTGTGGGAAACGAGAGATACCACACTCACAGAGGGATGGCTGACGGGAAGCCGCTCTGCGCCGCCACAGGTCTGAGCGATGGCCGAGACTTTATGGCAGGAATTCAGAGCTCCCAGGCTTCTGGTGGGAGGGGCGCTCATCTTCACACACACTTGTAGACAAAGACCCCAGCAGCCATGAAGTGCACACTAACTTTGAGAGGAGGCACAAATTCACACAAACATGATGACAACGAAATCAGAATACAGAGAATGAATGCAGGCATGGATGGGACTTCACAAAGTGAAAGTTTCAGTGCCTTGGATGATACAATACACAAGAGGGCTCCAGAGATGAACTAAAAGATGAGAGGTGTGTTTACATCAAGATATCTGAATACACAAGAAAGCAAGAAAACAACCACTGCTGAAAAGTATCTGACCATGTTGACTCTCTTTTTTGAATCTGTTTTTACTGAGAGGGAAAAGGGGGACAGAGCATAAAGGACCCTGATGTGAGGAGGTCCAAACAACTCATGAAACAGAATTGCCTTAGATGTGTAGAAGAGCGTAGTGTTTACCTTTGTTCAGAGTTTCTTTAAGTCATTCCTTAACTTTTAATTAAGTAGCGTATGTTTCTTCCTGTTGTGGCACTTTCACTCAATAAAAACTTTGAGTACTTTGTTCACCTTTAGAGCTTGAAGCCTCAAATTAAAAGAGTCAACAAAGAATAAAGTCAAACAGCTTTCTCTGTGCCAGGCAGTGAAGCCAGTTGACTTGATTTTTCCCAGATGGACTGGGACACAGAGTTTCTGTTTGTCCTGCCACAAAAGATCAATTAACATTCCCAGTGGGACATTGAAAAGTGGCATGGCTTTTGTATCTCATTTACCCTGATGTTGGGGACTTGTGGGAAACTGGGGAGACTGGACTACTCACACTGCACCCACAAGGCTGGCTTCACATCTGGGGCCAGCCAGTGATGGAGGCCCTCAGCGGCACACTGCCAGCCCGCTCATAATAACATTAACTGGATGCTAATTTGACACAGCTCATTGATAGCAGAGCCGGCAGACCCTCAGGGGAATGAAGAAGACAACAGCTTATGATGAAAGGTTGCCTTCAAATTGTATCCGGCAGAAATTGTGAACTTACAGTATAAGTGGCCAGAACAACAACAATCTGAGTGGAACTTCACCACACATCTTTAACATGCAGTTCAGCTTGTGGAAAGAAAACTTCAGATTAAATACTCATTATCAGAGATAAACGTTGTTTTTAAATAAATTATTATAATATTTATCAAAGTACCAAATGACTAGAGAATGACTGAACAATATATCGCGATACTTTGACCTCCAATATAATATTGATATTTCAACTCTTAACATCGATTTAAAAAAAAAAAAATAATACATATTTTAGTCGGGTTGGAACTAAAATACGAGTTCAGTATTTCAAAAACAATAAAGTGGAAAAGTTGTTTTCAATCAAATAGTTTTGACTTAATTTGTCCTTTCAATTTTGAGTAATATTGTGTGATTTACTCATACACCATCTCTATTTTTTTCTCAGTTAACTGTGTAGAATATCGCAATAAATCACAATATTGTGATATCGTGATATATCATGATACTATCGTATCGTGACCCAAGTATCGTGATGCGTATCGTATCGGGAGGTTCTTGGCAATACTCACACCAACAAATGACTGCCAAATCTTTCACAAGCAATGAAGACACTTTGATAAAGTCACTTCTGCTAATGCACTCACAATGTTTCAGGTGTCTTACTGCACCTCCTCATGAGCACAAACCCACGGTTTAAATACCCAGCATGAATACAGTATATGAACAATATACTCAATCAAAAGGTGATAGTGAGTGTTATTAAAATCCTTTGTTGCTCCTGCTCTGCGCCTTCTTTTCCCAAACGGTCTGTGATTCATACCTTGGAAAATGTGCATCACAAATGTCTACTTTTATACCCTGGAATTGGCATCAGCATAAAAACCTTTGAACCTTTAGTGTATGTCTTCACATGATTGCAGTCTATACTCACATTAAAGTCCTGTAACATCAAGTGATGCAACATGTTTGAAGCAACAGGAATATTGTTTCACCTCTTGCCAGTTCACATCATTCTTTGACTTTATTAACTAGCCTCCCTTAAACCTTTCTTTTCGCTCACAGCTTATCCAAGATATTGTAAAATGTATTTAGCCCATATGGCTGTGTGGCAAGCCTTTAGCCAAAAGTTAAACACTTAGTCTTTTCCAAATGCTCCAAACACTTTTTGGAGGAAGCTTGGCTTCTTTGATGGGACACTGAAGACTTAAGCTTATATTGTTTTATTGCACTGAAGCATTTGGCCTTTATTACACACACACACCTCTTTGAAGATGCTCATTTTTCTGTTTCATTTCCTCTTTTATTACATCTAAATAAATCTATTCTGACCTCCTGTTCACGGTGAATTCTCAGATGGCAGCTTGATAAATTCCTAATTACCTGTTGCTTATCTTGGGAAGCCTGCCTCACACAGATACTTTCTCTCTGAGTTATTGACATGTCTCCTATTGTTGTGCTGGGAGTCCCACTGGTCAGAGTGTGGGAACCCCAGCCCTGCCTCAGCCACATGGCTTTGTTATGCTAATGTCTCGGTATAAAATGAGGAGCAGCTCCCTCAGAGACATCAGAGCTAACACCACTGTCCAGAAGAGACAGCTCACTCCACCTGCAAAGACATGGCTCCCTGCTCCGCCAGCTTCTCCTCTATTCACCACATCAGGATTTCTGAGAGAGAAAATATTAAAGTGAGTACAGCAGAGGACTTTAATGACTCTACGTCAGCTTTTGCACCACAAATCTCTAATTGTTTATTGTGGAATCTGAATAAATATTTAACCACCTTTCTCTCTTTCTACAGTTAAGAAAACCTGTTGTGGAGAAAATGCGCAGAGATCGCATCAACACCTGCATTGAGCAACTCAAGCTCATCCTGGAGAAAGAGTTCCACAAGCAGGAGCCCAACTCCAAGCTGGAGAAAGCAGACATCCTAGAGATGACTGTGAGCTTCCTGAGGCAGCAGCTGCAGCAAGGTCTCTGTCAGAGCAACCTCAACCAGGGCTACTCCTTCTGGAGGGACTCTATGCACTTAGTCACAGCTGGATACAACACAGAGACCCCTGTCACTCCTCTACAGAGCCAACAGCAGCTCCATCAGCACCAGAGAACCAGCATCTCCCCCTCAGTCTGCTCCTCACTCAGGTCCACCGTCCTGCAGGACAGTAGCAGAGGCCCCATGTGGAGGCCTTGGTAGAGACCCTGACAGTCAGTCTCAGAATTGAAGGGATATGAATTCTCCTTCACTATGTAGGAAAGATATTTCCAGCCTCCCCCTCGATGGTGGGTTCTTTATTGTCTCATCACATTGATGGACAAGTAGTAAAAGCAAAGCTCTCACTTATTTGAAGATTGTCCTGCTTTGACTTCAGTTCACATTTGATGTTTTCTTTTCATTTGTGTTTAAATTGTTTGATTCTGAGTGGAGATGGTTCGATCGAATCTTGTGAAATGACTGTTTACTCCAGTGGAGTTTATGTTTGGATCGCTTGATGTGACAGTATATATTTGTCGTACTGTGTTTATGCTGACAGCTGCCGTTGAGAATATTTCTCTTTGTTTTGATTTATATAGACCAAATTATATGAGTGATGATGATGTGATGATGTATGCGTGTGTGCGTGTGTGTGTGTGTGTGTGTGTGCGAAAGTTTCAATTAAATGTTGGTACTCTTGTTTTTCTATCACATTTAGGCTCTTAAAACTCATTTTTAACAAAGTTTTCTTGTATGACAATTAACAATAAAAGGATACAATCATAAAAGAAATGGTCCAAAATGAATTATTCAAAGCAAATTCAATATTTATTCAAAGCAAGTGCATATAAATCTTCATCTTAGTGTGCTTTTGACCTATTTTAATACAGGTGTCTTTTGAAGGTCAGTCTTTCATGCCCGTTTTTAAGGAGCGCATTTAATTTTAGCAGCAGAACACATATCAGGATGTCTTATGTATGACATATTTAGGACTCATGTTTAAGGCTATATTTGGACTAGACAATAGAAACATTGTAAGTGTTAAATTTAGTTCTATTTATCCAAAGCATGTCCTATGAAAGCACTGATTAAGACTAGAAAAGTGTTGAGAGGCCCTGAACAAAACCAATATTTAAAAAAAACAAGGGGAATAAATTGCAGTGGAAAACCAGATATCAAAAATCTTTAAAACTGCATAGCCATATTGTATACACTGAAAAATCCAGATATATTTATTAAATTAAGTACAATTAACTTAATAAATATATCTGGATTTAGAGAAATGTATTTCATGCAACAACTTCACATAATAAAATTTAGTGGATTCAACACAACATTTTGTTTCAGTGTACTGACTAAGCCATCATTACCAATAGTCCCTGACACATAGTAGGCACTCAATATCAATAGCTTTGCACATGATTTAGAGAGAAATATAAATATATATTGTTTTTAAAGTGTAAGCTATGGTAACACTTTAGCATGTGGTCCACACCCTACCTCCACAACACTGTGTTATTTCACTTTAATGCATTGAAATAAACTCAAATGGTCTAAACTCTTATCTGACAGCATTTGGTAGTGGGAGATATTTTTTTCCTTCATAGGGGGCAGATGTGGCTCAGTGGCACAAGTATCCTCAGGCACTGAACCCAAGATTGCTCCTGTTGACATAGTCAGCAGTGAGTATGGATAGGATTAGTTCAAACTGATTCTGACTCCCTTACTGTAGCCTAACCTTTCATTAGGATAAGTGTATGAATTGGTAAATGGGATGAGTGGTATAAAAGTGCTTTGAGTGGTCAGAAAGACTGAAAAGAGTAAATAATTACAAGTCTATTCACCAATCATTATAAGCTCAACAACTAACATGTTCTGCTAACCCCACTTAAAAAAAACACTGGTCTGAAAACGTTTTACTTATAAACAAGGTTAACTTTACACAATGAATATATTTTCTGTAAAGAGCAGGAGCAAAACTCTAACATTATCCCTCTTTAGGGTATGAGGTTCAGTGACATATCATTTTAAAAAGAAGCAGTGCAGCACATGTTCCCTCATTGATAGTTTGAATGAGGAGATAATAACCTTTACATGCTTCCTCTTTAAATTGGTGAAACTGTTCTGACACATCCACTCAGTCATAAGTGTGTCTGTCGGGGGCTCTCCCCCTCGGGTGTTGAGCCCAAGTGTGGAGCAGACTCCGTAAGGTGTGTCAGCACTGTGCGCCTGTCAGAGCTGCTGTTGTCCCTGTAGAGAAGCGACAGGATACTCTGTGTCAGATCAAGCTTTAAGCAAGTGTCAGCTGTTTTTTTTCTGGTTAAACTGTAAGGTCTCAAATCTCTGGAGGAGCAGTTCCTCATTTAATAGCCTGTCATTACCATAACAAAGCTATGTGACTGAGGCGAAGTTGGGCGGGTTGCAGTGTGACACAAATCAATAACTCAGAGGTGAAGTGATCACAGGCAGACCAGGAGAGATTAAACCATCTCTGAGATATAGATCAGAGTGAGACAGATGTGCTGTCAGTCCTTATCAGAAGCTGCTGCTTATCTCACACTCCAGTGACTCAAGGGAACACGGGCATAATCTTGTGATTTGTGTTCAGGGAATAATAAAACAGGAATGAGGGGGTTAGTGACATTTGTGGAAAATGTAAGTTAGCATATTCTAATGGATGTGATTGGAAGTCTTGTATCACAATACTATGTATTTCTTTTTCATGTTTTTCTCTTTGTTTTTCTTGCAAAAGGCTGAACATAAGATAATACCTCTTCTATTATTCTTACCATTGCATCTTTTAAAGTTGCATTTCTAATAAAGTTTCATTTCAAATCATACAATTTCACATCTACACTCTGTTGAGTTATATTGTATTGGATGTATTGGATTAAGAGTGATCTGAAGTGTGACTTGTTATAGATAAAGGAGTGATAAAGAGTGATAACGGAGAATCAGATGGGATTACCAGAGACATTCACTGCTACATCACAACGGATACAATGCTTTAATCAAGTATGTCTACAATTATGATTTGTCTGTTATCATAGGGCATCTTGAGTGATTTAGAATTAATTTTGGCAAATGAAAATGACGAGTCTGACTGACTCAAAGAAACTGAAAAGTGGATCATGTTACAGCACATATGTTTTAAATGAAGTATAATGAAGATTTGTTTTTCCCTAAATCAAAAATCTTGTCAAAAAGAACTCCTGAGATCTTTCCCGCCCGTTGCAGTGCACTCTGGTCCTTGGTGCACTGACAATAAAACTCCTGCTTGTTCACCCGTGGCACACTTCTATTGTTGATTGAAGGTATTAAGCCTTGAGTGGACACAGAGACTGTGGGAAAACCAAGCCCGGGCTCTACTCACACATCTACTGGTCAATAGCGCTGACCTCCCAACTACAAAAGGCCTTTTCATCTCTCCTGTCAAACAACAGCCAGCAGCAGCACTGTGTGTGTGTGTGTGTGTGTGTGTGTGTGTGTGTGTGTGTGTGTGTGTGTGTGTGTGTGTGTGGTTGGGTCTGGATGTGTGTGTGGGGGGAGGGGGGCATGTACACACCCACTCTAAAAACAGTACAATTGTGCATCTATTTGAGTAATTATATGTTTTATCATGCTGTAAGACTGTAAAACTTCATATCTGTGAGCCCAAGGTGACATTTGAAAACTACTAAAATGTTAAAATTCACTCAAATTAAAAAAAAATTTTTTTTTAAATCTCACAAATAAAGAGACAAACAAGAGTGTTTCTTACTACAATGCATCAACGATTGAATTTAACAGATAGTTCATATATTTATTTTAAATATTCTGCAGACAACTGAAACTTTCTAAAACACAAATTAACCTAGTCATTTCCGGTTCTTTAATTCTTGCATTTATTCCACTGAAACAAGTGCAAATTTTACATACAGCATTAGTTTCACAGTTCCACCTACTACAGCTGCAAGAGGGCACTTTAATTGTACGTCTTCATAAGGAGTAGCAGCCCAACAGAAGTTTAAAATGAGCTTTAAATTAAGAGTCTGTATCGAAAGGTGTGAAATCTAGCTTAAAAATATTTAAAGGCCTATTGTTTGCTCATCGTATACATCTGAATACAGTTCTGGAAGTGGGCAGTCGTGTTCATCTGGGGTTTAAGGACAATGATATAAATTTTAGGCAGGAAGTAGCCCCCAAAGAAGGCCAGGACGCTGAAGAGTGTGGCAAACACCTGTGCAGCCATGGTGAAGGGGCCCCGACTGATGAGGTAGACAGTGAAGAAGCTCATCCAGGAGATCATGTACACCATCAGGCTGAAGGTCACACACTTGGCCTCATTGTAGTTAGCTGGCAGGTCTTTGCCCAAGTAGCTAAAACAGAAGCAGAGGACGCTGAGCATTGATACATAACCAAGTTCCAGGCCTGCACCGGGTGAGAGGGTGTTACTGCACTCCAGCACAATGCTATCCTTATAGAAGTTAAGGTCCTGGTCGGGACGAGGAGGGTTGACAGACACACGGAGCACAGAAATAAGCAACACAATGATGGACACCAGGAAAATGGTAAACTCTGGCCCATGTTTCTTGGCCCACTTGTCATAGGCCGGTGGCAGCCTGGATGCAAATTTAAAAATGCAGACGACCTGAAGGGAGCGCACAGTGATGCAAGCCAGGCACACAGTGAAGCTGACAATGAATAGAGGCTGCTTGAGGATGCAGGCCAGAGGGGATGGCGGGCCAAAGTGGCACAAAGAGCTCATGGCGGCAGCAGTCAGAGCTGCCAGCATCAGGAGGCAGGTGCGGCCTCCAGCAGACTTTGCCACTGGAGTGTTCAGGTTGAGCAGGAGGATTAGTGCAGAGCTGGTGGTCATGAGTAGACAGGAGGTCATGAAGAAGAGCAGTGCGATGGAGAGGGGGTCGTCCCAGGCCAGCAGCAGGATGGTCCTGTTGAGACACTGCTCGCTCTTCGGGGGAGACCACTGCTGAGGCAGACACTCCTGGCAGTTAGTGGGGTCTGAGAAAAAGAAACAACACAGTTATGAAAGAAAAAACAAGATGGAAAGACGGATGATTGGCTCATGTTGTCAAGTGCATGTTTTAGTGTTTTATACAGTGGCCCTGAAGGACAAAACAAATTTACAAAAGATGAAACACTTTTAAAAGTTGGAGAGAAATTTACTTTTGTAAAAACATTTTTATATTTTATAAAACAAAATTACATCAGCAAAACACTTTTACCAAGGTCAAAACAAATTTACATTTAAGAAAACAAATTTACAAAAGATTAAACACTTTTATCATTTCTGAACCAAATTAACATTTCATTTTTATGGAAAGGGAATGTACCAAATACCAGAAGTGATGGAGTGAGGGGTCATTTAGTTTGTTTTGATGGAGAGAAACCAAACAGAGATGGACATGGTTTACATATTAGGACATCCTCTGGTCTTAGAGTGAGGTGTCAGATCTCAGATGAAAAAGCATCATGTCTCTGGAAAGCTCCGTCATATCTCTGCAAAACCTTCATCATGTGTCAGAATTCAGGTGAAACAGCCTCAGACCACATAGCCTCAGGATAAATGGAGTCAGGCTAAAAGGAGTCAGACTTAACGGTAAAAGTGTTTCATCTTTTGTAAATTTGTTTTGTCCTTCAGGGCCACCGTAGTTTTATCACGATAACATTTTATGAAAAATAGGAAGCAGATGTTTGTTAGCACACATTGTAAGGCATAGTGACTGGTTTTTGAACAAGGGTTTGCGTCCTTTTGCAGAATGCATCAGTTCATATATGAATGCTTGGCACACCCTGCTGGTCAGCTTCAGGCACTACAGCTGGAAAACAGTGGACCACTGCTGTAACCTGCTTCAGACATTCACTCATCTGCACTCATGATGATGCTGCTACTAGTAACATTTGACTCTCTAAAGTAAAATCTCAATTTTGCATTACCTCTTCAGTCTCCCATATTTGTTGATTGGTACTTTGGTGTAATTTAGTCTCACATAGAGCAACTACTCCATTCATAAACATAATTCATATCTCTTTTCTTTTTTTCCCCATATCTCTTATACTTCTTTTGTGTCTTTATTTTACCACTTGTGTTTAGGAAGGTGGCAGAGGGACAAGCCTGGCAGTCGAAGCAGCATGTGTGTTGCCCTGTCAGCAGTTTCTTGTGGCCTTTCGGGCAAGGCGGAGAACAGATGGACAGTGGCACCTTGATCAATCCAAGAGCATTCAACATGAATAACAAACAAAAACACAGGGTCAGAAAATGTCCCATAAATTACATGAAAGGTAAAAAATGATCTATTTAGATTTATGGCAAACAGTGTCTTCTGTTTTGGGGGATAGTTTTTTCAGCATTCTTTCCTAATTGTTGTAAAATTATTAAATGAAAATGTGTTTCTCTTTTAAAACCGGATTGTGTTTACACTTTATAACAGTTAAAAAACTTGAAAGTTTTTGTGCTTTGCAGAACTTTTACACCCCTTTGTCAAAACACTCCAGTGCAGGTCTTACCTCTCCTGAGTCTCCTTTGAAATACCACTCAATCTGATCAGCATCAACTGTAAGCGAAATGGGGTCGGGACTAAAGGTGCCCACCCTTCTGACAGACCATTTGGTACCGCTCCAAATCCAGGAAATGATGTCATATCCTGTTGGTGGGTCACCGTTTGCATCAAAGTAAACAGAGGCATTGTTCAGAGAGAATTGCACCTTTTTAAGCCACCAGAGAAGCTGAGGGGAAAGGGACAAGGAAACATCAGTGCCTAAAAAAACAGTGACTTTGGAAAAAGATATACATACATATAAAGTATATACTACATAAGTATGAATTTTCTCACCTCCCATGGAGCCACTCTCCTCTTTTGGCACTCTCCAGAATCACAAGCAAGTGCCTTGTGCAGAGCATGAGCCACAGCATACACTGCCGTATACACATTGAAGGAGGAGGTAATGTCGTACCTGTCCTGAGGGAACCTCTCTCGGGCGAGACTGTACAGGTCTGTGCTGTGCAGACACCCATTGCCAGAGCTCAGTGAGACATTAGAAAGTTCCTGGGTGTATTGCATTGAAGCCTCAAAAAACTTTCTCTCAAACTCCTCAAAACCAGAAATGGCTGCATACTTGACAGAGATCCCAAGCACAGTGCCAATAGTGTGAATGCCAGGTATCTCTGATATCAGGGAAGACGTTGACCAGTCCTCTGTCCCTATCCACACCTTATCTGTCACGTTTCGCTCAATGACATATGGGATGAAGCCCTTGAGTTTTGACTTGCTGGAGAAGACTACGATTGCGGTGACTTTGGTTTTCAATAAGCCTGTTACTATGTTTCTCATGGTCTGGATTGTGTCAGCGCTGAATGCGGGGATGACTCCTTGGTAGGCAATGCAGATGCCGTGGTGTGGTGCATGCTTGGACAGGCTCTGCATTCCCTCCAGGCCGTAGGCGTTGTCGCTGCCCAAGAGAGCGACCCAGGTCCAGTTGAAATGAACAAGAAGCTGGATCATTGCTGCCACCTGGTTCTTGTCATTGGGAATTGTGCGAAGAAAGGCTGGATAGAGGAACTTGTTGCTCAGCATTTCATTTGATGCTTCATAAGAGATCTAAAATGAAGCATGGGGAGAGAGAGGAATGATTCTACCCTGTGTGGACACATTTTTATTTCAAAACATGCAATCATTTAACCCTAGAACAATATCGCCGGGTGATTTTCACCCGAGCAAACACATTTACATAATTTTCATTATGTTGCATTTGTCTGAGTGTCATGGGTCCATGGGTAGCTTTAGCATCATCTTTAACGTCTTTGAAGGCGTGGGTGTTTCCCTATTCCAAAACCCGCTTTTTCCTACAGGCACGTGTTCAGGTGATTTTCACCCTTTTTTTTTTTCTCTCTCTCTCCTGCAGCTGTTTGTGTGTCAAGGAGACTCTGCCTTAACCATGGAAGTCTCAAATGTCCCAGGTTTGGGTGGACCGAACACCAAGTTTCCAGTTTCATCATTTTTTGTTTTAGAAATTTTGGTCCTGAATTCCAAATTTTCAGTAATTTTGGAACATTTTTATAAGGTCCCCCCATGATAATTTTTTTTAAATTTTGTCAGACATGGCACAGTTTAAAATAAAATAAAAGAACACTACCCTAATTTGTCATGTATTGTCATATTTTGATATATTTTGATGGCAAGTACTTTTTATCGGGTATATTATATCGGGTAAAAAACAATCGGCGTTAGTGATGGTGTTACTAATTTTAGTGATAGTGTTCTAGGTTAAGGGCAAAGACAAGACTTACTTGTGGGATAAGATAAGCTCCCAGTAAAGCAGCAGGGGTAAAAGATTTGCTGCTGCTGTCTGGACCAACTACAGCCACAGTCCTTTGACTGCTGTTGTAGTTTGAGTCCATGCTCCCCTCTGTGTCAGATGTAGAAGGGCTCTGGTAGTGCTGCTCCAGCACATCCAGTGTGGCCAGGACACTGGCAGATAAGGAGCAGATATCATACATCTGGTAGCCCAGCTTCACTCCCGGTAACAGAGGCTGTGGTCCAGTGCTGTTGTTGATTTCTTCCACTGCAAATCTCATGGCTTGCAGCAAGTGAAATCCGTGTTTGTTGTGGCTACCTCTAGAAAAGGTGACATGTAAAAGCTGAATGAATACAAACCTAATAAAAACTATAAGTAAAAAGAAAAACAAGCAAAATGTATGTGTTGTATTGTACCAAAGCTAGATGTTTACTGTCCTGTCCTTACCTGTTGCACTGACCCACAGCAGGCAGTCCTAGACTTTGTCCATTCGTGTAGTGAAGAGGAAAAAGTCCAGCGATGGAGAAGTCCCCTTGCAGCCGCATCCCTTCTCCTTTAGAGATGTAATCAAGTTCCCCGTCCGTTAGCTGCACCATCAGCACACCTAAGGAAAGAAACACAGCACCAAACATGTCCTTACTTCACTCTTACTCTGTGGAAGAGTGGTTTTCAAAACTGATCAGGACCTGTTTTTGAAAGTGTGGAATAATGGAGGGAGGGATAAGAGGACCACTTTTGCATCTTTCCGGGGAGTGTTGGTTGAGTGAAGTATATTTGCGTGTCTGTTTTGTGTGTGGCTGTGTAGTTTCCATACCATTTGGCTGAGTTGCATAAATGTAATAAGCCATGAAAGATGAGGCCGGTGTTTGTCCCATAAATCTTAGGCTAGTGACATACAACTGTAAACAGACAGTTAGATGCTCAGTGTCTATGTATATGTCATCAAGATGCTGTGTCAGAGCTGTTTAATGGATTGTGTGCAGACATCAATTCCTCATCCGTTTAAAAGAATGGGGCTACTGTGTGTGTCCTTGTAGTGTTGGTGTTGGTGTTTGTATTTGTATTGTTTATTTTATGTTTACCTGCTTTTGAAGCGTTCTACAGATTGTATTCACTCACCATGCCATAGTCACCACTGATATGACACCTGCAGTCAGTGGGGGAAAGTTACTTGGTACATTTACTCATAGAATAGAGTAGAATAGAATAGAATGTACTTTATTAATCCCTGAAGGGGGAAATTCACGTGTCTGGCAGATAAAATGATAAAAATCACATAAAACAAGTAATTCAGGTGTCTGTCAGCTCATCTCCCATTGGCTAGAGAGTTAAGAAGCCTGATGGCTGCAGGGATGAATGATTTTCTGTATATCTCAGTCCTGCAGCGCAGAGAGAAGAGCCGTCCACTGCCGCTGTTTCTCTGGTCCACAAAGAAGTTGTGAAGTGGATGATCTGTGTAATTTAGAATGGCCTCTAGCTTCTTCTGTGTGCATCTCTCCACCACAGCCCCCAGTGCGTTCAACCTGGTTCCAGTCACAGTGCCAGCTCTTTTCACTAGTTTGTCCAGTCGCCTCGCATCCTTGTGTTTTATACTGTCTGCTGAATAGGGTTTTATATCTGGCCAGTTACCTCTTGTAAAAGTTAACTAAAAGGAAATGTCAGACACTCTTAAAAGTAAATATTAAAAACAGTTCTACATATCTTTCAAGGATGTTTTTCTGAGCAGTTAGTTTTCCAATTTCACATGGTCATGTATCCCACAAGTGGTAGAAGCAGTAGCATTACCATGGATTTGATCAGAGATTTTCTCACTTGTTTACCAGTAACTACTAGGCAAGGCAAGGCAAGGCAACTTTATTTGTATAGCGTATTTCATACACGAGGGCGACTCAATGTGCTTTACATTAAAACATTAAAAGCATTGGAAACAATCAGACAAGCACAAAAGAACACAATTAAATTGAGAAATATAATAAAACAGAAAATAAAAGGAAAATTAGAAATATGTTAAAAATAAAATTAAGTTAAAGTGAGTTAAAATAAGCTAAGATAGGAAGGCAGTAGCAAATAAAAAGTCTTAGTCTTTGATAAGTTAAATGTCTGCCATGAAAACAACCTCTTCAGGTGTGGCTGTATTTGCATCTTGGTTGATATTTGAGGCTTATTTTGTAAAACACACCTGTTGTACGAACATGCGATTTGCCTGATAGTCACCCACATCCAGGACCTGAACCCATTGTTTTGACAGGAATATTGTGCATTTTGTCAGCCGCAGGATTATGGAGGCAAATGAACATGTAAATCTTCATGTTTGTACAAACACAAAAGAATTGAGGGGAAACATTTTGCATCATGCATTTTTTAACATTTCCAACAGAAGAGTATTTGTTCATACATTTTAATGATCATATCTTTTGAAACACGCAGATCAGGCAGCTGATTTGACATGTGACTGTGATGCTGTCATTATGGATGTTATTGTTTACACCTTTGCTTTTCCTACTATGAGGATTCAGCAGGAGGACTTTGAAAAGGGTCTTGTGTGGGTCTCTAACCACTTTAAATGTTTGAAATGCATTACATGTGCCACAGAGATTATGTTTCTATTGTCTTATTATCTTTTCAACATATAAAAGAATGCCTTAAAATCTACAGAAAGTCAGTGTTTTTTCTCAAAGCTTCATACTGATCTTACATGTCCTTTCTTCTCTTGTGTTGATACTCATTAAACTACAAATAAAAGAAGGTAGCTCAAGATTTGTAATTTTTTTAATAATCTCTTTTTATTTTCATCAGATATTTTTATTCCTAATTTGACAGTTTGGTTAATACTGTTTCAACTCACTGTCAAACCAAAAATATATATTTAATGTAGTCATGTTGCAGTTAAAGGATACTGCAACTAAAATAGCTGTACAAAGTTAAAACTAGAATCTTTTGTTTATAGAAACAATAATTAAAAGACTTAAATTCAGCTTAAAGTGTCCTTATAATGACACAAAATAGATTTATTAGGATGATTGGTCAACTGAATTAATTAGTCCTACATGTGTTTTACATGTCACAACCTATTATTTTTACTTGATAGCCATTTAATTTTGTCATGTAGTAAATATTTAGTGACATTTAGCCAATAAATCATGAAAAAAAATGCTAACTTTAGGTAAACCCCCTACAAGTCCTTCTGATGTATTGATTCACCATCAAGTTGTGCCAACAAGAATAAATATTCAGATATCTGTTATATCCATTACAGTATGATACAATGCTTTCTGTAACCAAAAACATCCTTATATGTAGGGCCACGATTTGTACGTCTATCCCTGGATAACTTTTTTTGAGATTTCAGCATTCAACATATGGCATTGTATTTTCACAACATCCATCTGCAAAGTTTGTTTTCATGATAACATTCATAAGATAAAACACAATAAAATGGAACATTAAAGTAAAGACAAAACATTCAAACATTTCTAGGAACGTTAGCTTTGTGTTGATTTTTGCATACTATTTGGACAAAGTGGCACTTCTGACAATATTCCTGATACGGTCCTGTACATTTGTAGGTTGTATTTTCTGAGATAAACATCTCATTATGCTTTCTTTTGACAGTGAAATGTATCGCTCACTGTGAATCCAAGCTGTGGGAATAGTGGAAAAGGTTGTTCCTCACATTGCTATAAATCCACTTATCTGACACCTACGTACCTCTTACTGTGGTTACAGTGACAAAAAATTACAAGCCAGTCTTGTAGTTTGTAGTCTTGTTTACTCTTGTAGGTCATAAAGAGGGGTCACTGTTTATTTCAGTCTGTTTCATAACCTGCCAAAATCTTCTCACTCGGGCTTTCAGTAAATCTTGAATTGAATTTGAGGGGGATAGAATGTTTTTGTGTTACTGTTGGTTTGCTTTAAAGTCTTAACATTACATTTACACTCCATGATAAATACTGTGAGACAAGAACGGGATTATTTAATGTAAACTTATTGTTATGAAATTTACCAAGTATAGTACCATCAGGTTAAATATTGATGATACAAGAAGTCACTTCATCAGTTCTAAAATATATCAAGCATCATGAATTGATTTAAAGTTTTTTAATGCCTTCCTGTTTTTAACAGAGTTGAATTGATGTTTTTTTTAACCCTATAACTGCAAAGTAAAACAAGTTGAAGGCCTCCAAGTTATGAAAACAAGTGGAGGTAAAATTCCAAGTTGTTGTTTCTTTTGTCAGAAATTTTCAGACCCAGTTGACCTTTAAGGTATCTGAAGAAATCAAGGATGTTTAACCCCTCATGGTCATTCACAGTTTGTTTTTAATATAATGAGTCATGCACCCAAAATTATAGAGTCCTTGAGTTGCTTAATCCTGGATATTTGTTTTAATTATTTCCTTTTTTTATGTATTAAATCATATTCACCATGCAGTACTTTGAATACAATTATAAGTTTATATAGGTTTAATAACAAACAGTAATCAAATACAATTTTAAAAGTTTTAAGTGAATGGACAGTGGAGTTGTGGTCAGATGGAGTAAGCCAGTTTAAACAGATGAGTTTTGAGTTTGGATTTAAAATGTGGGAGTGAGTCAGTATTATGGAGGTCAGGTGGGAGAGAGTTCCAGAGCTGGGGAGCAGAGCGGCTGAAGGCTCTGCTCCCCATGGTAACAAGGCGAGCAGGGGGGGACAGTGAGATGGATGGAGGAGGAGGATCTGAGGGTCAGATAGGTGTGGCAGTATGGAGGAGGTCAGAGAGATATGGAGGGGCAAGGTTATGCATGGATTTGAAGGTGAGGAGAAGTATTTTGAAGTTGATCCGGTCTGTGATGGGGAGCCAGTGGAGCTGTTGCAGGATGGGTGTGATATGGTGGATGGAGGCGGTGCGTGTGATGATACGGGCGGCTGAATTTTGAACCAGTTGTAGTCTATGGGGGGTTTTGTGTGGGAGGCCAAACAGAAGGGAGTTGCAATAGTCCAAACAGGAGGTGACAAGGCTGTGAACAAGAATGAACGGTGGCCATGAAGTGCAAATCACAACAGCAAATCAGAAAACACAACAGCAAATCAGAAAACACAACAGCAAATCAGAAAACACAACAGCAAAACAGGAAACACTACAGCAAAACAGGAAACACTATGCAAATTCAGAAAACACTACAGCAAATCAGAAGACACTAGAGCAAATCAGAAAAAAAACACTAGCTGAATTGCCCTTGTGTTTTCTGATTTGCTGTTGTGTTTTCTCAATTGCTGTTGTGATTTGCACTTCAGGGCCAAGAATGGAATGTAAGAATGGAAGTGGAGTGGGGTCAAATATCCATTCTGAAAGTATAACAAACTAAATATTGTGTAACAACTAAAATGCACTGTACTCTTGACATGAAGTTCAAAATTGAATAAAACAAACAAATACAAATACAACAAATGATAGAAAAAAATAAATAATCAAAAGAGCAAATTAAAACAAAGCAGTCTATTACAAATTAATTTTGCTACTATAAAGAAAAATACCAAAATGTCTAAAGTTTTGATATTTTTTCAGTCTTGAGTACATGTTGGCTAATGTCTCATCTGAACCCTGGATATTGGGGATGATGCCTGCGTCTCCCTACGTCACTACTGTGCGACGCACATGTCGAGGTGAAAGTGCAGGCTGCCATTTTTCGATGGAAACCTTCTGAGTAGTTAGACAAGCAAAAACATCAACTGTGAGTTCCACCGTCACTCATAAGCCTATGTGTTTCATCTGTTTGCGTATTTAAATATTATGCATGAGGATTGCAGAAGCTTTGTTTATTAAAACCGTAGTTAATTAGTTATTGCACAGGCTTAGCTGAGGGTTGCAGTGAGCTGCAGATGGCTGCTTAGCTCGGCTAGCTAAAGTTAGCCTTTGCTGTAAACAAACACTACAGATAGTGAAGAAACCATAGCTGACGGAGAGCTCACACTTTCCATGTTTGCTCGGTAGATTTGCACAATAATTCAGTGGGTTAAGTTAGGATTCAACATTTAGGACAGAGACGGTCTGATGCTGCGCGGGTGTAAACAAGCGATGCAACTTCAGTATTGATGACTGTGCGAGTTTCTTTAGACTAGGTCGGAGCTCAGGGGCTTTAGAGCGGGTTCGGGGGTCAGTTGGGTCACAGGAGAAACACAAACGCACACCGGCATGTCATCTTTCTCGGAGTCTGCCCTGGAGAAGAAGCTGACGGAGTTGAGTAGCTCGCAACAGAGCGTCCAAACTCTGTCTCTGTGGATCATCCACCACCGCAAACACTCGTCCCTCATCGTCAAAGTGTGGCACAGAGAGCTGAAGAAAGGTGAGCATGGTGCTGCAAAGCTTGCATGTAAGAGTTGATGCATAAACTCACAATGTCGGTCACGTGAACCTTCACCTGTAAGTGTTGTATACTTGTTATCTGTAAAAGTTTGTAACCAAATATCTTTCAGTCTTAGTATTGATTATTGACAGAGTAAAACTGGTAACAAGAGGATACCGTCTATTGCTTAGTTTAACTATACAGCACTTAACTTCTACAAGAGATGAGCATCCATACATATTTAAAATATCTATTTCTAGAATATTGACTAAACATATCTAATGATGCTTATTACAACTTATTTTAGTGCTCAATGTACTAATTTTACCTGACCACCAGTCAAAAGCCAGTCACAATTTGAGACATGCTGATAATATCCAGCAGTGAACAGTAACAAAGTAAATTTACTTGAGTACTGTACTTAAGTACATTTTTAGTTTATCTGTACTTAACTTGAGTATTAATTTTTGGGGGAACTTATTACTTTTACTCCACTACATTTCTATCAGTGCTCTAGTTACTCACTACTTTTGCGTTGAAGTCAGCTCATGAATTTCCTTCTCTTTTCTGAAATCTGATCCTAACACAGTAACATGTGTTTGTGTAGTTCTGTTTGTCTCAGTGGTTTAGTCATACCTGTATATCGTGCGTCTCCACGGTTGAACATGGAGCAAACAGAGCATCACTCAGATCAGGCAGTTCATTTAGAGGTGGTAATGATGGCTATAATTCTCCACCTGAGCACCCATGGTCATATCTTCAGCGCGTGTTAGAGGTTTTTAAAAATGAAGAATGATACGTATCATTTGAAATGTTCTCCCTGTTTCCCACTCTGCTCAAACATACAAACATTCACAGTCCAACCTGAGAAAGCGTGTTGAGCTACGTAACATTTGTTTCATTCCAGATGAACATTTCAAACTAAGTTGTCTGTGCTTGAAGTAACTTAGTTTCTGTTTTATTCCACGGTATAGTTTTTAGAGATTTCAAGTAATGGTTTCTAGATAAACATAATGTAACATAATGTAACAGAATGTACTTCTATGTATTCTTGACTGCACTCATGCTTTGCGAAAATACAAAGTTTTGAGATATTTTAAAAAGTACTTTGAATACACTAAGTATATTTAGTATTTTTAAAAGCAAGTACTTCAGGACTTTAACTGAAATAATAATCTGACAGAGCAACTTTCACTTGTATTGGAGTAATATTTGACCTGGAGTATCTATACTTTGACTTCAGTAATGAAGATGCGTCCTTTGTCCACCACTGATAATAGGACATGCATACTGGTATATGTGGATCAGAATGAACCCAGAATACATGTTGGGTTAAATGTATGACTTCCTCTCTTAAATCTCAATACTTCATTGTGACTACAGCAACTTATTCACTACATACTTGAACTGTGTATAACCAGCTACTTTAGTAAAATATAGTGATTATTATGGAATGCATTCATTTATTACTTGGAAAAAAACGTTCTAAAAATAGAAATGTGAAAATGTGATTTTGTGTCCTCTAGCCAAGACCAGCAGAAAGCTGACTTTTCTGTATCTGGCCAATGATGTCATCCAGAACAGCAAAAAGAAAGGACCAGAGTTTGCCAAAGACTTTGAGACTGTCCTTGTCGACGCCTACTCCCATGTTGCAAGGTGAATGTTATGCGATCTGTGTTTGTGTGTTTGTGTGTGTTTGTATGTGTTTGTGTGTGTGTGTGTGTGTGTGTGTGTGTGTGTGTGTGTGTGTGTGTGTGTGTGTGTGTGTGTGTGTGTGTGTGTGTGTGTGTGTGTGTGTGTGTGTGTGTGTGTGTGTGTTACAACCCCAATTCTAAAAAGTTGGGATGCTGTGTAAATGTTCATAAAAAACGAATTTGGTGTTTTTCAAATGATTGAATCCCTCTGGACATACATCTATCATTTAATTTCAATATTTTCAGCTCATGATTATTTTGTTAAATCCTGTCTTTTTCTACTATACTTTATTGAACATCGCAGGGAGGCAGATGATGGCTGTAAAAAGCCAATGGAGAGATTGCTGAACATCTGGAAGGAGAGGGCCCTCTATCGAGCAGACTTTATTCAGCAGCTCAAACTCGCCATAGAAGACTCTAACAGTCCCAGGCCTTCAGGTGAGATCCCTACAAGCCACACCAAATTAAAAGAACAGGCCTTGCTTCATTGTACTGATATACTTTTACTGTTATCAACCATGTAGTATGTAGTGGAGAGAAGAATGGCATTGTTTAAAAGATGGGTTGAACAATAGTAGTTTGATTTTAAACATTACTGTTAAGTTTTAGTAGTTGAAGTATCAATACACTCACCCCTGGTATTATTTAACCTTTTATACCATTGAATGTTGCAGACATAACAGGAACATTCTGTTGCTATACAGTTGTTGGTTTGTACATTTAGGACTTTGACAGACCCAACTTCTTTCCTTTTGTCAATGGTTCTATTGAGTGTTGATTAATTTTATTAAAATCATTTTGTTAGTATGAAATCCCCTCTTCTTCTTCTTCTTTTACAAAATGTCAAAATACCACAGTTGTTTTTAAACTATAGAGTGACATTTCTGATATACTTTTTTAAGCTTCTATCTCAAAAATAAAGGACATTAAAACATGTTTTCTGTTCTGTGATGTCTAAACCTGACTCTACAGAAGAGAAGAAGCCTGTGAAACGGAGCTATCAGAAGGTCCAAGAAGAGGAAGATGATGAAGATGATGACTACAGAAGCCACATGTCACCTCATAACTCAGACATCACTGCAAGTCAGCTGGTAGGACCAACAAAAAACGAACAGCAAGGAATCCTTCCTCACAAATGAATGCCTCAGCTCTACTACACTTCACTACACTTCACTACACTGCACTACACTAAACTCTCTTGTCCCTGCTCTTGTTCCTCATCCTCCTTTCCAACCTCTTTAACTTTTACCTACTGTTTTTTTCTGTCACATGGTCTCTATGCTGTGTGGTTTTCACCGTATTGCCTTCTTTGTATTTTCCTCCTTTATTCCATTTAAACCCACTCTTACTCTCTTAGACGGAGGAACTTGTAAAGGCCCTGCAGGACTTGGAGAACGCTGCATCGGGTGATGCAGCAGTTCGTCAGAAGATCGCCTCCCTGCCTCAGGAAGTCCAAGATGTTTCTTTACTGGAGAAAATCACTGGTAAGCGTATAGTTCTCAGCTTGATCTGAAAAGCATGTAACTTATAGGCTGTATTCATGTGGGGAGAAGTCTTAAAGAGAGTAATACACGGCAAAGTATTCAGCACTACATGAAATGAAAATAAACAGTAGAAAGACCGTATACAATTGTGAAAGTGAGTGCACAGAAAAGAAAAACATTTTCAAAGAGTTTTAACAGTTAAATGTCATATCTCCTGACCATAACAAACCTCTGTGTCACAAATCCAGACAAGGATGCAGCAGATAAGCTGTCGAAGACGGTGGATGAAGCCTGTCTGTTGTTGGCCGAGTACAATGGGCGTCTGGCTGCAGAGCTTGAGGACCGCAGGCAGCTGGCCCGCATGCTGACTGAATACATCGGCAGCCAGCGAGACGCGCTGATGGAGAGAGAGAAGAAACTAGAGGTAAAGCACTGCACACACAAATATCACCAATAACAATAAACAACAGTTGGGACAAACATCAGGGACTTACCTGTTTCTGATCTCTAATATATGGGTGTGAAGTCACGTTTTATAACACCAAATGAAAAGAAGGTAGACATTATTGCAGGAGATTTAAATAATAATGAGAAACTCTATGTTTTTAACACTCATAACTAGTCTTGACTCACATCAAATTGATAAAATACTCTGAACCTATTTGTTGATTTTTAATTTCCGAAGGGTTTATCAACGGACCAAAACCAAAATGCTTTCGGGGCTACATCCCTCTATCCCTCTTTCCAACCCCAACAGTCATGGCAGATGGCTGTGTAACATCAGTCAGCCTCTGCTCAAGGTTTCTGCCTGTTCAGAGGAAGTTTTTTCTTGTCAATGTAACTTGCTAAATGCTGCAAAGTGCTCTGATCTTGGTGGATAAGACAAGATAAGATAAGATAAGATAAGATAAGATAAGATAAGACCGACTCTTGCCTGAAGGTGGGACTGGATCTTATCCTGTCTTGATGTTGGGTTTTCGTTAATAATATAACATAGAGTACGGTTTAAACCTGCTCTGTTTGTGAAGCGTCTTGAGATAACACTTGATGTGAATTGGCGCTATACAGCTAAAGATTGATTGATTGATTGATGATTGAACCAATCAGAGCAACAGAAGCTGTTACACTAAAGTGATAGCAAACTAGGCCAGGTGGATGGTTTCTGCTCATATGGCTCATAATCCGTCCTTACTGTCTACTCTCATTAGTATCTCCAAATCAAGTGGTTGGGTTGCTCTAGTTTGATTACTCAGATCATCCAAACATTAGTTTGTTAAAAAAAGTCACACTGTGCACAAAATGGGTTCAAAGATGCCTGGGGGATAAGTTAAATACTAGGGATGCACCGATCCCACTTTTTAAGTCACAATACCTGGGCTTTGGTATCTGCCGATACTGATACTAGCCGATCCGGTCCTGGTATTAATTTAACAATCTCTGTTCTTTAATGTGAGGATAGAATCATGTGTTGGCAACTTCAGGCTTTTCTGACTTTGTAAACCAAAATAAAAAAACATTTTTTGAACTGACAGTATCATTATTCAAGAGATTATAAATGTGTACCGGCAGTTTGGTGAGTTAATCTTCATAACCAACAGATATTACAATTCAGCTTTAAACCTCAGCAGTGGATAAGAGGAATTAAATATTCTGTATTAAAAAAACTGCTTCAAATGAGAAAATAAAAAATATGTCAAGGTAGTGTTTCCCACAGAAGTACAGTGTACCTGTTGCAGGGAGGAGAGATATTAAAATCATTGAATACATTATTACTCTGCCAAGCTTTGCCCTTACTGTTTCCCTTCTCCGCGTCTGATATTGTGACAATATTAATCAGCAGCACATTTTATAGAGACGCTGATGACGTAGGAGACGCACATGGCTATTGTAAACACAGAAAAGCATAGAACAGAGATGAACAGATCTGCCGTATGGATCGGCACTATATATCGGCCCTTTGTCACCGATATCCGATCTAGCTTTTTGAGTTCGATCTAGCCGATATCCGATACCAGGAGCGGATCGGTGCATCCCTATTAAATACATTCTCAAATAATGCTAACTTTAATGTGTCAATGAGTGATCTTTTTAGCTTATACTGGGGCTTTGTCGTCTTTTCCTCTGCAGGACTACAAACAGAAATTAGCGAGAGTAACCCAGGTAAGGAAAGAGTTGAAATCCCACATCCAGAGTCTCCCTGACCTCTCCCTCCTGCCCAATGTGACTGGGGGTCTGGCCCCGCTCCCCTCCGCCGGGGACCTTTTCTCCACTGACTGAGACGTCTGCCCGGAGAAAGTACTCCCCTCGGACCTCCCTACCAAGAAACAGCAACATGTTTGATTCACAAAATATTCTAGTTGTGTTTCTGACAAGAGGACATGTGGTCAACCCTCCAGGACAAGATGGAGGAAGGGACACTCAAAGAGAGGTTTGGGGAGATGAAAACACTCTGCAGAGGAGAACAGAGACTCTGTCAGCCTGGACTTTTCTAGCATTTGCTCAGTTGATGAGGATTCCACTCCACCAGCTCGGAATGAATTTGTTTCCTGTTTGCTTTTTATTTTTATGCTGGAAAGCAGAGGGATCTTGGAGGATGGGTGGGGTAAAGATACAAAACTTAGACAGGTGTCAATGATAGTTTTCAGTACATGTCAATGAAAGTGTTTATCTGTGTGGTACGTTTAGATTCAGAAGGCAGAGGTAAGCTGTTTGCTCTCAGACATTATTACTCTGTGTAGAGGAGTTTCCAGTCATTAGTTTTATTTTTTGGTTTTCAGTTTGGGGCTTTTATGGACAAATGGTTTGTATTGTTTGTACTGTTATAGTACATTTCACTAACACATGATAAAAACTGTGATCAAAGAGGTTTTGTTGGGATGCATCAACACATAGTTTAAAGTCCATAGGCCTTGGTTTTCTTGTCACAGCCTGCAAGTGTTTTTTCTTCTTTGCAGATTAACACTTTGCAATTCAAAGAGCTCATTTCTTTCAGGATTTTATTTGGACAGATGCTTGAAAAATGATACGGCTAATTATGTTCATGAGTGTGTACTAGACAAAGTTTGAATTTTACAAAATAAATCCTGGGAGTTTTTGGAAATAGTTTTTGAACAAAATTGCTATCCAATAAACTGCCTTGTCTCGAAGAAACTACAAGGAGCTTCCATTATGTGTGGATTTTTGCTGCCCCTGTTGACAAGCCTCATGCTATACAGACCTTGATCTGGCTTGTGCATTCATTTTGTCATCCAAAAGAAAGACGCAATTCATGTTTGCAGGATGCTCAGCAAGGTAATGTATCAGTTTGAGTCTATGTTCATCTACGGTGAGCTGACATGGCTGCCCAGTAGTGATTTTCTTGATGAGGATAGTTAAAGTTCCCTTGAAATACGTCTCAAAATGGGCCGCAAGATATAGCTAGTAGCATGGCCATTGTGGATCTTATGAGTGGGTTGTCTCAAAGCCATATAATGTCAAACGTGGCCTTCATATGAAGCATACATGCGTGTGTCTAGAAGAACAGGGTGCCAAGGTGGAACCCATTCTCATCTCTCATCAGTTTCTTCTTTATTTGACTGACAGACAAAGGCTGACTCATGGGTTTGCCCTTGCTCTCTTTGTCCCTTTCTACATCTCTTTTTGTCTTTGCTGATCTGCCTTTGTAGACATAACAAAAAGTGGAAAATAAAATCAATCCTCTACTTTCTTTTAACTGCTAAAGTCATCCTTACTCCAAACATTTCAAATGAAAAGGTAAGCATATAGATTCGGCTGGTGAATCCTGATGAAAGCCATTCATTAATAGACCAATGGTCATATTTCTGTATCATGGGGATGCATTGGTTGTAAACCCAGGTTGTTTCATGACTAGTTAAAAACTTTAGTTGCTTCCAAGTTGTATGAATGAGTCTGAAGCCCCATGAAAACAAAAGAGAGAGCACGGAGGTCAAGAGGTAGAGAAAAACAAAAGAAAAGTGTCAAAATCCATGAAGTTGAGGGTTTATAATGGAAAATGTGAGAAAAAAATCATCCCCAAATAAATAAGATTAGCTGAACACTTTTTTTTAGCTGTTGATAGATTAAAAAAAAGTATATTTTATTCAGTATTCACTTTGGAGGTCAGATCAGGGGAGTTGGCTGGCCAATTGAGTCAGCAAACCATTTTTTAGGACTTTTGGCGCTGTGGGTAGGTGCCAAGTCCTGCTGGAAAAGGAAAAAGGCATCTTCATAAAGCTTGTTTGCATATGGAAGCTTGGAGGTGCTCTAAACTCACGTGATAGATAGCTGCATTGGCCTTGGGTCTGATAAAACATAGTAAACTAACACCAGTAGATGACATGGCTCCCTAAATCATCATAGACTGTGAAAACTTCACACCAGACACTGGGACCTTGATTTCCAAATATAATTCAACATTTACTCGAATCTGAAAAGAGGTGTTTGGACCACAAAGTAACATTTAGTTATTTTGCTCCTTAGCCCAGGTATGACTTTTCTGATGTATTCTCTGGTTCAAGAGTTGTCTGATATCAGAAATATAATAGCTTTGGCCCCTTTCCTGAAGAGGTCTGTGCGTGGGGGCTCTGTATTATTGTGTGAGGATGAAATTAGCTAATACTGATGGTCCCTTATTATATAGCAGCCACTGTGAGTGAATGTTGTGTGAATGGGTGAATGTGACGACCAATGTAAAAGCTTTGAGTGGTCAGAAAGACTAGGAAAGTGCCATATAAATACAAGTTCATTTATCATTTACTCAGAGATACAGTATCTCACAAAAGTGAGTACACCCCTCACATTTATTCTAAAGATGATGCACAAGAAAGTCCGCAAATACTCTGCTAAAGAAAAGCAGACTAAGGACATGGATTACTTGAACCATGTTTTGTGGTCTGATGAGACCAAGATAAACTTATTTGGTTCAGATGGTGTCAAGTGTGGGTGGCGGCGCCCAGATGAGGAGTACAAAGACAAGTGTGTCTTGCCTACAGTCAAGCCTGGTGGTGGGAGTGTCATGGTCTGGGGCTGCATGGCTCCTGCCGGCACTGGGGAGCAACAGTTCATTGAGGGAACCCTGAATGCCAACACGTACTGTGACATACTGAAGCAGAGCATGATCCCCCCCTTCAAAAACTGGGCCGCAGGGCAGTATTCCAACATGATAACGACCCCAAACACACCTCCAAGACGTCCCCTGCCTTGCTAAAGAAGCTGAGGGTAAAGGTGATGGAGTGGCCAAGCATGTCTCCAAACCTAAACCCCATTGAGCATCTGTGGGGCCTCCTCAGACGGAAGGTGGAGGAGCGCAAGGTCTCTAACATCCACCACCTCCTTGATGTCGTCATGGAGGAGTGGAAGAGGATTCCAGTGGCAACCTGTGAAGCTCTGGTGAACTCCATGCCCAAGAGGGTTAAGGCAGTGCTGGAAAATAATGGTGGCCACACAAAATATTGACACTTTGGGTCCAATTTGGACATTTTCACTTAGGGGTGTACTCACTTTTGTTGTCGATGGTTTAGACATTAATGGCTGTGTTTTGTGTTATTTTGAGGGGACAATGCATTTACACTGTATATAAGCTCAGTGGTGTACGGTGTACTCACTTTTGTGAGATACTCTATATAGTAATCATATTTTGAATAGAAATGAACTCAATCTCAAAATGAAATATTGTAAAATGTTAAGATATATTTTTACATTTTATGGCCACAGGCCATAATTATCAAAATGAAGATAGAAAAACAATTGAAACATTTTTATTAAAATGTCATGAGTCTAGACGTATCAAATCTTAACTTTCTTAAATAACTGAAGGAAAATAGTGAACTTTTTCACAATGTTCTAATTTATTAAGATGCACCTGTTCACTACTGGACAAAGAAGAGACACAAACATGTGACTGTTTCTGTTTTTGGAATGTGTCTTAGAAATGTTGCTCCTGTTTGTGACGAGACATTATGAAGTCATAATGATCCATTCTGGAACCCGGTCAAGACTTGAGACTGGACCCAACTCCAGACAGATCTTGTAAGTCAGGAGAGAGACCTACACTGAATTTAAAGAGAGAAACTTATCCTCTTCAAGAGCAAAGATGAGTGAAAATACTTTGAACGGCAGCTCTGTTTATAACGAGCTCCGTCTAGAGCAAGAGCTTTGTGATGCAGTGATCAGAGTGGACGGTGTTGAAATTCATGTTCACAAGATTATCCTGTGTAACTGCAGCCCTTATTTCAGGTGAGTTTTTATTGGGTGTTAATGGGGATGTTGTCATATTCACAGTCTTTGACTAAGGAAGAAATCAGTAAACACGGGTTAAACTGTAACACAACTAAATACTTATGACTGACAATGATTTATGTGACTATTTCAAATCATTTTGTGATCTTCTTGACAGTTTTGAAGGCATAAACTAACCTTGAAAGTATAAAGACTAACAATATAATAAATCTCTCTCTTTTTACCTCCTGTCTGGCCTACAGATCCCTTTTTACTCACTGGTCAACCCCACACTGTCGGGTCTTTTACATTCCCAATGTTTCATTGGACATGATGAAGTTCATCGTTGAGTTTGCCTACACTGGCTGTGTCAGTGTGGCTCAGGAGAACATACGTGAGCTCTTTATAGCAGCAGACCAGTTTAATGTACAGGGGATCATACAAGCCTGCAGTGAATACCTGGAGAATCAGCTCGTCCCACAAAACTGCATCGGGATCTGGTCGTTTTCAGATGTCTATTACACCCGCGAATTGAAACACAAGGCTTATGCCTTTCTTCTGAGTCACTTTGAGGAGGTTGCTTCCTCTTCCGCAGAGTTCCTTCAGCTCCCTGCACAAGAACTTGTTAAACTTCTTGAGAATGATCATCTGAATGTGAAGAAGGAGAAGAAAGTGTTTGAGGCCATCATTCACTGGATCAACCATGCGCCTGAGGAACGCAGTGGATACATCACACTGCTTTTGTCCTGTGTAAGTGAGGGGTGGACAAATTCTCATCTGCCATATCATTTACTTTATTTACTTTAAGGTCCAAAATCCAGTTATAGAAGAAAAAATCTATGGTGACAAATACTGTCAATGAAATGGAGTGTACACGGGTTAGACGTGTTAGATTTACTTCCTGAATTACATCATCTCAAGACAAACAATAGCATAAAGCAATGAACCTCATTTCATAAATCTGTTTATTCTAGAGCTGAAACCAGTTTGATTTATTGGACCATTTTCAATATCTGGCTGTTTATGCATTAATGAACTGTTTGTTTGTTTTTCTATTCTTACTTTTTAAAATTTGTTTTAAGACTGACATTTCATGCAGTAATTCTGTGATTACCTTTAAAATTGGCTGACCTGATCACTCACACTGAGCATGGTTAGGTTCTCTTTGGACTTTTTGGTATCAATATTTGTCCTCATGTCTCTGTACAGGTCAGGCTGGCTTTGATAATTCCACAATACATCCTGGAGACTGTTGCAAAAAACGAATTAGTGGAGGCAAGTGAGGAGTGTCGAGCAATTGTCCTCACAGCTCTGGATACTGTTATAGACCTGCGGACTAGAGGGCTCCCTGACTTAATTCCCCTTCACCCTATGGCCCGCCCAAGACTGCCGTCTGCCTTCCTGTTGGCTTTTGGAGGCTGGAGTGGTGGAGCTCCCACCAGTAGTTTTGCATCATATGATAACCGTGCTGAATGCTGGGTCAGTATCACTGACGATGAGGCTGAACCCAGGGCCTACCATGGTACTGCTTTCCTCAATGGATCACTTTACTGTGTTGGTGGCTTTAATGGAGTAGTGCAGTTTAGCACAATGAAGAGGTTTGACCTGACCACACACACCTGGCAGGAAGTCGCACCAATGCATTCAAAACGTTGCTATGTGAGCGTGACAGTGCTTGACGGGCAGATATACGCATTAGGAGGTTATGATGGTCATCACCGTTTGGACACTGCAGAGCGATATGAGCCCAGTACCAACCAGTGGACTTTGATTGCACCCATGCATCATTCTAGAAGTGACGCCAGCTGCACAACCCTCCATGTCAAGGTTGGTTGAGCTAAAAAAAAAATAAGTTGGGAAAAATAAGATAGCTCTGTGGAAGGAGTTTGAGAAACTTAATTCCTTTACAAAATTATAGATCATGCTATCATTAAGAGATCATTCTCAAAATACACTTTACATGAAGAAACATTCTCAAACAAAATGACAAAATCAAGATATTTAATCTTCTAACTATAACTAAGAGGAGTACAATGGTACTAGTGACTCCTAATCCTTTATGATCTATTATATTGCATTCTTACATTTCAATTAATTTTGTTTCCATCAGGTGTATATTTGTGGTGGCTTCAACGGGACCGATTGCCTGTCATCCGCTGAGTGTTACAACCCAAAGACTGACCAGTGGACACTGATTGCACCAATGGGAAGCAGTCGCAGTGGAGTTGGAGTCATCGCATATGCAAACCATGTTTTTGCAGTAAGGACATTGAATACTCTTGATACTTACACATCACAGAACACAGTACAGAGGCTCTTAAATGTTAGCAGAGATTTCAAATAAGACTTGGACTGACATTACTTAAGTCAGCAATGCACTTGTAGATTGAAGGAACTGATGTCAACAGTTAGTCATAACTCCACTGAAGGGACTAATACATGGATTTAGTTTTGATAACCTAATCATAGTTTCATGAAATTTTCAAGAAAGAAAGAACAAAATTGATATTTGATATTTGATATTGCTGACAGTAAAGTTATGCTAGAAGATAAGAAGTGTAAAGAGACTGCACAATGCATTGGATAAAACATTATCCAAACAGATAATTCATATGATTTTCAGGCAGGAAAGTTGTCAGATAAAAAATATTGCTTGAAAATAATAACACTCCACAGTCTTACCCAAATAATGTTTGTATCAGCTGCCTCCTTTTTCTGTTAAATATTCCAGAGCTTTAGTTTGTGGCAACAGTGAGGTTGGGGCTCAAGAGTCCTGGGTATAAAAGGGGGCTGAAAAACACAACTCTCTGTCCTGACATCATTTCACCTCTTCTCTTATAGGTTGGTGGATTTAATGGAATCAGTCGTCTGCAAACTGCTGAATTCTATAACCCCCTCACTAACACCTGGCACGATGTGCCCTCCATGCTGAACCCCCGCAGTAACTTTGGCATCGAAGTTATTGAAGACCACATCTTTGTGGCTGGGGGCTTCAACGGCTTCAGTACCACCGCTGACGTTGAGTGCTATGACTTTGACACTGGTGAGTGGTCTGATGTCAGTGACCTGGAGATCTCCTGCAGTGCCCTGAGCTGCTGTGTGGTGTATGGACTCCCCAACATGGCTGAGTACGCTGCTCCTCGTCACTTCCTTCAACTCTTGGATGAGGAGCCAGATGAAGTGGAGTGAACAAGATTCATCTAACTTTGAACTGCAAATAAATATAACTGAGCATTAAACTACTCGTATTATTTTAGTACTTTCAAAGATGTACAGGGACCGCAAACAACACTATGACCTTTGACCTTACTATTGGTTACAGGGAAAAAATACTATTTTTACTTTTCCAGAATAAGAAAAACACATAAAAGTATCAGACTAAGGGAAGAGACAAGTTAAGACTTGATATTTCAAGACAAAATTAACCTTAGTCTGTATTTTATGCAATATCAAAGGGATGATAAAAAACGGTTCAGTAGGAATTTTTCATTTTTAATGACTCAAATGGGCCAGTGATTAAGTTATTATTTCATGCATCACATGCAGTGATAACTAAAGATACATTATTTTATCAGCCTACTTTATGCAGTGCAAAACCCAGACACACACACCTGTTGCTTTCAGTTTCTGACTGTCCTACAAAATTGAACCACAGGCTGGCGCTGTTCAATGAGCATTTACATAGGCATTTTGTTACAGTCAGGGTAACAGACACTATCATCCAGGAGATTACTGACTGCAGGTGTGAGTATGCACCATATGATGAATCTGTTTTTATTTTTGCCATTCCAAATCCCTTGTTTAGATCCTGCATGAACTGGCACTGCTGGACTACATGAATACAGCAGTGTCTCAGTGATTTGTCCTGGTGACAACATGAATGGTCAACCAACAATATGTGATTTCTCCTATATACTTTACCTATTAATTTCCTCTATATTATTTCACTAAAAAGAATGATCGGTCAGTCTGCTCAGCTGTACTCATTTACATTCACAGAGTGCTTTGATGATAAGTGGTTGAATTTGTGTCTGTAAAAGGTGGAAAAAAAAAAATCCATGCGCACATCCAAATGAATTCCAGCCATTAAACATGTATAGGATCAGCATGAAGTATTATTAGTACAACCTATCCAAAACAAATACGCCTCGCTTGGTTTGTTAGGAATAAGATAAATCAGAATTTAGGCAAAACGTTATCTTTATAAACTAATATGCAGGCGCATCTATATTAATTAGAATATTGTGAAACAATTTTTTTATTCATAACTTTGATTTAATTTTGATGATTTTGGCTTGTAGCTCATGAAAATCACAGCTATGTCAAACGTCTGAATAGTATGTTCATTTATACACTCAGTACTAAGGGCTGAGCTTGTTTTTCATGACTTGCTGCATCAATGCCGCATGCTACATGGAGGGGATCAGCCTGTGGCACTGCTGAGGCGTTATGGAGGCCAAGGTTGCTTTGATAGCTAGATTTCAGCTTGTTTTGATTTTTGGTCAGATGTTTCTCATTTTCCTCTTGATAAATATTCAGTAATGTATTCTCTTTGGAGGTCAGGTCAGGGGAGTTGGCTGGCCAATTGAGTCAGCAAACCATTTTTTAGGAGTTTTGGCGCTGTGGGTAGGTGCCAAGTCCTGCTGGAAAAGGAAAAAGGCATCTTCATAAAGCTTGTTAGCATATGGAAGCTTGGAGGTGCTCTAAACTTGCGTGATAGATAGCTGCATTGGCCTTGGGTTTGATAAAACATATTAAACTAACACCATAGATGACATGGCTCCCTAAATCATCATAGACTGTGGAAACTTCACACCAGACACTGGGACCTTGATTTCCAAATATAATTCAACATTTACTTGAATCTGAAAAGAGGAGTTTGGACCACAAAGTAACATTTAGTTATTTTGCTCCTTAGCCCAGGTATGACTTTTCTGATGTATTCTCTGGTTCAAGAGTTGTCTGATATCAGAAATATAATAGTTTTGGCCCCTTTCCTGAAGATGTCTGTGCGTGGGGGCTCTGTATTATTGTGTGAGGATGAAATTAGCTAATACTGATGGTCCCTTATTATATAGCAGCCTCTGTGAGTGAATGTTGTGTGAATGGGTGAATGTGACGACCAATGTAAAAGAGCTTTGAGTGGTCAGAAAGACTAGGAAAGTGCCATATAAATACAAGTTCATTTATCATTTACTCAGAGATACAGTACCTCACAAAAGTGAGTACACCTCTCACATTTATTCTAAAGATGATGCACAAGAAAGTCCGCAAACACTCTGCTAAAGACAAGCAGACTAAGGACATGGATTACTGGGTAACACGTTACAATAATGGAACAGTTTTATTAGTAATATAATGCTTAATTCATGTTGAAGTAATGCATGACTCATGATTACTTTCTGTATGAATTTATAACTAATTCCTGTTGTTCAACATGAACTAATGATTCTGTCACTATGACTTCATGTAATGAAAATGTGTTTAATACATCATTAGTTAAGATATAGTAATTAGCAGTTACTTTATACATCAGTTCATATTTGACCAAATTTGCCGGACATACAAGGTTTTTTAGGATAATTGCATATGAACAGCATCTCAGGCTGAATTTTGAAATGTCATATTTCTGATGAAAAACTGAATGACGTGTGTGTATATACATATCCATATATATAAAGTATTTACACACATATGTTTGTTTATATACTGTATATATATATATATACACACACAAAATATTGACACTTTGGGCCCAATTTGGACATTTTCACTTAGGGGTGTACTCACTTTTGTTGTCGATGGTTTAGACATTAATGGCTGTGTTTTGTGTTATTTTGAGGGGACAATAAATTTACACTGTTATATAAGCTGTACACTGACTACTTCACATTGTATCAAAGTGTCATTTCGTCAGTGTTGTCCCATGAAAAGATATCATTAAATATTTGCAGAAATGCGAGGGGTGTACTCACTTTTGTGAGATACTCTACATAGTAGTCATATTTTGAATAGAAATGAACTCAATCTCAAAATGAAATATTGTAAAATGTTAAGATATATTTTTACATTTTATGGCTATAGGCCATAATTATCAAAATGAAGATAGAAAAACATTTGAAACATTTTTATTAAAATGTCATGAGTCTAGACTTATCAAATCTTAACTTTCTTAAATAACTGAAGGAAAATAGTGAACTTTTTCACAATGTTCTAATTTATTAAGATGCACCTGTTCACTACTGGACAAAGAAGAGACACAAACATGTGACTGTTTCTGTTTTTGGAATGTGTCTTAGAAATGTTGCTCCTGTTTGTGACGAGACATTATGAAGTCATAATGATCCATTCTGGAACCCGGTCAAGACTTGAGACTGGACCCAACTCCAGACAGATCTTGTAAGTCAGGAGAGAGACCTACACTGAATTTAAAGAGAGAAACTTATCCTCTTCAAGAGCAAAGATGAGTGAAAATACTTTGAACGGCAGCTCTGTTTATAACGAGCTCCGTCTAGAGCAAGAGCTTTGTGATGCAGTGATCAGAGTGGACGGTGTTGAAATTCATGTTCACAAGATTATCCTGTGTAACTGCAGCCCTTATTTCAGGTGAGTTTTTATTGGGTGTTAATGGGGATGTTGTCATATTCACAGTCTTTGACTAAGGAAGAAATCAGCAAACACGGGTTAAACTGTAACACAACTAAATACTTATGACTGACAATGATTTATGTGACTTTATTTTATGTTATATTTCAAATCATTTTGTGATCTTTTTGACAGTTTTGAAGGCATAAACTAACCTTGAATGTATAAAGACTAACAATATAATAAATCTCTCTCTCTTTACCTCCTGTCTGGCCCACAGATCCCTTTTTACTCACTGGTCAACCCCACACTGTCGGGTCTTTTACATTCCCAATGTTTCATTGGACATGATGAAGTTCATCGTTGAGTTTGCCTACACTGGCTGTGTCAGTGTGGCTCAGGAGAACATACGTGAGCTCTTTATAGCAGCAGACCAGTTTAATGTACAGGGGATCATACAAGCCTGCAGTGAACATCTGGAGAATCAGCTCATCCCACAAAACTGCATCGGGATCTGGTCGTTTTCAGATGTCTATTACACCCGCGAACTGAAACACAAGGCTTATGCCTTTCTTCTGAGTCACTTTGAGGAGGTTGCTTCCTCTTCCGCAGAGTTCCTTCAGCTCCCTGCACAAGAACTTGTTAAACTTCTTGAGAATGATCATCTGAATGTGAAGAAGGAGAAGAAAGTGTTTGAGGCCATCATTCACTGGATCAACCATGCACCTGAGGAACGCAGTGGATACATCACACTGCTTTTGTCCTGTGTAAGTGAGGGGTGGACAATTTCTCATCTGCCATATAATTTACTTTATTTACTTTAAGGTCCAAAATCCAGTTATAGAAGAAAAAATCTATGGTGACAAATACTGTCAATGAAATGGAGTGTACACGGGTTAGACGTGTTAGATTTACTTCCTGAATTACATCATCTCAAGACAAACAATAGCATAAAGCAATGAACCTCATTTCATAAATCTGTTTATTCTAGAGCTGAAACCAGTTTGATTTATTGGACCATTTTCAATATCTGGCTGTTTATGCATTAATGAACTGTTTGTTTGTTTTTCTATTCTTACTTTTTAAAATTTGTTTTAAGACTGACATTTCATGCAGTAATTCTGTGATTACCTTTAAAATTGGCTGACCTGATCACTCATACTGAGCATGGTTAGGTTCTCTTTGGACTTTTTGGTATCAATATTTGTCCTCATGTCTCTGTACAGGTCAGGCTGGCTTTGATAATTCCACAATACCTCCTGGAGACTGTTGCAAAAAACGAATTAGTGGTGGCAAGTGAGGAGTGTCATGCAATTGTCCTCACAGCTCTGGATACCATTATAGACCTGCGGATTAGAGGGCTCCCTGACTTAATTCCCCTTCACCCTATGGCCCGGCCAAGACTGCCGTCTGCCTTCCTGTTGGCTTTTGGAGGCTGGAGTGGTGGAGCTCCCACCAGTAGTTTTGCATCATATGATAACCGTGCTGAATGCTGGGTCAGTATCACTGACGATGAGGCTGAACCCAGGGCCTACCATGGTACTGCTTTCCTCAATGGATCACTTTACTGTGTTGGTGGCTTTAATGGAGTAGTGCAGTTTAGCACAATGAAGAAGTTTGACCTGACCACACACAACTGGCAGGAAGTCGCACCAATGCATTCAAAACGCTGCTATGTGAGCGTGACAGTGCTTGACGGGCAGATATACGCATTAGGAGGTTATGATGGTCATCACCGTTTGGACACTGCAGAGCGATATGAGCCCAGTACCAACCAGTGGACTTTAATTGCACCAATGCATCATTCTAGAAGTGACGCCAGCTGCACAACCCTCCATGTCAAGGTTGGTTGAGCTAAAAAAAATAATAAGTTGGGAAAAATAAGATAGCTCTGTGGAAGGAGTTTGAGAAACTTAATGCCTTTACAAAATTATAGATCATGCTATCATTAAGAGATCATTCTCAAAATACACTTTACAGGAAGAAACATTCTCAAACAAAATGACAAAATCAAGATATTTAATCTTCTAACTATAACTAAGAGGAGTACAGTGATACTAGTGACTCTTAATCTTTATGATCTATTATTCAATTCATTTTGTTTCCATCAGGTGTATATTTGTGGTGGCTTCAACGGGACCGATTGCCTGTCATCCGCTGAGTGTTACAACCCAAAGACTGACCAGTGGACACTGATTGCACCAATGGGAAGCAGTCGCAGTGGAGTTGGAGTCATTGCATATGCAAACCATGTTTTTGTAGTAAGGACATTGAATACTCTTGATACTTACACATCACAAAACACAGTACAGAGGCTCTTAAATGTTAGCAGAGATTTAAAATAAGACTTGGACTGACATTACTTAAGTCAGCAATGCACTTGTAGATTGAAGGAACTGATGTCAACAGTTAGTCATAACTCCACTGAAGGGACTAATACATGGATTTAGTTTTGATAACCGAATCATAGTTTCATGAAATTTTCAAGAAAGAAAGAACAAAATTGATATTTGATATTTGATATTGCTGACAGTAAAGTTATGCTAGAAGATAAGAAGTGTAAAGAGACTGCACAATGCATTCAAGAAAACATTATCCAAACAGATAACTCATATGATTTTCAGGCAGGAAAGTTGTCAGATAAAAAATATTGCTTGAAAATAATAACACTCCACAGTCTTACCCAAATAATGTTTGTATCAGCTGTCTCCTTTTTCTGTTAAATATTCCAGAGCTTTAGTTTGTGGCAACAGTGAGGTTGGGGCTCAAGAGTCCTGGGTATAAAAGGGGGCTGAAAAACACAACTCTCTGTCCTGACATCATTTCACCTCTTCTCTTATAGGTTGGTGGATTTAATGGAATCAGTCGTCTGCAAACTGCTGAATTCTATAACCCCCTCACTAACACCTGGCACGATGTGCCCTCCATGCTGAACCCCCGCAGTAACTTTGGCATCGAAGTTATTGAAGACCACATCTTTGTGGCTGGGGGCTTCAACGGCTTCAGTACCACCGCTGACGTTGAGTGCTATGACTTTGACACTGGTGAGTGGTCTGATGTCAGTGACCTGGAGATCTCCTGCAGTGCCCTGAGCTGCTGTGTGGTGTATGGACTCCCCAACATGGCTGAGTACGCTGCTCCTCGTCACTTCCTTCAACTCTTGGATGAGGAGCCAGATGAAGTGGAGTGAACAAGATTCATCTAACTTTGAAATGCAAATAAATATAACTGAGCATTAAACTACTCGTATTATTTCAGTACTTTCAAAGATGTACAGGGACTGCAAACAACACTATGACCTTTGACCTTACTATTGGTTACAGGGAAAAAATAATATTTTTACTTGTCCAGAAACAGAAAAACACATAAAACTGTCAGACTAAGGGAAGAGACAAGTTAAGACTTGATATTTCAAGACAGAATGAACCTTAGTCTGTATTTCATGCAACCAAATGACAAGCTAATGTCAAGTCCACGGCCCATCTTCCTGTCCAACTGCATACTTTATAGGACAGGCAAAAGGCCTCAAAACAAACAACAACAAAATAATCAGTAAGCTAAAAATTAAATGGGAGCCTGACCCCAAAGAGGTACATGTAGTGTCTAAGTGCTGTAATGAAAACAGCAATCTGTATCCAGGAGGAAACCAGTTTTATCATCTCAAATAAACAAGACTGAATAAATCATCATTAAGTTCATAGTTTCTTAATGTATGATCACACAGTCTCTAACTTTGGCAAACATAAAACGTGTCAGTTTAGTAATCAAGGTCTCTCCCCCAGCCCCTGTCTTTATCTGTGTGTTGTGACAGACTTACTGTCTCCAGAACTAGGGCACAGGTCTTCTTCTGAATTGTTGTGTTCCTATTGTCCAAATATGGTTATCTAACTTTAGTGTCGTCTTTGGGGGAATATATACCATGCCTGGGCATTTGTCTGACAGAATTGACTTGGCATTGCACTGCACTCTCCTGCCTGTGTACTGTTATGTTATTTCTCCTTGATCAAGTTCTACACAAGAGGTCTGGGCCAGCTTCGGGCTGCGACTCAACACAGAAAATATTCAATCTGTGAGTCTTAACCCTTGGGAAAAGTTCTAAGGTGAATCGAATGATTAAAGGGTACATCTCGTTAAGACAAGACCAGTTGTGATTCTGTGTTCGGCGGGACAATAAGACTCCAAAGGGGGTCGATTTTGGTATAATCCCTCCTATTTAAATAAATAATAAGTCCCAACACTACTTACTATGTGCATTAAGTTACATAAGTACACTAAGAGAGAGAGAGAGAGAGAGAGAGAGAGAGAGAGAGAGAGAGAGAGAGAGAGAGAGTAGATCAAACATACCCAGCCGCATAAATGAACAACATCTGAACCAAAATTAAATGATTAAAATTTCCTTGAATTCAGAAGAGACTCTGAATGCAGTTGAAGTGTTTATTAAATGTTTTGTGTTTGCTGTGTGTTCTTGCTGGTTTGTGTTGCTATTGAGTTATATGTTCATTGTTTATGCAAGATGTGTAATCATCAGTCCACAACAGCTAATAGACCCCAACATGATAAAGATAAGAATAAACACACGCATGCTAATGATAAATGTGCATGACTTTCTGTTTAAACCACCTCAAATACTACATTGAATTCACATACAATTGACTTGACAACATAGTAGGATCCATCATTCCTCACAGACACGCCTGAGGGCATTGTGAGAAGAGCAGTGAGTGGTCACTTTCTCACCACTCCTAGGTAAATGGATAAAACAAAGATGGCCACATCTCAGGTCATTTGAGTCAAAGAACATTGAGTTAGCTACTGCTAATATTAAACCACTAAAAGGTGATATAGAGTGGGATTACAAGCATGTGTGTAGATGTGTGAAAGTGTGGTCTGACGTGGCCTGTAAGAGGTGTGGAGAAAATGGTGAAGAGAGGCTTTGTCAATGGTTGTTGGATGAGTTGAAGACTTTCCTTAATGACAATTCTGAGTTGATATCTATACACAGCGCTGATTACATACTTTTGCATGCAGTAGCCATAACAATGAAAAGTTATAAAGTAAGAGTAGAGAGGTATGCACTCGCTGAAGCCTCACATATCACTGATACGGAAGAGACACGTGAAAATGCAGCAGACTCCAGTCTGCTCCCTCAGGAGAGACAAAATCAGACAGATGGACTTAGAAACATAGCTAAGCCACAAGATAGATACAAAACATCTAGATTTGATACTCCAATAAACTCTATAGGATGAGTAGCAGTTTTCAGGGCCTGGACTCCATCTGAGGTCAGAGACATAAAACAGTGTGCCCCTAATCCAATCTCTAGTCCTGAAGCATTCTTAGTTTGGTTAAAACGCATCTGCCACTATTACCACTGCTTAATACCTGAAGTAGAGATGCTTTTGAGCCTCACATATGCTGCAGAATGGCCAATGTGTGAGAGCATTTAAAGTTTCCAGATTCACCAGACAGGCAGTGGCCCATGACCATACCTATGAATGAGTGGTTGAATCACAAAGCTGGGAAGTATGTAAGAACATACGCACGTAATTGTAGTAATTTTCCTAAAGTAAGACTTTCTTAGTCGGTTCATCTTCAAACATAGTGATACATAAATAACTTGCTGATACATAGGGAGGCCATGTAGAAGAAGAATCAAATCCACAGTCAATAAGCAAATATTAACAATAAGATTTTCTACTTGTCCTTTTGAAAGATTAATTATGTCAATTAAAGATGATGATGCTAAGATTTAAATTTACAAGAATATACCCCAACATCTAGCATCCTAAATAATCCACACTGTAGGTGTTTCAGGCACTCCTATATTAGAGCCAGTTTCCACTGAACACAATGTTGCTGTGGAAGGAACAGATGTGTAGTATTCTTTTCTGATTTCTGAAAACTGTTTTAAATTTGATGGGAAAAGATTTTTGTGCGAATTACTTGCTTCGATTAATTGTAGTGGGCTTTATTTAAGAATTACTGTGAGAGAGCCTTTCAAGCAGTTCAATGTTTGCAGTTTGTTAAAAGTTGTGTTTATTACTGGAGCTTCCCAAGTTAATGTTGACACATTTGAGATGGCACACGTGAAAAAGTTGCTGAATCATCATCTTTAGTGTGTTTCATTGATGTCTGTATGAGGCCTGTACTGTATTGCTGTTGCGTAGTTGCCATTAATCAAACAGAGGAGTGTAAATGACTTGCTGATGAATTTATCAGCTGACATGTGAGCAGCCAGTATTTGTGTCTGTAAGGGTGTGCTTTAGCAGTCAAACTGTCTGAAAATAATAATAAAAAAAATTTCAGGATCACTGAGGCTCCTCTAAATATCACTCCGGCTGTTACAGCTGGTTTGAACCAAAACGTGAGTGAACTGGTTAAACAACACTTTCAGTGAGACAGGCTTTATCAGCTGCTCAGACTTGAACCATAACAACCTCAGGGATGAAATGTTTATTTTACAATTGACAGAGCCTCTGATTTTACATATGAATTATGAAAATAAATAAAAGAAAGATAAATGAATGATATAAATTGAGAAAAAGTTGAGAAAAAATTAATCAGACAATTTGAGAATGCTTGGTGTATTCTTCAATTACCGATAGTTTGTGGTAATTGGATTAAAATTAAGTTGTAAGTAATCTATATAAATTGGCCTTAAACATGAAGTGCTTAGTGTGATTTTGACATTATTATAATAAGATAAGATAAGATAAGATATTACTTTATTGATCCCCCGGGGGGGAAATTCAGTTGTTACAGCAACCCAGACATAAGTACAATCAAGAAAGAAGTTTCAATAAGTACAAAATAAGTAAAAAATAAGTAAAAAATAAAATAAAATAAAATAAGAATAATAAAATAAAATAAAATAAAATAAAATAAAAATAATAAAAATAAAATAGATAAATAAAGCTAGAATACAATTTAGATATATACAATGTTACAAATGGAATTTAAATTAAATAGAAGTAATTACAGGCAGTATTAAAAAATGTTTCAGTAGTGACAGGTTGACATGGTGTGATTATGGTTGGTAATGACAAATTAAGCAATAAATAGAAATAATATTTGTATGTAAAATGACCATGGGTTGCATTATAATGCCAGCAGCAGTTAAGAGAGAGTTCGGGATGAGATAGGGATTTAGGTTTCATGATGAATTCTTGGGTTTTGACAATATATGGTAATGTTTTCATTTATATAATGTGTGTGATTTGATTTGTGTTTCACCCCCGAGATTAGGGAAAAATTATTGTCTAGAATAGAGTAGGGAACACACAATGCTTTCCCCCCTCCTCTCAAAGAAAGAAAGACAAAACAAAGGGGAGGGTTTTTGCGGAGTGTGGGGAGCTGTGATCTGTGACCTCTGCCCGACATTCCCTAACACTCCTCCATTTCACGGGGCTCTGTGATGTGAATTGAGATACTGAGGCTCTGTTGGTCTTTAGACGGAGTCCTGAAGACATGCTACATTCAAATTCATGCTAGTTTTCCGGGACTACCAACCCCAGCTTTAACATCTGGTTTACATTAGTACTGGACCCCAGCTTTGTTGATATAAGACTATCACAATCAATCAAAGTTATAGGAGCGGGACTCCCATCTTACCAATTCTTGGAACCATTCTAAACAGTATAGACTTCCCTGTATATAGTTTCATGTCAGATACTTCATGCCTCTGTTCATCCCTGTAAAAGTCTGTGTCCTGGTTTAGATGTGTCCAAAATTTGATTGCCCGTTTCTGAACGTTTAATAGTAATGGGAAACGTCCCAGTTCTGCTCGGCAGGCGTTATTTGGAGTTTTTCTTTGAACATTTAGGATTCTTCTACAGAATTCAGTATGGAGAGCTTCTATTGGGTGTTTGTCCCATGAGCCATGCTCCAGTCTACTGAGGGGGCCCCAGATTTCACTTCCATACAGAGCTATAGGTACAATTACACTATCAAATATTTTTGTCCAGATTCTAATTGGAATGTTAATCTTGAATTATTTGGTTTTTAATGCATAGATTGCCCTCCGTGCTTTTTCTTTAAGTGCATTTATTGCCATGTTAAAATTTCCTAATGCAGATATGTTCAGACCAAGGTAAGTATAATTCTTTGTGTGTTTAATTTAAGTGTTATTCAGAGTAAAAATATATTTATTTTCAAGACATCTGGGCTTTTTTTGAAAGATCATTATTTGTGTCTTCTTAAAATTGACCTCCAAGGCCCAGTTCTGGCAGTATTGTTCCAGGATGGTCTGGTTATGGCTCTCTCTCTCTCTCTCTCTCTCTCTCTCTCTCTCTCTCACTCACTCTCTCTCTCTCTCTCTCTCTCTCTAAACTATATAAACGCTATCCAAACTCTAGTATCCAAACTATCAAAACTCTATCCGAACTCTGAACTGACTGCAACTCTCCATCAAACACCCACATTATGAATGGAGCCTGAGGGGGTTTATATTTCTGTCAAACCTGGCAGCAAAATCTGAACCACTTGATGAAGCAGTCACGTGGTACAGCCGGACAGCGAGGCTTCGGACGTCATCATTTTCGGCTCCTCCCCTCAATGAAGCAAGCCTCGATACCGGAAACGCCCCCTTGTCAGTGCGTCATGTTTTCTTGCAGTGCGAAAGATATGCTTGGGAAAGAAGGACGCTGCAAACAGCTGGAGAAGCAGTCTTTAGCATGAGCACGTTATTAAACTTGGACAACTAGGGGAAAGTTAGGAGACTGTTGGAGTTCTTGCACAGAACTGGAGTGTACACAAGAATATAAGAATTGATCTAAGGACCTGATTCATCGACCTGAGGAGGGCAGCAATACGCCGTTGTTGCGTCTAGCCTGCCTTACCCGAAGAAGAAGAAGAAGATACATCTCTTAACATCACTAGCTCCGCCATCTTCTATTGAAACAACGCGGTTCCTCGAAGTCATCCAAACTTCGGAGCTTCGGTCTTCATCTCTTCTTTTCTTCCTTTAGAGAATAGTTTGCTTCAATGTCCGGGTTTCAGGATCTTAAAGATTTATTCAGCCGGCGGCTGTTCGCTGTGGTTATCAAAGACATTACAGGACAAACCACAACATCTTTATATGAAGAGGAGCTTCACCGCCAAAGAGAGCTGCTGAAAGTGATTTTAACACCTGAAATCAAGCTGCAGAGAGTAGGTTAGTCTTTGGACCTGACACTCTTTTCTGACTGTGATGTTTGTAATGTGTCTGATGGTGGACATTTCCCTGTTTCGTCACGCTGCTGCAGCAACACGGGAAAAGTAGGTTCAATCACCTCAACTGTTTTTATCATGATTATTATCATTTTAATTTAATTAACTATATTGTATTTGAATTAAAAACACCTTTTTATATGATTTCTGAAGACGAAAAAAAAAATATTCATACACACGATGAAGGCAAGACCACAGGGTGAAACCATAGACTCTATAAAATATGTACGTAGTATCCGTGACGTCACCCATCTGTTCCTGAGAGCTGTTTTGAAGCCAATCGACGGCGGCCGCCATATTGGAAATGCGGAACTCAACCAGGCAGAGTGTGACGTAAAGGGGCGGAGTTTGAGCCTCCTAGCCAATAGCTATGTGTTTCCCGACCGGGAGTCACGTCAGTCATGTCCTTATTTGGGCAAAACTTGTAATCTTAATATCTTCTGAACCGTTACGTTAGAAAAAAATTCACCCCCGTATAGTGTGTGCCATTACAGAGATTAGCTTCGTAGTAGGCAATACCTACTGCCTTCTACATTAGTAAGTAGTATGTAGCAGGCAGTTTCAGAAACAGCCTGAGTTTGATCCCTGGTTTTACTTAAGCGGCAACCTCCGGTCTCAAACGATGAAGCCAATGCGGAAGTGTTATAAACTGCAATACATCGAGAATCCGCTTGAGGCTGGCTGCAGAAACACCGGAAACCACATACACATGAATGGGAAAAAGACGATCTTCGCAGCATTAATAAACATGTTTACAGCCTGGTTCAAAAAACATCTTGGCCCTACGAAGCTAATCTCTCTATCGGCACACACTGTACGGGGGGTGAATTTTTTCTAACGCGAGGGTTCAGAAGAGTTTTTGCCCAAATAAGGACACGACTGACGTGACTCCCGGTCGGAAACACATAGCTATTGGCTAGGAGGCTCACACTACGTCACACTCTGCCTGGTTCAGTTCCGCATTTCCAATATGGCGGCCGCCGTCGATTGGCTTCCAAACAGCTCTCAGGAACAGATGGGTGATGTCACGAATACTACGTCCATATTTTATACAGTCTATGGTTTTCCCCCCGTGCAGAAATCTTTGGCCATAGACTCTTGTTAAAAGGTGTGCATGCGCAGTAGCTCCTCTTCAATACAAGAGATAGGGCCATGTCGGGGCGCACCTTCCCTGCGCCCAGAGCTGTATGCAGCTTGATTTACATACATAGACTGTATAACCCTCCTGTCATGGGGCCGACGTCACAGCCGTCTGTCATAAAGCGCGGCTGATTGACAGGTTGAGCCGTGGGAGTAGGAGACGATCGGACCGAGATGCAAAATGGAGGGAGAGAAATTAAATGATTCAGTGAAATCACTCAAAACATCCCCTTTTGAGAGGAGAACATACCAGGAGAAGCTCGACATGAAAGAGCCCGGACCTGATCAGCCGAACATCGCCATTAATCAGAAGTCCAAAGACAGAGGGAGACGATACTCTCTGCCTTTTTCCAGGACCTGGTTTAGCAACAAGGCTTGGCTAACTGCATGTAGTGATGCTAATGCGTTATTCTGCTTTCCCTGCCTCCTTTTCAAAACGTCAGGATCTGACCCAGCATGAATAAAGACAAGTATTACTGATTTAAAGCACTTTTCAGAAAAGTTAAAGAGGCATGAACAAACTGGGATCCACATGGAAAACGCACTGCGACTAGCAAAATAAACGTATCATGCCAACTTGATGAAGGCTAGGATAGGGATCCGTAAGCACAATGAGGAGGTTGACAAAAACAGGCACATCCTATGTAAAAAAAAAAAAATAGACTGTGTCAAGTTCTGTGGTGCATTTGAACTTGCCCTGCGTGGCCATGATGAAAGTGAGAGCTCAGAAAATCCTGGTGTTTTTAGAGGATTGGTGGATTTTGTAGCATTACTGGATACAGTTCTACATGAGCACCTGCAGACTGCCACTGCGTTGAAGGACATCTAAGACTGTACAGAAGGAACTCCTTGACTGCATGCTGTCAGTTTTGAGAGAGTGCATCATTGGAGTGATCAGGAGTGCAGATTTTATCTCCATCCAGGATAATGAAACTATGGACATTTCCACTCAGTGTCAGCTGGTGCTTGCGATCCGCTACATTGACAAAGCCCGTGATGTCCAAGAGAGGTTTTTTGAGTTCATGCCTCTCCAAAGGGCCACAGCTGATTCCATTGCCACAGAACTTCTGGATAGATTGAGCTCCATTCTCCCCGATGACCAGAAGAGCAAGCTCATCGTCCAAACATATGATGGTGCAAGTGTCATGAGAGGAACCACAGGTGGTGTGCAGAAGAAGGTCCAGGATGTCTATGTGAATGCACACTATGTCCACTGCTATGCTCACCAACTCAACCTTATCATGCAGCAGGTGACTTCCCATCTCTCAAAAGTGAGGAATTTCTTCCCCGACCTGGCTGAATTCTCTGGCTTTTTTTCAAGATCTCCGAAGAGAAGCAGTGTGCTTGAGAAGAGTGGTGGCCCACAGACTCCAAAGAGCAAGCACAGTGAGGTCGAACTTCCACAGCCGAGCTGTGAACACTGTTTTTGAGCACAAAGAAGACCCGCTCCAGTGTTTTGAAACCATCAGGGACTCAGGAGAGTTTGATTCTACCACTGTGAGAGAAGATGATGCCGTGCCTCCTGCTAAAAAGAAACGGAAAAGTTGGGCATTCCGGCCCGAATGGAAAGACAAATATCCCTGGCTGAGGTGTGACATTATCGATGGATCTGAAAAATGTTTTGCTCACACCGTGAAAAGTCGGACAAGAAGAATGGATTTACCAGAGGATCAACAAATATGAGAAGCTCCTCTCTAATTGAGCACAGTCAGTGCAATGATCACGTCATCGCGGTCAATTTATTTTCACAGCAAACCACACTGAAAGGCAACTGCGAGAAGGCTAAAGAAACTTTAAACAAGAAGCTGTGCTCTCAGCTACAAGTTGTAGTCTACATGACCAAAAATGACATCGCATGTCACCAGTATGAGGGATTGACTGAGCTACTTGGAGCGGTTAAGGATCCAGATTTTGTCACACATGATGGCATGTACCGGCACAGCGACTACTTTGATGACATGGAAAAGGCGCTAGAAAGCGCTGTGATGAAGCAGCTGGATGAAAAGCTAAAGGCGGGTGACTTCATTGGAGTTATTATTGATGAGACAGTAAATATCACCGTGGACAAGAAGCTGATTATATACGTCAAAATGGAAGTAAAAGGGAGAGTTGAAACACGTTTGCTGGGAAATTATGATGTGCACTCCAGGACCGCACAGTGCATATTCAACAAACTGGTTAAGGTGCTCCGCGAGAGGGATTTGGAGTTGTCCCGTGTCATCAGCCTGGGCTCAGACGGAGCTAGTGTAATGATGGGGAAACGTGCTGGAATTGGTGTTCTTCTGAGGAGAGAGAGTGCATTTTCCATTTAGGTGCACTGTGTTGCCCACCGAGTGGCACTGGCTGCGCAAGATGCTGTAAAATCTGTGGACCAGGTAGGGGCCTACGCACAGTTGCCTCTGTGAACTCCTTTTCCAAGCACTCGGCCAGCAGGACCAATCGCCTCCGTCAACTGACAGCAGCACTCAGTGATGAAAACATGACAAGTCTGAAGCAGCCGTGCGCTGTCCGCTGGTTATCGTTGCACAAGGCAGTGGAAAGCATGAAAAGTAACTGGCCTGCTCTAATGATGGAGCTAAACGAAAAGGCTGTAGGAGGAAATGCCCAAGCCCAAGGTATCCTGGGTCAAATCCAGCCATACAGCTTCATCGCCTTGACTCACACACTGGCTGATGTGTTACCTGTGATGACCAAACTGAATTTGGTTTTCCAGAAAGACGATTTTAATCTGACCACAATCAGACCAATGGTTCAAGCATCAGTTGCGGCACTAACCCAGTTACGAGATGCGCCAGGTCCAGAAGAGGAGCTGTTTCAGGTGGAGTGCAAAGACAACATGTTCCAGGATGTGACGTACGCAGGTGACCGGGCCGTGCAGGCTTTTAAAAAAGCCAGAGCACACTAATCCAACATCTAATAGATGCTTTACAGGACCGATTCCCTGAGGATTCCCTGGATCTACTTAACTGCTTTGATGTCCTTCTGAACCCCTCCCGATACCCACAGAGAACAAGTGGTAAGATGAAGCAAATTTGATGAGCTAAAATGCCTATATCACAAAATATACAGTCTAATAATCATCATCAAAACAAAAATAATCATTATCTAGTAACTAGGCATGACAAATGGGCAATGTACTAAAAAAATAAACTGCCATGTATATAGGCCTACCGTATTTATTTTGTTTGTTTTGTTTATTGACGTTTCAGTAAAAAAAAATCACTGATTCATGATCACTCCGTCTGTTCAGCACTTCGGGAGTATGCTGAATCAGCCATCCAAACCATTATTGGTCATTTTGGCAAAGAAATCACCAGTGAGGACGAGTCGGCTCCAGCTACAGCCCCGCTCATCGATGCCGCAAGTGCGCAACGAGATGCCATCGCTGTAATGACAGCACTCCGCGGCTATGGAGGTTTGAACTTCTTAACAGCCTGGGAAGTTCTCATCAAGGATTTCAGCGAAATCTACCCTGAGTGGGCTAAACTGGCCAAAATAGCCTGCGTGATCCCTGTCTCCAGTGTGCCAGCAGAGAGAGGTTTCTCTCTGCAGAACCGGATCAAAACAGCGCAGCGAAGTCGCCTGGGGGAGAACAAGGTCACAGGACTGATGCCCATTGCAAGTTGCGGAGAGACACTTGAGACTTTTGATTTTAAGTCAGCTGCTGCACAGTTCACTGCAGTGAAAATGCGTAAAAAGTAGGCTAAAATGTCCCAAGCCAGAAACATGTTAAGGGATTTTTTGTTTGTTTTTCTTGAGTTTTTCTTGCATCTATTTGATTTCAAGTTGGCAGCACGTTGCGCTATTAAAATGGTATGAGCCAGTACAGATGTGTTTTTTGTTTGCAAATTGTAGTTGCAATTGTTTGCAATTGTTTTGTGTTCATGTTAAAAGAGCGCAGGCTTGTGCGATATTTATTTATTTATTTTAGAAGTTACGTGAGTCGATTGACGGCACTCATTTTATTTGATATAGCCTTCTCAATAAAAAGATTATGCTATAAATTGACATGCCTTGATATCATTCTTATATAGCCTGCATATCATTTTAAGCTCAATTAATTCAAATAATATTTGACCGGAATTTCAAACATTTGTCCGGTAAATTGAAAACCTGCCGGTCACGTTGTCCGGTGGCAATTTTTTCTAGCGGAAACCCTGGTCACAGGATCGTCTCAATGCATTGGCCATGCTCTCTATGGAGAATAAACTTGTCAAAAGCATCCCTGACTTTAACTATAGAGTCATTGAGAAATTTGCTCTCAAGGCAAAATTTCTGGCTTAATGGCAGTCAGGGTACCTCTGGCTAGCACATGGAGGCCTGTGCGGACTTCCAAGGATATGCCTCCCCAAACCATCACTGACCCACTGCCAAACCGGTCATGCTGGAGGATGTTGCAGGCAGCAGAACGTTCTCCACGGTGTCTCCAGACTCTGTCACGTCTGTCATGTGCTCAGTGTGAACCTGCTCTCATCTGTGAAGAGCACAGGGCGCCATTGGCAAACCTACCAATCCTGGTGTTCTTTGGCAAATGCCAATCGGCATGCACGGTGTTGGGCTGTGAGTACAGGCCCCACTTGTGGACGTCTGTCCCTCATACCACCCTCATGGAGTCTGTTTCTCACAGTTTGAGCAGAAACCTGCACATGAGTGGCCTGCTGGAGGTCCTTTTGTAGGGCTCTGGCAGTTCTCCTCCTGTTCCTCCTTGCACAAACGAGCAGATAGCGGTCCTGCTGCTGGGTTGTTGTCCTCCTACGGCCCCCTCCATGTCTCCTGGTGTTCTGGCCTGTCTCCTTGTAACTCCTCCATGCTCTTGATACTGTGCTGGGAGACACAGCAAATCTTCTTGCCACAGCGTGCATTGATGTGCCACCCTGAGTAAGCTGCACTACCTGAGCAACTTCTGTGGGTTGCAGACACCGCCGCATGTGAGGGCACTGGTGAAATGCAAAAGTGACCAAAAATCCGGCAGAAAGGATGAGGACAGTGAAATTGTCTGTGGCCTCCACCTGCAGAACCATTCCTTTCTAGGGGTTGTCTTGCTAATTCCCTCTCATTTCCACCTGTCGTCTGTTCCATTTGCACAACAGCAGGTGAAATTGAATCACAATCAGTGTACAAAACTGCATAGACATCAGAGTTCTAACTCTTATTCGTTGCATCATATTTAGTCGTTCCTAAATGTAATTGGTTACATAGCTGTCAATCAAAGTAGTAGACGAGAGGTTTCCTGCAGTGTTTAAGACCCGCCCCTGCAGACGGGAGACTGGAGACGTGAGACAATCGCTAGTTGTGTGTTTCCTAGAGCCAGAAGTTAAGTTTTCATCATCTTGTGCCTTTTGGTGTGCGTCCTTTGTATGAAACCCTGAGCTACAAACACTGGTCAGTCCCTTATGACCAGCCTACTCTGCACAACATTTATCGTGTGCTGGCTAGCCAGTATGATCCACTCGGCTACCTTATCCCCTACACCACCCGGGCTAAGGTACTGGTCCAGTGTCTGTGGGATAAAGAACGGGGTTGGGACGATCCTTTACTCCCAAACACCTTACTACAAAAGTGGAACAGCTGGGAGGGGGAACTCCAACACCTTCTTGATATAGTCCTACAAATGTGCTATCACTCAGGTGATGACAGATTCCAAATCCACAAAAACAGTTAGGATCCGCCTCGAAGGACCATTTTGTAGGAGAAAAAAGGAGGCTAGATGAGATTGACTATCTTTGTGGAGTGTCGGTCAGGACACACAGGCAGGAATTTGGTTCACTTGTTTATTGAAGGTACAGGAACATCAACAGGCAGGAAATTGCATCATCTGTGGGTAGGTCTATATAGGTGTTCTTATGTGTGTGTGTTTCCCAGTGCCAGCGCAAGCCTAGCGTGAGCTCCAGTGCATCACTCTTGTTTTGTGAAAGCCATAACTCACTGCTATCTGACCTTGCTTCTTTGGGGAGGTGACTGATGACAGAGGGCATGTTGCTGGCCCACTGACGCAAGTCAAAGCCACCTGTAGCCAGTAGGGCTCTCAGTTTGTCCAGGAGGTGGTGTGCTTCATCAGTTATAGGGAAACTTTGAAGACAGTTGTCCACATGGAAACAGTTGTCAATGGTGAACCTCACGTCCTCCCCTGGCTGGCTGTGGTCTATGACGTGCTTCTGTACAGCATACATGGCACAACATGGGCTGCATGTCGTGCCGAAGGGAAGTACCTTCCATTCATAAACTGTGGGGGGGGGGGTTCTCTTTTCAGGTCCCGCCAAAGAAAACGTAGGAGGGGTTTATCTTCCGTCAGGAGGCGGACCTGGTGGAACATCCCTTTGATGTCACCACTGATGCCCACAGGATGCTGACGGAAGCGTAGTAGGACTCCCAGAAGGGATATACCATGTTTCTTTTGCCTCCTCCTCTTCTCCAGAGGTCAACTTGAGAACATAGCTGCAGGTTTCCAATTTTTGGATGTCTTCTTTGTAGGAAGAGGCCAGTTCAGGACATTTTGCCAGTTTAGCTTCTGTGTTGCGAAGCCTTGGCATAACAGCTTCTTTGGGAGCTTGTAGAAGGGGGCTGCGAAGGAGAGGTGTAGCATAGCGTGCTACTCCATCAACGGGTACTCTGCAGGTTTTCTCGTCCAAAAGAGATATGGCATCCTGATCTTGCTTGGACCTGGTAATCACCTTTTCATTTCGCTGAGGTAATACATCTAGCTGCCACAATCTCTTGACATTCTGCAGTAATTCAACTTGAGGTGAATTGCAGCTCAGATGAAAGCAGTGAGTAGTGACTGCATTCTCTTGTATGTCTTGTGCTGGGCCCTGGAGTGTCCATCCCAACCTTGTCTTCAGTGCTGCAGGACCACCTGGAGTACCCCTGCGGATAGGCTCAATAGGAGTGATCAAATGAGTGTTATCTGCACCAATAAGGAGGAGAGGGCAGGCACGCTCATAATGTTCCAAAGGGAGGCCTTGCAAGTGATTGTACCTCTTCTGTAGTGCTGCCACAGGATGAGAATGTTCAGACAGGGTCCAGCTCCTGTGAAGACATTGTTCAACTTATATCTTCTTTTAGGGTTATTTGCAGAGGAGATCTGGAAGGATACTGTGGATCCAGACAGCATCGCAACATCATGTCTTACAGTCCTGAATGCTAGCTTCTCCAGCTCGAAGGACCATTTTGTAGGAGATAAAAGGAGGCTAGATGAGATTGACTATCTTTGTGGAGTGATGCACAGGAGCTCACGCTAGGCTTGCGCTGGCACTGTGAAACAGACACCCCACAAAGATAGTCAATCTCATCTAGCCTCCTTTTATCTCCTACAATCAGTGTTGCTTCCTAACTGGACAGGTTGATATTATAGAAGTGTGATTGATTTGGAGTTACATTGTAATTTTTAAGTGTTCCCTTTATTTTTTTGAGCAGTGTATTTAGGAGTTTCACTATCCCCAAATTATAGATTGAAATAAATATCCAATCTGCCGTTTACAGAGCAGAGTTAAGATCAAAGTCAACATCTCTTTTATTGTCAATACTGCCGTATGTACCGGACATACAAAGGATTTAAATTTTGTTTCTCTCAGACCCTCGGTACAACAGTACAGAACTGCTGCCATTGTAAAATGTCCTGAAATAATACATCAGGATAAAATAACAGTTTCAATCACTTTGTCAAATCAGGTTGTACAATAAACTCAGTATATCTTGTCTTTTTGTTATCAGTGTTTCCTGCAGATGTCCAGCAGCTGGCAGAGAGTAAAGAAGATCTTCTTGTGAAGCAGACGTGGAGCCCCTGTCTGGACCAGGAGATCACTGAACCCCCGCACATTAAAGAGGAACCGGAGGAACTCTGGATTAGTCAGGAGGGAGAGCCGCTTCAAGGACTCGAAGAGGCTGATCCCACCAAGTTCCAACTGACTGTTCTCCCTGTGAAGAGTGAAGATGACGAAGAGAGATGTCAGTTCTTACAGCTTCATCAGGGACACACTCCAAAGATGGAAACAGGAGCTGATGGAGAGATCTGTGGAGGACCAGAGACAGCCAGGAACTCGGATCCAGGGAGCGATAACCAAGAAGACACCTCTGAGCCTAAAACTGAAGACATATGTAACCTGAGGGAGACCAATGAGCATGAGTCAGGTTTCAACTCCAAAACAACAATCAAAGCCGAGAGACTGCCTGATGAAACAGTGCATAGCTGCTCTGAGTGTGGTAAATGGTTTAAACATAAACAAAGCCTTAGTAGACACATGTTGGTTCACACAGGAGAGAAACCCTTCAGCTGCTTTGAGTGTGGTAAAAGGTTTAAAGAGAAACAGGGCCTTATCAGACACAAGGTAGTTCACACAGGAGAGAGACCCTTCATCTGCTCTGAGTGTGGTAAAAGTTTTAGACGGAAAGTAAATCTGACATCACACATGTTTATTCACACAGGAGACAAACCCTTCAGCTGCTCTGAGTGTGATAAAAGGTTTTGTCAGAAATCAGGTTTGAATTCACATATGTCTATTCACACAGGAGAGAAACCCTTCAGCTGCCCTGAGTGTGATACATGGTTTAGGTCTAGAGGAAGTCTGAGCGGACACTTGTTGGTTCACAGTGAAGAGAAACCCTTCAGCTGCTCTGATTGTGGTAAAAGGTTTAAACATAAACAGAGCCTTATCAGACACAAGGTAGCTCACACAGCAGAGAAACTCTTCAGCTGCTCTGAGTGTAGTAAAAGGTTTTGTCAGGAATCAAGTTTGAATTTACACATGGTTATTCACACAGGAGAGAAACCCTTCAGCTGCTCTGAGTGTGGTAAAAGGTTTTACCAGAAACACAGTCTGATGAGACACAAGTTAGTCCACAAAAGAGGGAAACCTTTCAGCTGCTCTGAGTGTGGCAAAACGTTTAGTCAGAAATCAGGTTTGAATTCACACATGATTATTCACTCAGGAGAGAAACCCTTCAGCTGCTCCGAGTGTGATACAAGATTTAGGTTTAGATCATGTCTGACCGGACACTTGTTGGTTCACAGAGGAGAGAAACCCTTCAGCTGCTCTGAGTGTGGTAAAAGGTTTTACCATAAACAGAGTCTGATCATACACAAATTAGTCCACACAGGAGAGAAACCCTTCAGCTGCTCTGAGTGTGGTAAAAGGTTTAACCATAAACAGACTCTGATCAAACACAAGTTAATCCACACAGGAGAGAAACCCTTCAGCTGTTCTGAGTGTGGTAGAAGGTTTAGTCAGAAATCCTATCTGATCAAACACATGATGGTCCACACAGGAGAGAAACCCTTCAGCTGCTCTGAGTGTGGTAAAAGGTTTACTCAGAAAGCAGGTCTGATCAAACACATGTTGGTTCACACAGGAGAGTAAGGCTCATCTGCTCTGTTTGCAGTAAAAGACTTAAATCACTATAGGACTAGTCATGTTTATGACCACTCTGACCTATCAGCTAAAAACACAACAGTGAGATGTAATGAGTGGTTAAACATCAACAGTTTCTGAAGAGATAGAAAGACACGATTTAGATGAATGTCTCTTATATTATGTGTCCCGTTCCACCCGTGAGTTAATCAGCACTCCAGACAATATGATCACTGATAATCCACATAATGTTAACAATAACTGAGCATGTGTTGCCCAGACAATGCTCATACATGTGCCTATGTAATGTCTCAAGCTTGTGGTTTTACATACCCTGCCCATGAAGCTGATTCTGATCCAGTTTTGATATTTTTATTGTTTCTTATAAGTGTAAGAAGACTTTGAATCTCTTAAAAAACTGTGTAAGTAAGTCTTAAGAGCAAATGTCCTGCTCAGATCAGGTGGTGAATGAGTCCCACTAATGAGTGATATTATTTCACATTTATATTGAGTGTTTTTGCAGGGAGGAAATGATGGTATTACATCAGTGCATTGACTTTTGAAGTTGCCGAATCCAGATATTTGTTTTTACATCAATGCACTATCGTAGATTAGCAGCGGCAGAAGAGTTAAAGGGTGTAAGAGGTCATGCTCATGTTCTTCCATCGTGAACTGGAACCAGTATAACTTTGGTGGAACATAGTATAGAAGGAAGTCACAGAGAACCTTTTGCGAGTCTAAGTGGACTTTAACCACAGACCCTTTGGTTTGATCTTCACACATCTCTCTGGTCTCTGTACTCTCGCTGTTGAGAGCTCTACATCTCAGAAACTCAGTCACTAGTTCCTGAGACTGTTAGTGTCGGCCAGTGCATGAAGACTAAATATATGTCCAGAGTTTGATGTGTCTTAATTTCAGGGAAGTCCTTTTGTTTGTTTACCTGCAGGGTTTCTATTTTCTTTTGTAATCGTGGACATGTTTTAATTTTGTTGTTGATATCCAAAAATGTTAAAATGTTTTGTTCTTGAATAAAATCCCTTCAAACTTGTAGAACGTGTCTTGTTGGATTTGTCTCCAGAGAATGAACTGTGATCATCAGCTCTCTCACATTTTAGAGGAGTTACAGCTTAGTCAAGAAAAGGGAGTGCATTACCTCCACCTACTGGATTTCATCAAAACTACAGTGCTACATATTTACTGTGATCTCCAATAGTGCTCCATTCATGCTCTTTCTCTGTTTGCTTGAGTTTGTTTGCTTGAGTTTGGTTCTGGTTCTGGTCGCTTGAGTTTGGTTCTGGTTCTGGTCGCTTTAGTTTGGTTCTGGTTCTTTTCTGAGGATGTGTTTGCAGTTTTTTGTTAATTTGTACAATAATAAAGTTTGATTAAAATACTAAACAAAAGTAAGAATGGTTTTGTAACAGAATAAATGCACAAAATTGGCAATTATAAGGCTTCTCATAGAAACAGTGTATGTAAAAGGGTTTTCAACACACAAACCATTAGTTTTTGGAAAGTTAAGGTAAAACATACAGCTACAAAGATCCTAAATTAAGAGCCGTTTGGGAGTCGAAGGAGACGGTTTTTCTTCGGGAGCCGAGTCAAAGGAGCCGGCTCTCTGAAAAGAGCCGACTTCCCATCACTACAGCAGGGGAGGGGAAAAACATATACAGATTATCTGCAAGGGAGTCCTACCAACATTATACTCTGCCTCTACACATGATACACTCTCTGTCAGAGCTTTACAAAAAAAGGGCAGCAGAAGTAAACAGGTGATAACCCTGGCACTCCTCTTTGATCATGGCAGTGAAAGAGAGGAGGGTGTGTCTGAAGATGATGAACATCTTGTGGTCAATTCTGAGTCTGATGATTCTGATTCTGAACCAAATGAGGAATCAGATATTCATATTCCTCCAAGCAGACATTCACATCAAAAATAGGGAAATACATCGATCTTCATCCCAAATATACGTCAGGCAAAACTGTCTACAGAAAACATTATAAAGACAGAGCCACTAGGATAGCAGTGACTCGTGTAACAGACATCAAGTCAGCTTTTGAGCAGGTCATGATAAATAGTAAATGATAAATGGACTTGTACTCATATATCTCTTTTCCAGTCTTCTGACCACTCAAAGCTCTTTTACATTACTCGCTCACTCAATGATGGTAGAGGCTGCTATAGTAAGGGACCATCAGTATTAGCTAATCTTATTCTAGACACCACTGAACAACTGAGGAAGCAGTTTGGGGTTCAGTGTCTTGCCCAAGGACAATTCGGCATTTGACTGCAGGAGCTGAGATCAAATAGAGACAAGCTGTCAGCCATTAGAACAGTGAGGGACAAGTGGGTAGAGCAACTTCCACTGCTCTATAACCCAGGCCCTAAAGTCACATTGGATGAAAGGCTAGAGGCATTCAGAGGTTCCTTCCATTTCAGGCAATATATACCTTCCAAGCCAGCTAAATACAGCATCAAAATCTGGGCAGCATGTAACAGAAGAGGTGTCTCCTGTTCATTTATCAACTTCACTTCATAAAAATAATAAAAAATCAAAAAATCAAAATGAAATAAACAAAAATCTATGTCATGTAAAACTATTGTATTTATATTTAGATCTTTCAAATGTACATTAAAAAGCTTTAACTTGAATTTTCTTAAAAAACGAGTGAGTTATCCTCATTGAACCATGATCTGTGAGGATTAAAGAACACCATTGCACTAAATATTGATTTAAATGGTTAGTAATGGAGTTTATAATGAGATTAAAAACTGTTTATTGGATATTTTTTTTAGTTCTGACACTTCTGGACAATTAAACGTGCCCCGGGTCAAGTTGACCCATGAACATTATTGCTGTCCCTAAGAAACAAACATAACAGGAGGGTTAAGTATTATTAGTACAACCTATCCAAAACAAATACGCCTCTCTTGGTTTGTTAGGAATAAGATGAATCAGAATTTAGGCAAAACGTTATCTTTATAGACTAATATGCAGGCGGATCTATATTAATTAGAATATTGTAAAATTATTTTTTTATTCATAACTTTGATTTAATTTTGATGATTTTGGCAGCTATGTCAAACGTCTGAATAGTGTGTTCATTTATACACTCAGTACTAAGGGTTGAGCTTGTTTTTCACAACTTACTGCATCAATGCCGCATGCTACATGTAGGTGATCAGCCTGTGGTACTGCTGAGGCGTTATTGAAGCCCAGGTTGCTTTGATAGCTAGCTTTCAGCTTGTTTTGTTTTTTGGTCAGATGTTTCTCATTTTCCTCTTGATAAATATCCCATAATGTATTCTCTTAGGAGGTCAGATCAGGGGAGCTGGCTGGCCAATTGAGTCAGCAAACCATTTTTTAGGAGTTTTGGCGCTGTGGGTAGGTGCCAAGTCCTACTGGAAAAGGAAATAGACATCTTCACAAAGCTTGTTAGCATATGGACACTTGGAGGTGCTCTAAACTCATGTGATAGATAGCTGCATTGGCCTTGGGTCTGATAAAACATATTAAACTAACACCATAGATGACATGGCTCCCTAAATCATCATAGACTGTGGAAACTTCACACCAGACACTTGGACCTTGATTTCCAAATATAATTCAACATTTACTCGAATCTGAAAAGAGGAGTTTGGACCACAAAGTAACATTTAGTTATTTTGCTCCTTAGCCCAGGTATGACTTTTCTGATGTATTCTCTGGTTCAGGAGTTGTCTGATATCAGAAATATAATAGTTTTGGCCCCTTTCCTGAAGATGTCTGTGCGTGGGGGCTCTGTATTATTGTGTGAGGAAGAAATTAGCTAATACTGATGGTCCCTTATTATATAGCAGCCTCTGTGAGTGAATGTTGTGTGAATGGGTGAATGTGACGACCAATGTAAAAGAAATTTGAGTGGTCAGAAAGACTAGGAAAGTGCCATATAAATACAAGTTCATTTATCATTTACTCAGAGATACATAGTAGTCATATTTTGAATAGAAATGAACTCAATCTCAAAATGAAATATTGTAAAATGTTAAGATGTATTTTTACATTTTATGGCTATAGGCCATAATTATCAAAATGAAGATAGAAAAACACTTGAAACATTTTTATTAAAATGTCATGAGTCTAGACGTATCAAATCTTAACTTTCTTAAATAACTGAAGGAAAATAGTGAACTTTTTCACAATGTTCTAATTTATTAAGATGCACCTGTTCACTACTGGACAAAGAAGAGACACAAACATGTGACTGTTTCTGTTTTTGGAATGTGTCATAGAAATGTTGCTCCTGTTTGTGACGAGACATTATGAAGTCATAATGATCCATTCTGGAACCCGGTCAAGACTTGAGACTGGACCCAACTCCAGACAGATCTTGTAAGTCAGGAGAGAGACCTACACTGAATTTAAAGAGAGAAACTTATCCTCTTCAAGAGCAAAGATGAGTGAAAATACTTTGAACGGCAGCTCTGTTTATAACGAGCTCCGTCTAGAGCAAGAGCTTTGTGATGCAGTGATCAGAGTGGACGGTGTTGAAATTCATGTTCACAAGATTATCCTGTGTAACTGCAGCCCTTATTTCAGGTGAGTTTTTATTGGGTGTTAATGGGGATGTTGTCATATTCACAGTCTTTGACTAAGGAAGAAATCAGCAAACACGGGTTAAACTGTAACACAACTAAATACTTATGACTGACAATGATTTATGTGACTATTTCAAATCATTTTGTGATCTTCTTGACAGTTTTGAAGGCATAAACTAACCTTGAATGTATAAAGACTAACAATATAATGCTTGTTTAATGCATTCAATGCAAATGTACAAATTATAAACATCTTCTTGCAAGACTTCTGTTTATTACAGTATATCAATGTATGTGATGTGACTGGCTGGAGGAATAAAACACTGTAATTTGTTTTCTGTTAGGCATTGCATTTAACTTAGTAACATCTACTCTTAGAAGTTCAATATTGCAATTTTGGCTTGATATACTCATTTTGTTAAGTGTTAGTATGAAGATTTAACACTAAGCATTTAAATCTCTCTCTCTTTACCTCCTGTCTGGCCCACAGAGCCCTTTTTACTCACTGGTCAACCCCACACTGTCGGGTCTTTGACATTCCCAATGTTTCATTGGACATGATGAAGTTCATCGTTGAGTTTGCCTACACTGGCTGTGTCAGTGTGGCTCAGGAGAACATACGTGAGCTCTTTATAGCAGCAGACCAGTTTAATGTACAGGGGATCATACAAGCCTGCAGTGCATACCTGGAGAATCAGCTCATCCCACAAAACTGCATTGGGATCTGGTCGCTTTCAGATGTCTATTACACCCGCAAACTGAAAAACAAGGCTTATGCCTTTCTTCTGAGTCACTTTGAGGAGGTTGCTTCCTCTTCTGCAGAGTTCCTTCAGCTCCCTGCACAAGAACTTGTTAAACTTCTTGAGAATGATCATCTGAATGTGAAGAAGGAGAAGAAAGTGTTTGAGGCCATCATTCACTGGATCAACCATGCGCCTGAGGAACGCAGTGGATACATCACACTGCTTTTGTCCTGTGTAAGTGAGGGGTGGAAAATTTTTCATCTGCCATATCATTTACTTTATTTACTTTAAGGTCCAAAATCCAGTTATAGAAGAAAAAATCTATGGTGACGTGTTAGATTTACTTCCTGAATTACATCATCTCAAGACAAACAATAGCATAAAGCAATGAACCTCATTTCATGAATCTGTTTATTCTAGAGCTGAAACCAGTTTGATTTATTGGACCATTTTCAATATCTGGCTGTTTATGCATTAATGAATTGTTTGTTTGTTTTTCTATTCTTACTTTTTAAAATTTGTTTTAAGACTGACATTTCATGCAGTAATTCTGTGATTACCTTTAAAATTGGCTGACCTGATCACTCATACTGAGCATGGTTAGGTTCTCTTTGGACTTTTTGGTATCAATATTTGTCCTCATGTCTCTGTACAGGTCAGGCTGGCTTTGATAATTCCACAATACCTCCTGGAGACTGTTGCAAAAAACGAATTAGTGGAGGCAAGTGAGGAGTGTCGAGCAATTGTCCTCACAGCTCTGGATACTGTTATAGACCTGCGGACTGGAGGGCTCCCTGACTTAATTCCCCTTCACCCAATGGCCCGCCCAAGACTGCCGTCTGCCTTCCTGTTGGCTTTTGGAGGCTGGAGTGGTGGCGCTCCCACCAGTAGTTTTGCATCATATGATAACCGTGCTGAATGCTGGGTCAGTATCACTGACGATGAGGCTGAACCCAGGGCCTACCATGGTACTGCTTTCCTCAATGGATCACTTTACTGTGTTGGTGGCTTTAATGGAGTAGTGCAGTTTAGCACAATGAAGAAGTTTGACCTGACCACACACACCTGGCAGGAAGTCGCACCAATGCATTCAAAACGTTGCTATGTGAGCGTGACAGTGCTTGACGGGCAGATATACGCATTAGGAGGTTATGATGGTCATCACCGTTTGGACACTGCAGAGCGATATGAGCCCAGTACCAACCAGTGGACTTTAATTGCACCCATGCATCGTTCTAGAAGTGACGCCAGCTGCACAACCCTCCATGTCAAGGTTGGTTGAGCTAAAAAAAAATAATAAGTTGGGAAAAATAAGATAGCTCTGTGGAAGGAGTTTGAGAAACTTAATTCATTTACAAAATTATAGATCATGCTATCATTAAGAGATCATTCTCAAAATACACTTTACAGGAAGAAATATTCTCAAACAAAATGACAAAATCAAGATATTTAATCTTTCTAACTATAACTAAGAGGAGTACAATGGTACTAGTGACTCCTAATCCTTTATGATCTATTATATTGCATTCTTACATTTCAATTCATTTTGTTTCCATCAGGTGTATATTTGTGGTGGCTTCAACGGGACCGATTGCCTGTCATCCGCTGAGTGTTACAACCCAAAGACTGACCAGTGGACACTGATTGCACCAATGGGAAGCAGTCGCAGTGGAGTTGGAGTCATTGCATATGCAAACCATGTTTTTGCAGTAAGGACATTGAATACTCTTGATACTGACACATCACAGAACACAGTACAGAGGCTCTTAAATGTTAGCAGAGATTTCAAATAAGACTTGGACTGACATTACTTAAGTCAGCAATGCACTTGTAGATTGAAGGAACTGATGTCAACAGTTAGTCATAACTCCACTGAAGGGACTAATACATGGATTTAGTTTTGATAACCTAATCATAGTTTCATGACATTTTCAAGAAAGAAAGAACAAAATTGATATTTGATATTTGATATTGCTGACAGTAAAGTTATGCTAGAAGATAAGAAGTGTAAAGAGACTGCACAATGCATTCGAGAAAACATTATCCAAACAGATAACTCATATGATTTTCAGGCAGGAAAGTTGTCAGATAAAAAATATTGCTTGAAAATAATAACACTCCACAGTCTTACCCAAATAATGTTTGTATCAGCTGCCTCCTTTTTCTGTTAAATATTCCAGAGCTTTAGTTTGTGGCAACAGTGAGGTTGGGGCTCAAGAGTCCTGGGTATAAAAGGGGGCTGAAAAACACAACTCTCTGTCCTGACATCATTTCACCTCTTCTCTTATAGGTTGGTGGATTTAATGGAATCAGTCGTCTGCGAACTGCTGAATTCTATAACCCCCTCACTAACACTTGGCACGATGTGCCCTCCATGCTGAACCCCCGGAGTAACTTTGGCATCGAAGTTATTGAAGACCACATCTTTGTGGCTGGGGGCTTCAACGGCCTCAGTACCACCGCTGACGTTGAGTGCTATGACTTTGACACTGGTGAGTGGTCTGATGTCAGTGACCTGGAGATCTCCTGCAGTGCCCTGAGCTGCTGTGTGGTGTATGGACTCCCCAACATGGCTGAGTACGCTGCTCCTCGTCACTTCCTTCAACTCTTGGATGAGGAGCCAGATGAAGTGGAGTGAACAAGATTCATCGAACTTTGAAATGCAAATAAATATAACTGAGCATTATACTACTCGTATTATTTCAGTACTTTCAAAGATGTACAGGGACTGCAAACAACACTATGACCTTTGACCTTACTATTGGTTACAGGGAAAAAATACTATTTTTACTTGTCCAGAAACAGAAAAACACATAAAACTGTCAGACTAAGGGAAGAGACAAGTTAAGACTTGATATTTCAAGACAGAATGAACCTTAGTATGTATTTCATGCAACCAAATGACAAGCTAATGTCAAGTCCACGGCCCATCTTCCTGTCCAACTGCATACTTTATAGGACAGGCAAAAGGCCTCAAAACAAACAACAACAACAACAAAATAATCAGTAAGCTAAAAATTAAATGGGAGCCTGACCCCAAAGAGGTACAGTACATGTAGTGTCTAAGTGCTGTAATGAAAACAGCAATCTGTATCCAGGAGGAAACCAGTTTTATCATCTCAAATAAACAAGACTGAATCATCGTCATTAAGTTTATAGTTTCTTAATGTATGATCACACAGTCTCTAACTTTGGCAAACATAAAACGTAGGCCTCACATTTCCCTGTCATGCTAAAATATAAGTTTTATGCTTCATGTAGGGCATTGTGCAAATAGTCCAAAATGTAACAGTATCCATCCTCTGAGAGAACATTCCCCTCTGAACAAGGTACACAAACCCATCACAGGACAACAAATAAACAACAAAGCATTCTCATTTCCAACATTTTATTTCATTAGGAAGTTTGAAATGTTTTATTACAAATACAATTATATTAGCATCTTGCTTTGTTGTTTTATGATGTTGGGCCTCTAATGGCCTCGCACAGAGGAACTGCACATAATGGTTAGTATAAGGGGATCATTTATTAGAGAAAATACTTCACTTTAAATAGTAAAATAGTGCATTATATTCTATAAATGTGTGGATACAAATCTAAGTATTTAAAAGCATTTAAAAATAATTCCTTACATCCCAAATTGAAACTGAGGTTCAGTTGAACAACAGAACACAACATCAGCAACAACAGCATCAACTGTTGTAAGAATAATGTCATAGCTCATTCTTTCACCACAACATTGATGGAGCTCTTGATGTTCTGCAGTTTGTTGCTGTCAAAGTTTACCAGCAGTACGCCGGAGCCAGCACTGGTGGGACTGAACTCAACGCTGGCCTTGGCTTCCTGTTTGGGACCCACAGCTCCAATTCTGCATAATAAATCATACATACACATACAATGAAAATCATCAGCCCAAAAATAACAAATTAGGTTGCTATCTTCTTGTCTCTATCTTTAAGTGTATCAGATAAATTACTTCAGCATTCATGCTTGAGTCAAGTTTTTCTGACTGTTACTAGAGGAGAGAGAAGAGGAGCAAAGAATTCTCCTGAATCCTCTCACTACTGGCTGGTGTTGACTTACTTCTTTGTTATGGGTTTGCCATCGGTGATGCCGACTCCCTCCACAGTGAAGCTGCAGTCCTTCAGGGTTTCTGGTAAGGGGTTTACCAAGCTCAGTTCTGCCGTCATCGGCTGGTTGAGTTGAGCATCTCCCACCAACTGCAGTGAAACAGGTTTCATCAGGTGGTTTAATGTGAATGGTTCATATTATGCCTACAACTTGTTGAACCACCTAACCACAAAATGATAAATACTCCAGAGCATTTTTACTGCTTCCAAATTCCTTTCTATCATCCGTACCTTGATCTGTGTATCTGGCTCGTCTAGCACAATGGTCTTCTCAGCCTTATTGTAATTTATGGTCTGCTTGTCAATGGTGATGGCTGATAGCTGGATCAACCTGTCAGAAGTGATTGCTGATCCATATTTTTTATACTCCAGTTTCAGGGACAGACGCTTTTCTGGAAAACCAAACATTTTATATCAGGTGAACAAACAGGTTCATCATGGAAAGCAACGTTTTGTTCGTACAAAGATCAGAGCTAACCTTCACCAGGGGGCACCTCCACTTTGTCTGAAGTAAACCCACAGCTCTCTCCTTCTCTTCCATTGTAACCGACAGCTCTGGCAAAGAACAGGAAGTTGACGGTCCTGGCCTCCATGCAGTTGTTAGTGAGGATTGCGTACACCTCAAAGTCTGAGCCCACGATCATGTTATCTGCCAGTTTTATCTGAGATGAAAATGATGTTGATTTTGATGTCATTCAAAGATGCTTCTTTGGGTACATAATAAAATGTTTAATTTTCTATTTTCAGTCACCATTGCAAGCACATATGTGACATTAGCATGTGTGTTGGCAGTTTTCTGCATTAATCAGTATTTCTGTTCAACCAATGTAGGGTATTTTGCAACACGATTGTTGTTCCTCTTTCTTTTGACACGCAATCTTTATCTAGTTCCCTTGTCATATGATATAGATCATATGGAAAGTATGTGCAAGTAAGAAAGAAAGTAATGTTTCCTCGTCAGAGCCTAGTCATCTTCCAGTTTTTTCTAAAAACCGTCATATCATTTGCCCACTGTTAATCATGTATACAACTTGAGCTAACCTAGCTTTGAAGTAGCATCATGAATGCTTTCTTAAATAATTGAATTCAGTGTTGGGTTGAGAGCAGTTTCTTATTCATATGAATGAACACTAACACCTTAAGATGGAGCCCAGGCTCTTCTCCCCTCTGCTGTAACTTGTTGTTGTGTTGAGCCTTCTCATACACTCTCCTTTCCTCCTCTGAACCTGTAAACCATCAGAATCACACAGAATGATGCAAAGAGACTTCAATAAATAGAATATGTACATTCATAGGGCATGTGTTTCTGAGTATTATGTATGTCTGTGCACTCTTCTGTACCTTCTGCATACTTGTACTGGTGTGTGATGTCATGTCGCAAGTCTGAGCCCACAGCTTTGGTGCTGATGAAGCGCCCAACAGACTTAGTTGATCCACTGAACTTGACAAACTCTCCACTGGATAAGCGTACCAAGTCCACAATATCTGCATTGACCTTACCCCCAAACATAGAAGAAGATGACTTAAAACAATGCTTGTTAGAAAGAGATTACAGGCTACAGTTATTTAGTGGAATAAAACAGACATGAACATCAGCTCAAGGAACCTGTAGGAGAAGATACCTCTACACAGAAAAACAGTATGTAACTAATATTTAGAACACAAATACTATAATCACTGCTTATAGGTTAGATTAGAAAAAAAAACTCACCTCAGCAAAAATAAAGGAAGCATCATACTTCTTAGTCAGCTCTCCCTCCTTGATGGACTCCAGAGAAGCAGGTCCACAACAGAAAACCCCTGACATAAATACACAGAGACATGGTTAAGTTAAGCAGATGTTACACACAGTAACACATAAAGGACATAAAGCCAGCTGTGGCTCAGTGATGGAGTCAATTTTCTTTCACTTGGTACATTGGGGGCTAAAGAGTGCCTCATATTAAATAGTACTGGTGAGCTGGAAGATCAGAAGACAACACTGATTGTTGTCTTGCAACGAATATCTTAATACAAAAAGGATGAGTACCCAAACAGTAAAAGGTTTCATGACCAAAATTAGAAATACTGTTTTAATTTGGTTTACTTTATACAGATGATATGAGTTAGCCGTTAGCAACGAAGAGTCTTGCCTGAAGTAGAAGGTCCCAAAGAGAAAATATAACTTAAGATATGCATCAAAGAAGCAGAAAATTCCATGCAGGTCACACATCCTTTTCACGTGCTATGTCTCAAGTTCTCAAGACAACTTACCAACCACAAGCTATACATCATGCCTTCCACAAAAACCATGACTACTGTCAGAAACACACGCAAACCACTGTGGTAAAATCCTGTGACTGCAGCATGCAGTTTTGTTATGACCATCTTTGTTTCAGTTTTGATAAAGTTGCTCTTAGTTTTCATTGTTTTATCCTTCCTGTGTGACAGGTTTGGCAGTTAAGCATGATGATGTCTTTAGAGACACAAAATACATTTTTTTAGGTCGAATTTTACCATCACTTCTCTCCTGTGGGGTTGGGTCACTGGTTTGCCACCCATCAAAGTCTGTTCCCAAATCCGGACGAGCCATCCAGCTGTCCACCCAAACATGGAAGTTCCTGGTAAATAATTAGATAATGGAAAAAATATATAAAAATAATATTGAATTTTACTTTTTGATACATTACTTAGCTAAGAACAAATGTAAAACTTTTTTTACACTTCCCTATACAAAACCAGCGAATCAGATTAATTTACAAATGTATACCAACATTACCTACCTTCAATAAAAAGCAAACAAACACATATATGAACTTCTTTTTTCTTTTGTTCTTTCTTTTTTTATGGTAATGGCTAATCTAGCATCTTATGGCTCATTTATCTTATTTCTTTGAACATGAAAAAACTCTTTCTTCTTCTTCCTGTTCTTTCTTTAACCTCTATCTACCCTTTTTTACAAGACAAGAACAATCTTAATATTTTCACTTAACCATCCTCTTCACTTTGTATTTGGCCCAATATTGCATTATTTTTTGTAAATGTATATTTTCCCTGAGCAGGAAATAGTTGAAAAAATGAAATAAAATGTAATAAAATAAAGTAACTACAGCTGATGCTGCTACTCCTCCTCCTCATCCTACTACTGCTACTACTACTACTACTACTAATAATAATAATGATAATAATAATAATAATAATAATAATAATGATAATTATTGAAGGTTCCTCTGAGTCACTGCCACTGCAGACATAGATGTTCCAGATTCCAACTGCTATGGACGTGCCAGCTGCTTCATTACTACTATATAAATCTCACCACTATCATCTCTCTCTCTCTTTTCATCTCCCCTATCCCTCTTTCCGACCCCAACTCGGTCTCAGCAGATGTATGTCTAACTTAAGTCTAGTTCTGCTTGAGGTTTCTGCCTGTTAAAGAAAGTTTGTCCTTGCTTCTGTAACTTGCTAAATACTGTGAAGTGCTCTGCTCATTGTGGATTAAGAAGAGAAAAGACTTGATCTTGTGCTATCCTGATGTTGGGTCTTTGTTAATAATTTAACATAGAGTACAGTCTAGACCTGCAATGTTTGTAAAAGCATCTTAAGATAACATTTGTTGTGATTTGGTGCTATATAAATAAAGATTGGTTGGTTATTAGATTGATTATTATTATCATTTTTAAAGTAGAATTAGTAGTTGTAATAGTAGTCATAGTCGTAGTAGTATTATTATTATTATAATTATAATATTGAATATCGAAATATTGTTCATTTTGGTAAAGCAGATGCACAAGAGAATCATTCATACAGTGCATCAATAATAACTTGATAACTTACCAAACTGAATCACCTCCAGAAATTCTTTCCCCGTCTTCATCATACAGGTTTTCAATCACCAGGTTAGCATCTGAATCGTGAGCCGATCCAAAGTTAGTAACCACTCGACATGGGATGCCCAGGGCACGGGACACTGAAGGAGGAAGGAGAGTCACACTTCATCACGCCTGCTATCTAAAGCACACACTTGAGATAGCATCTGTCATCAAAGACCCGTAATAAAGACATCACACAAAAATATCACATGAGGCAGATGGCTTTGAATCCATGAGATTAGTTTCCAAATTTAATTTAATAAAAGTTAAACTTGAAGTTGTGACTTGGATGACACTCTAACCTGTGCACGCAACAGCAGCGAAGACCCAACATTGGCCGTACCGGACGGGGCCACTTTCTGCCCATTTGCGCAGAATCTCCCCACTGCCAATCCACATTCCTGGATGAACCCCGCCGGAAAACTCTCCCCACTCTCCAACCAGGACCCCTGTGTCATCATTACTGTTGATCTGAGGGCACAGACAGGGGGGAGGACAAACAGAAAGCATGGAGACTGTAAGTGAAAAAGAAAAATTTAATCCAAAGTTTTCATTCTGAGCATGCTTATCATTATCTTCACTATTCTGATTCTTTTGTTGAGCTGTAATTTGTATGTCAAAGTATACATACAGGTTTTTTGTTTATATTTTCTATTCCAAGTGTAGGTCTTCGATGTTAAAAGTATCCTACTTGTTTTCTGGATAAAAAAAAACAACCTCACAAGATATATATGAAAAACAAAAATACAAGAAGCATTCGTCTACGCCTATACATTTTCTCTGAGCTTTTGTCCACATTAGTCTGGCCATGCAAAAAGTTCAAATATTTAGAAGGTTAAACAGCAAGGCACAAAGCCATGCTTTTACACTGACTGACATCTGGGCAGTCTATTGCGACAAATACCAAAGTTTTGACTTTGAGTTTGACTTTTAAATACACCTTGTATGCAGATCATACATTTCCCATTAGGATCCAGGGGACTGCACTTATAACTGCTACTTTGTGCCAAATTCAACCATTCAACACATCACACATGCACACATTCACACGCTGATGGGGGGGGGGCTTGCAAGGTGCCAACCCACCAACAGGGATCTAATCTCATTCCCACACACTCAATCACACAGCAATAACTAGGCCTCTGCGGGCCTATTATGGGGTTCAGCATCATTTCCAAGGACACGTCTACATGCAGACTGGCAGGGCTGGGGTCAGACTGCAAAGCTTCTGATAAGAGGACATGCTGCTCTACCTCCTCAGCCACCAGCACACAGACACTTGAATTATAGACACAATTTCCTGACAAGGTCATCTTAAATGATTAAAGCTAGATTTGTGGATCAGAGTTCTTGACAGTAAAATGATAACAATAAGTTCACAAACTGGGACAAACTGCTGATTTTTTAACGCATACTTAGTTGAAATAGACTTGGATTCCCCAAACAGCTGTCTGGCAGTATTAAAAATACACCCACAGACTTAAATTTATTGCAGTGCTTAGAACTGGCCACCTGCTTAGAACTGTCACTGGGCATGTTAAAACTTAAAAAAAACAAACCCTTTTAACATAAAAGTTGTCCAGGGAGGATCGAGAGATTCTAAAGAATGGAGGTGGTTTCCCTGCAGAGCAGTACCCCAATAAAGAGGCACACTGAGGGGTGTTCTGGTGCACCCATTGAGAGTCTATAGGGACACCATTGTCATCTCTGTGTGCAAGGATTGCATAATGGCTATTCATAAGCTGGAATACACTTGGCATCAACTCTTTATTAAACCCATGCTGAGACTTACCATGGCACTCAGCACCCTGGTCACATAGATGGGATTTCTCCTGGCAGTGCAGTCCTTGTCAGCATCAGACACGTATTTCGGGTTGTCGTCCAGGATCTTCAGACATATATCCAGTATCCCTAATTCAAACTGATGAGAGCAATCACAGTGAACAGGCAATAGAGATTTAAGATGTGCTCTACACATCTAGATTTTTCATACTTCCATTATTTTTTTTGATGTAACTGGATTTTAGACTAAGAGGTATTCAGAGCTCACAACATTTTTATGTACAATCTAATGAACTAATGAACATTTTGTGTACCTGTCCAAAGTTCCAGGGCGTCCCTTTGATTCGTTTAAATGTTCCTCTGTAAACCTGCCCATGTTGTTCTAGAACATACTCCTTCCTCTTTGACTCACTGCGCATGTAAACAGCATCTCCTGTGAGTGGATCAATGAAAGCACCATGTCCATTTATCTCAGCATGTCTGCATACATAACCAGGCAAATTTCAGACAACCAAATGAACTTACTGTGACACCAGGCATTAAAAAGCAGGGTAAACTTTCCCAAACTGGTCTTCTGCCCCTCCTGGTCCAGAGTCAGGGAATAGACCCCTATCGGTGCATTGTGTGAGGAACAGATAGATACAGACACTGTGTTTCCAGAGGAATCCTTTGTGGCAGAAGCGCTCCACTCTGTGTCTACTATGGAGTCACTCAGGCCAAAGGACACCTTAGTGTCTGATTCTTTTCTGGGTAATGGACCTAAAGAGAGAGAGAAGGTTGTGAATAATAAATCTAAAACAAGATGAGAGAAACATAAATCTTGTGCACACACCAGGGATGCATTCTTGCATGCACACACAGCTCCTCATCATATTTCTCTCCGTGTGTAAACTACTGTGAAAGAAGATGCTTACCAGTTTCTACAATCAGTGTGAAACTTGTTTCACCCAGTTTGAACTCCTTGCTGCCATCTTTCAGATGCAATATAATGTTGAAGGGTTGTCCTCTCCTGACAATCAAACGCTCCTCTGCAAACAGTTTTGTATGGTGGCTGCTGCTGTTTTTCTTAATGTCCAGATCACAGCGCTCAATGTCCAACGCTGTGTGGGGGAGAAAACAGAATATGTCACATCTATTACGACTTCTGTAAACATTAACAGACTAAAATATTGGACTTGAGGATAAAGTGATCAGATCGGAATTGGTAACTTTAACAGCTTCTTCAGATGATATCCCGATAACCCCCCCCCCCCCCAGCAGCAGATAGTGTTACTTTGTTTCTATATTTCACATACACAGACTCTGTAAGGTGGAAACTAAGTTAGATATAAGCCTACTTTTTACTACTTTGACTTTGTTCTGACAGATAAAAATGATTCTCGTCCTCCTTACCTTGACTCATGTCTGCAGTAAAGTTCCTGTTTTGCGACCTCTGATGGAAAGCGACACTTAAGTTTCTGTCTGTACTCACCGGCAGTGAGTGACCTAGCTTTCTGGAACCCCTCAGAGATATTTGTAGCATCTGAAACCCGATCGTTACGCCCCTCTCCGTCCATTCGTCACGCCGTGATCTGTTTTCGGTCCGGAGTGGTGAACAGGCTTGTACCAATCCTTCCTCTTTTTCTTCAACGTGACGCTCAGCCTACCTGTCCAGACATCCTTATCTTCAATTTGGTGATTACTGAGAACGGCGTCGAAGCAAATTATAGGATGTTCCTCTAAGCAAACATTCTTTATGATAAGTCTATTTATTAATTCCGCCTCGTTTGACCCCTTCCACATACTGTAGCTATAAACCTAAGAACTTTTAGTGCAGCTCACTCAGATCACTGTCTGCTCATGTTGATATCATTCATTAAGCCAGGGGCAACTCTAGGATCGTATGTTTAGGGGTGCTGAGCTGTGCAAGAAAATGTTCGATGTTTTTTACATTTTAATGCAATTTCATTTCACATTTGTGAAAGAAAATTATAACAAATTTTGGGAAAGTCTGTGACTAAACCATCAAATCTGATAAAGGTTATTTAGATTCTGAGCCACAGCAAAAGAAGAATGGATTGGAATCATAAAAGAAACTTATGATAACCCTAATTTCTGGGGAAAGACAACTCATTTTGATACAGCAGCTCCTCAACATATACATAAACAGTATGTATGTTTATGGAGTAAACCAGCCCCCTATAGTGAGTACCAAAAACTTTTGTAGCTTGTTTAAAAGGACATACAGTAAAAAAAAGAATCTCTCAAATTTTATGGGTGCTGGTGCTTCAGTGCCCCCAAAAATGGGCTAGAAACGCCTATGCATTTAGCTTATTCATACTTTCACATAGAAAATTCATTTAACCTTGAAAATATTCCTTTAACTAAACTTATTCAGTATGATTCAGATCATTCATGTTTTTTTTCACAGTGACCCCTCAAAGTTCTTTTTTTATCCCTTCAAAGACATTTTGCATTAGTGTTTATTGCACAGCATGTTCAAGCTCAGAGCGGAGTGAGCGATTTCAATATTTAGAGTGGGGAGGATATTAAAAATATTTTGGGGACTCCCTGATAAAAATTGCACAAAAAACACTCATTTGGCTTCAAAATGTCACTGCTTGTGTCAAGTGGGTTTTCAAAGCTAAAATTTGTGATCCTTCATCCTGTAAATTACCCACTGTCACAGGAACTTGATTGGCTGCCCCAGATCAAGACTAAATGTGAGCTCTTTTCTATCTTGATGGTGCAGACGTGAGGATGCACACTGAGGAAAGTGTGACTAAAAGTCTCAAGGAAATTAACGGTCAACACAGTTATCAAGAAGAGTTACTAAGTTGTGATCTGAATTGCAATGAAACACACACTCATAGGAAATACATCAAACATTTTTGAAGCTTTTTAAGGCTTGACAATACTATTTTGAAAGTCAATCCTTTCTAGATCCTCATCTCCAATTACATCTATTTTGGTACCTTTTATTTAATTTCCTCTATTTCATCTTCCAACAGTTTTTACATGTTTCATGTTAATCAACTGTCAAATGCAGCATTAACAATTGATCTGCGCCTTTTTTCACAACATATTCTATATCATTAATACATCACTTATTCTTATTTATTCTTCAGCAGGCAGCATCAGCAGTTCAGTGCCAGCTGTAAAATTGTATTCAAATTCATTCATACGTTTCAGCATGCAGCTTCAGCGGTTTAGCAAAAGCTTTTCTACAAATATTCAAATTCATTCATAAGTCTCCATTTATTCCTTTTCTTCAGATCAGCAGTCACTGTTTAGCGTAAGCGCAATCAGCCCGCAGCTTTAGCAGTTTTTCCCCAATATATTGATCATTTTCAGACATAGCTTAAGTCAGTCACATTTTTCAGGTCAGCATTAGCAGTTTGGCACTATCTTATTCAGCATGCAGCATTCACAGTGCAATCTCTTCAGTACTGCATTCTCTAGTTTGACTTTAACTACTCACATTTTTTACTTAGGATTGCGTAAATGTCAGCACCTAGATCAAACTTTGACAAACATACAAACATTTTCTTGTATGTTTGTCTCAAAAATTACAATATAACACGGCACAACAACACAGTTAAGACTGGTCTACATGTGAGGCATGTCTCATGGCAAAGGACAGCAAAAACACTTTTTTTTATTAATTATTTATTTATCATTGAGCTGCAATGATGCTGCAATACTTCATGATTAAACAGTAACAAAAAGCTATATTAAAACAAATCAGAAACTTATAAATGTAACTTTTAAAATCCAAAACAATAGATAGTTTTTTTTACTGTTTTTTATTTTCCAAATAATTAAATAGAAAATACAATAAATACATATTTCTCACATTCAGCTCAGGGTGACAGAACTCATTCTTTCAGGATTGTCGATTATCTTGAACAGCTCATGAAATTAAATTATTCTCTAATCTGGCATACTGATACAAGAAACTCAAGAGTTGTGTATAAATGAAATGAGTACCACAGAATGGGTAAATTGTATATTTACTGTACAGTGAATATATTTTTAGCTATAGGGAACTAAATGTGTCAGGACTGACCTTAAACCTACCCCAGCTTAAACTGATGAGTTGTGCAACAGTGTCTACGCCTGTCCTTCTGGGGAACTGATGCATTATCCGAATAAAGAAGTGAAACTTTTTTCACAGACTTTCGTTATCTTCGTGTTACTACAGTCTGTCTTATTTCTTGAAGGTAACAGAGTTCAGAGGAAAGAAACTACAATGAAACATCTCTTCAAGAAAACTTTAGACAGAAAGAAAGAAAAAAAGAATAGCATTGACCCCACATTTAAACAAGAAACAATAAAATGAATAAACACGTTGACAAACAAAACCTTTGGGAAATGTAAGTAATCAATTAAAAAGATCAAACAATAAAAAGTTGTGTCATTGGAGTTAGTGGATTGAAAAAAAACATTACACAGAGCTTCACCTTTTGACCTCTGTGTTTCAAGCTCTTGTCATAGCTTTTTATACTTTTTGCACCAACAATATTCAGAGGTTGAAAAAAACATCTTTTTAAATGACTTTTCTATGAAACAAAAACAAAAGCATTTTCATGTTCTTAAAAAAAAAACACTTTTCTGTGACGGTCATTTTAATGAGTATAAAGCTGGAAGTTTGATCAGTGTGGAACCATTAGTGGACCCTTAATACCAGGAAGTGGTTTTTACCTGAAAGTCAGATACTGTGTCTGTATGAAGTATGTGGACAATGAACTATATAAGGCCTAAAGCAATTCAAATCAGGGTGTTCAAACATGCAAACAAGTGGTCTGTTCCTTTGGATAAATTAGTTAATATAAGACTACTGTAACAATATCCAGTGAAGGAAATGTAAAAAGTATGTGTTTACAAACACAGCAGAAAGCTAAAACTTCTTCAAAAAGAAATGATTAAGAATCCTTTAAGGTGTATGTATTAACATCTCCATTTCTTATTAACAAATGATTTTAGTTCTCTGTATGAGCTGCAACATCCACATGTGTATCCACATATGGTCTTAAATTAATAAAGCGTCTGTAGCTAGCACTGGGCTTATGGCCAGAGGAAAGCTCAGGACTTGAGCTTTGTTTTGGTCTGCTGTGTTTCCCTTGTCATCTTCTAACCAAAACAATGATGTCCTGCTTTAAAAGAACAATGGGACCTAAAACTGCTAGTTACACAACACTTCACAGCTGATGAATAAAAAGGAGCAGCAAACATGGAGAAATGAATTTCACTTGTGACACTGGATGCAAGTGCTCTCCCATATGTGTGGTTAGCTCTCAAATACAGATGCCACTCTGGAACAATTGTTCCATTATAGCTTTTCACTCATGTGACAAAAAAAAAATCATCTTTAATCATTGCTTATAATAATTAATATTTTTACACTCCGCACAGAACAGGCGTTTGATCAAAGTACATGTCATATGTCTCCTTTGACTGGGTGATGATGATCCTCCCGTGTGAAAACAGAAAGGCAAGTATTGTGAGACTGAATAGGCAAAAAATTTGCTTGTTCACATGTGTGTAGTTCTCTCAGTCTGTCAACTGTTAACCACAGTGCCCACGTAGCAGTTTCATCTTCTTTGTTCCAATGGTGGCATCAGTCAGCATATGAAGCAGGTGATCCTCATTCTACCAACTGTCTTATGATGCCAACACAACCCACCACTAATGCTTCAATAAATCATTGAAAAGAAGAAATAGTGTCGTGAAAAAGCTTGTTGACAGCCATGTGACTGTGTGGCCACAAGGTAACTTTCTCACTCTATCTGCATGGAGGTCAGAAGATCCTCAGAGAGGCAGGAAAGTTCAGAAGACCAATGATCTGCAAAATATTGAATACAAAAATTATTCTTACTTTAATACTGCAAATTATTACAAATGTAATACTGTTTTTTAATCAATAATAATTATAATACTAACAATAATACTACCACTACTAATAATTTATAATAATAATGATAACAATATCACCTATAATAATAACGATATTTATAACAACATCAATAATGACAACAACATCAATAATAATAATAATAACAACAACATAAATAATAACAATAATAATGATAACAACATCAATAATAATAATATTATTAATATTAATATTAATAATAATAATAATAATAATAATAATAATAATAATAATAATAATAATAATAATAATAATAAACCAATCAATCAATCTTTATTTGTATAGCGCCAAATCATAACAAACATTATCTCAAGACTTTTGCACACAGAGCAGGCCTAGACCATACTTCATGTTAAATTATTAACAAAGACCCAACATCAAGACAGGATAATACTCAATCTTATTTCATCTAAATCCACCATGAGCATTGCACCTTGCAGTATTAAGCTTGTTACAGCAGCAAGGAAAAACTTCCTTTTAACATGAAGAAACCTCGAGCAGAACCATGTTATTATAAAAAGATATTAAAAGAAAAAAAAATCAAGGACACATTATATAAATACATAAAAAACTAAAAAGTAAAAACAAAAAAATGATTTAATATAGAATAAAAAGGGGTTTAAAAGGAAAATGTTCTTGTAAAATCAGTTATAAAAGTCTGTGTCTTTACTTAAGTTCAGATCAAGACTTTTTAATGGTTATCCTCATCACCTGGAAATATTTCTACCACCCCTTTAACATAAAGTCCTCTGATATGATTGCTCCTCTACAAACCGAAGGCACTGATTTGTGAAATAGATACATTATCTAAAGAAATACCTTCAGTAGGGATCAAGGGGGTTAAACTTCTGTAGATTTTCCAATGATGATGTCATCACTCTGCAACAAATCATCAAAAAGAATATCATGATAAAAATGGACAGTTTTCTTTTTTTAAATTGATGCTGTATACAAATAAAATATTCTCCAAACCTTTTTTATTCTAACACTATCAAACAAAATGTGATTTACAGGTTAAACATAAAATAAATTGTGCTGCTGTCAGACTGAAACCTCAAATCTCCAAAACAACAATTTTTTAGGGTATTAAAAAAACATTTTTTCCAGTAACAAAACACAGAACGGGATTCAGTCACAAGCTGCATTTAATGGTTTTCATTGGCAGAAATTTAGCTATACCCACTGACAGGCACTAATGGTTAGCAAAAACATAAAGTTTTGAAAAAATAAAAAATAAATATAGAGATATCTTCCTGACAGCAGTGATATTAAGCTACAACACCAGGTCACAGAGTTACACCTCACCTGTACCTGAGCATTTGCCAGATGTGAAGGTTTCAGAGCGACACCTAGTTTCTTTCTTGTAACCGCTGGTGAGCTGTTTTTACTCATGCTGGGGGTCCGAATAAGTGGTGGGCGCTGCACAGACCTCTGGGATATGAACGAGGAGGAGTCATCCAATACCTCTCCACTGATGGCAGACAGGCAGCTGCGGTCTGAGCTGCTGAAGTGGTTGTTGCATTCTCCTGATGATTCAGTGCTGTCAACTGAAGCACACTCACAACAATAAATCACAAAACCTGTGGTACTTGCTGAAAACTATAATATCAAAATGGAATTAAAATATGAATAGATAAAAAAAAACTTGGAAAAAGATTCTTCATATTAGTTTGTCCTGAATTTATTGCTATCCAACCCAATGTTGTTTTTAATGTTAACAATATCCACCAATAACAAGCTACCATAGCATGCATCTCTACCAATAACCAATCTACAGTGGTTTTAAGAATAACTTGTTTTCAACAAAATGTTAATTCCTTCACTGATATCAAGTGTGTTTGTGTGTATTTCTTATTTTGTTTATAAATATACCATGTCATACTGTGATGATGAAACCTGACCCTTCCATCTTTTGACAAAAGTAAGATATAAATGCATGAAACTCTAAAAAAAAAAGAAACCTCACCCAGGGTAGGATGACTTCTCCACGGTTCACTGTTACGATGAAGATGATGCTGACGGAGATGGTGATTGTTTAGTTCATTATCAATTACAGCTTCAGGGGAGGAGCAGCCAACAGGACTAGATTCCAATCCTTGGGACTGGTTTCCAGAATAACCAGCAGGGGGCAGAGAACCTCGTCCAGAGGAGGAAGATGATTGGCTGATGGTGGTCGAGGCGGTGCTACCGGAGCCAATGGAGTGTGGCCGTGGATATTCTAAGCCCCTGTATGAACAACAGGCCACAGGGACTGACGACACACAGATAGATTACATCAGAAAATAATGGGCGAGGTCAGTGAGCGGAGGGTACAAGCATGGCTGTTAAGTGATTCTGGGACAATGATATATGTTTGATAGAACAACAAAAAAAAATGCAAAAAGTTAAATATGTAAATTGTTCTTGAGATATTTACTTAAAGCCCCAGACATGCAACACATGGATAAATAAAATAGAAAATTAAATTAAATGATGTAGGAATATTTGGAGAAAATTTTGTGAAATCCATCATTACTGGGACTTGAACGTAGTGGTGGACCTACCATCAGCTGTTTGTGTGGCTAAAAAAAGTATTTTTCTTCTCATCAGTCTCTTAAATAACCTAAAGATTTGAGTTAATCATTTTACAAATCCACCATCCATGTATTATGGTGGCCACTGATTGGGAGAGCATAGAGATAAATGTCCTTTCAGATTGTGCGAATCATGACAAAAAAGGTCTTTTACATCTTCTTTTATTTTCTGGATTATTGGTTAAACACTTCCAGTTAATAATTTGAAATACAGTGTAAAACTGTATATGTTTTTATGTCATGAAACTTTGCTTCTGAACTTGTTATGACGTGGAAAATGTTTTGATGACAGATGCATGAGAAAATATTCCAACTAGATGCAGATCCTTACTTTTCCCTGGTAGAGCACAGCTGACAGCTCGGTCACAGATGGCGGCATCACTGGGTTGAATGTCCATGAATGGTTTGCGGCCCATCCCCATAAACACCCTCTCCTGCAAGCGCAGCTCTGCAACATATAATTAATTTATGTTTGTTTTTTTTACTTTTAAAATGACACCCTGAGAATTTGAAAAAATATATGGTGCTATGTTTTTATTGCAACCTCTGCTGTGATTGGCTTGATCCCACAGAATCCTCTCCAGGTCAGTGGTCCAGGCTTTCTTCAGCTCCATGCTGGAAGTCTTCAGGGTATAGGTGTCCTCAATTTTTCTCCTACGGAACCAGATTTCAAAACACAAACCACTCACACCTGAGTTGTGAGTCATCCCGATGTCACTCGTCTGGAAGAGGAAACACATACATACAAGTCATATGGAAATGATCAAGATGGAGAAAGCTATCTCTGCAGTAAAATGTCAGTGATACATTGTAGAATGCACTGATAACCATGACAGCTATTACAATCTCTCATCACGGACCTTGAATGACTGCTTGTAGACATACACATCGTTGCCGATATCTGTCTTCTTGGTCTTGCTGAAGAGGATGAGTTCTTCAAAGAGAAAAACGCGGCGGACACATTTCTTCTTCCTAAAGAGAACTGTGAACTCATCCTGGCGAACCAGCTGACCCTGCTCTTTCAAATTTACCTGAAAGGAAACAGAAAAATATAGCCGACTGATAGTTATCTTTGCATCAATATTGTTTACCATGTTTCATATCTATCATATTACTATCTTACGTCACAGTCCTGGATGGCGTCCATGGTGAGCAAATCATTGCCATGGCGCATCTGAAACCGAACCAGGTCTGCGGCAGCTTGGATCTCAGCCTTCTCCCGCTCCCTTTCACCGGTTGTCAGATCAGGCAAATAGGCGCCTAGGCTGCATACATTTTGTGCAGACACACTAGTATGCAGCGTATCCTGGATCATGTCTTTTGGCCTGTATGAGCGAGCTAGGGATAGCATGTCCTGCAGCAGGAGGCTGTACTTGCTGATTCTTTGGATGGGCCTCAGCAGGTAGGATGATAGGTCCATCATGTCTCCAAGCTCCTGCTGCTTCCTCTGTGGGTGAAAACAACCCTCGATGATGACTGCATATGGGTATGTTTTATGATACTCTATAAAAGTTTGATGACTAGACTTGATTCTAAATTTACTTCTGTATTCAGGGAGGTTTACAGATAGAATATCCTAAAATGAAAAAAACGAGAGCATGTCTTCAGGAAGACAGAGCTTGGGTACTTCACAAAACAGCCTTGGAACAGACAAAGAGAAACCTTCCCACTAAACTGACCTTGAAGATGTCATGCCGACGGTGCAGGATCAGGGCATCAGACTGAGGTTTGTTTTTGCTGTACAGAGCGTACAGGCCAAAACTGTCACACTGTAAAAAGATGGTAATATTATGCAAGTTATTGAAAAGTCAGCTTTAACTTAAGAGGTTCACATACATCTGTTTAATGTAGCAGCAGATGTGGGGAGGCAGGGTGGAAATGCCATATGCCATATTCTTTACAGTTATACAGTTACTACTCACATGTCTAAGGAAGCATCGGGCCACCATGGCAGGTTCCCTCTGGCAGGCCTCCAGCTCTGGTAGGAAATAGTGACTGTGGAAGTCATAAAGCTTCTCCAGGTTTCCAAAGATGACACCTCGCTTTCCTCTGAGGTCCTGAGGAATGTCTGGTTTGTCCAGCAGGGGGTGGTAGTGGGTCAGGATGTAACCTAGTGAACGTACATATTCCCTTTCTGTGAACACCAGCTCCTCCAGGACACGCTGCAACCTCCTGGTAATCCAAACAGAAAAAAGATCTTAACAATAATTACGAGTTTTCAGATTAAATGTGGTCTAAATGTATAAGGCTCCCTGACATCACAACCATGGTATCCACTAATATACCTCTATATAACTGCTGCAAGGTGGAAAGATAAACTGTTAGATCAGCAAAGACCTGTTTTTGGATCATCTTGAAACACTGAGGACTCTTTAATGCTCTCCAATTACTCATTCTGTCTCAGCAAAATATAAACAATATACAAAAATGTAAACAAGGGGTATTCGTTTAAGGTATGCATTACTATTATCAATTTTAAATCAATTTGTCCATGACTCCATGTACAACAATTTGATGTTTTTAAAGACCAACAGATGCTTTCCGATCGACCTTGCAATGATCAATAAATATCCATCAATAAATGTCAATCAATTTCTACTTCTGTACTGAGAAATCTTCACAAAATGTAGGACATCGTCATTAATGGCAGTCACAGTTAAAAGGTCTGTGTCTCTTGTACCTGTTTGTTAGTTAATCCTTGATGACAGGTAAACAAAGAAACAATGGAAATCAGAAGGAACAATACCTGCAGTACTTCACTGTAAGCTAAGAGATAGAAGAGGAAGGTTATATGAAATATCATCAAGTTGAAGAAGATTGATTGAAATTAGAGGAAAATCAGTAAAAAATATTAAGAGTCATAGAATTGTATTTAAAATAAATCAAATTATCTTTTTACTCTGTAACCCAAACAAATGACCCTTGAAGTAAACTCACATGGCATTGCTGGCACTCTCTTGAGGACTTGCCAAACTAAACACCCCCTCATATCTTCCAATAGGCAGGCTGGAGTGTTTGCAGCTCATAGTCCCATCAGCCCCTGCAGCTGCCCGGCCGCTCAAGCAGGAGTCTTCAGAGCAGAAGCTCCCGTGGCGGGAGATCTGGAACTTCTGAGCTTCCTGAAGGATCCGACAAGATGGCTGACCGTGGTGGGAGCAGGATGACGGGGATCGGACCTGATGCTCTGGAGGAGAGGGTGACTCTGCTGTTGGTACTCTTGGGGTGCATGAGTCTTGGCTGACAGACCTCAGTCCAAGACCTCGCCCCCATGGGAACCACTGACATCCGACAGTGTGTGACTGAGACAGGGCAGCAGCATCCCTCTCACTCCTCGCTCTGCTAGCCTGTCTCCTTCTTGTCTCTCGTTCTGTTTTTCTTACTGACCTGTTGTTACATGATACAAAGGCAACAGTATGTGTCAAGATCAATTATTTTATTATTCTCAGTAACTTGCTTTAAAATAGATCATTTAAATTAAATTTAATAAAATGGATATGCTAGTTAGTTTTAAATGGAATGGTGAACACGTCTTCTGTAAAATTATTTCCCACAGTGTTTACATCATAGAGCAGAATAAATGTATTATTGTCATAAAGTGTTGAATAAACTTTATTTCTAACATCATTACTTGGAGAGAATGTTTCATATTTTCCTCTCAGCATTAGCATTTTATCAGATGGTATGCTATTGTTTACAGTGTATTTAGCTTTTTTGATTTTCAAGCTAACTTTTTAGTTTCATCTATTTTAAATTTGGGTTGTATGTTAAAATGCATTTGTGTTGTAAGTTTATAATTTCAGAAAAGAAAACTGCACAATCAATTTAATCTATTCCATAGACTGTATAACAAAATATGGAAAACATGATGCAAAACTAGGGTCAAACTTTAAAATCAAAATACACATCAAAATAAATCTTACACAAAAGGAAGCTAAAAGCTTGGTAAAGTGCTATGACTGACGGCTCCTGCAATGCTGCAAGTAAAGGAGGAACAACAAGAGGAGACGTAACAAACACTAATACAAGTGTCATCAAACCTTTTAAAACTGAAAGAGTCTGCCTTTGAGTGACAGAATATGCTGTTGTTCTGTGGTCAGTACCAACCTGAGGGATCAAGTAAATGTATAAACAAATTACCTTTTAGGTGACTGTGGAGTGACCTTTGACCCCTGGCTGTTCCCAGCATCACTGCTATCCTCAGCTTTGGCATTGATGTTACAGCAGGCTAAAGGTGTTGAATTAGTGCTGTTACTGCCCAGAATAGGCCTTCTCTTCCCTATATCCACAGCTCCAGTTATGATGCCCTCCCACTGCGGGTGTCGAGGCCCAGGTGTTGATTGTACCACCAGACTCTGGCCACCAGGGGGCAGTGTCTGGGCATTAGTGCTCACCACATCAACATAATGTTCACACTGACTGCCAGATTCTGGTTGTTGGAAAACTTCGATAGCATCCTGCATCCTCTCCTGAAGCTGCTGTCTGGCCTCATGGCATTTGAGCCAGGCTACATTCCAGACCCGCATCCCCTTGGAGCCCTGCAGGGAGCCGGCCTGGACTTTCACCTCCTGAAATCTCTCTGGGCTGAATTGTAGGAACTTGTCTTGGAAAGTCTGGAGCACAGAGTTGTCACTTTCTGTCAGTAATACGTCGACCATTGTTGGATCGGAGCAATGAGCTGCAGGAGCATAAGATGGGCAGAGGGATGCTTTGGTTGGTCCAGACTCTTGGCTTTGGTGATGTGTTGACTGATCATTTGTTTGATTTATATGTGTCGAAGTTTCATCATGGCCTTTCAATGTGTGCTTTCCAGAGAGACTCTGGTCCAAGTACTCAATGCATTCACTTGCAAGAGCTGTAGCCTGTTAAGAGATATCATGTTATTGTACACAAGAACAAAAGTGCACATACTTCTTTTTCTTTTCAATATCACACTATCTTTCATGCAGTCACCTGACTCCGATGTTACTTGAATTGTTGTAACATTGCACTCAATTTCAAAATTAGGTTTTGTTTTTGAAGATAGCAAATTTGCATTACATTGCACCAACCTGCTCACAAAAATCACAAACGTTGACCATGGTCTGCAGCTCCCTGCCACACTCCTCAGCCCTACAGAGAAAGTCCTCCAGGCCCGTCTTGAAGGTGCAGACCAGAGTCCAAAAGGCTTCTGTCTCCAGGTAGGCTGACCCACTCAGCTGGAGGCGCTCTGCCTCTGACACCAAAGTCATGGCATGCTGCCTCCGGTCCTGGATTAGGAGGGTGTGAAAAATCCAGACAAGTTGGCAGACATGTACACACCAACACAGGAGGTGAACTAACAAGAAAACATAGTCTCACGTTTGCATCAATAAGGAAGCCAGTAAAGCTGTTGAGGATCTGCTCCATTCTGTCTCCAGACTCTTCAACTGATGCAGCATCCAGCAGGTGTCGCTCTCCCTCTACGTCTAACCACTGCTGCATCTACAGGGTTGGAAAGTTGAACAAATATAAATGTATGAGTCCATATTTAAGGTTATGCTGTACACATGTACAGATTAATTTCTTTATAAGGTCCTCTCATTCACATAATCCATTCTCTCTATTTAATTTAAATGATGAAGATTTTATCAGTAACACGCCTCAAATGGAGACAAGAGAATAGCTCCCCAACAGAGCCATAAACTAAAGAACTGTCTCAGGAAATAGTCTTTTACCTTCACATTGCTGAACTGTATCACTGTGTGTTCTGTGATGTATGAGAAACAAACAATAAATGTCTTTTAACTCAAACATATTATTTTTTGTGTTTAAATTTGTGAAATCCAGTAACGCATGAATGGCTTTGGATCTACGTCTTCCAATATCCATACAACAGAATATTATCATTAGATAGCGGAGGGACTGCAATGTCCTTTATGGTTTCTCAGATCCATTACATCAAATATCAAATCTAACATATTCTGAAAGTAAGTTGCTTTCTTATGAACATCAGAGGGCACTTTTAGTGCTTACCTGCAAGAAGTGCCCCTCCATTTCTCTAACTTGCAGCAGATACTTCAGGTGCTCCAGTGACAAGTTGGACCTCTGCACAAGAACATGAGCTTGCTCCTCCACGAGGTTGTATAAGCTGGTCACTGAGTCCACTGCATCACTGCATGTGAAGAAAAAGATCAAAAGCTCAAGAGAAACAAACAAACAAAGATAAATGAATAACTGGTGTTATTTCAGGAGCGTTTTCTGGTGTCATGTGACATAAATTATAGAGGCTGTTTTGTAAATATACTGTTGCAGGAGGAGATTTGGTGTTAACCTGAGGTCCTCGCAGTTGGGGTACTTGAGGTCACTCTCCTTCCTCAGCCTCGCCAGCATAGCACCGCCCTCCCTCTGCAGGCTGACCAATCGACTGTCCTCCAGTACATCCTGCATCAGAGTCCTCTGGTCCATCATGCACTGCTGTACAGTCTTATAGACAAAAAATAATTATTAGGATCAGCAAATTATGGGTTAACTCCTTAATATCAGTGTCAATATTAATTTCCATGTCAATATGAGTTGAATTGTACTTTAATCTAGCTGTAGAAACTATTCAAAACAGACGTTATCTATTTCAGAGTTAAAGACAGATTTACATATTACACAATCTGAGCCTGAAGAACCCAGTTATACACCAAGAGAGCAGTGGAAAGGAATGTACCTGCACACAGTCTGTCCTGTGAGGCTCCTCTAACTTACTGATGGCTCTCAATAGGAGGTTGGACGCCTCATGAAGATCAGACACAAATGGGAAGAGTTTCTAGAGGACAAAAGTAATGGACATAAATAACGACGAGCTATGAAAATGTGCACAACCTGATAAGGAAAAAGGAGAGGGAATGGAGGACAAATTGACATCTCATGAATTGTTGACCGTCTCACCTGATGCAGCTCCATCCAGTCACAGGTGCTGTGAGACAATGTGCCATCTAGACGGAAGCTCAGCTGACTCACCTCCACCAGCTTGAGCAAGGCTTTCATTGATGTCACCATTTCAGTCTGCTTTGAGGAAACATTATTCTTAATAGTTATTTATCAACTACCTATTAAAGTTTTCAACCAAGTAATAACATTCAGTTGTTTCTTTTATTTAACATAGCTTCTGTCGTGTCCTGGGACAAACTGGGAACTTAAAGGGGACTTTTTAACTTGCACCACAATACAAAGAGACCATGTGGGGTCTGTCTTGGCTGTTCATTAATGAGAATGATTATGCTATTTATTGAAACATAGGAAAAAACAGTGCATTATCATAAGCAGTGAAATATATAGTTAAAAAGCAGACCTGGATCCCAGGACACTGCTCAGGCCGAGGGCTGTTGTCCTTGTCGAAGAGCAGCACGAAGCTGTTAACGGCCTGGAAAGTCTGCTCCTGCAACAATGAAACACTCCTTAAATTCTATTTACACACAATCACCTTCACCATTTTATGAATTGTTACAGGTAAATAAGAATATATTTCAGGGTGAAAACCTAAGCGGTTCTATTTTCAAAAGCTTAACATTCAGACTGTATATATTTTTTAAATCATGTTGGACTTTGAACCAAAAATAATTGAAGGCAAAACATTTTTTGAAACAAAATCAAAACCTGCCCTGAAGGAAGATGTTTGGATATTGTTTGTGCTCAGGAGCTGATTCATTATTTAGTGACAGCATTTCACTCAGAATTCATTTTCTGTAAACAGCACAGCACCAGCAAGGCTCTCCACTTGGAAAAAAAACCCACACAGGCCATGTGTAATATAGAAAGTTAAGGACTCTTACCTGAAGTGTCATTAAGGCTTTATAGAGCTGTGGTTGAGGGTTTGTTTTCCTTGCATCAAAAATGAGCGTCATTCCAGCTTCTCTGATTTCTCTCCTGGATACAGATATAAAAAGATATATATGTGTGGTGCACACAGCAGTTACCATAAAGACTGAAAGGATGCTACACTTCCCTTAAGAATGGCTGTAGGATAGTAATGCATTCACACTACAGATGAAAATTAGCCTTATGGCTTACTCTTGCATATTTACATGAATGCTAGTTTGAAATGTTCATTTACATACACTTTCCCTTTAAATAAACACATAAATATTCATCAATTAACTGGCATTCAGATGTAACCTGGTTATAGAGTGGAAGTAGTGCAGCATTGTGTAGAGCTCCATGCTTGTAATAGCTGATCTCCATCCCTGGTGGTCTCCATAGAGTTCAACGATTGTCCTGCCTGTCCTGTCTCGGCCGCCTGGAAGGGTTAGAGAGAGAGAGGATAAGACAACTGTACGAAGAACAATCCTGATTAAATGGTAATCTGATAGATTAGAGCTAGATAGTTAAATAAAACATAAACTCAAAGCTGAATTAATGCTAGTTAATGGGGAATAAATGCACATTGCAAAAAAGCTTAAAAATCGAAGAAAAGTAAACAGCAAAAATATTTAAAAAAAGGTAAAAGGAGGCCCAAGGGCTGACAAAACCAGCAAAAAATCAGTTCAGGATCTAAATAAAGATTACTAAATAACAGTAATCAACATTCTTTTTTGTCAACTAAGGACTCATTATATATTTTATGTCATGTTGTGGTTGTTCTTTTAACACCGTAAGGAACCATGTACTTGGCTGCCAAACAATGCACGTGGATTCATTAATTTTTTAATGATGTAAGTTGTACCCTAAATCAACTCACCTGTAAGAGAAGCCACTCCTAAATAAAGAGGGTGAGCTTTAGGGTCAGGGGATCCCAGGGGGAGGTGGTCAGGTCTGGGGCGAGCGGAGACAGGCTGAGAGACAGTTGCTGTCTCTGTTTCCAGCGGTGCACCTGTCTGTGACGGGTTCTTCATCTGATGGTCATTTCTACTGGTTACGGTCAAACACTCAGGCTGAGCACTGTCTGTAGAAATTGGACACATTTTTTTGTGGCTGATATCCAGAACTTAATATTTACATTTAGAGTATAACTTGTTTATTATTCATACTTTCATACCAGCAATGGCTTTGTTCTTCCTGTTGACCTTGGGTGACACCAGTCGGAAGGCTGTGCTGTGTTTGCATTTCACCACATGCAGCTGAGGAAGCTCTGCACTGAAGTCTGTAGCTTCTCTTCTCCGAACATTTTTACCTTCAACAATGACAAGCTGACACTTCTCTGAGGTGTCCACCACAGCTGTGGAGAGGGATGAACACCTGCCATCTGACGTGGATCGTGTTCTGTTAGGTGGTGCTGACAGAGACTTTGAAAAGTTTGGATTCACTCCCATGGAATTGTTTCTGCTTCTTAGCCTTTCACAAGGTTTTAGGTTCACCTTAGTGTCTGAAACTTGATTTGTACCGGCTGATGACATGTGTTTGTGTTTAGCAGAGATAACATCTGACTGTTGAGGAACATTTGAGCTTGACAGAGCTCTGTTGGAGTTTATACTGCTACCTACTGCTAAGTTTGACCCATTCACATTGTCATTGGGAAAATTACTAAAAGTTTTTGCAGAATGTGAGTCCCTTGGTTCTCTTAATGACATAGTGGTCCTTTCAGATGACTGTGCAGGCATCCCACCAAATGTTGAAACACTAGTTTCTCTGTAATCCATACAGGGAGCAGTGTTTTTATCCCCTGCTTTCCAATACGGCACAGTGTTTTTCTCTCCCGACTCCATACATATGCCTCCACTGACAGATGAAGCAGACTGCCGTTGCATCCCAGGATCAAACCACTTTCCTTGAATGGCACACCACGGATCCCTCATTTTAGTCTCTGGTAGTTTCAGTCTGTCATCACACTGTGAGAACTCACCATCCTCCTCCATCACAGCTGACATATTGTCCTTCTCTTTCTCCCGTCCAAAGGCGACAGGGTTTTGGATAGCAGCCTGGTAGGAATCCCTGTACCGACACCTCAGCTCCTGAGCTTTGGAGACCTTCCCACCCTGTCTTCTTCTCATGCACGGGGTACAGGGTTTCTCAGAGAATCGGACAGTGCGGACACACTGAGAGGTATCTAGGGTGTCCGGGTAAGGGTGATGGGACTGGGACTGGGAATGATGGGGAGCAGATAGAGGTTGCCCTTCTGTGGACGTACCGAGCCTCATTGATGCAGCCGCCTCTGGTCTACAGTGACTTTGTGTTTCAGCAGGAAACTTCAAGTGTGCCTGTGACTGTGTCTGAGATGATATCTGTGCGTTTGGCTGTCTTTGTGTCGACCCGTATGGCTGCATTTGCGCGTGTGGTTGCATTTGTGCGCATCTTTGTGGATATCTTTGCATTTGTGGTTTGATTTGATCATTTGATTGCATTTGCATGTCTAATTTCTGTTTTTCTTCTTTTACTTTCTGAGCTTTACTGAAAAGCATGGTTGCCTGCAGAATATCAATATATTCCCCTTCTGCAGGAACTTGACCTACTGGCCCTTTAATATTTGTATCTATATTTTTGTCTTGCTCTATATCTTCATCTTTACATCCGTTCACATCTACACATACAGGAGAGCATATACCTTCTGAAGTGCTGACTTTTGGGGCTGTATTTGGACCTCTTTCACTTAAGCAACTGTCCGAGGAGTTAGGAGACACCCACCCAATAAGCTTGGGCTCTGATTCAGTCTCTTGCACTTTTGCCAGACTAGATGAAGAAGCAGCCCTAGAATCCACCAGGCGGAGTGACACAGCAATGCCGTGCTTTGCTGGACGTATTCTTGTCTCCACAGAGAAGGCAGAGGGATGTGAAGAAGAGGATGAAATGGGATTTTTAATGGTCACGGGATAATCCTTTGGTGCAGATTCTTTTAAAGGAGAAAGGGGCGAAGAATGATTAGGAGAGTCGTCAGGATGAGGAAGAGGAGATGGAAGAGGAAGCAGAGGAGCTAAAGGAGGATGTGCAGGAGGAGCAGAGGCCATGCTACTCCCAGCACACTGTGGCACATCCACAAAGTCAGGCACGGCCACCCGTTCCCATGGTAACCTCACCACACCCTTCTCTGTGGCAAGAAGGCATTGGCTGAGAGGCGTGCCATGGCGGCCTCGGTTGATCTCCTCTAACCAGTCACAGCTGAATATACAAGGATAAGAAGTCTCAGGGATTGGAGTCTCCTCAACTACCTCTATTATAAGCCCCTCTTCTTCCAGGAGGCTGCAGACCACGATTCGAGCTGATTGGTCACAAAAGGGTGCGACCTGGAGGTAAAAGTCGCCAGGCTGAAGTTGTAGGGGGCTGATGGGAGCGAGGTGGAGAACAACTTGGTCACGTAAACACAGAGGCCAGCCCTCACACAAGAAGAGAGCATCAAAGTACGGAGCCTGAAGGGAACACAATGAAGTCAGGATGAGGTTTTAGACATTTTAAAAACAGATTTTAATACATCAAAACTGTTGTCTTTTTATTGTAATACTAAGTCCAGTAAGATCCTGCTCAATATCAACACACATAGTGAATGTCTCCTTACACTGGCACAGGTTTAGCTGTTATTGATGACAAATTGTGACTTACACAAGCAGCCTGCTGCACAGTGTCTAAAATGTGCTTAGCTGGGACCAAAAAGTCCAGCAGGCACCGTAGGGCATCTCCCTGGTATCGACTTTCAATGATTTGAAAGAGCTGGCTGAGAAGAGTTGGGGCAGTGGCCTCGAAGGGCGGATACAGCACAGACAGCAGGTTCTGGATCGAGCCCTCCAAAGAATCAAGGTTCTGGAGAGTGAGAGAGAAAATGAAGAGTCCATTATAAGTCTACGCAACTTCATTAACAAAATAGGCGTGTCACAATCTGTGCGTGATTAACAGACATGCAAGAGTTGGAAAACTCTCAAAGCTGTCAGTAATTACTAAATAAGATGTAAAGCCAGAAACTCCGGGAATCCTATGTGGTGTAGTTTGAACTTATGAAAAACAAAACTACTCTGTTGTTCTCTCATGAATCCCCACATTCAACTCCTCAGCACTTGGAGAGATAATAAGAGACACATACAAATCTCTGCTTGGTCTGCAACTAACATATTATTGACAGACTATTCTTTTATTGATAGAGTATACATTTTGATAAAGAGGCCAAACTTTAGAAACAAAAAAAGCTAGTTAAAATTTGAAGTAGTCTGAGGAGAAGCCTTTGGATGCCTTTTTGTTTTTGTCCAACAGTTTTGCATATAAAGATATTTACAGGGGAAAAGTGAAAATACCGACAGACAATTGTTTGGAACTTTTTACATGAGGACTGTGTAATTATCTCATGATCCAGAGAACACAGAGAAATGACTTAAGCAGACCTTGGTTTAAGGACAGAGAAGGGTAACTTTGTATAAAACTGTTTAGTGCGTTGTTTCATTCGTTTATTGCATCTTTTTATCTACCTTCATTATGTATCTACCTTTCCTGTTGTTTGAGTACTATTGTAGCAAAAGTCTAGCTGGATTATTTGGCAGAAAATAATCTCTGTAGAGGTGGTGTTGTCTCTGCGTTGGAGTATGATGTTTACATTCAGTATAGTTTGCCACTGCTGTCTCAAGCTTTTATTACTCGGCAGAACTTGTGTCATCTGTGTGATCCAAACACAAGCATACACAAATTGATATTTTCAGACTAGTCAGGTGTGATGTCATTGTGAGCTGGTCACCACATTTGTTGATCCAAATAGCTGTCGTATGTTATTATACTTCAAAGCATGAGTAAGACTACTGTATGGTTATACAGCAAAAAATCTAGAGTTGAATAAACACTCTGTCTGATTTTGAGGTGCTTTAAAAGATATTCAAGAATAAAGCATATATATAAACTGAAATGTTTGGACTTTTTTTAAGTCTTTTTTTGTCATGACACCGTTCAGTGTAACACAGACAGCTCTCACAGGAACAGCTCTACTGACTGTTTTCTATTCTAGGCACACATACTTTTATAAGTATATTAGAATTAACAATAACTTATATGTTTCTGATATTAAGATAAGATATAAGATATTCCTTTATTAGTCCCACAATGGGGACATTTAAAGTGTTACAGCCGCAAAGTAGAGAGTGCAAAACAGTATACAGTAAACAAGAGAATATAAAATAGTAATTATTAAAAAAATATTAGCAATTAAAAGAGTAAATTAGCATATCTTAAGATAAACACGCATAATAAACGCACAAGCCAACTTCAAAAATCCAACTTAATTTTTAGGAGTGAGCTGTAGCTAGTCAACAGAAACTTCTTATTTAAGTTGAATCCCCTGTAAGGAACAGTAGAGCTAAACAACAGGAAACCTGGACTCAGTCACTTTCATCTCACTGGTGGCTCACTGTAAATTACACAGGCCCTGTCCTCAACCTTTTGACCTTCTGTGAGAAGAGCTACACAAACACAAACACCCCGTGCTCGCCATTAAACATATAGTCGGCCTGCCTGACAGCAAACATCCAAGTAAACACAGTGTGTAATTACTGGTCTCAAGGCTAGCTAGCCTCCTGGTTTATGGTTTCACATTCTCTTTGACCTGAACTCACAGCCTGCTTCCCACTTTTAGGCCCTGCTTTATTTAGCGCAGCAAAGGCCACAGCAGCAGACCTCAGGGTTAATGTATACATGCATGGCTGAGGCTCCGCGGGGAGGTGTATGGCATCAGGAAGGCTAATGTGTGAATGTGGACACATAGCATGCATATTGCAATTTCCCCTCTCTTGCATGTGCCCGGTGCCATTTACTGTTTGAGATTACATTAATGTCAGTGAATAAACAAGGAGCTGAAACTGGAGAAAGCTCACTTCCTAATCTTGCTGTCTTGAATTTAATAAATGATTTGGGTCAAAGGTATATTTGGAACATGAAGGGGAAATAATTTAATTGCCTCTCTAGTGGCGGGATGAGTAACAAGATCATATTAGCCTCAAATGTGTTGGTCAAAATCATTTCAGTGAACCCAAGGGTTCCCAGCTGTGCTGATGAAGAAAGACAGACACAGATAAAAAGGGATAAAAACAGAGAGGGGTGTGTTAGGGTGTGATGAATTATGTCCCCTCAGACTAACACTGGCTCTCTGCATGTCCAGCTCTGCTATCTGTTTTACATCTTGTCCCTGCACCCCTATAAAAAACATGTTGCTCTCTCTGCTTCAAGAAGCCTGAACTTTCAGGATTTGACCTCATAAGAAGGGGACTTTCACCCTGAATCTTCTTTCCTTTTCTGAGAATAAACAGTATGTTTGTTGTTTTTGTGCCTGTAATCTTGTTTTTCTCTCAAACAACATTGGTCATCCAGCCCCCCTGTCTTATCCTCTTACATTATGATCCCCAAATGCTGGGCTCTAGGTCAGTCCGCAGCCCCCACAGTTTCTGGAAGAGCACAATGACTCAGAGCATTCAGGTCAGCCCTGCCACACCCCCTGGAACAAATCCCAGTGATGGGGATCGTGTTAACATGAAGGAAACAAAGAAGGAGGACAATAAAGCAGGAATGGAGGTGGTTGTCAAATAAGTCAAATAAGAGAAGAGGAGGATGAGTATGGAAGCCAGCACACAAGCACACTGTGTACTGTAAGAAAATTTTGTTCCGGTCTATAAAATTTTAATGAAATGTTCTCCCATCCTGAATACATGAGAGCTTTCTTCATCAAATCTTAAATAATGTCTGCAAATTTTTCTCAGTCATCGGTGAGGGAGGTCTGGCTTTCATGGTTACAGGAGCTTGACAATTGCAGCAACTTGAATGAAGGTGATCTCAAGACGAAAACCAAATAGGGATGTTGTCTCCTGGCAATGTAAATAAATTAACATGCATTAAAGAAAATTATTTGTATTGATACTGAAATGAGACGGTAACCTTTCTTAGGAGTGTTGTAACTGCAGGTAATAAGTCAAGACACTGTTTACTGTCTGCTTAGAAGAAGCATGTAAAGACTCCAAAAACTCTATTCTGTTTGCTTGTTTCATTGAAAATGTATAAGTAAACTTTATGAACCTGTCCTCCTGCTCTAGCCAGAATACTGTTGCTATAGATTCACACTGCTCTATATAAACACTCAGATCTCTCTTACTCAGTCACTGAAATAAAAGACGACGCACACATAACTGTGGATAAGGTGTCTCAGGACAGTTTGAATATCTCTGTCCAGTATCATTATGAAACAGAAATAGTCTTTGTACATTCCTATGTCAAACAAGTTCCTGCCTGGACAAGAACAAAATATTTCACAGTGAAAAAGAAAAGTATGTATGATGATTGAATACTATCTTACGGGACAGTCATGCCATAAAAAAGGGTAACCTCAACTGTGATATGATATCTATTGTGTTTGTAGATGCCTTTGCTCTGTTTATTTGACAGTATCTGGCAGAGGAGGGTTGTAAGTGTGGTACTGAGAGGGGTTATGATATGAATCAAAGGCTGCCTGATCTGACCCGAGAATGTTGCTATTACATGATGAGTGTTTTAGTGGTTAAGCTAGGCAACCAGGATAACCCCAACTAGGCTATCCGATGGCACCTGTATAGTTTGCAAATTCCTTTTTCTCATGTTAAGGGTATGGAAAAAAAAAAATTCTGAAACATAAAAAACATTCAAAATCAAAATATATTCATAAAAGGAATCCTTGTTCTGAATTCAGTCATTTCAAAAGTAAATCATTAGAAAACAAATAGCTAAAACGTTTGCTAATAATTTAGTTCCTACTTCAAAGGCAAAATGTATTTAAGGGTGTTTTTCTTAATGAAACATATCCCCTCAAATGATGAGGCCAAATGAAGTAGCCTTAAAAATATTCAGTTCTTATATACAAGATGTTTGAGAAATATGTGAAACATATAAGCAAAGCTGATACAAGTTGGCCACACTTCAGAGCCTCATACTGTCAGATACTGTCCATAAATAAGCATGATAAGAATCCATTTCCTGTGTTTATATTTATGGTTTTTCATCTTAAAAAATGAAGACTTAAATACACAAATTCCCAACAGGATTACTCTAAGTCAGTGGTTCCCAAAGTGTGGGTCGGGACCCCCTGGGGGATCGCGAGACACAAATTTAGGGTTGCAAGATGTCTTTCAGAATTGTTTTTCTTTTCTAAATGATCTAAAGTTGCCTGTTTTACCCATTATTCTAAATAATTTTGATAGAAATAGTGAATTTCAAATAAAATCATGCAAAATTAAAAATGTTTCATTATTTTTCTGTCTTTTTTTGTTGCCTGATGACTCCTAAGGTTAGGGTAAGTTAACAATGAATTAATAGAAGCATCAGTAGCAGCAAGTTAATTCACAGCACCACAGGAAATACAGCCAGGTGTGCATGTAGGTGCTTAATTTTCTGCAAACCAACTATGAAATATGAAACAACTCCAAGGGGGGTCAGGAATCTTTGGTACCTATATTTTGGGGGTCGCGGGCTGACAAGTTTGGGAACCAATGCTCTTAGTAAATACTTAAAATGACTTTCCCATTGCTCACATAAAGAAGGGAGAAACATTAAGTAATGTAAAGGTTAGGATTCCTTTCTGTCAGTGTTTGGGGTTATCTTTTAATGGGAAATGTGAACAAATGATTTCGCTCGTCATTAAATAACACCAAAAATGTAATTATTTCTACTCTGAAAGCTTCTGCTGGTGACTTTTAAGCTACTGGAACATAGATAAATAGATTTAATGGTTTTAAAATGCCATGTAGAGGACCTCTTACCTTCCTATGGGAGGTACAAAGTAGGAACAAGTCAGCATACAAGCATAGAAGAGAAATTTTCCATCTGCTGTCTTCTTATTTGTAAGTAAGACCCACACATTAATATCTATGTCACTACATCACGTATTCCACTGAGCTGCTATCCTCAGTCAGCTGCTCTATAGATCTGTTCACTGAAAACAGCTTTCTGAATGAGAACCAGTCATGACCAGGAAACCTGATAGTGTCAGACAATCTGAAACATTTTGTGAATCTGAGGAAAATCTAATAAAGCAGTGTGCAGATGAGCACTGACGCTCAAGTGGCGTGAGTGACAAACCACAGAACAATGGACAGAGCAAAGGAGTGCCTCACACCAGGCATGGGGATGTCTCCCTGTTAAAACAGACATTCCTAAATTGAGATTCTTTAATGGTCAAGAAGCAACATGTCACATTTCTTTTTTCTTCAGTTACATCCATAAATCTGAATCAAACCTCAAGTGTTATTTAAGCAACTATATGAGCTGTATCTAAAAAAGCTAGCATTTTCTAGATACCTTTACATTGTTTTCATTCATTCTTTTTCATACTGCCGCTGAAAATGTCTTTAATCTTTAGAAAAAATGAACTTGAATTTAATCTTTGTCATTATTTATATAATTGTAAACAGTATTTAAATGTTAGATGTCTGAATCTCTTGTTTATTGCTGCAAAAACAGAGAACAGAAAATAATAACAAGATTGTTTCTGGTTTCCAAAATATCTTCTGTTCCTTCTGAATATTTTCTAATGCCCATTATCTTTATTCTGAGTTTTTTATAGCTTGGCAATCCACAGCCGGAAAACACTATAAGCAGAAAAAACTATATTGTATGTTGAGATTTAACTTTGGGACTTAAGCCTTTAAACTAAATAGTGAAATGTTTTTCTTATTCTTCATATGTTTCTTACCTCTAGCTGCGCTCTAGCTGAACACACAAGCACAAACCAAATACCTCTGTGGTTTGACTTAAACACAGGCTGAGAGGAGCGCTTGAACAAGACCACTGAGGCACCATGATGGCCAGACGGTATATTTAGTAGCTTCACAGGGATCAGCAAATCTGGGCTTGTGGAAGGCAAACACTCATCATGACGTCCTTGATCAGCAGGACAGTTTGAAGGTGGTTGTAAACTAGCAGTCAGGTGGCAGCAAAGCCTGTGTTTAAGTCATTAAAAACACGTCAGGGAATTATCAATGAGCCAGGACTTTAGGCACGTCTTTAAACTCCTCACGAGTGAGTTGAGATATCTGCACCGTGTGTATGAGGAGTGTTATTAAATGAAAGTGTGGCTTCGCTTTCACTGACACACTCATCTGTAATTAGCCCACAGCTGTGCTTAAATGTACTCACACTGGCAGATTTAATAACAAACATCCAGAAACAATCACTTAGATACAAGAAAAACAAGTGACAACACAGATAAATTCACCAAGTCTTACTCATCGGACCCACACCAAAATAGTTCTAGTATTTATACTGCACTCGGCATTTTGACGCAAATCGGCATCGGCCTTTTTTAAAAATCCGACGGCCGATAAGAGATCAAATTAAAACTGGGTTATTTTGGCTCTGATGCAGCCGCGCCTCTCTGTCTGTTGTCACTACACCATCTGATTGGTTACACGCAGACCCACGGCACGGGCAACAGCCAATCAGCCAATGAGAAACTGCAGGGAGTAATGGAACGCAAGCTAGGCTACCGTTTCTGCTGACGCTGTCATTTCTGCCACGTGATTTAGTGAATTTTTAAAGATTCTATCCCAAGCACTCACTTCTGTTTAGGTGTACGCTCCACTTGGATTTTTTTTTATGCACTTTAATTTGCCAACAGAAAGTCTGTTTGGTTTTGCACTATTTACGGCCGCAACACAGACGTGCTCTTCCGCCTGCAGCAGTTACAGCTCCAAATATCGTTTATCGGCCTCCTTGACAACTAATAATCAGTATCAGTATCGGCCCTGAAAAAACCATATCATTCTATCTCTACTCAAAATACACAGAAACATACAATTCAATGTATAATCAGGCTGACAGGACATAATACTGAGTGCATTAATGCAGCTCTACGAAAGGCCAGGATGAACAAGACTGAAAGAAAACCTCAAGGCCCTGAATCTCCAGGAAACGGTCAGTGTTTTTTTCCTAAAAGTAACAAAATGAACACTTTGTAGTTGTCCTGACCCATCAGGCTCCAACACTCTGAGCAGCTGCCTCAGAGACACATCAGACCTTTCAACACGACAGCTCACAGTAACTGTCACTGAAATGTTTTGTATCACTAAACATGTTGCTGAATACACTGACTCCAGAGGCAGCCCAGATCCCAGCCAAAGCAGCATAAAGGAAAGAGCTGAAGGTGAGGGCGAGGTGATGATTTGTAGCTTCACAAACAGAAATGTTGAGGCGACTGTTGCGTATTTCCATTGAATCACCAGAACAGGACAAGAAGTCCTTCTGCTGAGAGTAAAAGGATGCTCTGTGTAACCTGCTCAACACAGGAACAAATACCCAAACATTGAGGTCACTCCCAAAGCAGGAATAGCTGGTTAATGGACTCTGGCTTCAATGAGATGGCAAATATGCTGGAAACCGGCAGGAAAATCACAGCAATACATACACGTACATACACACACACACACACACACACACACACATGCATGGCCCTGCCAAAAAAACCTAAAGGAGAGCTGGGCGGGCTTTTTAAAATTAAACTTCCTACATAACACCCTCCAAGGCAGGAGTGCCAAACAAAATCTACTTTATACACTACTAACACACCCTCTCTTCAACTGAGAACAGCTTTGAATGAAAGATTTAGAAATGTCCTCAACAGGATGTGCTGCTAAGATTCTCAACAGGCTGAAATGATCAAAAGGTGTTGAACTTTCAAATCTATACTAAAATGTCAGATGGAGTTGATGTGTGTATCTCCATTGGCTTCATGTTTTGAATCTGCTCTAGCTCCTGCATGACTCACATGCCAGTAAACAGCAATCCAGGAAGGAGGCAGATACAGTGGCTGGTTTGTGAAATCTGCCTTAATGCTCTGAAACCTGAGACCTTCACCTTGAGTCAAAACACTCCAGCAGAGAGCCGCGGCTAAAGGAAGTTATGGGAGCTATGCTATACACAGTCAGAGTACAAACATGCTCTAACATAAAAGGCTATGTGTCAATGAGCAATAAATAAGACAGTTCTATTTAAAAAGAGCAGCTAGATGTTACAGGAGTCTACATCAGTGACTCATTGAAGATGGGTTAAAGGAGTTAAAATTATTTTTACACCTAATTAATTAATTTATCATTTTGTCCATTAAATAGAAGAAAGTAGAAAAAACATTTCCTTATCAGACCAACAGCTTGTAACCCAGAGATTATTTCATACAGAAGCTATAGGACAACAATGTCCAATATTTTCCCTTTATACCATCTAATTCTCAAGATATCGAAATCACCTTCTCAAGTTGGAGAAGCTTATAGCAGCTGACCTTGCACTGTCATCTCAGAGAGACAGGGAATATAGCAGGGAAATGAGAGTTAAAAGCCAGTTGGCTTAAACTTAAAATCCAGTCAGGTTGGTATTGTTATATAAAAACATGCTCTGTCAAACATAATAGAAAAATAAAGCCATATCAAGTGCCTATAGCAACTATCACTCTAATAGGAGAAGCTTCTGCAAGTAAAGAAAACATCATTTAAAATTCAAAGTTACTTAAGCCCCTTAAATTTTTCAGTGAGTGAATTTTAAACACTGAGGTCTGTTTAAATTTTCATTCTGACTCACTGATCACACACATTATCATACATAGCCAAGGAAATATTCATGTGTTGCTTTCAACAAAGATAGAACCAAAGAAGTAAAAGCATCTCAGAGTAAACAAAATGGATTCCCACATTACCATCTTCCTTTCTGCAAGCTCTCATTTCCGTTCATCACAAGAGCAGAAGTCTCTGAAATAATCCAAGCGGAGTTATAATAATCTGCAGAGCTGCTGCCGCTCCTGGTCCGTGGCTGTTTGACCAAAATGAAATCCATTCTGGCCAGACTCTCGTTCACAGCTGAGCAAGTGAGGACAATCATAAGCCAGCTGAATGAGCATTCGGAAGGTCCCCAGCTGAGCTGCGCTTAAGATGCACTGAGTCTTTGATTTTCCTTCTGTCCTCTTACTCCATGTCTCTGATTCACTGTGCTCTCTATGCTTCTGTATCTGCCTCTCTGCCTTCTGTGTATGCTCTCTCTCCCTCCCGCAGTGACTCAAGTGCTGGGCGCTATGTTGGAGTGAGAGGGGCATGAGGGGAGGTGAGAGAAGGAGAGAGAGAGGACGAGAGAGAGAGAGAGAAAGAGAAAGAGAGAGGGATAGAAATTGTCAGAGAGTGAGAGGAAGAGAGAGTGAGAGAAAGAGAGAGTGAGAGAAAAGAGAGAGAGAGAGAGAGAGAAAGAGAGACACACACACACACACACACACACACACACTCTCTCTCTCTCTCTCTTTCTCTCTCTCTCACACACACACACACACACACACACACACACACACACACACACACACACACACACACACACACACACACAACCAAACAAACAAATGCAGAGAATAAATAAAATGGGTTTGTCTTCATTGTAATTCCAACAAGAACGTAATCTCTGATGCCAAAAGAACCCAAGCCAGCCAACACAAAATGATACACATGCAGATTTAGGGAATGTGTTTGTTTGTCCTGGTGTTATTCTTGTTCTCTGGGTACAAATTTGATCAAATTGTTGCATTGTAAGCACTGACCAAGAGACTGGCACTTTTCCCCAAATGCTAATGGTTAAAATCAGGCTATCCAAAAACAAAGAACAACTAGTAACACAAGGAACATAAGGAACTGATTAAAACTAAACTTGTAACAGCATAAATCCTGGTATCTGTTTGTTTGTTTGTTTTTTGTTGCTTTGTGTTTATTTTATTTATTTTTTTCCCATTAACTTATCTCATGCTATGCACCCCGAGTTGAGGTACTGCATGTGGGGATGAACAATAGAAAGGGTGGAGTATGATAAAAAAGTTTATGGATTTTTTTTCTGTGTAATTGTCAGTACAAAACTTTTAATCTGTGTATCTTAATCTGTCTTGTTCCTTTTGTTGTTATTCTGTTTAGGTGGTCTACTTTGTAACTGTTGTGTACAAGGGGATTACCTTGTTGTATGTCACATTGGTGTAACACACTTGAAAAATAAAGTTATTAAAATGCAAATAAAATCCTGGTATCTGTTGCTAGTTTCCTCCCCCTGACTTCACACAACCAACTGATTATCATCATCATCAATTACCAGCACTTGCCCTGAACCATCCTCCCTACAGGGTTGAGCACACACATCACTGAACGTTAGGAAACAAACACAAATAGAGAGCCATTACGATAGTCAAATTTCCTGCAGTACTCGAATGCATCCGAACATGCGCTATTTCTGACTTACAGATAGTATACACAGGAAATGCACTTTATTACTGTGGGAAGTTTCTCCCCCAGACGTAGGAGTGTCTTTAACAACCATCAGGACCTCAGAAAGCTTAAAAGGCAGGGAAATGAGGGAGGCTGCCCTTCATTTCAGATTTCCTGTGACTGGCGAGTTTAAAACTTTTAAGCAACACTGCCAATAAAAGTAATTTAAATAAAAAACACCACAAATAATTTAAAATGAACAAACGAAATTTGATTATTGCAAAATAAATGTTACTTCTGTGATAAATGGCATGATAGAGTCCACGTTGTCACAGACTTAAAAGGGACTTTTTAAAAAAGAAAAACATATGTCTGTTTGTTTTAATACTAATTCACCAACAAGCCTCGAATTATTGCAGCGTATGTAAAACTGTTTATTGTTGCCAGATGAATAATTTCCTTTATTATGGCTCTTAAGTAGACTTGATTATTCCATACTGACAACTGTGTTTTTGGGAAATTAAGATTGTCCAGGGATATACACCTCTGACACAAGTAACGGGGACTCAACTCAGATTCTTCTCTGACTTGAACACAAGGTTTAGTGACTCGATGACAACACTGCTTTGGTGATTGAAGCTGAAGTATAACAACTTGAGGGGGAGAGGATAAGTGTCAGAACCGAAGAGGCAGTGCCACTGTGTGAAACACTACACTGATGGAAGCTGTTGTAAAATGGTTACGAGAATATCTCATCTCTGTACATTTGACCTGGTTGTGTCAAAGTAGACACATAGTGACAGCCACAGATAAAATGACAGTGAGGTATCCCTCTCTGTGTTTCTGATTCAGACTGTCAGACTGAATCAATGCACCTCATTCCTCCAAAGTATTTAATAGCACGTGTCATCAAAAAGTCAAAACCTGTTAATGAGTATGAGAACATTTTAACTCTCAATATTTATCAGTATCCACGAAAATGTGTCTGACGCATGAAATAAAAAAAATGTGATGGACTGAATGATTTACTTGGATTTTTTTTGTCCGTTTAAGGGACTGAGCTGAATGAGCTGTAAACATCACATTGGCATATTATCACTTTTAAAACTCTTGCTATCTGGTAAGCTCAAGTCTAATCCATGGTCTATGACTGTATCAAACAAACTGCAGGGGGACTACAAAAGCATAGTTACATTTATGTTCTAAGGAGTACCCGAACTAGGGTATAGCATTGATAGATTCCACCAAAAGAACGAGAGGAATATCAGCCGATTCTTACTCAGCAACAAAACAACTTATTCCTCATAATTTATTGGAGGGTAGTGTGCCCTCTGCCTCGGCTTCTGCAGTTGAGAACAAGCCCGAGGAAAAACATATGTGTTGATGTTGTTTGTGTCGTATGCTGGAGCTAGCATTGCCGTCCTCATGTCCTCCCCCCTCCCTCCTCTCTCTCTCTCTCTCTCTCTCTCTCTCCATCTCTGTCTTTCACTCTCTTTATCTACCTTCCTCCCTCTCCGGTGCTCCTCCCGGCTCTGTTAATGCACTGACAAGGCAAGGCAAATGTGCAAAAGTCACAAAGGGAGGGGGAGATGAGTAAACTGAATGTTTGTGTGGGCGCATGTTTGTGTGTGTGACAGCATGTCTGCGGTATAAGGTTTAAGCAGAGGGAGCGTGTCCTCGCCAGAGGAGACTATCTCTTGATTCAACTGGTCACAGCCAAGGCCTTGTCGCCCTTGTCCTCATCTCTCTGTCTCTCTCACGCTCTCAAATCCCCACCACCACAACAACAATCTCTCTCTGCATATTATGAAAAGGACATTTTACCTAATCCCAAAGCAGGTCATCATTGTAAAATACACTCTGTACAGACCAGGCCTGACCCATGTGAAACAAAAATAAGTCAATCGAAATCTGTTTGTGTGTGAGTGTGTGCTATGTGTGTATGCCCCTAACTAGAAACTATCTCTGTAATTACAAGATGAGAACTGATTGTAAACTTGTTGCGAGACACTCATTCACCCGGGTTGGATACGATGAAATCAAACCAGTACTGTTGTTTGATTAAATGTCCATATCCTTCACTTAAACCCCTCCCCCTTCTATAACTATACAAATATAGTAATACAAAAATACATGTGATACTATTGATGGGAAAAATCACAGGTCTTTTTATTGCGTGCAAATGTTCTACCTTTTAAATAAATCATAAAATCAATACAGAGAACTGCAGTTTTTTCACTCTTAGCCTGGTGAACCAGACTAAACTTGGATAGATCCCACTAACAAAACATGAATGACAGCAGGTCTATAAGACTGAAAACCAAGCTCCTTTTTAAGTCTCCATTGTAAAACATCAATCATCTATAAAATGACAACCCCTTGTCTATTACTGCATGATCAGGTCAAGGCTGAGAGACATGAATGGAAAGTGTGCTATGCAGATCCTACGTCGGGCCATTGGGCCAAAGCACACCATCGCAGGGCTGTTCTTGTGTCATTACATCACAGTTTCCTTCCCAGTCAGAAGGTAAACAAATGTCAATGCATATGGGTCTCACTTTGCAGTGTGGAAAGCTGGCTTCAACATGTCAACGTACAGTACATTAGCCAGTTAACTTACCAACAAAATGAGTCGTGGGTTGACTTGAAGCAGTGAGGAGGTCAAATTCCTTATCAACATTTGGGCAGATGAGCATATTTGTCAAATGTTGAACATCACTCATAAAAACACAGAAGTTTAAAAACTTGTGAGTCAGCGCATGAACAAGAGGGGGTTTGCATGAAGGCCAAAATCTCAACCAGCTTGGCTAAGGACAAATGCCCCCGGTTTGATGTGCTGGACAAGATTCCTGAGGCTAACCCAGATGTTATCAAGTCCTGTGATGTTGCTATGCCTAGCATCAGCTCTTCTGCCAATGTTGAATCAGAAAGAGTTATAACTTACATAAGCCTATCACTATGTATGCTAACTCCGTTACCTGCTACTTGGGGGCAAGCTATATTCCAGCAGCTATTTGTTCCTGCTGGGTTAATTGCGTTCTCACTGCTCAGCTCCATGGTTTGATTGGAAGTAAGTGAGACCAATGCCTATAGGTGATCTCAGCCTTCCTATTTTGTAGCACAACAGAGTGGATATGGTTTTGACTACAATTGGAAAAGGGACCAAGAATTTCAAGGCTTATTTTCTGGCAATTCATATAAGATATACCTTCCTTTAGAAATATTTGGCATGAATTCAGGTTCAGTCATCTATTATTAACAGTGTGTTTGTCTGTGCAACACTTCCAGCTCCAGACATGTAAAACAGCCAATAAAACAGGCCTGCTGCTCTGAATGCAACACTTACTGCAGTGTACTCTGGAGCGCTGGTGTCAATGTTAGTCTGTCTCAGAGCAGATTTAAAATGGCCTTATGTATTTATGAGTTGGTTTACTTTGTTACAATAAACTTCATGGAACAAAGTGTTTGGTAGCTGCTAATCCCAGGCAGCGATAAAAACAGCACCAGGCTTTTGGCTTCTATTTTGGCCTCCAGAATCCTCAGCACTTGAAGAATGCATCATCCCAAACTCTGGTTTAAGCAGCTAGCACCTCATTACCATTCTTTAAAGCAGTTAACATAGCTGGGGAAGCATTCCAACCAGTGAACACACAGGAGTCCGAGTGGGTCAACATGGGAAGTTCAGATAATTAACAGTTTTATTTGCAGTTGGCCACTTCATAGATGCAGGCATGTTTGTAGTGATACAGACAGTGGGTATGTTTTCAAGTTGAACCTGTACAAGGTTACACCTCAACATTAGGTAATGCTCTTTTAAGAAGCTACACCTCCTCTATTATAAAGCTTATATGGATGTACTATTGATGACAATATCTAAGCATAGCACTGCCAACCCTTAATTTTTATAGGGTTGCCTCAAACCAGTAAAATATGCACCTCTTTATATTGGTAGGTTTGTTATACTGTATAAACATCAGTTTGGTTGAATTTGCTTCAATGAGGCAGATATTACTTTTGAAGAAAGTGTCATTCTGCATTAAGGTATTTCACTTAAACACAGACAATAGCATGTAGTTAATAAATACTACAGTGTAAATATGTCTTTACAAGTTATAGTGACACATTTAGAAGTTGACTATATTTCACTTGAAGGTTGAATTGGCATAGATAAATAAATAAAGGTGCCTGTGTTTGCAACATAGACTGTATAAAATATGGACATAGTATCCATGACGTCACCCATCTGTTCCTGAGAGCTGTTTTGAAGCCAATCGATGGAGGCAGTCATATTGGAAATGCGGAACTCAACCAGGCAGAGTGTGACGTAGTTTGAGCCTCCTAGCCAACAGCTATGTGTTCCCGACCGTGAGTCACGTCAGTCATGTCCTTATTTGGGCAAAAACTCGTAATCGTAATATCTTCTGAACCGTCACGTTAGAAAAAAATTCACCCCCTGTACAGTGTGTGCCGATAGAGAAATTAGCTACAAAGAGCCAAGACATTTTTTGAACCAGGATGTAAACATGTTTATTAATGCTGCAAAGATCGTCTTTTTTGAATGGGTGTCTATGTGGTTTCCGGTGTTTCTGCAGCCAGCCTCAAGCGGATTCTCGATGAACTACAGTTTATAACACTTCCGCATGGGCTTCATAGTTTGAGACCGGAGGTTGCCGCTTGGTTTGCAAGCATTCCACATGCAGTGGTTGAAAAATGTGCTTTTTTTCTTTACTCTCTGAATAACTTCTGTACAAAGATACAAATCAAAACTATTCACTTGTCACAAAAAGCTAAAACTTCTCAGATTGAAGATTTATTGTGAAGATTTATTGTTTATTTTTAGCAGCATCACTGGAAAGCAAAATCAGAAACAGGTTTAAGGCCTGCTGTTGCAACAAATCAAAACTCCTGAAGCACAAATCAGTAACAAGATGCACCGATTATCAAACCATCTGGAAAATAAAGAGAATAAATATAAATTTAGCTCTAACTTGCTGGAAAAATACCAAGTAGTTTTCATTCCAAGCTTTTCATCCCATACTGCCTATATCTCGTGATCTATAATCAGCAGTCAGAGAAAAAGGAAAACATTGGCCTACAACCCTATGGTTTCTCTGTTGCAGAAGTGCACTTAGCTGTATCCACATTGGTTTCCCCCCAAGCAACAACCACCACAGCTGGAACTTGTCAAATCAATGTGCATGTGCCCAAAGGTGCAGTTCCACTATAAACCACTAGATGGTACCTCCAAAAGAAACCTGTGAGTAGAGCAAAGGTCTCTCTTTTTGACAATTCAATCACTGTTAACTGCAACAAGCTTGCTCCTTTTTCCTTTTTGTTTCTGTGTTGACATTTTAGAATAATTTTGCCATCAAGCCTTTAATGAATACTCTCTGAATACTTCAACCCTTAACTGTGTTTTTAACCACTGGCAGACCCCTCTAACCTCTCTGCAGCCTCTATCCTGATGCATAAAACTTATTTTCAAACCTTCATACAAGTTGATCAAAATCCAGACTGTTACACCAAAACTTTAAGCATACTGCTTAAGAACCTATACATGCACTGACCCACTTTACAAAGGTGTAGACAGCCATGCGACACACAAACCTGTTCAGTATCTCATTGGGTGCTAATATTATACCTCACTCATGTTGAACCCAGTAGAGCCACAACAGGGAGCTTCAACAAACCTCAAACAGTTGGGGTCTTCTTCAGACTGAACCAGATCTAGGCTGTGTGATTCAACACTTGCTCTGCAGTGACAGCTCTGGGATAAGAGAGACAAATTGACCCAGTGGGGGAATGAAGGGGTGATGTCTATTTTGGCCTTCTTACTCACTGTGTGACCCCTCACAGTCTCCTCCGAAGCTAACCCTACAGGTCACCAATCACCACGAGCTGTTTGGGCCACTCAGAATGACTTGTGAGGCTGGGTGGATTTAAAAGAAAACATTGTCATATTGTTTTTTCATGTCTGTATGAAATTTGACGCCTGCAGTAGCTGGATTAACAAGTAAAGACACATTCAGGCCTTAATATTTGGCAAAACCAAACAAAAATAAATATAACTTACATTTCAAAGCATTCATATTTCCTCTGATACATTTGAAGAATGTAAAGTGAATTCAAGAATAGCTACTCTACTATTGCAAATGTCCATAGCATTGACCGAGTGCTGGCCCACTGGCAAGGTTTTATCGAGCTTTATGTCAGACTGTTTGTTTGTTCATCTTCCTTAGGCTGGATTCTAATAAAATGACTCCTATATGATTCATGTCAAAGCAGGGCTTGAGTGTCATGTCTCAGCAGGGCTTTAGAAAAAAGTTCATCACATCACCAATAAACTGTAGCGGAGTGTGGATGAAAATTTTCCTCTATACTCTACAGCCAGGCTAGCAGCTCTGTGAGGTTGTCTGGACACAGGAGGCTTTTAGCTGAATGTGTACATCAGTATACTCACAATGACAATGCTACTCTTATTTTAGCATGTATGCCTACCATGTTAAATAACTTGTTTTTTTTAATTTATTTTTTGGCATGCTAACATTTGCTGATTTATTAAATACATAGGACAAATCAAGCTGAGGCTAATTTGAATGTTTTAAGGTTTACAAGTATTTTGATCATACACCAAAGAAACAGATAATTTTGAGCTTTGATATCATGATTCTGCTCGATAAAAGAAAAAAAAATCATTCTCAGGAAGACATGAACATTTACTGAATCTCACAAGTCATGCAATGGTAGGAATGTATACCCAGGCAGCATTAAAGGGCAGGCTTTGCTGTGACATACTGATACAAAGTCATTCTTTTAAATTAAGTGCATCTGCCACATGCCTTTAGACAAATTATTTGGGGACTTACTGACTTGAGATTTGAATTGAAATCAATGAAACTCTTACTCAGAGAATAACTTTTTCTCATGCTTCAATCTAAGGTATTCATTAAAAGTACTGTAGAGCTTGATTTGTAGCAGTTTCGAGGAGATCTAATGTTAGTTTTTGTGGTTTTTCATTTGTTTCTTTGTGTTTAGGTTTCTGTTTCGATAAAAACGTATAGCTTGTGACAAAATGTACTAGTTTATGGCGTTCGCATGAAAAAAACTATGGGCAGTGAACAATTTTGGGCACGGTGATCACTGCTAAATATCCTCTATATTCACCTGAAGACCAGATCCTTTTTACACTGTCGTCATTAAGTTGTCAATATATGAATCTATTTGTGAATGTCACTGCTGGTGGTCTGTCGAGGAAAGGAAAGGCCATTTTCCCATGCTCCTTTCTGTCTAGACGAGAACACACACACACACACACACACAGACACACACACACACACAAACACACAAGGCAGCAACGTATCTTATGGAAGCTAATAATGGTGCTGTAATATAGTAATAAAACCTCAAAATATGGGTGGTTCCACTTTTCCTCAGCCTGAAATATTAGTACATTTCTTTTGTAATAAACACCACAGAGGCAATCCCCTTACACTCTTAAATCTCTGCAAATGTCTGACTGTTAACTTAATGATTTTTGGGCCTATATGTCTCAGAGAAAAGTATCCAGCAACATCAGCTATATAGTATGTATGTAGTATGCTGTTTTCTTACTCTTGAATCGATGTTTATTTGAAAGATTTGAACATATTCAAACCTTAAACAAGTCACATACAGCCATACATAGCTTCAAAATAGGAGACAGGTGATGCTGATTCAACACACAAAGATTCCAGAGCAGGGTGGCTGGTGCCGGTCAGGGGAAAGAGCTAAAACAGGCCCGAGAACAGCATCTAGAGGCCAAGCGGTACACCTGCACTCAGGGTAGACAAACAAACCTCCAAGCAGCTGGTTAAACAACACACACACACACACACACACACACACACACACAAACACACACACACACACACACACACACACACACACACACACACACACACACACACACACACACACACGCAAAAAATCCCTTCAAGCCTCTTATTTATAACCTGGCCACACAGCAGTGAAGAAGCCCTTGACTAGGGGAGACGCAGCCACACAGACAGACAGTAACAGCTGGTTACCGGAGCCAAAGTTTTCAAGTCCCACAGGAGGAACATTAAACATTAGGTGTGGAATAACAGACAGCAGCAAATTAGAGCACTAAACAGTTTTATTTTGTCTATTATGTATCATCTTTCAGTTACTTTTTTGACTTATTGTTGAGCCTGTACCTGAGAAATGATTAAATAAGTCAAATACACAGAAACCCACTAATCAACACTTCAAATTTGCCTCACTTTATCTTAATTAAATTCTCATTAATCAATCATATTTATTCTAATCATCTTCGTTTTAAAGGGTGTACCAAAAGAGAAACATAAAATATAATGTAAGATAAAATAATGACCACTGGTGTAATTTACTCCTGATATTTGCTAATCAAGATGTTCCATTTTATCTCAAACCTAAACTATAAATGACATCCGACATAATAATGTTTCAACACACTTGTGCACATCAATCAGGAGAGAGTATTTGTGTCTGACCACAACAATCATCCAACAGTTTATTAAATAAGACAAGCTTGCAGGAGTAGGAATATAAGACCACTGAGAGTGTGTTTGTGTGTGTGTTTGTGTGTGTGTCTGTGGGCGTTTGTGTGTGTGTCTGTATATGTGTGTCTGTGGGTGTCATCACATCATCAGTCTTAAATTTATATAACTGACAGTCAGCAGAGTGCAGAGTTTTGAAGATTATCGCCTTCTCCTTGACCTCTGATCAAAAGAATATCAGAATGGATTCATTTATCCTCTTGATAGCCTATTGATTTTATTGGATTGAAACAAGAGTTGGTGCTGATGTGTGTTTGGAAGTAAATTAGCTATTATTAAGAAGACACCCTCTGGCACAATCAAGTGTAAATACTGCAGTGTACAGTGGCAGTGTGGGATCACTTCTTGAAATCACATAATGTAAGCTAAATGAATGATCTTTCTAATAGTTGGTGATAATAGAAGAGCATTTTTTTAATTATTCAGTATTGAAAAAGTCACTATTGATCTTGGATCCCCGGCATTAACATACTGCAGTGCCAGTACATGCATAATGCAAAGGCCTGTGCTGCTATACAGTTACAGCACTGTGTCAAAATAAACACCATGGGCCTCTTTACTTCTCACAGGCCCTCTAAGTGAAGGAGATTCCACAGACAACATTATGAAAACATAATAGACATGATTAACAGAATCAAAATAATGATAACATAAGATTCAAAACTGTAATGCTGTCTTTCTGCTGTCAATACTTAATCAGTGTGACAAGCCACAGGGCGGAAAGTGTTGCTTTAACTTGACACCAATTTGACACAAGTCAATTAGTCCCACAATTCGCCAACTTTGAGCCCATTGAAGCATTATATGAACAACACGGCCTCTTATTCAGCATTTATGGTTTTAAAGGTCAAGCATGTTCGGCATATCACCAACAATCTGAAACTTATTGAGTGTGGGTGCTCTACCTTGCTCGTTGCTCAAGTCCAGACTGTGTGCAGAGTTAGAGTTGGAATGCTGCAGCAGCTAGGGCAGCTCATCGCGCCCTTTAGTTTGGGTCGGAGGTGCAGCGTCCTCCTGGTGCCGCAGAGTCTCCCGAGTTTGATCCAACAGCGGATCTGGCAGCGGGAGCGCGCGGCGGGGATGCGCGGGGAGTGAATGGAAATCAATGGACAGCTTGAGTGGGCGGTGAATGAAAAGAAGAGCATCACGTTTCTACCCAACTTAATGGATATGTTTTTGAACCCTTTAAAAATCAATCTGCAAAATAGTTCCATGTGTACATAACGCAGAACGTTATACTTTAAGCCCCCCCCTCCCCAAAGTGTACTGAAATAGCCTGCAGTTTAGAATAATGCTGAATAGGCCTGCAATACATGTCGTTTTCGTAACAGCTTGACTTCAGATTTATTAAGTAAGTTTTTCTCACTCGTCCACGTCTGATAATCTTTAATGATCCAACAGACTGTGGCAGGACGGACATGCAGCGTCCCCACCACACTGAAACAAAGCACACATCATATAAAGATGCTTCACATGCCTCTGCTGTTTACATCACAGCTTCCTTTCTCGTGGGAACGATGGAGAGCAGCTTACAATAATATCAGAGGGCACAGAGGAAGTCTCTTTGCTAAATGGTATTTAACCCTTTCAACTAGATTTGGGAACTGGGGTAAATGATAATTTTCATAGATAATACGTATTCTTTAAATAAAGAATACTGACCATTCACATATGAATTTATTATAATACAGCTGTAAAGTACCTTTTAAAAAGTCTGGAGTCTCAGACTCAAACATTTTTTATTGTGTTTAGTGACAGGAGAGGTTGACTACTACACTATACTTTTTATATTTAGTGTTGTTTATTTTAAATATTAAAGCAAAATGCCTGAAATTTGGACATTGTAAAATGTTTCACATCTACACCTCTGAATTTTCATTCATTTTTTTTAAATTAATACGGGTATCAATGAGGAAGTTACCACTGTGACCACATTACTTGGGTGGGGGGTCATTCTTGAACTTATTTCTATTTCTCTCTACAACACCAAAAATGTTGTAATGTCTTACTTTTTTTGCAAAGGTTCCTTTCATAACATAGTTTGAAAATGTATTTCCTGTTTAGGTTAGTAGGAGCTCTCTGTTGTAGAGACATTAGAGTGCCCAGCATACATGCAACTCATCATCAGTGACAGAGAGAGATATGTAGTGAGAGTTGCATTTAGTTTGGTAAAAATCAACTGCTGGGATATACTGAATAAAAGATGTGTATTTGGAGTCTAGCTTTTCAGTCCATCTAATTGTCATTGTAGCTAAAAGGCAGCATGAGGAAGTTCTAGAGAACATTTCTCTCAGTGTGTTCATTAAATCAGTTGACTGATTTGATTTATGCTGGAAAATTAGAGAAGGAAAGCCATTAAAATGAATCTCCTTTCAAATAAATATCTATAAATATAGTTTCCTTTTTATTCCCGAGATGGGGCCATTTTCAGCTTCTTCCCCGCCTCCCCACACTTCTCTCTTTTTTTCTGAAACATTACCTATAATGATAAATAAAGTCTTTGGAATGAAATGACTCCTCCAAAACCTCCTTTCTACAAGTTTATTGAACTGTTAAATACAACACAATGGTACACATACAATACAGCATATTGATGAGTCTATATATACAGAAATTCTGCACGGTGAATCTTCACATAATCAGGTTGACGCTACAGTATAGGCATACAGAAATACCAGTAAATAAAACAAACATTTCTCTAAACAAAGTTAGCATGTGCCTCTCTTTGCATTTTACTATGTCATGGCACACTATTTTACTTACAAGATTAACAATATATAGCACATGTATTTAGATATGTGAAATCAGACAGTGGAATAGCAGGTGACAATATAGTACACATTCCCCCCTTTTTAAAATTTGACTATAATAAATACAAGATGACAATTTGAGGGTCTGCTTGGACACATTCAGTAGGGTTTGACCAGGTGCAGCTGAGCGTTTTTCTCTTCTCTTTTTGGTGTCATGTGCTTGAAATGACAGGTTATGTACTATGTATAATATGATGTTATTTCTGCATAATTCGATTCATCACACAGTTCTGCTAAGCCTCAAAAAACACACATTAACATGATTGTTCATCAGCCTTCACATGGTTTCTAAATCCATGGAAGACAGTGACGGTGGCCCATGGTGGCTGTGATTGTGAATGTGAAGCCCTGAGATGTTGTTAATGCCAGTAAGAGCAGGAGACGGAGTAGTGCCATCATGAAGAAGCTGTTAAGAGTTAGATGAGTAATCATTTGGGCACGTTTCTGCAAATAATTATATAAAAGTCCAGCCATGGGACGGAATTTACTGAAACTTTACAAGAGGAAATATTCGGTGTGGAATTAAATGATTAATTATTTAAGTAAGACGAATAATATGATTAAACACTTAATTCATGATCAAAATGTCTGATAGTAGATATTGGCTGAGATCTAAATTGATTTTGTTGTTATGCATTCTGCTGGTCCAATCTGTCCTTTTATCCAGTGACTCAGCAACGTCCAAACACATCAGTCTTCATCATTCATGTAAGGCTCGTGCTCTCTTCTGTCCTGATTGGCTGATCAGGATTTCAAACAGAAGAATAACAACACGACCTGACAACACGCTTTACATAACAATGTTCTGTCAAACAGTGTGTCCACACCAGACTGGTGGATGCTGGTCTGGGGCAGACACTCCATCACCACTGGACATTATTGGCTCTGTTATAAAGCACTGAAACACTGAATAACCTCCATACGGTCACTAAAAAGGTTTGTGATGTTATTTCATGTCTGTATTAAAAACCAAGTTTTCATACTAAAATAAGACGTCTGTACAAGGAGACGAAAGATGCACGTATAACTCCTCCACCCTTAAGGTGCTAAATAGAAATGTATCAAGCACCAAAAGAGAAAAACTGTTGAATATTTCTGCTATATACTTCTGTTTTGATAATCGACCTTCCACTGTGTTGCCTGCTCTGATCCTGTTATAAGATGAAAAAAGGGATCTGTGTTTGTATATATGTATGTTAGGAGAGCATAACTACTTCTCTAACTACTTACAGCTATTATTGTTCTAAGGTTAAGACTAAGTCTAGAGACTCTACAACAGCTCTTATTGGCTGTTTGAAAGGATGATATTTCAGTATACTGTAATAGATGTGTAATGAGCAGCTCTAGAGGTAGTAAATACAAATGTATGGACATGACAGTGTTAGTTTGATTATGAGAAAGCAACTCTTGTAAAAGCTTGTTATGTTGTTGTTACAAGTTGTAGGTGCAATGCAGGAAGGGAGCCACTTCAAATAGATGAGGGCAACATTATCTGAACAATGTACGGTGGCATCGTACAGCTTCAGCATCACAGTATCAAAGCAATTACAAAAGGTTTCCTCTATACACACTGCAATTCTAGGCCAGATTTCCCTCATGCATGTTACATCTAATTTCCTCCAATATTAAATTAAAACTACCTATTGTGTTGGGAGTGTTTAAGCCGGATTAACACATCAGCTCAGTTTTGATTTCAATATGTAATCTAAAAAACTGAACCAGGATCAGGATTAAAGGGAAACCAGCTTTCTCTTTCCTTCTCTCTGTCTGTGTCTCTGACATCTGTCAAAGTCGATCAGACTGTTCACGCACAGCATACCAGCTCCTGACCGGAATCAGGACACATGCAAAGATTTGAAAGCTAACCCGCTAGGCAACATGCATGCAGAGTCTGGGTCTTCTGTTACAAGCTGGCGTTACACACTTATACTCTTATTTACGGCAGAGAAAAAGGTCATGTCTGCCTACAGTATGTCATCCATATGATGTCCGTAAGAAGATGTGTGCAGGGAAGGGTGGAGGCAGTGCATTCACACAAACAGTTGATGGTCAGTAACCTCTACTGGAGTATACAGCAATAATATTATTTACAACATGTGTGTACTAAGTATCAGGGGTGAAGTCAGTCCCTTTCCAGTTCAACCACTACGGAAGTAATTATCATCAGCCATATCTAGAGACAAATTGAGTGGCTGAGCGACCACTGAGTAAATACAAGGTTCTGTATTCAGAGAAAAATAAAAACAGAATATTTTTTTTACAGTTTCCTCCCTGCACTGGCTGAACTGAGAGAGACGGCACCTCAAACCTGAGGGTGATGCAGTCACCATGGGGGAAGAGAGGGTCTCATCTAGTTAAAAGACTACAGGGGCTACAGATGTTCATCATCATCTTCATCAGAGATGCAGTGTGGAGACAGAGGGACAGGCTGCATGCAGATGGGAGGGGACAGTCCTTGGGTGGTACAGTGTTTGGTCATCTCCTGAAAAGAGAAAATAAACGAAACACAGAAATCAATTAAAGGAAACCACAGATTTCTCTGGTCTCAGCAGACTAATAACACACTTTTGCTTTTATTGCCGACCATTTTCCCAATGCAAATTGCAAGATCTTTTCTCTAACCAGGCAGCCATAGTTTCATGTTCTTAGCAGTGTGTCGGGAAATGACATTTGCAGGGACTTCTCATTCTCTGCTTGACATAAATATAAAAAGACACTCCACAGTGAAGAAGAATTTTTCCAATGACCTAATCTATAAACATTCTGTATTACCACTTCTCTTATAATTAATATTTTGCTCCTATTTTTTCATATACAGTGGGGCAAAAATGTATTTAGTCAGCCAGTGATTATGCAAGTTCTCCCACTTAGAAAGATGAGAGGTGTCTGTAATTTTCATCAGAGGTACACTTCAACTATGAGAGACAAAATGAGAAAAAAAACCTGTTTGAACTGGTTATCTGTATAAAAGACACCTGTCCACAGCCTCAAACAGTCAGACTCCAAACTCTACCATGGCCAAGACCAAAGAGCTGTCGAAGGACACCAGGAAGAAAATTGTGGACCTGCACCAGGCTGGGAAGAGTGAATCTACAATAGGCAAGCAGGTTGGTGTGAATAAATCAACTGTGGGAGCAATTGTAAGAAAATGAAAGACATACAAGACCAGTGATAATCTCCCTCAATCTGGGGCCCCACGCAAGATCTCATCCCGTGGGGTCAAAATGATCATGAGAACGGTGAGCAAAAATCCCAGAACTACACGGAGGGACCTGATGAATGACCTGCAGAGAGCTGGGACCAAAGTAACAAAGGCTACCATCAGTAACACACTACGCTGAGAGGGACTCAAATCCTGCAGCGCCAGACGTGTCCCCCTGCTTAAGCCAGTACATGTCCAGGCCCGTCTGAAGTTTGCCAGAGAGCATATGGATGATCCAGAAGAGGATTGGGAGAATATCATGTGGTCAGATGAAACCAAAATAGAACTTTTTGGTAAAAACTCAACTCGTCGTGTTTGGAGGAAGAAGAATGCTGAATTGCATCCCAAGAACACCAAAGGGGACAGGACGACTGATCCGTGTTAAGGGAAGAATGAACGGGGCCATGTATCGTGAGATTTTAAGCCAAAAACTTCTTCCATCAGTGAGAGCATTGAAGATGGAACATGGCTGGGTCTTCCAGCATGACAATGATCCCAAACACACCGCTCGGGCAACGAAGGAGTGGCTCCGTAAAAAGCATTTCAAGGTCCTGGAGTAGCCTAGCCAGTCTCCAGACCTCAACCCCATAGAAAATTTGTGGAGGGAGTTGAAAGTCTGTGTTGCCCAGCGACAGCCCCAAAACATCACTGCTCTAGAGGAGATCTGCATGGAGGAATGGGCCAAAATACCAGCTACAGTGTGTGCAAACCTGGTGAAGACTTACAGGAAACGTTTGACCTCTGTCATTGCCAACAAAGGTTGTTACAAAGTATTGAGTTGAACTTTTGTTATTGACCAAATACTTATTTTCCACCATAATTTACAAATAAATTCTTTAAAAATCCTACAATGTGATTTCCTGGATTTTTTTTCTCATTTTGTCTCTCATAGTTGAAGTGTACCTCTGATGAAAATTACAGACCTCTCTCATCTTTCTAAGTGGGAGAACTTGCAAAATCAGTGGCTGACTAAATACATTTTTGCCCCACTGTATGAGAAAACATTAAAACTTCAATTTTAAAAGGAGTTTGAATTTAAATTTAAAGAAAATAAGATTAAATATCGGCTGTAAGAAGACTGATGTGATTTTGACTATTTGTCTTAGTATTTATCTTTGCATAAAATATTCCTTTTTTAATTAACTGGTTAAAACATAAAATACAGTGACCAAATCCATCTGAGTGGTAAACATAAACACAAGTTTTAAATTGCGCACGTGTGTGTGTGTGTACGGTCAGAGTGCATGTGATCTCAGTTCTTTGTAATTTACCAGGGCATTAACTTGCAGCGGTCTCCTGCTGAATGATGTAGTGCCTGTTGGAATCATCCACCTCGCTGCCACAGTGAACATCACTTCTATAGATTCAAATACACAAACACAAAAGTCAGTACACAACTCAGTTTACCATAACTGTTTACCACACATCACTTCAACTAACAAGGTGAGGAGGATTTTTAGCCTCATTAACTTAAATGATCCAACATTGACTCACTCTCATTCAACCTTTATATAAATACATAAACTGTTAAATGTTTAATGTAGATTAATCCTAATCTTGCATTCAGTTAATTGGAGTGATCAGAAATAAATAAAGCTCAAGTTCTCTTCTTCTTTTTCCTCACCTGTTGTCATTGATGTCTCTTGTTTCCGTGATGGCGTTACCTGTTGGTAAAAAACAAGTGTTTCATGATCTCGTAATTAAGTAGCACAAACAGAACTACATGTTATACGGCTCTTATGGACATAATGTGAATCATGTATGCAATCTGATTCCAAAACATGAGTGTTCACATTATTTTGGATACAGGTGCATGTGTGTGCTCTTGCACTTACCGTTGTCAATATTGAGTGGGTAGGACTCCAGTGTGTCTCCATTATATCTGCCTGCTCTGTAACCCAGCGCTGTGGAAACTCTGTTAAAAAACCCACAGATTAATGACACAATCAGAGCAAACACAGAAAACATAGTAAGGAACAGTTAGTATTTAAGTAAGAAGCCTGTTAAGGTAAATATCAAATGCTTCATCTATCATCTGGAGACCAGTGCAGTCTCATCCTAACCTTGGGTAACGGGCATTATAGACATCCCTGACTTTAAAGCATGAAATGTGTATCTGGAGAAGTTGAAAGGATTTGAACTCACGTGTTGCTCTGGATAGAGTTTGGGTTGCTGTTGACACTTGCGGAGGCGGGCTGTGTTGCGCTGTTCTGGAAGAGGGCGTTGCTGTAGGTGTTGGCCTGTTCAGTGGCACGGATGTAAGTGTAGAACGGGTTGGTGGGAGAGCAGACGGGCAGCTGCTTTGGTCTCACAGGCTTGGCTGTTGGGAGGATAAAGTTATAAGGTCAAGTACAAATACAAAATTGGGCCTCTAATATGATTGAAAAAAGTTAAGTAATTTACAATAAGATGCCTTTCAATTTATTACACAAACTAGTGGACACACTAGAAATACAGGAGGCTTCACATATGTCCAAACCAAAACATCAATTAAACCTAAAAGTCATGTGTCTTCATATCTCACATCTACTTCCTAACATCTTTACACCAACAAGCTTAACTGCAGTACCAATCTGTGCTGCATGGGGGCGCCTCATGGCATTCTTTGTCCTCATGGCATCCTTGATGCGGTCAACCTCCTGCTGGTAGCGCCTGCGGTCCATCATAGCACCCTCCTTTGCATCCCTCAGTGCAGTCTCCAGGGCCTTAACTCTCTCAGCAGTAGACCGAAGACGTTTCTCCAGCTTTGGAAGCTCACAGCGCAGATCTGCATTGTCACGAACCAGCTGGGGGTGGAAGGAGAGAGAGAGAGAGATGACAGGTGACACAGAGGTGCAGTACTTGGTGACAGGTAAAAATAAATATATATTTATATATATATAGTTAGTGATAGTCTACTAAACTAAATATAGTGATAGTTTTTTACAGGTCAAGCTTCTGGGTGTAAAATGTACTGTTTTTAAGTAGCAGGCAAATGATCTTCCAAAACATGGATATCTTAAAAGTAAAGGTATCAGAATAAAACTGTCTTCTGGTTTAAAATGGTTCAAATCTCAGACCTTGTCGACATCATCCTATGCTATATTTCCTCTGATTGTTTAGAAAGTTTCTTACCTGTTTGTGAACCTTTGTAAGTTGGTCCAGGTTATTTTCAAGAAAGGAAATCTTCTGCTTCTGGGTGCAAGACCCCCCGCTATCATCAGGTTCCATTTCGGAACTCTGCAGAGAAGATTTGAAAAATAAATCAAAGGAAAGTTAGAGGACATGATTTTCTATTCTGTTAAGGCAGTAATTACTGAAACACTGGACAGGACAGCAGCTCTTAAAAACACTGCTAACCTGCTGGTTAAAAACTTGGATGGCATTTGAAACTTAACCCTAACATGTTGCTTTTCTTACTGAGGTTTATCAAATTACAATCATGTTGTAGATTCATTAATGCCCACTTAGCGTGATTACAAAATCCACAGAGTTATTTTCTGCTGTTATCATCTATGAGCAGCTTACTTTTTTAACCCGCGACGTGAGGTCTTGAACGAACAGCTTGCGCAGGTTGTGGAGGGTCTGGAGTTCGCGGGCCTGGAGGACAGACGGGTGCAGAGTTTAGGTTTAGGTTCAAGAGAAAAGTATGGGCACTGTGATCGATCGATCAGTCAATAAGTATTTACACAGTGCTAATTCAAATGTTGTCTCAAGATGCGTGAGATGTTTGAGAAAGGTTTCACTTTAGTGAAAAGGTCTGACTCTGATGGATGGGGAAAAGACAGACATAGAGAGGAGACAGAATGATGCACTTACGACAGTCTCCTCCAGACCCTTTAAGTCCTGTTTGGTCTGCTCATGGCGCTCATGCAGGAATCTGACATGAACAGAAAAGCAATCATAATAAAATAGACAATTTTTGATTAATAATAAATAACAGCATGAATTTCAGTGATGAGAAGTATTATACTGATAATACTGATTATATAAATATAATGAATAAAACGTTTTAGTACAATACTGAAATCCTACATTTTATTTTACACAACTTGTATATTTGTGTCCCACATACAGACTGTGGTCTCCATCATTTGTGTCTCCAGACAAAGCCATTATTTCTGTGCATGTAAGGACAATATTCACAGAGTCATTTTGGCTGCCCTCTACTGGAATTTAAGAGAAGGGAAATTTGACTCTCACCTCTTTATTTCAATTTCAATAATTTTGATGAAAACATCATTAAAATACAACAAGAAATATCAACCAATGGAGACTCTTAAAGTTGGAATAATATCTTCTCTGACATGTTAAGTTAAGTATGAGAAATTAGATCTTACGAGAGCTCCTCCAGGCGCTCGCTCTTGGTGCTGTCCTGGCTCTTCAGGCGTTCAAAGTCAGCACGCACCTGAGCCAGCTCCAGCTCCAGCTTGGAGTTGCGACTGAAGATGTGAAAAAATTGAAGACGTGATGAGGTGGTAAAAAGAAGAAGACTTTAGATTGAAATCTTCTACATCAAACATGTTATTTCAGAGATAAGTAATGACTAAATCCATTGTATTTTTGTGTGACTATACAGAAATAATAAATGGCCACAGACTCAGTGAGCTCGTCGATGATCCTCTGCTTCTCGTTGATCTCATCCCGCAGGCGGGCCAGCTGCTTGTGGTGGAGGCCACGGTGAGACTCCCCCTGCTGACGAGCAGTTGACTGCACAATAAAAGAAGCAAACATGCAACATCTATTAAAGGATACAGGCTTCAGCTGCAAACATTTAACAATACAAAATCTGTGATTTCTTTGAAGCAAGAGATCAAGCAGGGCTAGATGATGTAGCCGTTGCATCATATTTTTCAAGTGTAATTTTCTCGCATGCCTGAGTCATATTTGTGTTTAAATAAATGCCTTCATGTTTCAGGAGGGGTACTGGAAAATTGCCTTTTGAGGTTTTTACCTTAATGTTACTATCCTCAGTCTCGCCCTTCTCCCCTTCCTTCTCATCCATCAGGGAGTTATCTGGTATAAGAAAAACAGAAATAAGTTATTTCCCACAGAGCCTCAACCACATTATATCTTCAGGCAAATTCTTTCAAGTGAAATGTCCTTCTGTTTTGAGTGGTGATTTTTTTTTTTAACAAATAAAAAAAGATTCCTTTTCTTTTTGGTTGAATAAAATAATCCTGTAACTATAGAAATATTTATGTATAAATGCATGGTTTGCATGTTACCCTGGTCTTGCAGCCTGGCCAGCTCTTCGCTTAGGGAGTCGTGGCTCTCCTCCAGCAGCCTCTTCTTCTGCTCCACGCTCTGCATGTACTCCGTCAGAGAGCGGATCTTAGCCTCATGCTGTAACATTTAAAAATTTGAAAAACAGAATTTGTTTAGCCATGACAAAGTATGACTGATTTTTGTATTCATCCCTTCATCAGTTTTCATCTCCTTCCTTCTACCATTCTCACCTGAGAGATGAGGAGCTGGCAGGAGGAGAGCTCCCTCCCGGTCTCCTCCATCTTGCGGTGGCACTCCAGCTGCATGTTCTCCAGCTGGCGACAGCGCTTCACCATGCTCTTCACCTCAGACTTGATCTTGCTGATGTAGAGGCGAGCCACAGTGAACTCCTCCTCAATCGCACCACTTATCTCCACTGGCTGTGGATTTGAGGAGAAAACTCTGATTCATCTCTTCCACAGCTCCTCCAGCAGTCTCATGCAGCAGAATAAGACTTAGAGTGGCAAACTATCTCTCTTACTATCTTTTTAATGTAAACTCATTTTATACTCACCAGCTTGATCTCCCCGTTGCCCACAATGGTACTAAACTCGCTGAGGTCCCTCATCAGACCATTGAGGACGTCAGCGATGCGTTTCCTCTGCTGACCGCTCACTTCCTGCATACGAGACAGCTCCGCCTCCAGCTCCATCAGACTGGCCTGTTACAAGAAAAAGAGAGAAGAGAGTCAGTTTAGGAAAGAACTCCACACATTAAGAAGCAAAGAACAACTTGAGACCTCCACTAAAGAATGTTGAATATACATCTTTCAAATTTTTATGTACGTCAACAAACATAACTGATCTGAGAATCTGCTTGTCAGCTCCAGTTAGCTTAGACGAATGCAGAGACTTATGCAGAAACACCTTTGTTTCAGCACTGGTCTGTCTTATCAAACCAACAGCACTTTCAATTTCTGGAACCTGCAACACTACAGCATATGCTTGTCTATAGTCCATCAAGCACATGTGTCTGTCAGTTTTCCCTTCTGTCTTTGACTTTTAGCTCTCCTTCTGTCCATTTCAAAAATTCACACAATTCTGATTCAAACATACCATTTTCTGGGACAGTTGGTCAGCAAGCAGCTGGTTCTGCAGGCCCTTCTCCTCCACCTCCTGGCTCTTCTGGTCGTAGTTGATAGCCAGCTCCTCCAGAGCCTGCAGAACCTCCTTCACCTCAGCTTTGGCACAGTCGCTCTCCACCTGCAGCCTGCCGAGTTCAGCCTGGACCTTGTCACCATCTCCCTTAGATGAGGCCAGGAGCTGGAGAGACAGAGGGATGGAAAGCAGTGAAATAGACAAGCAGTGAATCTTCCTTATTCTTGTATAGGGGCTGCTAGATAGATGGAAGTTGGCTTAAGTTTAAGTTTAGATTTAGTAATTATCCACAATTATTGCATGCAAACAGTGTGGAAGTGTTTGGGTGAGATTGTGTGTACTGACCTCATCCTGGTCCAGCATCTGCTGCTTCAGTTTCTCCACCAGCTGGCACTGAAGGTTGATCTCATCATCCTGCAAAATCATGTTATCTTTAATATCTACCTCAGTTCCATCTAGCCTCAGTATCATGTTTGTGTTTAAGCATGAATGTGACACATTCTGAAGAACCCTGCCCTGTGTTATAAGCTACTGTAACAAATATTTTCCCCTATGAGGGATCAATAAAGAATATCTTATCTTATCTTTAAACATATTCTGACCAGTTTTAATCTCTTTTGTCAGTGATTATTTTTAATGTATAATTCAATGACAACAGAAGTTGTGAATTCACAACATCAGTAACAGTAGAACTAAGTTTAGTAAACAATAAAACTGTCCATTGACATTAGTATTTCTGTGTTTTAGTTTTTGGACCTTGTCATCCAGCTGCTTGTACAGTTTGCGAATCTCCTCCTCATACTTCTGCCTCTCCTCCTCAGAAATGCGGACCACAATGGAGGAGGTGTCATTGTCCAGAATGGGGCGCTCCTCTATAGACTCTATACGGTCTATACGGTTCACCACATCTGTGGTCCGCTCGGTTTCAGGCACATTCTCTCCTGTGGATAGGGATGAAGGCACATTTGCGTATCTTAGTTTTGTTTATAATGTCAACACAAGAAGTTGAATCATGCAACTTTAAGAAAGCTTCAGCTAAAAGGCAGCAAGTGAGGAGACTCTCAATCTGTCTCACCATTTCTCCAGCGGTTGAGCTCAGCCTCCAGCCTCTGGATGGTTTCCTTCATTGTCTTGTTTTTTTCCTTCTCCTTCTCGTACTTTCTCTTCCACTGCTCTGCAGTCAGCTCCAGGTTGATGGAGGCGGTGTTCCTGATGGTCTTGGCACTTGACAATGAGAGATAATCAGATTTTTAAGCCAAAAAGAAAAAGGCTGATGAATAAATTTATGTTCAAAAGATCAATGGGATAATTTGGTTAAAATGGTAGTTGGTGGAAACAGTTATAAACTGAGTCACTAATATCTTGGAACTAATATTTATTTCCCAGGATTTATTGACTTCATCCACAGATATAGCTACCGTTGTCCAAACATCAGAGTCGACTTGGTCTCGGCATCGTTGTAGCTGGAGGGAGAGCAGCAGATGAACATGGTGGTGCGACAGTTTCCACCAAGGGAGTCCTGCAGAATACGGGTCATTTTGCTGTCACGGTATGGAACGTGACTTTTCTGTAGGACAGAGGATAGAAGAGGGGGAGGATGGAGGAGGAGGAGATGAAGAGAGGACAATCAAAAAGTCAGTCAGATGTTAAAAAGAAAAGGATGGTAATTAAAAAAGAAGAGATGAAACAAGATAAAGATCAAGAGACAACAAAGACAGACATTTCTGAGGTATTTTTTGCGCTTTAATTTCTCTGCTGATTACCACTGCAGTGATTCATCAGCAGCTTATCTTCAGCAAAAATATAAGTCCTATAAACTTGTAATTTTAAATATATCTTTAATTCCCTTTTTTGAATTGAGCATGACAAACTAATTTGTTACTGATGGGGACAATTTTGCCATTTAATGGAAAAACCTGTTAGGTTGGCAGGGAGGGAAGAAGAGTGTCTGTAACAAGCTCTATAGATTCTTTGAACAAGATGCAAAGAGAGACCAACAGTCTGTTAAGTTTTAAAAATGAAAGAAGAAGGCTACAGGTCTACTGCTACAGTCTCTGGAGCTGAAATATAACACAGCAACAGGAGACACATGGTTAAAGAAATAGAAATTAAACATATGTCATGAGCCTAAAATCACCAAAGTAAGCCTTAACTTGGTAAAAGATAAATACAGTATGTTTACTATTATTCCACCTGGTCTGTTTTACTGTACACAGTACAGTCACACAAATTGAAAATAGATGGAGGAAAGTTGAAGGGGCTCACCGTGCCCTCAGCCAAAGCAGAGATGACATTTCCAAGAGCAGAAAGAGACTTGTTGATGTTTTTAGCCTCATCCAGGACGGCTCCGGCAGCACCGGTCTTACTGACCTGGAATAAAAAAGGGACGGGATGACTTCAGTTAAACAACAGACACACTCATTAAAGAGTGATGGATTTGAAGTGGCTGAATACATTGAATCGTTACTGACTCTGTGGAGTCTCTTACCTTCTCACTACCAGCCAGATCCACCAGGTACAGTTTTCCACACAGTTTCTGCTCGGTCTCCACATGCTCCTGCTTGATGTTGATCAGGAAGATGCTGTGGCTGCGAGAGCTGTGCTCATTCATGTCTGCGTAAAGATAAAGGCAACACATATAAAGCTAATGAAAGGCAAAGAGATTTTCTGCAGCACTATACCTTTAGATATGATTGTTTTGTAGCAGTTCATCCTTTTTCAGATGGTCATAAAGGTATATATAAGCCTAATCAAACCTTCAAGAAACAACAGCATGAGTGACATTTTTCGTTTTAAATCAATTTTCTTCAAACGGTCCAGTTTATGAGAAAATTACATTTCAACTGCAAAATTCAGACTGAAGGATGGGTAGTTTTTGAGAAACAACAAACTCCACATGCCCCTCTCACTTTTTGGGATCATGTCACCTAAATGTAGTAAAATAACAAATGTCACAATCTGCAACATCCCATTTTGTCAACCAGAATAAATGTTTACTGCAGCAGAACAGCACCATCACTTTACAGAGTGCACAAAACAGCATTGATTTAAATGCCCCTTTCATCGAACCTCCTCTCAAACAAAAAGTTCAGGTTTCTCTGCAGATGATATCTGAGGGCATCAGCTAAATGTCTGTGGGATGTCGCTCCATTAGTCCTCTATTGGCACACCTCTCTGCAGCACAGTGAGTCAGCAGGCATCAGACAGGAAACAGAGAAGACGGTGCTGCCTGGAAGCACCGCATTTTACAAAATCTGATCCACTGCTGCTTACATCATTTGAGATTACAAGTTTGATTGTTGTGAGATTCTATCACGGATAAAACATCGTCTTTATTTTCCCTTCATCAATGGATGCAAAATAGACGAGGTCTAAGTTTTGCTTTTCAAAATACATGATATCTATTTGGTTTGTTATAAAGGAAGGAAACATGGAATCCAATTACCACATCATTTTCCAAATTTTACACCATAAAATCAAACATTTCTGACAGATCTCCTCTCAGCAAAACTTCAGCTCAGAGTCAGGGTAGTGAGTTTAATGGGACTGTATTTTATTGGCCAGTCTGGTAAGACATTGATCCTCGATCAGCTCAGTCGATACTGATTCACGACAACCATGTTCTTTCATAAAAATCTGAGTAGGATGAGCTATCTGATCTTTCATCCTTATAGAAAAGCTGTCAGCGTGCTGTAGTCTCACATATAGTAACACTCTGTTGCTGGGTGAGTGCCTGTGTCTGCAGAGAAAATCCTCTTATCTCATTCTGCTTCAGACAAATATATTTGTATTAGTTTATAATACTGAAGGTTTGGTTAAATTAAATTAGGCATGAAACTCACCCGAGAGGGCCTCACCCGAGTTTGGATTGGATATGCTCCACATAAGATGACGCTGTTTTTTTTTACTGATTTTAATTTGGCAAAGCTGGTATGTTTCATTTAAGTCTCTTTGATTGAGAGTATCACTTTGACCTGTTACTCATCCTCCTTGCTCAGATTTTCATCATAAGGAAGCTGCAGTGAGTTAGACTGGCACTGAGAGAAAGGAGGATTAATGCACAGTCATTGTGTGTGTGGAGCTGCAGCTCAAAAAGTAATGTACAAGTGCTCTATTGTTGTAACAAAGAACCAGATAAGTCATATTTTATGACTACAGTTGAGTCAACTCTTGTATGTTGGTTTTTGTGGTTAATTAGAATGACCATATATGGCATAAGCTACTGTTGTTTACACTTTTTTTTTAGGAAATTAACTCTTCGTTTGCTTGAACTTGGATCTTTTTCACAAAATGTAGTATTTACCCCTTAGACCACCTTATGCATCTTTTTCTATAAGTATGCATTCAAGTCCACACTCCGTCAATCACTTTGCACCATAGGGGAACACAAAACATTTTTTATGGTAATAACTCAGAGAGTTTATTGAACACAAACACTCAGGGCACAAAATGATTTATGAGGGAGGAAAGTGAACTTTGCAGGTTGAGATTTATTACAGCGAAGCAGTTCTTGTGTTTTTGTTCAGCACTGAATCCCAACGCTCATCTGTCCTTGCTCTTTTCATTTCAGTCGACCTCAGCTTGGTGAGTCAGCATGAGACTCGTAAAGAAAACTGATAAATATACTGCCAAGGCTTGTTTCTTACATAGTTTCTTAAGGAGGTTTTATTTTACCCATTTGAAATACATCATATGCAAAGAAACATTTGTCACGGTGGCATTAACTAATACTAGTCAGTTTAGAAATGTAACTTGTTAAAAAGGAAAGTAGTGTAATCAATGTTAATCTTGATTAAAAAAAAGAAGCATTGTTTCAGTTTAACCCTTTAAAATATAAACCAAAACCGCATGACAGCTGTATTTTGGTTATTAGGTCACATGCTATTTTCTAGCTCCCTGTTATTAAATAGTAGTGAGATGTACAGTGAAGCTAAATCATCACTCTGACCTGTACACCTGCGGTATTAGTCAGATATTACTGGACCACAGAGAAGTGAGTCAGCAGCATGAGTGTCACAGATCAGAGCTTTTTTTTAAAGGTTTTGCATGAATCAAAAGTGAACTAATGAACACTGCAGCAAACTGCTACCAGCTTCTTAAATGAGCAAGAAGAAGGAGCTGGTTTAGTTTGTTCCTAAGAATGACTGAACAGTTACGAGCTGTGAGCTCCCTCTGACAGGATCTTATTTCTCTTTATGAGAATAAATGACGTTGAACATTATAGTGCGCTGTAACAGGAATATTACATAACCCAACACAATAACAGGCTTCACCGACTCAGCTGTCACTTTGCGCTTCACTAACAAGTAACCCTCGCTTCTGCTGCCTCTGAAGAGAAACGAGATCTCGTGCTCTGAAATGCGAAAGGAGGAACAAGAGAATTTACTCTCTTCTTTAAAAAAGGATAATGATGTGTCGCTGTTTTTGATTTTTGATTGCAATGTTCGTATGTCTACTGAATAACCTTTGTAGTTATGACATTTTTTTAAATAAAGACTCACTGGTAACAGCAACATGACGGGCAGCCTTGCCCTCATCGATCACATCCATAACCTCTTCGGGGCTGGAGACGAAACGCTCAGTGCATCCCTGAGGCAAGAAGAGGACAGAACACAAAATACATAGTCACACCATGTGAGAGACTTTACATCATGTATCTGATGAGGAAAACAGGCAGATCTGTACCTCATACAAAGACATACAAAACACACAAACAACTCTGACAAACCTTGACATATGGCACCCTATTCTTATCCTCATGGACAGAAAGGTTGGTCTTTGTCACTAAAAAGAGATTAAAATTTAGTTTTTTAAAAGTATTTCTGAAAAAAAGTCATGCAGAAGTAACACTGGTTGCTTTTTTATCTAAAAAATAGCATTGAAAGTTAATTGGGACTAACCATCCAGAAGATCACGGATTTTATCCATGTAGATTTCAAAGTATGAGACCTGTTGAAAATAGAAAAACAATTAAATATATCATCATGTTTAAAGCTTGCTTGGGCTAAAATGCAGAATGTTTTTTTTCTTTCTTTCATACATACATATAAAATAACACACAAAATGCTGTACAAGCCATTAACTCACAAACTAATGTATTACAATACCTTGATGTGGAATTCCAGGTTTTCGTCCATAGCAAAGATGTGGTTGAAAATGTCCTCAGCAATGCGAGGAATGATTCCCATCTGGTGGGGATCATGCAGCTTGCCCTGAAACAGGAGGTCGATGTTTAAAGTATAACAAGGTGAAAGGTCAAAGGAGACTTTGTGTAGTTGCTCCTTTCAGATTTAATAAAATGGCTCGGCAGAAGAAAAAAAAAACATTCTGAGGAAAAAAAAGAGGTAAGAAAAAAAAAACAAGACACCTATTTTACAAAAGACTGGTTGATCTCTTCTGAAACACCTGCCACACATTTCTAGCAGTTACAGTGACACAAACTTTAACTTGGAGATATTATCATGACACAAGTTAAATACAGTTATTTACTGTTCTGTGTTATCAATAAATCAATCAATCTTTGGACTGGTTGGACAATACCAATGTGGAAATGTTTTTACTTAATTACCTCCATGGTGTGAGTTTTCCCGGAGGCGGTTTGTCCATATGCGAAGATAGTACCATTGTATCCATACAAGACATCTGAAAAAACCCAAAGGAAAACATAAGAGAAAAGAAAATGCATTCAGAAATCCACTTTATAGTGATGCAGCTGATCCTCACCCTTGACAATCTGCTTAGCGCAAGTGTTGTACACCTGCTCCTGGGTGGTGTTGACCGGAAACACTCGGTCGAACGAGTAGGACCTCCCCTGCAGAGATCAGGAAAATAACAAATGTTGACAATGTATCTCTATACTGAGTTTCCCTCTATAGTCTGAGGACATCAAAACAGCTGCTGTTTTACATCCTACAGGTTTAATGAAATGTGACTGGAATTGAGCAGATAAAAGGCACAGCAAACTAGCCAATCAAAATGTGTCTTACTTTATATGTCTTTGTACAGCAATTATCTTTTTAAAATACATGTCAAAATAATTGATTTCACTTCAGCAGTGAGTCAGGTGTCTTTGTTTTGGTGGAGTATATGGTCGCTGCCTGTTCACCAGCTCACAAGACACTTTCTCTGTCCTATATTTGTTATTTAAAGGTCAGGAAACACACAAAATAATGATTGAGTCGAAGACACATGGAATTAATAACTTGTCAAAACGTTAAATGACCACTTCAAATGACGTGTAAGTGCACATTATTTAGATGGTTAAAAAGGTATAAAAACTGTATTGGTTCCACGTGATATGAATCATCATACATCATACCTTAATAAGGTAATAAGGTAATATCAACCTTATCTGGACAAGCAGGTACAATAGCAATTCATCTTTTATTTTCCAGCAGAGAAATAAGATGACATCAGCAAAGAGTGAGAAAGTCAGCTCTGCAGTGTTTCTTTCCCCCAGCTGGTAAGAACCATATCTCATCCAGAACTCGGTTACAATGTGCTTTAAATAAAAGCTCTTCTTTTAGCACAAGCTTCCAATCTTATGCTAGAACATAAGTCATATGCAGAACCATGAAGACCTTTAACTTAATGAGTTAGACTAAGGAGCTATTACCAACTTTCCTATTTAACAGTGGGAGGGGTATCACTCTTTCCATCTCATTTTAGCAGGAAGACCAAATATACCCCAATGAATGATTTGTCTTTCATTCCACTCTCCAGTTTGACTATAGGAACATTTTCATTTGATACCACTTAACTTTCAGCTACAGATGCTAGCCAGACATACTGAGGAGGTGGCCGGAATTTAGTGTCTCTCTGATGTGTTAGGAAAAAAATCCACATTTGATGGCATTAATATGATTACTTGTGTACATTATAAGGAGGTAAGTTGTCAAAAAATAACAGATAAAGCTGTGAAATGTTGAAGTGGCTAAAGACTTGTGAAATCAGTAGAAAGTGTCTGACAGCTTGAACATACCATGAACCCTTTTTGATGTTTTCATTGATGTCTGTCAATATTTAAGCTTTCATAAAGTAGCTGTCATAATCTAATCCCCCCCTTAAATTACAAGCTACCTCTTGGTAACACCCAAACGAGTGACTCAGCGAAGCCTCAATGCAAAAAACAGCTACAGTATAATACTCCTGAATGTCACCATACCATCGATAAATAGGCTACAATGCAACACAATAATGTGGGCAGGACACAAGCTGTATTAAATGTCATTAACAAATTGACTCATCTGCAGACCGCCCCCATGACAGAGTGATTTACCAGAGAGATAATCAGGCCCAGGATGAGGGAGGGAGGAAAGAGAAGAACCAAGCAGAGATATGAAAAACTGGGATGGCTGAGCAAAGGAGGAACAAGGGTGAGATTGAGGAGGAAGCAAGAAAATAGAGAAAAAGCTGAATGAAGCAAAACACTGAGACAAAAGGAGAAAGATAGAAAAGGCAGACGGAGTGGGACACAAGAGAAAGCGGGTCAGTCAGCGATGGGAATGAGCTCACTGGATGCGTATTGATCCTCTCTGGAGGCAATTAGAGGGATCAGTTTCTGACTCAACTGTACCGAGTCATGCTGACAGGAGAGAGGAAGGTCAGGTCAAGATGGTTCCATTGCAGGAGAAAGTTCGGACATAATTTTGACCTCTGCATGCTGCATTTGTCAACAATGGCAAGAACCAAACCTGACAATATATCTCTCTTAAAAAGTTTTATGCAGTCCTCGTGTTTTTTCATTTATCAGATATCATTGTCTAAAATAAAATCTCTGAAGAGTGGTACAGGGACAACCACCAACTTACAAGGTCAAAAACATGTATCCTTAGTATAATATCAACAGCTCTTACATTTTTTTTTTAAGTGATCTGTATCACAATACCCAGCTCACGCTCCTTACAAGTGGGTGATCAATCCAACACTTCGTGAATTCTGCTTCACAAAGATAAATAGAGCTGATATAGTGGTTGACAATAATTTAATTAAACTGATGGACAAGCCTTGGGCATTTTATTTGGCTCAACAATGTGGGTCTTTGGATTGATTTTGATTAACAGGGGTGGGATCTATTTTAACAGATACAAGTAATGTGAAAAGTTGAATCTAATTCAAATCTCAGAGATATCTATGCAACAAGAATCCTATTGTTTTTTTGCTTGCATATCTTTAAAACAAGACTTATAAAGAAACGTTTGAGACAACGTTTTAAAAGAGTGGATCAAATATATAGCTTATCTCTTCAGTTTTTACCAAATGTAATTTTTAAATCCTTATTGTAAATCTAAAAAGGTTGCCTCGCTGAAATAAAAAGATCAAAGTCAGAACTCAAGGAGAATCAATGATGTATTATTTGCATATCATTTGTAATTCAGCCCTTGTAAACATAAAGTAGCCTGATGTTTGGAGTAAACAAGACAGCGTCATCAGATGTTGGATCCCCTGCTCATCTCCTCTCATGTGTCCCCAGTTTAACATTATGGATCATAACCAGGCTTCACCTCTGCACCAGCATCTCTGTCATACTGTCTGAGTGATGATCTCACCCCTTGATGACAGCATTTAAAAGAGATTAATAAGGATAATAAGGGTAGCACTCTGAATGAATGAATAGACCCATCAATATGAGAGTGTAAAATAGCCTTCTTGACTTTAATTAATTAAGTTATTTATTTATTTATTTATTTAGTGGGTGGTAACTATTACATGTGTTATGAATCAGGCTACTTGTATAGGGCAAGGACTGACTAATAAGGCCCAATGAAGAAATACAGAGATTTAATTTAAAATGTTGGATTAGCATCTGCCACACAAGTATGTTTATGGATAATAATGTAATTGATTGTTCAATTCATAACCTCTTCAGCATAGATTGAAGATGATGATGCAGTTTGCGCATTAACATAAGGCCTTAATTCTTGACGCCTAATCCAGATCCTGATGAAAAGGTGTGGTGGTTCCCTGTGGGTCTGGAACCGATTATTATGATTCCAGTCCCAACCCAAACAGACGGCTCGAGCTGATGATTTATTGATGTAGGGCCTCCACCATCTATAGCCTACAACAAAGCGATTCCCTGTACTCACCCCGACGACAACGGTGTCATCTCCTTGGAATTTGGGGATAAACTGGTCCCCGCGCACAATCTCCGACTGGTTCAGAGGGCGGAAGCGACACAGCACTTTGATGTTGCACTCCGTTTGGGTCTCGGCCATGGCGCAGATTCAATGAGGAGGAGGAGGAAGGATGCTGAGAGCGGAGATGCTGCTGAAGCTGGAGACCCGTCGCCAATCGAGGCCTGTTCTCACCGTCAAAGTGAAGGACGAGGTATTTGTAGGTGCTTCGTCCTGCGTCGTAGAGAGTAGGATGAGGATGGCTGGAGAGGTTCGACGTTTTATCCTTGAGAGCTGAGAAAGACTCCCGTTTATTTATGCGCAGCTGGAGGATGCTCCTTGTCGCAGTGAGGCGGACTAATTCAGACGTAAAACCGCAAACGATTCCCTACATCATCAACACAGCGAACAGCACTACCGCCCGGTGTCTCTTGTCGCGTTATGTGACGCTGTCCTTTTCTCTTATGCGTTTTATCTTGTTGTTTTTTTGGATGCGGCGGTGGATGCGCGTCGGCCCGGTTGAAGGTGAGATGCTGCTGGAAGGGCAGTGAGGTAAAAACTGCTGTTGTTGGCCAGCTTTGGTCGCCACATCGCCCTCTATCGGAAAGGAAAGGAAGGGCGTGGTCTGCATCCATCTCTTTAAAGCGGTACCTCCAGCCGTTGTCAGCTCAGCATCCTCTCAGACAGGCGGAAACCACAGCCCAAAAGTGCTGCGTCATATCCGAACAGAATAATGAGGGATAACATCAGCACTTTGTGTGAAGCAGCTGCAGGGCCTGATTCAGAAACTCATCATCACAGACATACTCTGACCTCTCACACCAGCCTTGATGAGACTGCAGTCAGGTTATTGATTAAAGATGACACAAGGCCTCACCTTCTTTGGGCAATACACTAACATAGGGGATTTAAGAGATGCACCTTCATGTACAGTGGCCCTGAAATGCAAATTACAACGGCAATTCAGAAAACACGACCACATTAACCAATTTGCCGTAGTGTTTTCTGAATTACCGTTGTAATTCGCACTTCAGGGCCACCATATTAATGTAACTGTCTCATAATCACGCCCATTTACAGAGTGTAGTGCAATAGTTTAAGAGTTAACAGTTACACAACACAGCAGAGTCCTGTAAATTCACTAAGCCTATCACACAATGAGTGTCAGAAAAATTACATGGATATAATTCTGCATATTTGGGAAACAGAAGTTTCACAGGTCAAATTTAAAAAAAGATTACACTTATTACTGAAATTTCAAAATGGCAATGCACAACTCCTTATAAGCCTTTATGTGATATAAAATCAGCAATTAAATCCAATATCAAATGGAGATATTTCAAGGATGACTTCATAAAGCGACAGACAGAATTTGATCCGCAAATTTCTTCAAACTATGGTTATTAACTTTTTGGGGTTCCTAACAGTCAATGATGTGCATTCAATAAAAATGAACAGTATTATCCGCAGTTTAAAAGTATCAGTCCCCCCTGGATGCTCCTGTTAGAAGGTCGAAAGAGAAATATTTTCTGCAAACACTGGTGGGACCAATCTTTACTTCAGTATGTTTGAATTATCTATGCAGATGCCTAAACTGCATGAAGATGGTCCTCCCATCCTTCTAAGATCAGAAATCAACACAAGGATACATTTTCTGTAAATAGTTTAATATTAAATAAAAAAGACTCCCATATAAAAAGAAAGCTACAGTCCACAATTTAATCGTCTTCTTGAACATAAGTATTGAACGCAAGGGGTAGAATGAGAAAAATACTTAATTACAATTCCCAGAAAAATTCACAATTCTTGTTTTCTCTCGTCTCTTTCTCTAACAATATAAAATCAAAATAAAACACATTAACTGTACATATATACACATTTCCAAGTGTAGAAATTGCATATTCTGCTTTCTTTTTCACTTTTCTTTATTCTTTTTCTTAAATACAGCTAGTGATGCCAGAACTCTTGGGGCAGGGCAGCATGTGGAGGAGAGCTCAAACAGTGATATGAGGAGACGTGAAGGATATCACTCCAAATCCACAGTAACACACGGACTGAATGGATCGAACGGATCCACGTAGGACATCATCGCTCTCTGTGGTTAAGTTTACCAGCCATTCTTTTGACCAATCAAAAGGCTTTCAGAACTGTTCTTTGTGTAAGGATACCTGTATCAAAGGTCTATACCTTTAACAGACACTTTTCTCATGGCTGGGGGAGTGGGTGCTTGGGTGGGTTTCTGTTTGTCAACAGATATTGAAAAGTCTCCATCACAGAACAGGTTCTCTTATTCTGTACAGCAAAAAAGCAAGAGGGTTTTCAAAATGTTACAAGTGATACCTCAAGTGTTTTTAAAAGTGGTTCTGAATTTTCCAGGTTATGCTGTGGACTGCATAAGTCAAATAATTGCATGTTGTTGTAATGTTTTGAACTGTTATGACCTGATTTAAAGAGTTGCACAAAATAACTTCATTTTTTTCATGAATGTCTTGGTTTGTAAAATTATTAGTGATGTACAAACTGACAAGAACATCACACAAAAAATCCTGAATCATGATTAGGAGTTGTCGTCTTAGAGTGTTAGGTTACATGATACATTGATCAACATCATTTCCTTGGCTTCTCAAATATAAAAGTTTTTTATCAAACCATTAAAGAGAAAACCTTTCTCTGTTCCTTCTTTTATCTCCCTTTCAGCACTTTCAGAAACCTTCTTTGAAATACAACTGCAGTGTGTCTCCGTGAGGAGCCCTTCATCTTACCATGGAAGATAAAGAGCATACATAATTTAATGAAAATAAGTTCAACTAACTGTCAGACATTGAGGGGCTCAGCAATAGCACTGTTGTCCAACACACACTCAAACATATAGAAAGACACACATCCACACAGGGACAAACACACTTTCAATAGAGAGCATATTTCAAGTAGATGGGCTTTATCTTGACTCAAAGTAACACACTGATGAGAAGAACAGTACTTGTTTTTTTTGTATGTTTTGTCATTGATATTATTCTAACACCAACCATGATTAACAGATCTCTGATCACAATGTCGAGCAACCATTATTTTGTGAACTAGACCTAAGAGAAGACCTATGTGAAAAAGCATTGACAACATTTCTCTTGCCTTTTTTTTTGTATTTTTGTGATTTAACTCATCAGACTAGAGCCCTCTCCTATGTGTTTATACTTACTGGCTGCCATATAAAAACGGTTGACATGACAACAGCGTAATAGTGCAGTTGAATTATAAAAAGAAACGTCTAAACAGTGGTGACGATGGTGGAGTAATGGAAGCGGGAGAGTGAGGTGCCTGGCCGCCTCTGATTGGAGTATGGCTGGGACTTGGGACTCCCTCCACCAATCACTGCCTTTGAGACCTGGCGCCTCGACGCCTCCTGCCCCGGACCGACCTCTCAGGCTTTAGCAGTGCTGACTGGAACAGGAAAGACGGAGAAGTTACACACACATCAGCCTAATCTCTAGTCCCTTAAGGGAGGAATGTTTTTATCAGAGCACTAAAAAATCTGATGAACAGCAAAGAACAAAATCTCCTCTCTCCTGAAACTTGTTCACAGGACAGTAAGTACAGGGCAAGAGGTGACTCATACTTTATGCTTTGCAATGTTAAGAAATCTGGGGGAAAAAAACAACCTGACACACGCACTCACACTACTTTTGGGGGTAAAAGGTACTTTTTTTACTCTGGAAATGGCAATTTAAAAAATGGCTGAGGCATGTTCCTTCTGGGCTGTTGGGGTGCTGGTTTATCTCATTCATGGGACAGTTTTCTGGTCCTAGCATGATTTGGTGCATGTCTATCAAATCCCCACAAATAATTTTGGGGATAAACAAAGTTATTTTCTTGACTGCTAATTCAAAGCTGAAGAATAAACTTGAATCTAATTAACTATGATATATTCTATTTTATTACAAAATTCCATCTTCATCTGCCAATAAATGTCATTTCAAGTGCTACAAAAATGTGAAACAAAATTCCACTAAGTGGACCTTGACGTGAAACAGGTTTCTCAAACGCTGCTTTGTTTCTTATCTTGTAAAGATTCTCTGACAGTCCGTGTGAATTACATTTCTTTGTGTTACGCTGTGGCGTTCCCTTTGGACAAGCAAATCCAAACCCTGTCATTCTTTAGTCCTTCAAATAGGAATTGCATAAGCTTGAGGATTAGCTTCTAACAAAGGGTAACAACAGTAAAGCTGTTGTTAAGTAACCAGTGATGTTGATAGCTTTCAATAAAGTGAGTCCCAGGAAGCCCCAGGTAGTGATTTGAGTTGATCCCTGGGAAATTGAAATGGTCCCCGATGTAAGTGTTGTTTCTGAGAAATTGTAGTGTGAGTATATTTAAAATTAACAGATATATTCAATTTAGGGATGTACATTTTAAGTATTTTCCGTGATCGATTTTTGGAAATGTTAACGATCAATTATCAATTAATTGATAAAAAAAAAACATTATTATTCTTACGTCAAAAACAATGCCAAATACGTTGTCTTCCCCCTACATTTTATTTTCTACAGCAACAAAATGCATATAACTGACGGGATTGAATACGGGTACATGTTTGACACGCAGAATATCAACGATCAGGCTCATTAAAATATTCTCCGCTGACATAATCTTATAAAGTGAAGGCTCATAATACTAACAGAAAAGTACTTCAGACTCACAGTGTCCAGTTTTCTGTCTACTCGTTCTTATTGAGAAAAATAAACATGTGTATTCGGTCAGGTGTCAGCCAGGAGCGCAACCGGGTCATAATCAGTCCTGCTGGACAAAAGCTCATACGGCTCTGATGTTGCTGGTCTGTAAACGTAGCGCACCAGAATTTCCCACCTGTCTGTTGCCTTTGTATCCAAAGGTGGGAAATATCCTGTTTAAAGCTGTCAACCTTTGTGTCCGTGTTGTTGTTGGCAGGAGTTTTGTATTGATCCTCTTTTAAAAAGCGCACGTGGAGACCTGACGCACAGCCGCAGCCGCCAGCTGAGCGTCTCCGCTGTGCGCAACACCTTTAACCAGCTGATTCACATCCAAACATGCTTTAAATTTAAAACACCTCCCTGATAGCTGAGTGTAATATGAGACCACATGATGTTTGTTCCACGTGACGGAAAATTGATAACAAAAATGTGTGTTTAGAGTAATTTCTTAACAAACAATAATCGATTAATTGTGGTCATCCCTAATTCAGTTATGTTCAACAACTGCCCAATTTCAAGGAATAATGATTTAATAATATAACATTCATATCCGATAACAGCATCAGGGTTTATCAGTCTCTGTATTGGCATTTTTGAAAGATGCCTTTCGCTGCTTACTCAAGAGAAAATAGGAACCTGCTTGTAAGAAATATGCAGACGTGCAAGAAAAATAGCATGCGAATGGCTGCATGAGAAATGCAAGTGAATGAGCTATTTTGAAGCCATTTTAGATATGAATATAGATAAAGGACGCCAGAGAGTCTTGTACAACAATTTGTGAGAACAATTATAGTTGCCACCTCAAAAATCAACCTTTGGAGCAAAGATTATTTTCCTGGTTGCTCTGACTGTTTCTAGTATTCAAAAAACAAAATACATGTTGGAGGTGAATCATTTTCACTCCTGCCTCCTTAAAAAAAGACTGAAACTATCTGATGATTCTATTTAAAGGTTACATGACTGAGACACTAACTATCACAACACTCAGCAGCAACAAACAGACAAATTATCTCCAACAGAGGCTTCTCTGTGTTGATCATCTGACAAGCATCTACAGTATTTTCCTGGTTTCCTTGGTCCCACCACATCTCGTACATGACTGGTTGGCTGGAGCAGCACCACCATCCCTTGCTGAGCAGTACAAGCTGACACATTCCACTTGTAGTGCCCAGAGCAGTTAAATATATACTAAACAAACACACTGAGTACCCTGAAAATAAAATAATAATAATAATAATAATAATAATAATAATAATAATAATAATAATAATAATAATAATAACTGGTATTTATATAGCGCCTTTCAAGACCCAAGGTCGCTTCACAGGATCAGGTAGGGGGTCTGGGGGGTAGGTGGGGATAACACTATCTAACGGGGAAAGGCCTTGAGGAAAAGGTGCGTTTTGACTGCTGTTTTAAAAGTGTTCAGTGTTGGGGTTCTGTGGATGTCAGGAGGGAGAGAGTTCCACAGAGTGGGGGCTGCCACACTGAAGGCTCTGTCTCCAAAAGTCTGCAGCTCAGTCCGAGGGATGGAGAGGAGACCCAGGTCCGAAGACCGTAGGTTCCAGGATGGAGTGTGTTGGTGGAGGAGGTCAGCCAGGTATTGGGGGGTGAGGGCATGCAGGGATTTGTAAGTGAGGAGGAGGAGTTTATAGGTGATGCAGTACTTTACAGGGAACCAGTGGAGGTGAATGAGAGTGGGGCTGATGTGCTGCCAGGGCTTGGCATGCGTGAAAACCCTGGCAGCTGAGTTCTGCACGTATTGAAGCCTATCCAGGGCATTGCTGGGTACCCCAAACAGGACTCCATTGCAGTAGTCCAGCCGGGAGGTAATGAAAGCATGGATGAGGGTCTGGGCAACTGAATCGGAGAGAGATGGACGCAGACGGGAGATGTTCTTCAGGTGGTAGAAAGCAGACTTTGTGACTGATTTGATGTGTAACCGGAAGGAGAGGGGGGGAGTCAAGAATGACACCCAGGTTGCGGCCTTCAGGAGATGCAGAGATGGAACAGCCATCCACATGGAGGAGGAGATCTCCATCCTTCCTGAGCAGTGGCTTGGGGGCCACAACCATGAACTCCATCTAAAAAGATGCCCTCTTCTCACTGGGAACAAGTCTACAAAAAGCTAAATGTAGCATCCAAGCTAACCGCTAACTCTAGTGGGCTATCATTAAACCATGGTTACCTCATTGTCTTCCTGCTACAAGCACATTCACCAACCTAAAGCAAATGAATGCAGTTTCCTGAATCCAAAGTCTGCAATCCATTTTCTGTGGAAAGCTGATGAGTCTCTTCTTGAAGACTGAATGTTTATTACATTAGTCCTACAGCCAATTAGCTAGCTATCAGTCACCATACCTGCTGACCTGTACAGCCTGTGTTCAAATGTTAGAGTGATGATCTTGAAATTGCTACAATCATTTCTATGATACTGGTCACAGAAGAAGAACTTGGGCTTACTGTGGCCTTGGTTTCCTCTAGTGCTGTGGCATCCATGTCTCTGAAGTCTTCCAGAACGTTCTGTAGCCTGATACACAAAATAAAAAACACGTTAGTCTTAAATATAGACTCATACAGCTAATTCTAATTGAAAAGTTGTCGGGAAAAATCTGAGTTTGAATATGTGATAAATGTATTTTCAATTAGACAACTTACGTTTGTTTCCTTTTCCTTCCTCTTCTTACTCCACCCGCTGCTCCAGCTTGATCCTTTGGAGGTAGAATTAGATTTCAAATGTGAAAAACATCAGAATAAATCACAGGCATGAAATAACATCACAATGCAATATTTCTCCTCACTCACCCTGCCCTGTTCCGTGTGCAGAAATGTCCCAGCAGACTCTTCTTTGGGCCTCCCACTGCATCCATCCAGTGGACTGAGGTATCCTGCATGGGGAAAATGCCCCTGCCTATCCACCCCTGCCTCCACATAGGGGTACACAGCAGCAGCAGGCCCAGTACAGTCTGTCTTAGCCTCTTCCAAATAGATGGAAGGCAAAGGAGGCTCTGGGTGAGTATGTCCCTCTACCATGTCAGGTTTCCTTTGTAAGGGTGGTGTAGACCCATCCTCCGGTTTGGGTGTCCCCTGGGCAGGAGAATGGGCAGCTGCTTCCATGCAAAGTCGAGATAAGTCTGGGTTTCGGAGGGAACAGGCCCGACGGGGGCTGAGGGAGACTGGGGCACTTGCCTGAGGCAATGGGGCAGGGTTAGACCGGGTATGGTGCTCCACGGGGAAAGAAACAGGCGGTAAGGCACAGAAGGGTGAAGTGGGGTCAGAGGGCCCCAGATGGGCCCTGTCTTCCTGCTCTTTAGCATTGACTTGAAGAAAAGAGGTATAAATCGTGTCCATGAAAGAGGTGTAAGGATCGATGACGGACCTGCCACGCTGTGGGGCTTGGGTTGGCTCTTGGGCAGGAACTGGAGCTGGAACAGGACTGGGTACCTCTTCGGTAGCAATCTGAATAGCTGGAATGTCTTCCTGTGGAGCAGGGCTATGTGATTCCTGCAATGAGACTGGCTTCTCTCCTTCTGTGGGCGGTGCAAGATTTAGCTAGAGGAAAAAAAAGGTACAAAGATGAGGCAATCAATAACAGACAGAGATCCTACATTTACACTGAGAAGAGAACAATTGGTTTTATTTCCAAAGGCAAATCTTCTGTATTCAGTTTCTTCCTTCTTATGCTCCCGGGGGTTAGTGCACCAGCTGGGCGTGCACCTGGGTGTAACCTTATGTTACAACCGACCTAGTTAAGCCCTGTGCACCAGTTAGACTTAATGTTTGTGCTTCACCCGATTGTAACTTCTATGTCTAGGAAGGAGCATGCATAAGTCTGTAAAGTTGGACTAGTCGACCTATCCAAGGTAATATAAATAAGAAAATAACAGCCACAGAGGAAAAGACGTCGGCAGTGCCTGAATGTAATACAGCACATGTTGTCATTTTTAATTAAATGAATATTCAGCGCCTTCACATCTTAGTTACAGTGTGATGGCGTGTAATTAAAAAGCTCCTAAATAGACAAGTGTTGTAGAAGAATGCATATTAATAAGAGGATACATTTAAAAAAAATACATGTCAGAGAGAGAGACACAGAGATAAGAGTTAACAGGCTACAGTCAAGGTCATGTAAACAGCTGATATATGAATAATTCCAGCCCTGGTAATGGTATTTAAGAAAGGAAAATATCCATAGTGGAAACCCACTAAATATGTTTCCAACTGCATTACATAAATCTGATTATTCATTATTCAGCAAGTTGGGAGTACTGCTTGTAAACTAAGTAAACTCCTCTCTGTCTTTCTTGAGTATCATCAGCCTACTATGTGAAAAATGACACCAAACAGTGCGTACATGTCAGAGTGTAAGGAAAACTGTAAGATGGTAGATTATGACTCTTTTTTTAACAAAGAATTACTTCAAGTGATTATGTTTTCAGGTAAAAAATCCAAAGTTTTAGGCTTATGTAACATAAATACACTCCACCTGCATGATAGCTCACCAGGCCACAACCTGACTAGGGTTGCAAAATTCCGGGAATTTTCAAAGTCGGAAACTTTCCATGGGACTTAATGGGAGTAAACCATGAATTTACTAAATTGAAGGTTGGCTCTTAATAGGGAACTTAAATATAGTATGGGGAAAATATATATTTTAGCATAATCCTGACTAAAACAACCAGATTTCATGCAAGTACAGTAGAATTTCTATGCTGAGCCATCCTCAACAAGGCAGGACAGTGACACTGAAGAGGAAGAGTTGGATGTTGAGGAAGTGGACATGGAGGATGTTGATGAGACCCAGGAGGAGCCCATTGCCTGAAAGGGTTTAGCAAAAATGCAGAGGCTAGGCTTGAGAAGCTTGAGGGAAGATGCTTTTTTATTTGAATGTTGAATGGGACTTCTTTGGAGGTAGAGGGGCTCTTTTCATTTAACATTCTAAATGGGACTTTGTTGGGATTGAATTGTTGTTAATTTTTGAATGGGTTGGGTTGGGGGATGAGTAATATTTAACTGAACATTCATGTTTTTGTTCTTCAATGAAATAATTGATTGTTCAATAAAATATTTAACACTTGATAAAGTTTTACTTACAAATAAATCTGTTTTAATTGTATTATTTTGGATGGATGTCTGCTTATGACAAAACATTTATGCTTGGATATGATACCTTTCCATTAAATTGCCCTCAATTCCCAGTTAATTCCGATAAATTCCCACAATTCCCATGGAAAGTTTCCAATTTGGAATATTTCCAAAATTCCCCAGCTTAACTTCCCATGGAAACAGGCCTTTGTCTCCCCCTTTTCCCTCCAAACCTGTGCCAGTGATTCCTCTGTTCAATTGTTTATGCCATGTGGTTTCAGAGGATTACCTGAAGTGGATGCATTGTTGATGTAGGTGTAAACCTTATTTCTGAACTATCTGTATCATTATCATTATGTGACATTGTTTATTTAGATATGTAATATGTCCTTTTTTCCTTTTGTTTATACATAGCAAAAATCATCCACGTCCACACCTCTGACAGTGTTGACCTGATCCTTTATTTTGTTGAATAAATCTTCAAACCTGCATTGGATCCTGTGTTTGACTGCACACCACACAGTTGTTCTGTGAACCAGCAGCAAGAGGACGCAAACATTTTACAGATGGATATGTTGGACCTCCATGCCAGTTACCTACCTGTATGTTGTTGAGTAAGCTGATGGCTCCATCAGGACCCTGCAGCAGGGGCATCCCCAATGCAGAGGTCTGGGGTAACAGGATGGAACCTGCTCCAATCCCCAACATGTTATGGAGACTTGTGATGGCAGAGAGATCTCCTAATAAGACAAAAGTTGGTCATTTATTCTGGCTTCAGTTAATTTTATCTCAAGAAGTAAAATAACAGTAAAAAAAAAAGGTGTGTTAAAAGCTGTTGGCAGGTACTCACCTAACACAGCAGGGTTGAGCAAAGTGGGCAGTAAATGTTGAAGGATGGGGTTGTCCTTTCCTTGGAGAGATAGAGGGATGAGGGTGTCAACACCAGCCTCAGAAGATACCTAGGAGGGTAGCACATTGTTAGAGCACAGGAGAAGAGATGATAAGTATTTCTGACTAACAAATAAAATAATAATAAATCAAAGAAAAAGAAAGTTAGAGATGAGGCAAGATAAAACAAGAGATAAGATTCATTAACATGTGCATCCACACCTGAAGTACAATACGACACACTTTAACAAACCCCAATTATATAGTTTGAGGTGAGGCTCATTGAAAATGGTTCATGGACAATATTATTCTAGCAGTAAATAAGAGCAGTTTTTCACTTTCTAAATAAGGAACTACTACAGGGTAAACTATAGGAGGGGTTTATTTGGGGGAAAATTAGGAGAGGCACTGAGGAAATAGCTTCAGGAAAAAGGGAGCGTACCTGAGGTGGGGTATGTTGGGTTTGCTGTGCAGGAACTAAATGGGTGTGGGGAGGCGAGTGGAGCTCAGCAGAGCCCAGGGCAGCAGAGAGCAAGGCAGGGCTGAGGGGCAGGAAGGCTGCAGGGGGGGGAGGAAGACCAGCAGGGAAAAGCAGAGACTGCAGGGCTTGGATTGAGCCCTCAGCTCCTGGAGGAATGGGGAGGAGGCCCTGAGAGACTTCCAAGAGGCTTGGGCCTTGTAGTGGTGATGCATCCAGGAAGCCAGGGGTCTTATCCAAGGTGAGGCCCTCCAATGTGGTGGACATCTGCTGTGTCTGCTGAAGAGGAAGTTCCAAGCTGACCTGGCTCAACTGAGCCAGCCCAGATAGAGGTAACAGGGGCGCCTGTTGTTGCCCAAGCAACAAGGACGCCATAAGCAGAGCCTGAAGGCTAGGTTTCTCTGTAAGCCCCAAGTCTGCTTCCTGTCCTGTGGCCGGATTTGAGGCTGAGGCTGGGAGTGGGTTCAGCAGGCCCAAAAGGTTCAGAGGCAGCTCCCCTTGAGCACCACTTAAAAAGGGCAACAAAGGAAACAGAGGACTGTTGTTTAGCTGTGGATGCTTCTGGTGTTGATCCTGGTTCTGCTGCTGTGCCTCTTGATGTTGTAACAGTATCTGCTGATTCTGCTCTGATTGCTGCTGCTCAGGAAGATTCTGTGGTGGTTGTGTTGTGGCATTAGCAGGGGGCATCTGTGCATGTTGACCTCCCAACCACAGCCCACCAAGGGGCAATGAAGCCAAGACTGCAGGGTCAAGGAGTGATGGTAGACCTCCGGTGGATGACAGGAGCTGAAGCAACTGCTCTTGGTTCATGAAGGGGAAGGCCTCTGCTAGAGGTAAGGGGGTGGTTGAGTCACCTACAACTGAGTGTGTATGCAGACTGTGATTATCCCCAAGACGAGAGGAGATGTTGGGCCCAGGGCTGGTGGCTGCTGGAGGTTTGGTCACTATGGAGACCTTTGTGTCCAGACATCTAGGCTCCTCTGGCCCTGTTGGTGAGAAAAAAATCAGATTTGTTCTGATAAATCAGTAAAGACATTTTATACTAGAGTTAACTGACAGAATGCAGTGTTTGATCCAGGATTAAACTACTGTTTTTTATTTTGACAGTTATCTAGAAAAACATTAAATTAAAAGCTATCAATTCATAGTTACACATCATGTGGCCCTTATGAAGTACAGTTGTAGTAGCTCGGGTGTAAAGATTCATGGATGCAAATCCGTTACCAACCCTGGATTGGTAAAAATGTCACATGGACTGGTCAATGGCCCAGGTTTTAAAGCTATGACCAGGTTTTCCTGGGCTTTTAGGGCCCTATGATTTCTGCGTTCACGGAATCGCGGAATTGGCCAATAAAACGGATCTACTGTTAAACGCGGAATATCATGGAAATTGACATAATGTGACTGAAATGCTGTCATCATGAGGAGAGGGAACGTTTGTTTGGGGAAATGTTTCCATGTTTTTACAAATGACCGCTCATTCGTGGCACCACCTGTGCATCTCCCTTATTTATACAGTCTATGGGCATCTCCTCACAAACACTCACCTGCCCCCTCCCGAAATAAACATGTCGAAGGGGCCACCAGAAACACCAGCTAAGTCTGCAAAAAAACTACGAAACTCATCTCTTACTCCAAAATACTGTAACGATCTACTTATGATAAGATATACTTTATTTGTCCCCCGTTGGGGAAATTTCTAAATTTCTATGAATGTTACAAGAGACAACTCTGGAATTTGGAAAAAAATAAAACGGATTTCATAGGGCCCTAGGCTATTTTTCTGAGCCCAAGAGTAACATTAGTTTAGGTGGCCAAACAGGTAGCATGGTTAGCTCACAGGGAAAGAACAACAATGTCTGAGATTGGCAAAGAAAATTACAGTCTCCCCCTCAGAAATCAAGTCATGTGGACTACATATGAAAGACAGAAAAACTTTTAAAAAGTCTGTCAGTCTATACACTTTGTAGAAAAGTGACAATGTATACCATTAGCAAGCAGCAGCAGCAGCAGCAGCACGTGAAGCCCCAAGTATTCAAAACTTTAAATCACAATGTAGTGAAGTCTATAGTTATCACAAAATCTACAACCCATTTTCATACAACAATGTAAAAGATTGCAAGAATTTTTCCCCCTAATATAAGGTTAAATATAACCTGGGATTCAATTATCATTTTACTTTAAACCAAATCTATTCAAATCACACTGAAGTGTTGGATATTCAATGAATCATTCCTGAATCAGATTGTGCCATCAAGGTTTGAATCGAATCAGATCATCCTGTCAAAGAGAGAGGCACACCCCTAATAGTAGCCCATACACGTATAGCCTCAGAGCAACACCCTTAATGGTGTAAAAACATCAAAAACATTTCTTCCTGTTCCTCTGAACCATCCTAAATCAGTGAAATGATCTACAAAGCCTGATTAAAAAGCAGAGCTCATGACTGCACATATATCTTTTAATGATCATAATTAAAAAAGAAACATTTGAATGAGAATTGTAATGTCTGAACTTGGATGATTTCAATATATTTCCATCTCTTCAATGTGCATTAAAAGGTGAGGTTAACTCTTCATGGCTTAAGAATAGGGGTGTAAAAGTACACATTGTAGCTACACCAACAACACGGTAAAAATTCAGCATGGTTATTTAATAAGAAGGTGACTAATTTGGTTCAAACATTTACACATTATGGGGTGTATAGACCTGTGAAATTACTTATCCATCAGAAAATCTGCCAAAATTTTATAGTATTTTAATATTCTTTTTTTAAATGTTTTATTTAGAATGTTAAATAAGATGAAAAAAAAGTCTGAGCAAGGAGACAAACCTGACCTGTGGATGCTTCACTTTAGACAATGTGTAAAAGTTCTTTTTGCTCCTAATTAAGGACATTACATTTTATGTGTTGATTTCTAACCATACTGAAACTGTACCGAACCATAATTTCAAAATCATGTACCGAACTGAACCAAAATGTTTGTGTACCATTACACCCCTACTCAGTCTACACACTTGAGATTGAAAAAATGTCCTTACCTGTAGTGGGATTTCCTTGGGAAGACATGGCAACATCAGTGTTACGCTCCGAGGAGCAGCCCTCCCCCACAGAAGAAGATGCTGCCAGGAGGGCCAGGACGTGGTTACTCAGATCAAGAGGCTTCGGGGAGATTGATACCGCCACTGGAACACTGCCGTGAGAGGGACTGAGGTCCACTGCTGTAGATAGACTGTTACTACACATGTTTGTTGCCACAGTCCCTTGTGGTGAGGACTCCCGCAATGCTCCTTGGGAAACAGAGTCTACTGTAGGAATGTGGTTGTCAGTCAGTTGATACTTGTCTGGAGGGGTTGGGGATGTATGCTGACAAGGGCTGCTGCTTCTGCTGTGTAAAACAAAATGCGTGTTGGGCAGCCCTGTCGGAGATGGAGAACACCTCTGTACAGGATTTAATCTAGAAGACTGAGTATTTGATGGAGACTGTACACATCCAAATTGAGAGGAAGTGGGAGGAGGAGACTGCTGCTGTGACAACAAGGGTAGAGGATTAGTGTTACTGGATCGGCCAGGTGACTGGGTCTGTGGCCGCCTGATGTACGGGTGAGGGGCAGAAGGAGAGGGTGACAGTCTGGGGCTCTGTTTATTAGGGTGTCCTCCTTCAGTAAACACAGATCCAGGCTGAGCTGAAGCAGAGTTGGATGCTGAGGCTGAGGCTGCGGCTTGCGCATTCTGCACACTCAGCAGGTGTAACAGAGCAGACAGAGGTTGCGTTGGAGGATCCAAGCCAAGAGGTGTAGGTGCCAGACCTGTAGTGAAATCCAGAGCCTCATTTTGTCGTGGAGGCCTTGGAAGGTGTGCTTTCTGTCTAGGGGCAGAGAGCCTTGGCATCTGCCCAGAGAGGACAGAATGATTGTTTCCTACGATGACAGCATTCTGATTCTGCACAGTTGAGGTAGAGGAGGAGTGCAAGGGGGAAGGGTAGGAAGAGGACGAGGAGGATAGGTTGATAACTGTAGCAGAAACTGCATCTCCTGGTGGGGTTTTCCTTTGTCCATTAGGAAGCTGGTGGGGGTCTCTCAGCATGCTAAGCACTGTAGGAGATCGTCGTTGCCGTTTCCTGTGTGACGCATTCCGCTCTGCTGTTGGAGGCAGGAGGGGTAAGGAGGAAGCCAGGGACTGGGCAACAGAGTGGGGTGGAGGAAAGAGGACAGAGGTGGCTGCTGCAAGGGAGGGGTGGGGCTGCCTGGTAGTAGCGACTGAGGAGGGAGGATGGCTGTTATGTAAAGTGCTGTTTGTTACCTTTGATGACTGTTGCTCCAGAGGAGAGGGCAAGCTCACCGGGTTGCTGGCCACACTCGAGCTCTGGGTTATCTGGTTGGCCAGCTGAGCTTTGGCAGCTGCAGAGAGCAGGCTACTTGCAGGGTAAGAAGCTGGGTGCGGCAGCTTGCTCTGATGGCTGTGGTGATGGTTTTGAAATGGCCCAAGAGGTAAAGTAGAGGGCCCTGCAGAGTTAAACCCAAAACTTGGTGATCCTGAGCTGGCTGTAGGACTCATGGTAGTCTTTGAGGGCTTTGAGGAGAGAGCATGAGGGTTGCTACTGCTTTGGTTGGTCAGTAAGGAGGGGTTAGTTGGGATAAGTAGGTGGTGGTTATTAGTGCTGCTGTTGCCTGAGTTTTTAAACTGCTCCAAGATGTCTTCCAGCTTGTACTTGGGAAAGTGGGAACTGGGATTAGGGGAACTACCAGAGATGGGCGAGTGTGGGGAAGAAGAGGAGGATTTCCTCCTCTGTTGCAAGTTACTTCCCACTAGTCCTCCAACTGCTGCTGCTGTTGACCCTCCTAAGTGATCAGACAGAGGGGAGGGAGAGGCTGATGGGCGGCGAGACCGCCGGTGAGGAGAAACACAGTTAAAGTTATGCACAGAGGGTGAGAGGGAAGGAGGAGGAGATAGGGGGGAGCCTCCCACAATAACACCATGAGGATGATGAGTGACAGTCTGTGCTCCTCTTCCTCCTCCACCCATGTTCAAAGGAGAAGAGAGAGGCGGTGAAGAGAGGGGCCCTAGCCGAGGAGAAGCTGGAGTTTCTGGGGTGTTGGGTGTTCTTCGACCTTGACTGATGTTTTGGGGTGTGGGTGTGCGGGGTGACCTCTGAGCAGCGTTGTGGGTAAGGAGGCAGCTGGGGGAAGAGCTTGAGGAGGCAGAGATGGGAGGTGGATGGTGAAGCCTTCTCAAAGCCTCTAGGGGATGGTGAGAGTTTGTGCCTGTGTGAAGGACAGGAGAGGAACCATTGTAAGGATAAATAAAGTGGTGCGAGGAGGACTTGGGGCTGCCTGTGGGGATGGGTTGGAGGTTGATGTTGGGGCGATTATGGACAGGATGGAGTTTCGGATGGTAAATTCCATGGTCCTCTTCGTCCCTCTCTAGATGTACTGCCTTTGGATCCCGGCTGTCAATTTCACTGCTGCCTTCTGAAAGTTGAAACACATGAAGACACAAAATCAACACATTGTCGTGATTTCAATTTGACAGAATTATTTACTATCTTAGAAAGGTCCTGCACATCATCTATAAAACACTAAGAATTAGAATACAGCCAGAATAGATTTAAAGGAAGACAACTTTGATATGTGGTTTGATGCCTTGGATCATTTAAGACCAATCCACTGGTCGACAATAAAGAAAATATTACTGCATATTATTAGGGATGCACGGACAATTCATCCACTGAAAATTTTCGGCCAAAAATAGCCAAAAAGTGCATTTTCGGTTTTCGGCCGAAATACTTTTATCACTGAAACAACACGGCCGAAACAGAATGTTGTGATGACGCGAGCAAAAACCTCGGCCAGTACGCGCTTGTCTGGATAAGGGCCAACATGTCTGCATCCATTATTCCCTTAATTGCAGCACTAAAGCGTCTTCTAAGCAAAGAGGTTGAGACGGACCACGGAGTGGAAACAATGAATAGTACACTCCTAGAGTCTGTCAGCACACGTTTCACTGAGATCTATTCAGATCCTCTGCACTTCATCGCGACTGTACTTGATCCGCGTTATAAAGATCATTACTTGGATGTGGGAATAAAGCAGCGTGCACGAGAAATGATCCAGGCCGCGATGGATGCGGAGAACCTGCTTGGAGACGGAGAAGCGTACAGCGCAGGGAGGAGAACAGAGCTCAGAAAAAGGGACTTGTGTCTCAGGACCCGATGAGGGGCATGCACCCTCGTTGTCTGATATGTTCAATGAGATCCTTGATTTTAGTGAGGTTAGTACACAGTCATAGCCATAAATGCAATGGTAGGGGAGACCGGGGACAGTTGTAACATTTTTGACATTTCTGTCTATAATTTTGAGCTCTTTTAACCTAGTGTGTTCAAACTGCTATACAAACTAGCTTCAACTAAACTGAGCATGTGCAGAGTGACTCAGGTGATTCCTAACTTGTTCCTGATTGGAGCATGTGCAAAGTGTTACAACTGACCCCGGTCTTCCTACTAATAATTGGCATAATAATCTATTGCGGTGTTTCGGTTTTTAGTCTTCGGCCTTGGTTTCCTCATTTTCGGTTTTCAGACAAGAATTTTCATTTTGGTGCATCCCCAAATATTATGATGTTTATATATTATTCCTCAGAATTTACAGTCATTAATGTTTCCTCTAACAAAGACCTCATTGCATTACCACCAGCATTGTGACACCATCATGGAAAAAGGATGGTCACTCTTGTAACTCTTACAGGCTAGCTTTGCTTAGGATTTTGGTTGATGTAGTTTAAACTGAAAGAGTAAATAAACATGGGCAAAATCATGTTACAGTTTGTTCACTGTTGAAGAGGAAGCAAAAAGTTAAAGAAAAACTGAGTCTAAATGCAGCCCTTTACATAATGTGACTGATGCACAAACTGCACACTCAAAGCAAGCATTAAAAAGATTGAACGAAAATTGTCACAGATTTGTAGAGATGTCTTGATCCCGATAGAAACTGACAGATCGGATCAGTTCTGGACATTTTTTGAACTGAACAGGGATTGGCAAATTAAGTGAATCATCTTTCCCAGATCATTTACATCAGCTGCTGTAAACTGAGCCCTATTTCCATGAGAATGAATATACATGAGAACTTAGCATTAGCAACCCCCTGGCTAACTATTTTAGACTAGAGAGTGAAACAGTCCAACAGCCACATGCACCACATGACTGTTTCGCAGTAGCAGTAAAGCTGTGTTTAATACTACCAATCTGATATGACATGTAAAAGCTAAACATTTCAACAGAGTAAGGCGTGTTCCTTAGAGCCACAGAAAAGGATGCTGTGCTGAACCAACAAACTCCTGATATTAATAGAAAGGATAAATATTCTTGAGAGAGCAAAAATATTACAGAGGTTGTTGAATTCCTTGCTTTAGACATCCAGCCCATCTCCGTGCTATAAAATGCCAATTTTGTGTCATCTTTTTGAGCTTGTGGATCCACGGTATGTCCTACCGTCTTCAACACTGCATTAAAGCAAAGTTTGTGACGACATGCAAAGGGATTTCAAACAGGATGTGACTGCTGTTAGCTAACTACAGAGGCTCTGCAAATTGGAGGACTTTCACGCTTGTTACATCAACAACTCTGGTGGCAACTTGCAATATGTGCAAAGCTCATTATTGCGAGGGATTGCAGTAGTGTAGCAAAATAACACAACCAATTTCATCACGCATCTCGAGAATCATCACGCCAAAGAATTCAACCAAAACAAAAACAAAAACAAAAACAAAAACAAAAACAAAAACAAAGCAGTTCCCAACACTAACTAGTTTTCTGACACTGCTCTGCCTGAACCCCCGAGAAGGTTTGCAAAATCTTATCAACAGCAATGAGCTTCACCACAGATACCTGGAGCTCTGATGTTTGCACACGGTCACTCTTATATCTAACAGTACACTGGCTGGACACACGTTACATGCCACACAGCGCAGTGCTACAAGCTTGAAGCTTCCCCAGATCACACACTAGTGATCCGCTTTCCATTGACACCAATGAAATGCTTAACCAGTTGCATATTCTGTTGAATAAAGTGCATCCCTAACAGGAGTAGTTTGTTAAAGTGCTTGAACTTACCTGGAAGGTGAAAATTGGCAAAGGGCAGCTGTGAGGCCTGCATACTCCGACATAGAGCAGCCATCGCTACCACTTTCCTGCGATGGTTACACAGTTTGGTCATGTCCTGCTCTGCTTTGCCTAATGGCTGGCTGTGCTGCTCCACCTTCACTCCCACAGTGAAGTTGAAAACCTGCAGGAAACCAGATATAAACAGATCAGAACAAATACAGAGAGCCTTCCATGACCACAGTTAAAGGCATCAAGTGCCAATTCTTAATTCCATCCTTGTGTACAGGAGCTGATCGTTAAATACTTAAAGGAAAAGACAATATGGAGATAAACTGACTATATTTTGCCTATGCTACTCACTCTTACCACTCACACACAACAAAAATACATTTCAATCTTATAGGCTGTACCTTATGGATGATAAGTGGACATTCAAGACCACATTTGCAGGTGCCATCAGTCAACAGATAGGTCTTGACCTCGTCAAGGGAGACTAGGGCAGTGCCACTGGGACTACAGATAGAAAAAGGGACAAACTGTTACAGCAACATCTTTGGTATTATAAGTTAAAATCAGATGATCTAATATGGGCCCAAAACTTTCAGTAGAACTGTGATAACAAAAAAGGTGCAAGTTAATATAAGAGACTTAACAGATTACCAATCTAATTTATAGAATAAACATGATACAGTGTTTTTGTTGTTTTGCCTTTTGTGTTATTTAAATACAGCTGCCTTCCTTTCTTGCAAGCAATTCTAATAATCTAACGTGTTACATAGACTTTCTTTTGCAAGATCCAAACCTCTGCTCAATATGTGCATCCAAATGAAATTAATTGAACTCTTTTGCTCCGAGATTGAGAAAAGCAAGTCAAAAATCGCCAAAAGCCAGAGGTTTGAATCCTTCTAAATAAGTTGACTCTACCAGCATTCTCATTTCTCAAATAATTTAGCTCTTACACATACAAATTAATTAGCATATACATATACCTTAGAAAACGTTGTCTATATAATCAATCATTAGCAAACAGCCTGCTTTTACCTTCTGCTTAACTGAACTGACCTACCTGACATAGATCACCTGACCACCATCCACTCTCCTCTGCCAGCCGATGGGGACTTGTATTGCAGTGGTGTGGACCCCATCCTTGTCCCCACTTGCAGTCTCACTGCCTCCCATCATTTTTTAGCTGTGGCTTGCCAGCACCTTGAAAAAGCAGTTTAGGGTTAATAAACATTTACATCTATCGCCTAAAGATAAGGTCAATGTGTCTTAAATGTCGAGGTTTGGCTTTAAGTTCTAACCAAAAAGAATTGTTGTGTATTTGATATAAACTAGTCTGAAGGGTTTTCATATTTTTCTTTTTGAGTCATGAAAAAAGAATGAAAATGGCAGTACTAAAACAGCTGAAACTTTTTAAAAGTTGTACACATGCAACTGCAGTTTGTTGTGCCTTATAGCAAGTCACAAAATAAGTAAACAAAAACATGCAAGGAAATGTTGAGCAAATGTCTCAGCAGTAGAGCTCCTGATGTATCAGTAGTCAAATTAAAGGAATATGCATTCCAATTGTATTATGAGCCATTTCCATGTGATTTACACAAATCAAATTGCCAGAGGAAAACATCAAATATTTTTAAATAAAACCTTGACACAGTAATGAAAGTAGCCTGAGAATAAAAAACAGAAAATAAAGAACCAATGTAATAACAGTGGCTCTGTTCATGTACTTCACTGAGATTTTACTCCAAAGCCACCTTCTTCACCCTCCAAAGTGCCTGGCAAAGAGTCTAACATTAGCTGTCAGTATGTGTTCAGTGTACACTACTAGTCAAAAGTTTGAACACACCTTCTCATGCAATGTTTTTTATTGATTTTAATTATTTTCAACATTGTAGAATAATACTGAAGACATCAAAACTATGAAATAATATGGTTTTACCATAATATGGATTACAACAGTAGTAGTCAAATAGGGCTATCCATTGTGTCCGAACCTTACCTCTGAACAACACAACTAATGGTCTCAAACATATTAAGAAGGCAAGTCATTCTACAAATGAACTCTTGACAAGGCTCATGTTAATTAGAAACCATTCCAGGAGACCACTTCATGAAGCAGACTGAGAGAATACCAAGAGTGTGCAAAGCTGTCATGAAGGAAAAAGGGGGCTACTTTACAGAATCTAAAATATAAAACATATTCTAGTTTGTTTAACACTTTTTGTTAATTAAATAATTCCATATATGTTATTTCATAGTTTTGATTTCTTAAGTATTAATCTACAGTGTTTCAAATAACTAAAATAAATACAAACTCTTGAATGAGAAGGTGTTTCCAAACTTTCGACTGGTAGTGTATGTGTTACAGATGGTACAAATAAATACAGAATGTTGTCTCTAAAACAAAAAAGGATGTTAACATTTCTTCAATAAGTGTGGGTACAAAGATAAAAAGATGTATTGTTATTTTAAAGTAATTTAAAAATGGCACATTTTGCATACCTTGTCATCTTTAGGAAGCCAAGATCTGTTTTGGCTAAGGTATCAACTGTCCAATGTACATGCTGGTTGGGTGAGAAGAACGCTGACTGCCAGTCAAACTTGACTTGATGTCCAAGCACCAGGTCCTCAGCTCAACTAAGAAGCTGTCTTCTGCAAAGTTTATCCGCTCAGCTCACATCAGAGTCGGCTCTTGGATGGAGATGGGCTGCCTAGAAAGAGAGGTGGAGGTGAATTATGTAATCTGCCGAGGAGAACCAGAGTAAATAACTGGTGATATAATCCATTCCCTTTAATCAGTGACATCCAAGCTTTCTCTAAATTGCATTCACTTTACATCAGACGTTTTACTGAGTCAATTAGAAAATAAACTTGAGAGCATCTGTGTCTACTTTGAAGTAGGTGGGTGTGTTTGGACAGGCCCGTTGTTTACTGCATGTTCAGCCACATTATTAGCAGCTTTATTTCCAACAAGCAACTTGCAATAACAAGTTAGCAACCCGAGAGGTGCTTGAAATAAAATCCTGAGACCCTTCGTAGTTGAGGTACATGTACAGATCTGTGTAGTTTGCAGGGGTGGAGGAAGACCTCACCTCCTACACGGCTAAGCAGGCTAGCAGCTAAGCTACCAGCTAAGCTAGCAAAGCTACCCTACTTTGTAGTATGTTGTCGTGACAGCTGTCAGGCGCCCAAAACACTCCGATGCAAAACTCTCTAACAAGAAACGACCAACGCGTGGTGCTGCTTTGCATTAAAAACTTAAAATCAAAGGGTTGCACTTACTTAATGAAAGCCGTGAGCTAATGTAATGTTAGCAGGACCTATCATCCTTTCTCTGCGTCAGGCTCTGTCTCTGTGTCTCTGTGTTGGACAAGTTTTGGAGTCTTCGCCTCTCTGCTGGGTCGCGGGAGAATCAAGGCTTAGCTGGGTAGCTAACGGAACAGCCAGATAATGTTTTGAAAACCAGTGATACTTTAACAAATAGCGGTGAAATAAATACATGTATCATTTAAACCGTGTATAAGCGCTATCAATCAGCCCTGGGCGTTTGTACAATGTCTGCCAGTCGGATTTAAAAACAAAGGGCAATAACGCTTCATTTTACTGCGCCTGGGATCTGGGGCTAACACTACCTGCTAGGCTAGCATAGCTTACTGACTAACATTTACTTGATTCTGGAGTGTCCCAACAAGACTGAAGGAAGTCCCGGTCCTGGTGCACACTTATCCAGCCGCTGCTTTGGTATTCACTCTGCTAAACCACCTGGCGACCAAATGTATTCCGCCAACCATCACGATCCATATATATCCTAAATTCACAGTTTCCCACTGTTTTTTTTTTCTTACTGATTCCGAGCAAAAAAATAATGGAGTTTTTCTGACGAGCATGCGCAGTCAGAGTTTAGGGAGTATTATACCCGACATGCAACGGGACCTTTGTAGTGTTCCAGACAGACATCAGTGCAAAGCTCCTTGATAGAGGACATGATAATGACAGAATAGTAACAGGCCCAGGATGTATGTCTGCATCTCTCAGTGATAGACTCAGTGCATCATCACACATCGTGTTTGCGCCAAGATAACACAGCGATAATTAAGATACTGAAATTAAGTGCACCAACAACCAGAGCCGGCCCTAACCGACCTGGTGCCCTAGGCAAGATTTTAACTGGTGCCCCTTGTATTATAACCTATGATTATAACCAACTCCAACAATCACATCACATATACACTGAAAGACAACTGACATACAGCTTTATGTTTTACAGGTTTCCTTTGTTATAAAATAAAAATAAACTCTAAAAGAACATTAATAAGAATAGAATAGAATAGAATAGAATAGAACAGAATAGAATATCTTTATTGTCATTGTACATTGTACAACGAAATTGAGGTGCAGCCCCTTTCAGTGCAAAATATGCATAAAAGAACAGTAGTAAAAGAAAATAAAAAATCATAAAAACAGTGGACAAACATAAACAAATAAAAACACGAGACACATCCAGCATTCATGCCATACAGGCAGGCATTCAGTAATTAGGAAGATTGCACAGTCCCATTTTATATTGCATGACTTTGCATTTAGTGCACTTATTGCTCTGGGATAAAAACTGTCTTTCAGCCTGTTTGTCTTTGTGAAAAATGTCCTGTATCTCCTACCCAAGGGCAGAAGTTCAAACAGGTGATAATAAAATGGTAATAACACTGATATTTAGCAGGAAAAGAATTATACAATTTCAAAATGCATACTGTAATAGTAGTAGAATTTATTCAGTCATTATATAAAAATCATTTTCACAGTGTAGACAGTTAAACAAAGCAACTGTCATGTATTAAGTGATGACTGAAAAGGCAGAAGCAAAATGCTTATCAAAGCCGAGCCTGAAAGCCGAGCCTACATTTTCTATCTAATTAAGGTAACAGCTTCAAAAGTGTAAAGAAAAACAACAACAAAACAAAAACAAGTAAATCATGAACACTTAAAGACTTCAAAAACTGATTTGAATCCAATTATTTTTAAAACCAAAAGTGAATCACAAGCTTTTAAATGTTTACCGGCATCATTCCGCAATTTAATCCAAAATTAAATTAGATAATACAATATTGTTTTTCCGATTATCTTTAAAATTTCTTCCTCACTCATTTAGCGGTGCCTAGACCAGTTTCTAGAAAAAGACTGTTCTTAGTCTGACCAGTTAGATAGATGGTATAGGTAATTTTTGCCCCCTAATTTTACTAAATGCTAATTATTAGCTCACATCGAATCATTAGCTAACATATAAACAATGCAACAAAGGTGGATAAAAATGGGTTAGGTAAAGGCCATCAGCCCCTGCTACACCCTAAGATTAAAAGAGTTCATCTTTGCCCCCATGTATTGCTGACCTGATGATGCTAACCTTAGCACCCGCACCAACCTGGTATGTCAGGTCAACCAGAAGTTGTCTGTGCATATGCCACAGAAATGTATGCTGCTTATATAATAACAATAACAATCATAATATCAAAAAATATGAAGGTGTTATTGCTGTTGAAATATTAAATATTTTCAGATATTTAGTATAAAAGTATCAAAACAGTCTAGAAAAGGTCTCCAATGATTGTATAATTTGATTTAAACATGGTCTTAAATCTTAAAGGCCTCAAGTCCTAAGTAAATGTTATTTTATTCCTACCATAACACTTCATTACACAGTTGTACTTTCTCAAAAGTAACCTTGCCCACAATACATCACAACAGCAATAATTCAGATAAAGTCAAAACCATTATCAGACAAAATGTTAAAGTTGACACAGTTTTGTGCCTTGTCCCTGGTTAAAAAAAAGTAAAATTGATCAATTATCTTGAGCAGAATATATGTATCTCTGTTGTCTGTGAACAGGGATAGCAGTGCATATATGTGTGACAGGGGTATCTGATTTCCCCTCGTCATCAGTGCTCGGACTGAGGTCCTCAGCTGTCCAAATCAGTCAGCTTGACACATGAGCGCTGAGTTTAGTACCCACACACATACACATGAACACACAAATGCATACACACACAAAATCATAGATTAGTACACAAATCTAAGGGCTAAGCTATACTCATGCTGAGCGCTTTGGAAATCACCTAAAAAAATAGAGGGATTTAAAAAAGGACCTTGACGTGCAAGAGGTGACACAGAATCCTGGGGGCCTGAAGCAAGGTAGCATCTTGGTCGGCAGCTGGTTTGTTGGATTCAGATTTGGTGGGTGTACAAAGATCCAGTCATCGTCAGCAGGTGAAGGACTTATTATCACAGAGACTACAAACACTGGTTTTAGTTTTCTTTCTCCAAACTGCATTATTTCTGTCAAAAGGTATGTATACGTTTGAAAAGTTTGAAGATTTGAATTTTGTCTTTGCTGTGTGAAAATGTCTTAGCATGTCAAAAGCATGTTAGTTTTCAATTTAGAATACTTCTTACAATTCATAGAGACTAATTTCAAATGCTCTCGTTCCATAGAATCTTTTTTCTGACAGGCAGAGGCATCCGAATTTAGCTGTGATGAGATAAGACTGAATTTCACAATGCTAGAAAAGTTTTAAGTGGACAAGTGCACTAGTGCAGTGTGTGAGTTTGTGAGTGTATGCAGTGTGCTTGTGCAGTGTGTGAGTTTGTGAGTGTATGCAAAGTGTGTGTCTTTAAAAAGCCTTTCATTAATTTCCTACATATCCTTCTCTAGAAGATGAATGATGAGAAAAAATGAACCCAAATCATTTGAATGCATTTTGAATTGATGTCAACAAGTTCAACATACACACAAGCAAAAAAAGAGAAAAACCCTCAAATATGTGTTAGTTTTCTTTCAGAAAGAAATGCAAGTGTCCTGTGGTAATATTTGTTTGTTTATTTGTTTTATATCTATCAATATGTGTTTGTTAATTTTGGTTCAAGAGGTTAACAGGGCAAAAGTTTGGTTCTTTAAATATAATGTTTCTTTCATGGAGTAACCTTTTAAAAGTTTTACAATTTACACAATTTACCAAAAAAAGCCACTTTTCCAGATTGTTCTATTTGAAAAACACAGAATCAAATCATATTATTGATATGTAAATATTACAAATGTACCTACATTACATGTGGCAAACAGCTCCTAAGGTTTTAAGAACACATCTGTGTGCTTATATCTTTATCTGCAGGTGGGAAAGTACTGACAGTATCAACCAGTCAACATGGATCAGTGAGTATTTTCTATGATCAATTTATTAATGGTCTCTTACCTTGAGATTTACACATGCTCTGATGTGTGTGGTGACAACTGAGTTGCGATCACTTTAGCAATTCATTGGTCACTTGTCCAGAAGCTGTATGTGTACACTCAAAGAGTAAACTAATTAAGAAAGCTTAAAAACACAGTTAAACTTTCTGGAAAGTCAAACTGTTCATGTGAAGTTGACTTATTTGGTCGCTGAATCTGTCTTCATTGTCTTTTTGTTTTTGTGTTTCTTTGTTTTTTTGTTTTTTTGTCTGTGTGTGTTAGGGAGGATGACAAAAACTCTGTGGATATCCATGACAACCCTCCAGTTCCGGACAACTTTGTGAAGGAGGAGGGGGAAACTGTGAGTGACGAGACCACGTAAACCCCCTATGGTTGCAGCTCCATTCCACAGATTAAAATAGCCACCAGCTGGTACAGGAACGCAGGTCAACTGAAATAATACGAGCCTCAGTATTTTTGTCTTTTATCCCCTGTGGCATAAATTCATACTGCCAGATGATCTGTGAAGGAAGATCACTTTGAGGAAAAAAAGACTTCAAATCATGTCAAATATCAAATTACTAACTTATGACTTCATGAGTAAATTCACTAAAAACACTTTATTAGTAGTAAAATCTGATAAAAGAATAGCAGTCATCAATCATCTTTGCTTTGAGTGTGTACTACTTTTAAAAGAAAAATGTGTAGCAGACACAGAAATGAACCCAAATAAGTTGCTATCAAAAGACTGAAATGAATAAAGGTGAGCAACAGGGGTGTTTCCAGTGGGCGTCCAGGAGTAGCCATTGCCCCACCTGATTGGCCATCCCCTGTGCCCACTCCAAACTTCTGAACAATCATTGGGTGTTTGCTTTATCAGAGACAGAAATTACTATTTGGCTTGTATTTCAGCTGGCTCCTGGCAGCTTTCTTTGCTTTTCAATGAAAAAAAAAATATTTTTGTTAGTACTTTAAATTGTCACTTTAAACAAGCATCAACACAGAAATATAACACCTTTTGGCTACTTTCATGTTAGTAGTTTAAGTATGAAAAATAGGGTAAATATGCTATAAATCATTTGTGCAAACAAACTTAATGTCAGCCCTGCAAAAGTCAGTGCCCCAGTTTGGCCAGCCCAGTTAAAAAGAGTCTGACCCTGCCCCTGGTGAGTAACCCTTAACAGCAACAAAACTTCTACAAAAATATTTCATACAAATTAGTTGGTGTCCCTTTCTTAATACTTCAATTAATTATTGGAAATTGGGAATCATACTCCATTTACATCAAAACATTCACAAATTATTCATATGGAAGATCTCCATCTTCATGTTCTTTACCCTATGCAGGCAGTGGTTCAGTTAAATATTCAGAACACAGCCCCTGTGTTTTTTTAAACGTATTATACCCTTTGTGTGTTTCAGGTCTATTTCATATATGAGGAAGAGGTTGAGGTGGAGGAGAAGGAACCAGAACCTCCACCACCTGTTATCATGGTCAACGACAAACCCCAAGTTCAAGGACCACTACTGCAAGAAACCCAAGTTCTGTGACGTCTGTGCTCGCATGATAGTCTGTATGTTCTAGAAAAGAAAGGAAAAAATGCTCCAACATCAACAAATGACATAAAATCTTAAATTATATTTTATTTATATAATGCTTTATATGGTTTCAGACAGAAACAATAGCTGTTCCTTGCTTATCTTTCAGTGAACAACAAGTTTGCTCTGAGATGTAAAAACTGCAAGACCAACATTCACCATTCATGTCAGTCTTATGTCGAGTTCCAGAAGTGCTTTGGAAAAATTGTAAGTCCCTAATGCTGTCATACGGTGTAAATGTGAAAAATCTACAGAACACTGAAATGAATATTCACATTAACTATCCCCCTGTGAAAGATATTGACACAATGTCTGTAATTGAAACCAAATATCTTGTTTCCTGAAGCCACCTGGCTTCAGAAGGGCCTACAGCTCCCCCCTGTATAGCAGTGACCAACCAGATCCAAGTGAGTCCACACAGAGAAAATATCTCTCACATAGATCTAGACTTCTTCATCCTTTTTTCTGCTAATTTGCTTTCCATGACAGAATCCAGCCTACTTGTGAAAACTATCGTACCAATATCTAAAGCTGTGGCTTACTACCCTGTTTTCAACCAGACAACCCAAACAGGAACGACCCCGTCTTTGACACCCTGCGTGTTGGTGTCATCATGGCAAATAAGGAGCGCAAAAAGAACGAGGGTGACAAGAAAAATGTGAGTGTACTATATCCTTCTAACCAAACAATTTACGGATAAAAGTTCTACATGTTCATCACTCACTTTACAAATACCCCAGCAATGGCAGAGAAAATATATACACACTTCATTAAACCATATACACTTTTTTGAAAATGATATAAGATATTTGTCATTACTCCTGATGAATTATGTTGTTCCTCTAGATGCTGATGATGATGGAGGAAGAGGAAGAGGAGAACCAACAGCCCAAAGAGAATGAAGAGGGAGGAGAGGGTACAGAGAAAATACTGAAGTGCTTAGATGTGCTTCGTGATAGAAACGATGTAGTTCATAGATCATAACATGCACATTTACATCTAACATGTAATTCATAAAGGAAGTAAACCAAATCACAAACACGGAAAAACATATTCACACATTTAAATCTAAAGTGATTGATACTTGATGTTTACACAGGGAAGCCTGATGATAAGAAGGAGAAAGGAGGAGACAAAGCAGATGACAAGGTAAGACAATATGTTAAAAAATATTTTAGTTTTACTTTGAATCATTTAATAAGTAGAACTTTGTCCAACTGTTTTAACAGCGTTGGTGTTTTTGTTACAGTTCAGTTTTAATGTAGCATCTGTGCTGTTTTGTCAACAGAGTAAAGGAACATTCTCCCATTCACACTTTTTCCTGGCTCTCTACCGCTTCAAGGCCATAGAGAAAGATGACCTCGACTTCCAGTATGTTTGAAAAACACAAATAACTCCCAACATCCACTTCCTATACACAGTATACTTACTTTTTAAAATTATACAACACTGATAACAAAAAGGAAGTGATAAAGAGACTCTTACTGTGTGTTTATATATTAGCCCTGGTGATCGGATCACAGTACTGGATGACTCCAATGAAGAGTGGTGGAGGGTGAGATAACTTCATCATTTCTTGATCCTCTTAGCTTTCATTTGATCCTTTAAATGTGATCTTCAGTTTGTGGTTAACCAGTTATAAATGTATTCACATTTTTGTTCTAGTTTTCTGAGGAGAATAAAACTAAAGTCTGTTCACCCTCTGTTTACAGGGAAAGATGGGGGAAAAGTCAGGCTACTTCCCTACAAACTACCTCATAAAAGTGCGTGCATCAGAGAGAGTTTTCAAGGTGACACGCTCCTTTGTTGGGAACAGAGAGATGGGACAAATCACACTGAAGAAAGATCAGGTAACTTCACAGTTGTGTTTGTGATTTATGACAACATTTCTGGATTTAAGTTTTGGACCAAGTTTTATGAGTCTGTGCTTGTTGTCCATTTATAAGCCACAGGAGAAATGTCAGATGTTCACGTACAGTACTTTTTCATCTCATAGTGATCACTAGAAATAAAGGCAGTCTTTCAAAAGAAAAGATGTGGCATTATGTTTTTTTAATAAAAAAACGAACATTGAAATGAACCAGCACATAGGGCATTCCTTGATCAGGGGCTGTATGAATGTATCAAGTTCATACTTTTGCTCTTAATGTTATGTTGTCACTGTGTGTTTCAGATTGTAGTGAAAAAAGGAGATGAGAAAGGTGGCTACCTGAAGGTCAGCACTGGACGCAAGCTGGGCTACTTCCCTGCGGATCTGCTCGAGGAGATCATTGTGACATAAAAAAAAACATAATGGGAAGGCCTGAACAGCATTTTATATATCATGTAACAAGAACTTTCAGTAGTGTTTGATAATGGCATTCACAATTACTGACTAACTTTGCTAGTTATTATGTTAAATTTGGTGACACAGGAGATGATAGAAAAGGCTTTCATAGTCTGAAAAAGCCTGTCATTCAAATGTAGACTTATAAAATGGGTAAAGGACACTCAGATGATTTAGTAGCTTTTTATTTTGTAAATATCATGCCAACACTGATGTTCAGATGCTTTGAATTACTGCATGCATGCCTGGAGACATACAGGACCCCTGAGGCACTTTCAAAGAAGTTATCACTAAGTGTATCAGCTGATGGGACAGTTGAGAGTTATGTGGCTTCTATTGTTCTACTTATTTTTCATCAAGTGGATAAACACACATGTTTTTCAAGATAAAAATAAGAGATGTGTTTGATAAGACTTTTAAATGGAAAATTAAGATATTTCATTTCATTTTAACTTAACTGTTAATTAAAATTGTACAGCTTTGTTGGGCAGCAAACTGAAAAACAAATATTTCCATGGTCTTCTTTTATCTGTTCAAAAAAAGTTATTCAATAAAACATCTTATGACTTGTTTATAAGCATACAAAATGTACTCTAAGTTTCTTATTTTTGCTTAAATAGTTCAAAGTCATTTCAGCATGTGCAACAAGTAAAACCAACCAGACCTACGTCTACCAAAAACTGTCCCTCTGCTTAAAAGGATTTCCAATGTTTGTACCAATCACTGCTGAAAAAGTCAAAGATTTTAGAATAAATGTTTCAGATATTACACCTGAAGTGCACTTGGTATTTTTGATGCAGTTCACTGATGGGTCTTTAAAGTGCTTCTCAGCAGCTATTGTAATCTGCAGAGTAACCTATCTTTGAAGTACAACTTGATATTGTATACAATTATTTTATGCCTATGGTAGTGTTTCTGCACACAGCAAATCATTTACATGTCACCACTGAAGCTGACATATTGTTGCAAAGTTGTTAACAACTCTGGAAAAATCTGGTGAACAAAGAGCAAATATGTTGGGCTATAAATAAATCGCCATTTGCATCATTTATGACATTAAAATGCAAAGATACAATACAGATGTCCAGTATAAAATAATTTGGGCTGAGCCCATTGAACACCATCCCCACTGTCAAACATGATGGTGGGAACCTAATGCTTTGGGATGTTTATCAGCCAATTGACCAGGGAACCTAATCACAGTTAATGGCACCATGTAAAAAGCAGTCAGTAGTAATTATGTATTTATTTGTGGTATGTCCTGGTTTTGTAGGTTTCAGGTGCTTTTGGTGTTCATTGCAACTCAGATGAGTCAGGCAGAGTTATGAACCCACAGATCAAAGCTAAAAATAATTTTGCTTGATTTCCAAACAAATGTTATAATCTAGACAACATTTAAATAGCAATTAATATATCCACCATTGAGACTAGTATTAAACACACACATCATATTGGATTAGTCTCACATTGCCCAAAATTCATTTTACTGATTAGAACATGATAGCACCATAATGTAACTGAATACAACCTCCGTTAACATCAGCTGTCAGCTCCGCAGCTCCTTTTGATAATATTGCCAGACACTATAATAACAATCTGAGACTGTCAGTGACATAAACACGCTTCTTAGTGGATGCATATTAACTTGGCGCACACACTGGCAGTGGTTAGTTTGTAGCTCCGTCTGTGTCCCCTGGTGTCCCCACAGCTGCACTCTCTCAGCTGATCAGCCAGGATTTTTTGACCTATACTGCAGCCAGCCACCAGGGGGCAGACACTCTGCTGAAAGCTTCACCACCAGCCAAGCGAGCTACTCCCCTAGATGCAACGCACTCGTTGCAGAGTAAACAGATTGGTTTGGCGTTCGGACTTGGTGGTAAAATAAATAAATACCTGTCTGTCCACGCAGGATTAAATAGACAATGTTCCTTGCCGATTTTTCGTTTTAGGGTAGATAAAGAGCATAGATAAAGACATGCTATTTCACATGTACAGAACTGCTACTGTTAACTTGTCAAACGCGCCTCCTCAACAACACAATGCATTATGGGTTAGTTGCTAGGTTACGATAAGTGTTGCATTCAATGTTCGTAATAATGTTGGAATTTTTGTAAGAACTTGTCAATGTTAGTAAAAGAAAGTAAATGTTTTTCTTGCCGGACGGCCGGACCCAGGTCACAATCACTCAAGGGTTGCTTTCGGGCCGCATGTTGTCCGCAGGCCGCTAATTGAATAGGGCTGAGCTACAGGCTAATGTTGGCGTCGTTAGATTTTAGTCGGGACATTAAGATAACGACACTTCAACAATTACTGACCAACATTTTTGGGTGACAAAAATAACACTGAAGGGCAGTCCCCCTGTTCGCCAGGCAATAAGGCTGACTTTAATGCATGTCACGTTAGCTAGCATTAGCTTAACTGACGATAGAATCTGCCTAGGTTCAAACCACGACTTAGTTTAAATAATGGCAAATGACTCAAACAAATTAAAACCTAACAATGTCTAGTCACATTTGGAACATTATGTATGGCGTCCGCTGTAGCCCCTCTTCTTTCTTCATCAGCAGCTCTCATCTCAAATGAGGCGCGGTACAACACCAACAGTATTTAATTGTATTTTGCATCATCTACAGTTAGAACATAACTTTCCTGTACTTTTACAATATGTTACAGTGGAAAATGCTGTAAGCAGCTGCAGTTATTTTAGACCCCATAATGCATTGCGACTTACAGCTATACTTTGTAAAATGACAGAACAAGAAGTTATTGTAAAATTTTACTATAGAAAAGACATCAATTTGTTACAGTGTGTCTCTGCTGCGCTACTCTATGGAAATACTAAACTCAATGTCTCTCTCTTAATAAAGACACTTCATAATCTTTCTTATTAGTCTGCATTGCGCTGAAAAGTGTCAAAAAGCCTCCCTGGCTCATGCTTGTGATTCTAGTATGGCACAGATCCAGGAGTATATCAAATGTAACAGGCACACTGTCCAGCCCCAACAACTCCTCAACCTCCACTGGCAATTTTCAGGCTGTCAAAGAAAGAAAGAAAAGGCAATGAAAATGTCCAGGGTTGTCAGTCATTGAGTGTTCAAACACTCCATATCACCAGCTGCTGGACTGAATGAATGATGAATTCACTATCAACCAGTGAACCAAAATACGACTCATGCTGCCTGATTGTGCAGATATTTAATATTTTAACTTAGGTGATACTTTTTTTCATTTCATGTTGTCTCTCATGCTTAGCTGCTTCCTCTTTTCCAAATGCTTCTTCTCCTTCCAATGCACAATGTTTGCCACTTGTGTTTTATTGCCACCCACTGGTGGTTTAACAAATGACACATGTATCTGTCAAACCGTTTCAACTTGATAAACTCATGGTATGTTCCTGATTCTGCATGCACTGAGTTATCATATTCTTGTATTTATGTTTTTGTGTCTTCATTCCAACACAGCAACACAAATCTTCATATAGCGACTGTAGGTGTGAAAGGTAAACAGTTTCTGTAAATAAGAATGGGATTTTTTGTATAAATATGATTAGAAAGAAAATGGAAATCCAAGATTCAAGACAATCTTATCCAATTCAATATATTCTTCACTCTATATTTAATGTTGAGGGCCCACCTTTCTAATGGTACCATTCTTTGTTCAGGCCTTTCTTAAGTTCACATACATCTAAGAAACATCTTTTATGGACCTACATTTTTGTAAGTTAGCGAGTAAGTAACCACAAAGCTTGTTTGAATATACAATTACAGTCATCCTGTTTGTGGAAATTATGAGGTCTCAGATCGGGTTTCACATAGGGAGACTGGGTATGGAAGAACAATGTCTCTCTCTCTCTCTCTCTCTCTCTCTCTCCTCTCATCTCCTCTCTCTCTCTCTCCTCTCTCTCTCTCTCTCTCTCTCTCTCTCTCTCTCTCTCTCTCTCTCCCTATCTGCATGACTGTGACTAAAATTACACAGGAGTGTGAACATGTGAACACTTTATATTCATAATGAATATTATGTAAATATATTCAAACCACTGCGTAGCTATAACAAGCAGTATACAATCGTTTCTATTTTGATGTTGAATTCTGTATGCTGCCCACTTTAGTTCACAGCTTTTTACTGAAGATATATAATTGTAGCCTTACTAGTTCAACTCCAAAATAGAGCATGATTCTATACAAATATATATCACAACTCTGCAATATCAGCCTTTCCTAGTGCAAATGAGCATAAATACCCTCAGGTGCTTTACTTGATTTTTTATATAGAACAGGTCTAGACTGTACTCTATGACATCAACATTGACTGAATCCTACCCGCTCACTCTGGAGTTATGGGCTCATGGCTTCTGCTTGGTAGTTGCTCCTCCTCACTCTCACTGCCAACATTGCGCTGGTTGAGGGGGCTGCTGCTGGGGGGCTACATGGCAGTGTTTCACATTTAGTCCTTGTTGTAACAAGCTATTCATAAAGAACCAAACAGTATCGCAGGCTTTATAACAACACACAATGTATTTACTTTTTTTTAATAAGCTTGAATGGTGGTTTGCAGGTTGTTTAATGTGTTTTATGTTGCACATCTGGCATTTTGATTTGAATCTGGCTTCTCAGCACCACCTTTGCTCTTTTATATTAGGGTCCATCCATTGCACTGCTTCTTGACTTTCTTGGGGCAGAGGGATTGACCAATGTCAAGGAAGATGAGTAATTACGGAACCAAGCTTGTCGGACATGAACCTCCCAGACCAAGCCTACTGTTGTACTGTGGCTGTCTGAGAACATTGCTGTCTATGGTGAAACACTACCGGAATAATAAGTACTCATACCCAACTCTAGCAAGTGTGGCCCATATGATCTATTTACTATCGCAGTAAACCGACACTTATGACCCTACATCCTGCCCCAGCCCACCAGGATTTTTTCCGGTTCTCCTTAAGGGCCTCTCCAGGCCTGCTGTCATCACAAATTGCCCTTCATTGCGACCATTTCCACTGTTGTAGCATACTCAAAAATATGAAAATCAATTAAATTTTATTGTGCTATGTATGACTGTAACACTTTTATAGACATGTTTCAACCCACCCTTCCCCTGTCAGACATTGTTTGGTTAGCTGTATTAGTTTAGCAGTTTGAAATTAGCAAGGAAAAAATGCATCAGATTTAGCCTGGGAAACTACAGTTCAATCCAATACAAGTAATTGTATCTACATTGGTATAAGTATGAAACAAAAGATTGTCTTTATTGAAAAGTTTAATTCTGTACCCACAAATTAGATTTTTCTACGTTGGGACTTTATTTCTCCAGAATTAAAAAATCACCATGTGGGATCTGGGTGGAAGTGGGTAAACACTGAAGTAACCATGTGACTCCTATGTAATCCCTGATTGGTGTTACAACTTTCCCCTTGTTACAACCATACCTGGTCTTCCCTACCTCTCTCAGCATTATATGTCTTGCTCAGGATTTATTGTGCAGATGTACTATTTTGAACTATTTAACTATTTATTTGAATGCATACTTGTTAAAACCACTGTGAGGGGTTACATTACATTACATGAACTGCATTACAGGAACCACTTTAGCTTGGTTTAAATCGTACCTGACTAATCGATCACAGCTCGTACATGCTGAAGAAAAGTCTTCTGTGCAGACTATGGTTAGTTACGGAGTTCCACAAGGATCAGTGCTCGGACCAATTATTTTCACCTTATTATGCTTCCTCTAGGTAGTATCATGAGGAAACATTCAACACATTTTCATTATTATGCAGATGACACTCAGTTATATTTATCAATGAAGCCAGAAGAAACCAATCAGTTATCTAAATTAGAAGCTTGTCTTAAAGTCATAAAGACCTGGATGACCAGAAATTTGTTACTGCTAAACTCAGAAAAAACTGAAGTGATTGTTATTGGCCCCAAACACCTCAGAGAGACTTTTTCTAATAATATAACTGCCTTAGATGGAATAAATCTTGCATCCAACGCATCTGCTAGGAATATGGGAGTCCTATTTGATCAAGATTTGTCCTTCGCCTCGCACATTCAGCAAATTTCAAGCTCAGCCTTTTTTCACTGATGTTACATCAGAAAAATGAGACACATTCTGTCTCAGAGCGATGCAGAAGAACTAGTCCATGCATTTGTTATCTGCAGGTTGGATTTCTGTAATTCTCTTATATCAGGCGGCTCTAAATAATAAGTGTCTAAAAACTCTTCAGCTGGTCCAAAACACTGCAGCTACAGCACTGACTAGAACTAGAAAGAGAGATGTGCTTTGGCAATAACATGTCTTTGTTCATGCCAATAAAGCAAAAATTGAATTGAATTGAATTGAATTGATCTCTCCAGTATAGCTTCTCTACACTGGCTCACCATAAAATCTAGAAAATAATTCAAAATCCTTCTTCTGACCTACAAAGCCCTTAATGGCCAGACACCTTTGAAAGAGCTTATAGTGCCCTATTACCCCTTTAGAATACTACGCTCCCAGCATGCAGGACTGCTGGTTGTACCTAAAGTCTCAAAAGTAGTATGGGAAGCAGAGCCTTATAGGAAGTTATTAGGCACCTCTCCTTTAGATTCATCTACCAGTCAGGGTCTGGGAGGCAGACACCCTCTCTACTTTTAAGAGTAGGCTTAAAACTTTTCTTTTTGATAAAGCTTATAGTAAGGGCTGGCTCAGGCTTGGACCAGCTCTTCGTCATATAGGCTTTGACAGTTGGGGGAACTGACACACTGGGATCCCCTCTCTCCCCCCTTTCTGCCTATCACTTACTTTAAATAAGACCACCATTGCCCTTCACTCTCGTTTTTTTTCTGGTGGACATGGACCTGATGTATCTAGACACACATTCAGGGGTGGAATCAGAGGGGTTACCTGAAATCTGATTGGCCACCCAAGTAACCACCCTGAAATCCTAAACCAAAATTGGCTCTTTGTCCTGTCAGAGAAGGCACTTACTGTATATTGAAATCAACTATTTGGATTCTGTAGGCTGCTAGTAGCTTCTTTGTATTACAATGTTGAACATTTATTTTTGTTGGTACTTTAAATCGTGACTTTGGACAAACAATGTCAAGTTAAAGTAAATGGGATAAATGAAGATATACTCGTATGGTTGTTCTAGGCCCCTCATTTTTATGAGGGGCCACAACTACAGCAGTGTGTTCCCCAGTTGGGCCAACCCAATTTAAAAAATGTGGCTCTGCCACTGTTGACAGGACGTTTTCTGTAACAGTGAAATTAAAAACACAAAACGTGTTCTTTAAATAATTATCAATTGTGCAGATGTCATAAATCTACAAACTAAAAATAGTTAAACTTGTTGGAGCAGGTTACTTGACTCAGAGAAACAAAGTTAATGAGGGTCAGTACATTCCGCAGGCTCTCATTCTTTTTTTGAGAGCACTTGTCTGGTTGGTTTTTATTTGCAGTCATTTGTAGACTTGAAATTTCACTGATAAGCAAAAGCAGAGGCAGAATCTCACCAGACTTGTCAGTGATTTTTACATTTCCCGGAGAGAGCCCTTGTCATTTTGTCAGCCTCCCCGTGGCTAAAGTATGCAGGGACAGCGGGGAGGGCTGTCAAACCATGGCCGCCTGAGAGCGCCTTTCCCCGGGTTGATGAGTCATAATAAGGACCGGCCAGGTGGTGAAAGTAAGAGGGGAGGCAAGTAAGGCTCTCTCCCTGTGTGTGTGTGTGTGTGTGTGTCTGTGTGTGTGAGAGAGAGAGAGAGAGAGAGAGAGAGAGAGAGAGAGAGAGAGAGAGAGAGAGAGAGAGAGAGAGAGGAAAAGATGGAGAGAGGAAGAAAAAGAGAGAGCGTGGAGGAGAGGAGGGAGAAGCGGTTAGCCGAGCAGTCAGTGATTCTTGAAGATTTCCGAGTCTGACTGCGGAATGTCTCCTCTACTTTGAGAGAGAGTGTAATCTTTGACTCAGTTATTCACTACTTATTCAGCTGGGCTGATTTACGCTTAAAAAGAAGAACCTGTCCTCTGGATGTAGAGACGCTTCTTTCATCGCTGCAAAATGAGAAGGCTGTGTTTGAACTTTGCCATCACCTGTCTGTGGCTTCTTCTTCCAGCGGTAAGTAAGATGAGTAAAACGCTCCATGTGCTCTGGAGATTGCACTATTAACGCGAGGTGTTGTGGTTTATTAAGTTTCTATGTTGTTTTCAGATAGCCTTCACTTGTTCTGATTATTCTACAAATGGGTCATGACTTAATTTATGCTAAGAAACACTCTGGTTATGCGCACGATCGTCATATTGCAGAATGAAGCATTGACCTTTTTGTTTTAACTATTAAAGAACATGTTTTCCTCTTTGTTAATGGTGGTAAGTTCTGTGTCAGAATTTGAATTCACATAGTTGAATCCAACTTGCAGTGTTATATGTGCTTTTGGAAATAATTACCCCTGAATAAAACAATGACTTTATACCATGGCTAATTGCCATAGAAATATTGTTTTCAGAGTATGCTGCATTTTTTGAATAAGTAGACAGAATACATGTAGACCTGAAGTTGACTTGGGGCTAAATAATCACCAGCTTTATAGGAATTGATTGTTTTTACTGATTTCAGCTTGGACTTTCACACTTTGAAAGTGTTTCACTTAAAAGTTTAAGACTACTGTGTTATACAGAACAGACATTTGCACTGCTCTCTTGCTTATACAGGTTTCTTGTATCTCATGATGTGAGACGCCCCAGGACTTGATCCAAGTTGAAAAATTACAATCAATAAAGGGTACCATCCTCAGAATTTAAATTTGAATCTGCTCTTTGGGTCAGTTCTAGGCAAGATTATAATTTGATATACTTTGTCATTATTCTGAATTAGTCATATTTGATCTTTGCTGAACCAGTGGTCAACCATGACATCTGAAACTTAAACACTGAAGTATTCATAAAACCTCAAAGCAACCTAATTTTGGGTTTATGACTTAAACTTAATGTTTGTGTAGCCTCTGTCAGTCTCAAGAAGTTTTATGCCCCAAAGCTTCAGAAACATTCACAACATTTTTTGAGTTGTGAAAAATAGACACATTAAAGTTGTATTCTAGCCAATGGCAAGTATGCTCTCTTCATCTTTAAAATACAATGATGTCTGAGGTTTCTCCATTTTTAAGCCTCTGCAGGTGTTTTTTGCGCTGGTGTTGTGCTCGCATCCACTCCACAGCTATTACTCAGTTGCAGTTTCTGTGCTGGCATCTTGACACGGAGCCAATGACACGGCTGTCACACAGTGGGCTCCAATTAGGGTAGGTGAGAACAGCACATAGCTGGAGATTTAGGCTTGTAACTATAGGCACAGCTGGAGCTCACTTGCTTATTGCAGAAGGCAGAGATTGGCACACAGGGCTGGGGTGGTAAGAGGGGATGTGAATCCCACTTGTTGTTGAGAAATAATGATACCGTGGGAGCTGTTTATTCAGGAATCTGTGGGTGGAGATGCCTTAACTCTGTATTTGACACATAATGATTAAAATAGAACTCAAGTGCTAAACAATCAGTGATGTGCAGAACTTTTTGCCCAAGTCACATCCCGATTGTATGGAGGCATAAATAACTTGACCTGTCACACACTTAAATGGAAGTGTTATTAAGGAGAAAACATGAAGTCCTGACAGCTGCATTCCCTAGTCATACGGTCCAATTAGTTTTGAACTTAACTCAGTGATTTTGAAGGTAAGATATGATCAGGTCTGCACTTATTTAATCAAAGAAATTGAAATGCCACATGTTAACTGTGCTCTGAGTCTCAGAAAGATTAGTCTTACAAAAAGCCGCCTCACTAGTGACTGGAATAATTGGAATTTCATCATTTTGACAAAGACATCACCAGGGGGCTGCATTCAGTCTAAAGATGCACTTTATTCTCTTGGTCTTACGTCTATTTTAATTTCCACTCTGTGCATTGGTATAGCTGAGAAAGACAGTTAGGTGGACTTGACTTAAGTTCTGTGTGTTACTGGAACATTGTGTTCTGTGCTATGTAATTAACAAACTATTACTAATACCAACATGACAAATTTCTCAAAGTATAAAATCATATAATAGCTACTGTCTGGGAACATATTTAATAGCTTTTTTCTTCTGATGCAGCCTTTCTTGGAGGATTGAATGTGGTTGTTATTTTTAGTTGGCAGTTTATTTTGAGCTAACCATTGAGTGAGGGTTAAGAGACACACTGGTTCACTGCAAAAGTTTTGTGAAGATTTCAGAAACTTCAGAATTGATAGTGAGTTAGGTAACAGGAGGAAGGATGTGTAATGAAACAGAAAAATGCTTGAAGGATACAGTAAATGAAACAAAAAGGTGTAGTGCCATTTCATATATGAAATAGTGACTCTAAAAGGTAAAACAATCAGATGGGTTAATCTCTGATTAATTTCCAAAATGTAGAATTACTTTAAAGGGGAAACAGGAACATGTACAGGAATGTCTCTTTGGGGAAACATGATCTATGAGTATGCAAAAGAAGCATCAAACAGTTTGTAGATCTTACAATTTCATATAATAGGTGCAACAGAAGTACAGTTTTACAGGTTCCACCCCTTTGCATGACCATGTTCCTTTCTTATAAAACATCTTGAATGAAAAGCTCATACACTCAGTCCCTTTACAAGGTCGCACTGAAAGAGTTTAAACTTGGGAACCAGAGAGGCTGTGAAGGAGGACAGCCTTATTAAAACGTGAAAATGTGCTAATGGCAATATGAATTAAACTCTGAGTGTGGGTCCTTGCCCAAAGGGGCTGATCTATTGATTGTAGTCATTCGAAACCTTATTCTCAGGACATGACACAACAAACATTATTATTTGAATCGATTATCTGCTACCTTATTATTGAGCTACAATGAAACTGCCCTTCATTTACGGTCGTCCTGCTGGTCTCTGGGCCTTTCTTCTTTCTCATGCTCCTTATAACCTTCTACTCTTCATCAGAATTCTTAATCCTTTCACAGAGATGATATTAGAACTACATATCTGGAGCAATAGAAATACAGCTCTTTGTTGATGCCAACCAGTTTGCTTTAACTTCAGCCTGATTTTGAGGTATGTTTAAGACATTCCTGACAAACCATACAAATTATTGATCGGATCATTATATTATGGGGCTGTATGGCCTGTTTCAGTTGAGACACATTTTAAAGCCACAGCCTTGTTTTTTAGGTATCTCATTTTGAGATTTCAGCATAAATCTCAAAACAAAAGAGATAAAATATGGAAATGTGTTTGTGCAGAGAGTTTCAAAATAGCAAAAAGTCTGTCCTAAAAAAGAGGGGTTTTTTTTCTTTTCATAAGAGTCTTTGGTAAAATGTTATACCAGGATATTTGATGTACAATAATTCAGAATCTGACTTTGTGATGAAAGTGAATGAAATTATTTTTTTTAACAGCACTATTGCATTTAGATTACATCAAAAGTGATTTGTTTGACCCCTTTGATTAGGTGAAAAAATGTTCCTCTAAATTATAAACTGTCCTCAATTTGGTGTTCACAGTTTCACCAAACAGCTGAGGACTTTCAGAGCCAGCATTTGAGGGAAGATGAAGGAGGAAGAGGAGACACTGAAGGAGCTGCTTTGAAGGTAAAACACATTTCCAAAGACCTACAGATCATCTCCACCAAACAAAAAACACCTGCTTATGGTTCTCTTGGGCCGTATGGATGGCCCCAGAACTTCTCCCAGGCTCTGGATCAGTATCTGTACCGCACACCTCCCAAATCCAAACCTCCTGCAAAAACGTCCACAAAGGCCAAGAAAATCCTCGGTTGGGGCGACTTTTATTTCAATGTGAAAACAGTGAAGTTCAGCCTCCTGGTGACGGGAAAAATTGTGGATCATATTAACGGAACATTCAGTGTCTACTTTCGTCACAACTCAACCCGTCTGGGGAACATATCCGTCAGCATTGTCCCACCTTCCAAAGCTGTGGGATGGGAGTTTTTGGATTCTGCGGTTCAGGACATTCACACCAAAAACTCAGTCCTGGTTTCTGATCTTACACCCCAGTTCCAGGGCCCACCTCAGTCCACCAGCTCGATCCCTCCTGAGCAGCAGAGGCAGCAGCAGGACGTGATGATGGTGACTGAACTCAACTGCCGGATAGATTATCAGCGAACTAACCGATCCAAGAAGACAAAGCCCTGCTTGTACGACCCAGGGCAGACCTGCTACTCAGAAAATACACAATCCCAGGCAGCTTGGATCTGTGCTAAACCATTTAAGGTGATCTGCATCTTCATAGCTTTCACCGGCACCGATTACAGGCTGGTGCAGAAAGTCTGTCCGGACTACAACTTTCAGACTGAGCAGAATCAGCAGCACTTTGGGTGACAGATTCTGAGATGCTGAAAGGAAAATATCAGACACTAAGCTTTCATATATTGTTTAACATCATATTTTTTCCATTTCCTTGAGGAGCTTGAGATTGACTGTTTTTATACACCTTTAAAAACACCTTTCAAGATGTCTGTAAGTGCAGTTTTAACCTGTATTGATGTAGTAGCTTTTGTTAACAGGGAATTTTGAAAGGTGACTTTGTGCCGTCCTAAGCTGCCCACTCATTTTCAGAAAACTCTACATTTAAAAAAAAAAGAGAAGCGCCTTGATCCATGCAGTCACTTTTTGTGTAGTGTTGTATGAAATTTGCTTTCTGAAAAAGTTTTGATGCAAGTGAAGATCTGACATTCACAGCTGAAATAGGAATTCTTAGCTCATTAATTATGCAAGATGCTTACAACTTTGCATTTTTTACTGTTAAAGGACTTGCCTGTTTGATGTAAAGTGACTACCCCATGTTATTAATAAGATACTACTTCTTTAAGACTGGCACAGAGACTGATGAAAGGGATGATTGTTTTGATCACTGTTATCACCTAGGCAAAGTAGGCACGTACTTGGCTCCCCTCCAGAGCTGATTTTACTTTCACCCTTTGCACCTTGGAGAGTTTTCTGTTTCCCCAGACTGTTCCCAGCTGTTACAGACATGATTTTTCTGTCACTACGTCAAACAGTACGGGTGAGTACTAATGTATTTATTTATTTATTTTTGTTGAGTTCACTTATGCAAAGACCCAGGGTTATTTTCACTTGCAGATTCTCCTCCATCTTAAAAGCAGTTGTAAATTAATCAGGTTTTCTTGCAAAACTAGGTCGACTTGTCACCCAAGGTAACCTCAGCACTGACCCAAATGTCTGATGTGAAGATTTGCAGTGTGCTTTATTTTCAGTTTGCCAGTCCAGTTGTATAAGTGTCACTTTTTTGTTTGATGACTGTTATTATCTTAGGTAGTCAAAGGAGAAAAGTGCTTCTGTTTTCACTCAAGTATTTTGTTGTTTAAAGAAAGTTGACTCTACACTCTGTGCTTTATGCATAACTTTATGTACTCAAGGCTTAGAAACATAATGAATATAAGATGAAAGAGGTCTTCCTCAAACATATATTTATGCTTGAACAGTAATCTGTCTATTAGGCCAAAGTAACGCATAGTTACATAACTATCATGCAGCTACAAGCTGCCTTTAACAAACAAGGCCCTGATAAATAAGTCACTGCGTGTGTGGCCAGCCCACATTACACTTTTCATGTCCAAGGTTTTCCATAACTGCAGAATAACACGCTTGTTTTTCACTGCCTTTCATGTAATGGATTGTTTAGAACATCAAAAGACACATTATTCTAAGTCCCTTGTTTCCAAACCCCCGGTGCAAAGTATTATTATTCTGAGTGATGAAAGTGTTTTTTGCACACACTCACTCTTCCTGAGGGTTTCAAAAGACACCAAAGCAGCAATCTCGGACAACAAAAAAACTCAAAAGAACCCCTCAAAAAGGGTTCACCCTGCACATGCAGTTTATAGGACAATGGAGAACTGCATCAAATTCTGTGACTTGGTATTTGTCTTTTCCAGGTTGTATGAACACCTCTCCAATGTTTTAGGCATGCATTACCATCCTTATTCCCAAACAGAAACGGATTATTATCTACAGAGACAGAGAACAGTTTTACAACCATTTCTGAGGAAGTACAAATGAAGTTGTTATGTTGAATGATTCTTGTTTGTTCATCCATCACTCCATGCAGCCCCTCCTCCGAAGGGTTTCAGGTTATTTGGGCCGGGAGGGACAGGTCACAGCAGAGCCATGCAGGCGAAGCCTCAGTGGTGCCGGTGCGTGGACAGGCCAAGAGAGCCTGGCACAGGACGACCAAGAGATGTGGAGACTTCTGCAGCAGGAGAAGGACAGGCAGTGTCGGGGACTTGAGCTAATCGCATCAGAGGTGAGGTTCATGTGAGAGAAGCAAACGCAGTGAAGATGATTTAATGCATTTGATGATCTATTTGATTCCATATCACTTTTAACTTCACTGCAATGTTTGTCCAAAAAATTCAGATAATGCTATTCTTATAATAACTAGGTCAAATTGGTTAGATTTAGAGTCACTGTGCTTGCCAGATGCAAAATCAAACTGAAAGTGAGAGGGGAAAGAAGGATTAAGACTACTAATAAGTAACATCGGAGAGTCAGAGTGATCCCTAGGATTATTTTTCAGATTTCAAATTATTACTAAACAATAATCATCTGTTCTTATTCACAACCCTCAACACATTACACACAGACTTCAGGTTATTTTGAAAAGCACAAGATAAAAAGATTCTTCAGCCCTTTTCACCCTGAAACAACAATTCAGGCACCATGTACATTATTTTTACGATGCTGTGTGATGTGGTAGAACTAGCTTTATTATGGACTTTGATCACATGTTATTTTAAAAGGATAACATTTATAATTATAGTATATGTACACAATTCAAATACACTGATGTTATATTACTAATATAGAGCTGCAATATTATGAGTTTAATGCCTTCTGCACTTTTCTAAAACGGAATCTTTTACAAAACAGGTCCCTAACATCAGTTGCTGATTTATTTTCTAATCAGGTGGTCACATAATGAAGTTATTCATGCAAAGAAGGAAGTTTTCACTGGATTCTTTATAACCTCTTCACCTAAAAATCATCATTTTAACCATAGGCTTTATATTTACTCCTCTGACCAGTTACCTGGAAAGGACGGGCATCAAAAGTTGAAACTGTGTCAGTGTTCGTTCTGTGTCTTGCGTCACATGTAGTAAGTCTTGAAAGTGTCTGTGAAAGTGGTGCTGGGGAAACAGGTGCAATTTGATACACAAAGTCTCTCTTACCTGCTCGCTCCATTTCGGCTAGAAACAGCCAGCAGACTATTCATACAGTTAACACTAAGAATCCTGGATGTCAATCCTGGTGAAACATTTAAACTGTGTTCTTGTACACAGACAAAAGCAGATCCTTCGCCGTTAGTTTATTTGTTCATGTAAAAATCAGGATTCATTGCTAAATAATACAGCTGAAAGGAGCAGTTCCTTACTCTAATGTTGTTTATTGTGATTTGTATCCACTACAGAATAGTAGTGGAAACTGTGCACATAGGCAGTGTGAACAAACATGTATAAGATTGTGTTTTGTGAGACAGAAAAAAAGAAAAACAGAGATTACTGTAGAGGAGCCTTCTTCAGCAGTGTAACCACAAGTCACCAGAGTTATAGTTTCTAGAATTTCACTGTTTTCTTCAGGGAGTTCATAAAAATTTCCTTTGCATTTCCCTCCCTCACAAGTCACTGATTTCTTCTAAGTGGAAGCTTTGGGAAAAGAAGCAGCTTTCATTCTTTCCTTCACCAGCAATTATGAATCCACAGCACTATCACTCACAATGACATCTGAAAGATTTTTATCTTCTTGTGCATGTGGTGTCAGTCGCAGCTGCAGGCTGACTCCCAATGGAGAGCCCCTGTTTTTTCTTCAGGAACACAGTCTAATGATCCCATTAGGTTCCCTCACTCATTGATCTCCACATTTTAAGATGAGACAGAATAGGGGGAGGCCACCATTTATGTGTGTGTGTGTGTGTTTGAGTGTGTTGAGGTAGTGTTCCGAAATGTCAGAGAGAGAGTTTTATGTCACATAGGGGACAGGTTTGAATCCCACTGGAATGATTGAGGGATCCCTGAACAGTGACAGGTTCGGTATAATAACAGACAGAGGGGGCGGCTGAGGAGGACAGAGAAGAGGAGCGATAGACAGAGAGAGACAGGGAGAGGATACGCAAGTGAAAGTGGGAGGAAAAAGAGACTGAGACATGGAGAAAAAATAATTCACATTCATTTCCTTTTCTGTAGCTCTATCTCTCCTCTGACTCCCAAGTGTCTCAAGGAGATTTGACACTAAAGTGAACCTCACATAGTGGGAGGTCTATTAGTTTATTATTCATTCAGCTCTTTATTTCTTAATATAATCTGTAATTCTTTCATACTTTTAGATGAGGTTTTTGAATTTAGTTTTGCAGCTTTTTTGCTGGGAATAATTTGCTGAACCTCTGAAAAGATTTATACAAAAAAATCAACAGATGGAAGTCTTTAGATGAGCGGAAACTTATCTCATTGTTTTCCTAATTGTGTTTTGCGAGATAAATTCTTGTGCTTTATCTAAATTCCATGCTTGGTAGCTCAAGTTTAGAGTCTTGTTTCAATGTGTTGCTGCTCCTTGCTGTAAAAGAGCAAGGGTGCTCAGATTCCCTTCTTCAGGTAAATAAGGGTTATATTTGGATGTTGACAGCACTGTTCTTGTCTATCCTGTCAGAACTTCTGCAGCCGTGCAGCGCTGGAGGCACAGGGCTCCTGTCTGAACAACAAGTACTCTGAGGGCTACCCTGGACATAGGTAACTACCTGGGTGATGCACTTTCCCAAATATGGATTTCAATGAATGGATTTCAGAACCACAAGCTTTGATCTGGTGAAATTTTTTGTACCAATTTGTCAATGAGGTAGACAACATGATACCATTTGATACTAAATAAGATAACATTAACATTAAAATCCTTACAAACACTCTTTGTGTTTCTTAGGTACTATGGAGGTGCAGAGGTAGTGGACCAGATTGAGCTGCTGTGTCAGAAGCGGGCACTCACTGCCTTCGGTCTGGACCCAAACCTGTGGGGTGTTAATGTCCAGCCTTATTCAGGATCCCCTGCAAACTTTGCAGCCTACACATCTGTACTGCAGCCTCATGACCGCATCATGGGCCTGGACCTGCCTGATGGAGGACAGTGAGTGAACATGTCAAAGCCAGAGAAACAAAGAAAGATACTCATTCTGTGGGGGGATTTTAGCTATGTTAGCTACAGTATGTTAGCTTTGACATTGATTTTAATGTTTTGTACTTCAGTGCAATTCACGCCAGTTTAAAACTTTTTGTAAGTGCAAATTTTACCTTGTTTGACCAATAATATGATAACACTAATGTATGATGGGGAAACCTCCATTCTGGTGATTAGAAAAATAGAACAAGTTATCATTCTAAATAATATTTGATGCTACTTTTTAGATACAGAATTATATCAACTGACAGTTACATTTCATTTGTTGCTACAGTATTTTTTCTTTTTGTTAAAAATGCCCTGAAAAGATTGCACCAAACTTTAACTGGATGTTGTTACGGAACTTAACGTCTAAGGGAATTAAGCTCAATGACAAACTTTTAGTCACACTCTCTGAAGTTGTCACATTATACTACCCCTTTCAAATAAATGCATTTTTATTTGAGCTCCAGAAACCTGAATACTGTGAAAGTTTTTTGTTTTCTTTAATTGACGCTCTAGTAACACACCTTTAAGTTGTGTTCCCTGAAGGTGATTCTTACCTTTAGATAAAATCAGTCCAGTGATTTTAGATCATGTAAATGTATTCCTATATTCATATACTGTGCTAATAGATTCAATGGCATAAAGGTACATCATGAAACAGTATTTTCCTCATCATAAGACCAATGGAACATAAACTGATATAAGGGAGACTCAGTATTTACATGACCATTACTGTATTTGATTACAGAAAATACTATTCATATTGTAAGAGAAATAAGTCTCACTAAAGGTCAGACGAAGTACAGAACATTATAGAAGAACTCATATTACCACACGCCTGCTGAAGATCTAGGGAATCCACTCTTCTGAAATGCAATTTTCTAAATCTACTTTATGTCACCACATTTCAGCCTTACCCACGGCTACATGTCAGACAGCAAGAGAATCTCAGCCACCTCCATCTACTTTGAATCGATGCCTTACAAGCTGGATGTGAGTTTTGTGCAAAGAAATTAAGTACAAAAACGAGAAGGAATAAATTATCTGTAAAAACTAAATGACATGGTTCTCCTTATTTATCACGTTAGCCTAAAACAGGTCTGATAGATTATGAGCAGCTGGAGAAGACAGCCCGACTCTTCAGACCCAGACTCATCATAGCAGGAACCAGCGCCTATGCTCGCCTCCTTGATTACCCTCGCATGAAGAAGGTACAAAGTATATCTGAATTTATATCCAATATGACAGTCTAAAGATGTAAAGACACAACTACTATGAATATTTTAATTGCCTTTAATTTACTGAAATTAGGTTTCCCCTGAGCAAGAATAGAAAGATTTAAGGACAATAATAAAAAAGCAGCATTTAATGAGATATAAAAGGACTGACATTTATCACATGGCTGTGTGTGTTTCAGCTGTGTGTGGAGCTTAATGCCTACCTGCTGGCAGACATGGCTCATATCAGTGGCCTGGTGGCAGCAGGAGCTGTTCCCTCTCCTTTCCAGCATGCTGACCTGGTAACCACCACTACCCATAAGTCTCTGCGTGGAGCCAGGTAAGGACCAAGATGTGTGAACCTCTGATGTATTGAAGAAACTGAAAAAATACAGTTCATTGTCTTCTCCAATCTAACAGTTGGAAATTATGTTATATTATATAATATGACATACTGTACACACAGTCTTAAAGGATCATTCAGTTGGTTTTTTTTGCAAAGTTTATTTACCTGTCTCTGCATGCTCTTTAGGGCTGGTCTGATCTTCTTCCGGAAAGGTGTGCGGTCTGTGGATAAGAAAGGTCGGGAGGTGACCTACGACCTCCAGGACAGGGTGAACTTTGCTGTGTTCCCATCACTTCAGGGAGGACCTCACAACCATGCCATTGCTGGGGTGGCTGTTGCCCTCAGACAGGTCCAGGGAATAAAACATCCCAGCATCTCTTTAATCTCAGAAGCTCATGAGTAGAAGTTGAAGTCCTACTTATCATGCAGTGTCCTGATGTGGTTTGTCTTTACAGGCTTCCACTCCAATGTTCAAACAGTACATCGCTCAAGTGATGCTGAATGCCAAGGCAATGGCTAACATTCTACTGAAGAGAGGCTACACTCTGGTGTCAGGTACTCAGGATGCAGATGCAGTCAATAGAATGTTTTGATTTGTTAGAAATAAAAATATATACTCATTTATATAGGAGTTTTTCTACATTGTTGTTTTTTCACTAACTGTGGCGTTACATAATAAGTTGGCTTGCCTTCCTGTCACTCAAAATATGAGACACAATTGCCACTGGATTGTCTCTTCATTTTATCCGTCTGCATTATTTTCCGAAGACTTAAAAAAAATCGTCTTAAGCTTCACTCGACAGCTGAAAGGTGGAAAGAAAATCATGAAAATAAAAGCTATTATGATTATTTCCATGTAGGCTGTATGACGGTTGAAATAGACAGCCAGGACGTTTTGCAGTTTCCTTCAAAATTCACATTTTCCCCTCAACTGGTTTCTATTCAACCCTTTACCAAGTGTAAAAAGCAAATGTCTTCTTCTTCTCCTCATGCTTTTAGGTGGAACAGACAACCACTTGGTTCTGGTTGACCTTCGACCTCGTGGAATAGATGGGGCTCGAGCTGAGAGGGTCCTGGAGCTGGTGTCCATCACCGCCAACAAGAACACCTGCCCTGGAGACAAGAGTGCTCTCACTCCTGGAGGACTCAGACTTGGTAGCCAAAATTAAATAGTTAGTTAGTTAGTCAGTCAGTCAGTCAGTCAGTCAGTCAGTCTGTTAGTTAGTTAGTTAGTTAGTTAGTTAGTTAGTTAGTTAGTTAGTTAGTTAGTTAGTTAGTTAGTTAGTTAGTCAGTCTGTTAGTTAGTTTTTGTGTGGGTTTGTTCTAGGCCAAGAATCTGTCAATCTGACATTGCACATTATCTTTTGAAAAATAATTTTACCTCAATGTATTCTGTAATTTGTTCCTCTAGGTGCTCCAGCTTTGACGTCCCGACAGTTCAAGGAGGCAGACTTTGAAAAGGTTGTGGAGTTTTTCGATGAGGGGATTCAGATTGCTCTAGATGTGAAAAAGAAGACTGGTGAGAGAGAAATAAGTTTCCATGTTTTCCTTTGACTTTGGTAGAGACTACTCAAATGTGATTTTTACACACTTGGAAGACATGTTTAAGGCAGATTTATGAAATAAGAATTCTTAACTTGTTTTGATTCCTTTGTCTTCTAACAGGAAATCTGGCCAGCTTCAAGTCTTTCCTGCTGGAGGACTCAGAGACAGTGTCACGTCTAGCAGAGCTCCGCCAGCGGGTGGAGCTATTTGCCAGGCCCTTCCCCATGCCTGGATTCACTGACCACTAATAGCACCTCACGCAGAGAGGAAGGACCCCAGCAGAGCTTGGACACAGTGATTAGGACAGTAATGTAGTGGTCTTTGATTATTATTTTTTTTTTACAATGCTCGTCAAAAAAACATCGCTTCATGTTAATTTCATGTCAGTTGGTCATGTGACCTGAAAATCCACTTGTGAAATTATATCTGAAAATTAACACAAGATGTAATAGTATGTATGAACATATGACTGAAAATTCATTAATTGGTTACATTATGATTATAAAATGCAGTTTATAAACCATGAAGCCAAAAATAAATCAACAACAAACAGTTTTTAATTGTTTTAATCAAATGAAAGTATTAATGTATGAGTCAACTCTACTATCTCTCCTCCTGTTGGCACTTCTTGGTGTTTAAACAGTTCATCAATTATAGTATAGAAAAGCAATGTTGTATTAAAAAAACCTTTACTGGAAAAGTTATCAAAAAATACTGTATGTTAATCCTAACAATGTGTTTATAACAGCATGATAGTGTTTAAAACATCTTTATCAGGTTTACACAGCTCTCATTAATACTTAACCTGGGAAATGTAAGTGTTTCCTTATAGCCTGATGTACCTGTAGTGAAATCGCACCATAATAATGCAGCGATGTTGAAATTTTGTATAACTTTCTGGAGTAGTGTGTTAAAATTCTCATGAGGCACTGAAAGCAATCATTGTTAAACCTACTTTGATTCTCTCTTAGCAGTTTTTAATGCAGTGGATGGATAATGATGCTTTCAACTGAGATCGTTTACAAAGGCTTCAAATGTTACGTAACTCAGTAGCTATCTTGCTTGTAATCTATCTAAACCAGCTACACTTGCCCGAATAACATTGTCTGCCTCTCAGACAGGACTGTTAGCAGCGCGGCAGAAGCTAGTAGGAGCAGATAGGATTATGTATTTAGTTTTAAGCCTTAATGGAGACTTATCAATGTCATGCTTTGCCCCATGTCTTGGGAAACTGAACACGGACTCAGTCTACACCCAAAAACTAGAGATCAACAGCTGATATACTGCACATACTATATTTTGAAGCAGTTTTTATGAATAATGATGACATCCTTTAACTTTGATTTGCAGCGTAAGGGATCTGTAAAGAATGTACAATGTCTAACAGTGGAATTTTATTGCAATAAAATGATAATGAATGTTTGAACATTTGAGCATTTAATTCACTGTCTTTGGTAAACTGCATTGGTTATTTAAACAGCTGAAGAAAGGGGAGGACTCTGCGGAGTTTATAAACATTGATCAAAGTTGAGCTGCTGGTATTTCCTCTGCTCATTTCCTCTCATGGTTGGTCCAGCTGATCTCAGAAGTTTGACTGGAAGAGAGTTGGTGCAAGAGCTCCATACCTTAAATAATGTACTTGTGTAACTATTCAATGTTTTTATAAGAATGGTTACTGAATTGTCTTAAGCAGAAATATCGCTGAACAACAGCTATTATTTTCTGTTGTGAATAATTAAGTTAGCTTTTTTATACTCCTGCATAAGCCAAAACAAGCATTAGTTAAACATCACAATTTTTTTCTCCAAACACCCCTTTGTGTAGACATATTTTTATGTTTTTTTGATGGAAGAATGCCCTGTTTATTGTTTGACTCTAACTGTTGTCTGAAAAGATGAAAATATAGATCAAAGTTGCCTAACCAATGATGAATGTGCACATCTGTGATTTTTGTGTAATCCCAATTAAGGATAATTAATAAGATAGGTAAGAGCTATTTCATAACAATATATACAGAAGTTATGATTTCTTGTGATACCATATTTAATTCTGTGGTACTCTTTTTGGATGTCCCCCTGCAACTGAATATTACATAATACTAATGATCATGGACAGTTCATAATACACACAAGAAAATGAGCTCATTATGTAACAGCAAAGTCCTTCACTTCCTCACGAAACCTTCAGAACTATCATTTATGTTTATTTAAACACTTCTTCTCCTACTGGTTCCCAAGTTATCACAGCCAGTCACATCTTTATTCTCCCAGAGTGATAAAGAAGAGAGGTCGCTGCATCACTCTTTCAGTTCTGACTGAATCTATGTCCTGTAGTTTTATTCAAATTAGTAAGTCTTCTATTGAGAGGAAACTCACCTCTAAAGTCCTAAATGCAGTTCCACTAAACAAGCTTAGCATGAATGAATGAAGCATTTACAGCTGCTGCCTGGTGGAGCTCTAAATTGATTTCAAACTGAATAGACTTTTGTTTTTATGTCAGCCTTCTTTTGTCCCGCTCAGCTCATCACTCCTTCCAAATTTTGGGGTGGAAGATTATTGCTTGAGTTTCTGCCAGAGGAATGTGTCCCCTCCACAGAGACTGGTCAGCGGAATCACAGGTCAGAGGTCAGGGGAGCTCTCAGCTCTGTCGTCAGAAAACACACAAACAAAACAAAGACACCCACGCACGCAACATCACAACACAAATAACGCTAAATTTGTTTCATCTCTGTTCCTCTTTCTCATGACCCCCAGTGCTCTGACACACTGTGATAACATGTCTGTAAAACTTGTTCAAAAACACATGTTCACTCATTCAAAGGTCTTTATTCAGCTGTTCTTTCTTTCTTTCTTTCTTTCTTTTTTTTTTTCTTTCTTTCTTTTTTTCCCTCATTCTTTCTTTCTATCTTTCTTTAAATATTTTCTTTCTTTCATAATGTAATTCTTTCTGCCTATCTTTAACCATTCTCTTTTTTCATTATTTATTTCCGTCTTTCTTCCTTTCAGTCTTTCTGTTTCTATCTTTCTTCCTTTCTTTTTTCATTCATTCATTCATTCTTTCTTTTTTTCTTTCTTTCTTTATTCTTTCTATATTTTTCTTTCTTTCTGTTTTCTCTTCCATTCTTTAATTCTTTAATTCTTTAATTCTTTCATTCTTTCATTCTTTATCTCATTCTTCCTTTCATTCTTTCTTTCTTTCTTTCTTTCTTCCTTTCATTCTTTCTTTCTATTTATCTTTCTTCCTTTCTTTTTTTCAGTCATTCATTCTTTCAATTTCTCATTCATTCTCTCTGTGTTTAATCATTCTTTTTTTCTTTTTTTCTCTCTTTCATTTATTCTTCCTTTTTCATCGCAGGCAGATTATGTGATAAGTATAAACCCAAAGAACAGAGACAGAAGGGATGTCTATATTTTTTTATTTGATAGTGTATTAATGTATATATTTAGATTCATATATATAAAGATACATTTCTAAATATATAGATTATCATATAGATATATAGAGAGGAGAAATATTCACTGTGTTTTGTTATCTCAGTCTGCAAACGTATCCTGTTCAATTGTCGACCTCTTTCCTCTTCTCTGCTCTATGACAAATGGGACTTTATATGTGTGTGTGTGTGTGTGTGTGTGTGTGTGTGTGTGTGTGTGTGTGTGTGTGTGTGTGTGTGTGTGTGTGTGTGTGTGTGTGTGTGTGTCTGTCTGTCTGTCTGTCTGTGTGCATGCGTGCGTGTGTGTGTCAGTGTGCATGCTGCTTTCATGTCATACATCAACACAATGCTGGAAGACTGCTCGTCATCCTGGCACTGCTGTACCTGATCAAACATTCAGGGCTGCTGTAGCACACACTGCGCACCCTGATGCACACACACACCCACACAAACAAACAAAGTGCACAATCATACACAAACACACATGCATACATACCCAAATATACACACACACACACACACACACACACACACACACACACACTGACACACATATCTACCAAAGTAGTGGACCGATCAGGCTTTAAAGTGACAGCTTGTCTGCTAACAGATGGATCTGTTCCATCACAGCCACTGATTGTGTATTTTTGAGGTAGTTTGTGGAAAGAGATCTGTATCTGAAGAACTTCTTTGCAGGTGTGTCAGGACAGCCTCTCTGTTTGCATGTGTGTGGTAGTGATCCCTGGGAATAATAACTTTGTGTCCAAACATGAATTAGATAGATCATATATGGATAAGATACAGTCATGTTCATTGATGTCTTCCTTTATTTAACATAAAGCCTGCTGAATACAGAGGCTGCAAATAACAAAAGTATATGCCAGGCATGGTGAAACACATGTAGCAGCACAACACACCTGTAATAACCAGATGGAATCCAAAACTGGTGTGATTAAAGCTTTACACCTACAGACTGTAGGGAAAACATACAAGTCACAAAATCTTTTTTTTTTAAATACTTTGCAATTAAATCTGAAAAAAGCAGATCATCAAAAAAGCAGACCTTTTAACAAATTGTGTTTTTTCTCTTTTGCGTTTATGCTGACTTTTGCTTATTTTTGGTCATTATTGTTATATTTTTAAATGTAGTTTTCCATCCGCCTACAGTCTCAGTTCATTTCTAAACAGTATGACAATCAGTCAGCATTATCCTGAAGATTTTTTAAAAGAATACATTCAAATTAATAGACCTAAATAACTTCAGTGCTGAAGCATAGTTAACAAACTGTTAGCTTACATTTCAGGTATCCCTTATAGCTTTTATGAAAATTGCATTACTGCTGGTCTGGCTGTGAATGTCACAAGATCTTGATGCTTACTTCTCTGTTAATGAATTTGCAAATTACATTTTCAACTTTTCAATGCTCCAAAGTGCCTTAAAGTGACAATTCCCATCACTGTTAATGAATTGAACTTCTTTGAAAACATCACACAAGCACACAGAAACTGATTTGGGATTAATTCCACCTTCCACCTAAAGTGACAACACTGAGTGGCAACAGAGTGAGGTAACGATGGGTTAAAATCTGATCAAGTTTATTTGTCAAGATGTTCACAAGAAGCTCAGAAATCAGGTCCCTCCTTCTTCAGGTTTGGGTAGTCTGTGCTGATGGCAACAAACTGGGGAACAAAAGAGAAAACCAAACTGAGAAAAGCTTGATGCTGTTGAGCTAAGGAGTAATTTCTGTATTGAATCTAGCATGTGAATAATAAGAGATGTATAAATCAAATAAATGAGGACCAGAATGTGAACCTTGTTTTATAACTGTGACAACTGTTTGGTACTTACCTTATATTGGTATGTTGGGTCTAGTTTATTCCATGGCTCAGGGTTATTGGTCTTGTTCCAGCTAAACACAAAAACAACAGACAGAGATTCATATTCACAGACAATCTGATTTGCCTGAGAGCTGCTTCAGTTCATCCACATTCTGATATCCTTCCTATACGTGCAATTTAAAAGTCAACTAGGACAAACAAAAGTTGAGGGAGAGTTTCAAGCCTGTCCTATCGTATACTCAATTACTTTTGCAGATAAATTATGAAAGTTCTGCAAAGAAACAAAACAGATCACCAACCTGTAAACTTTTGTTTAAAGTACTTAGCTTTTCAGCTTTTATTGAAGGATGCATTAAGGACTTATACACCGTTTGAAATCAGTGGGTGGGGAGGAAGTCTATGCAGGATGCAGTTTGAGGTAGAAATGAAAGCAGGATCCCTCCTGTCGGTAACAGTCATAAATTTGATACCTCTGCTTCATTAATTCACCCACCCACTGCATATCTTGTTAGGAAGTTTTCAAATCTGCTTTTCAACTGGAAATTAGCAAAGCATGGAAATATCGCTTACATATTACATCAATGATGGTTTATTCCACTACAGGGGGGCAATGATTACTGTTTGAAAACTGCAGTCTCATTGTCCTCAAATAATGTGTATATGGAAACAAACAAATGCCCTCCCCATGAAACAGGAAGGACACAGTAAAAGGAAGCAGACCTAAGATAAGCTAATTTTCTGAATCACTTCGTAATTGAACACTTTCAAATTTAAAGAGAAATTTAGACTTTTTCCCCAGAAGAGAGTTCAAGACAGTCAAAAAACAGTTTCACCGATCCATGAAAGTTCTTCCAGAGTTTCTTTGTTCAACCAAATATCACATATCATCTCTGGTAACTGGAAATGTTAAGGGTTCTTACGTGACATGGGGTCCTTTTGCCAAACGGAACAGATATAGAGATGCCCCGCCCATTCCCAAACAGATGAAGAAGAACTGGGGGATGAGCTGAAGATGCAGAAAGACAGTTAGAAAAACATCATTTATTGATTTAACATTTACTGATTTGTCACATCATGATGTATTTAATATTGTGCTACCTGAGCCTTTCATGACAACACATAAATAGTGAGTGGCTGACAGTATGATATCTTATCTATTTCGTACAAACAGCATTTATGGTTTATTGAGAAGTTAAAGCTGTCAGCAGCAACGCCTCGCTCTGATTGACTGACATTGCTTGACTGATTGCAGCCTGCAGGATCAGAAATAACAAACAACTGTGACTGAGTCCTATTCCAAATATAGGCCCACCCTGTCTTCAAATTCTGACATAAAACATAAAAAAGTAGTCCTATACGAGCTTTACCAGTAAATGAAGTGAGGCGTGGGTGTTTATTGAAATCTTGAAAACATTGTCATGTTTTGAGTTGTCTTATTTTCCTATCCATCATATCAGGTGACAGCCAGCAGGTGATTACCTTCACTTGTAGGAAGATCAGGTGCAGAGAGAAACAGCTACCCTGACTCTGTACTTTTTACAAAATTAACACATTATACCTTGTGAATAACTACTATTAAATTTACAGTTTGTGGTCCAAGAGTAGTAGGATGGGTTTCTGGATTGTCAGGTTAGCAGTGTCCATCTTCCATCTTTCTCCAATTATACCTAAATAGACTGTGAGTGAATGGCTTTAATTGTAACAAGGGCATTTTACTGCTGTCATTTATTGCTTATTATACCTAAGACTGTGAAATGTGTTGTTCTGAAGTCTAAAACATGTTTTAACTTACAATATTGTGGTATTAACTTATGATACTTCACAAAAAATCAGATTTATTTTCTACCACTTGAGTTCTATAGAGACGTCCACAGCTGGCAGCTTGCTTTCTATCTTTGAAATACATAATAGTTGCACTTAGAGATCACCAATAAGCTACATTTCATGTTGTATCTATGCAATTAGATTTAGATAGAGCCAGTCCAACTCACTCCCCATGTCTTTCAAAGTGCCCAACCACCCATCTGACCTTCTCTATAACTATATATCTGGTTCTCTGGCTCAAAAAGACCCCATCTATCTGACTGTCTAACTTTCTATGGTACTAACTTTTCATTTGTCTAGCTGAACAGTCCTTCTTTCTCCCTGACTCCTAAACTTCCCCACTCTCTCAAACAGCCTGTCTCCGTCTCTCTAACTGTCTGTCTGTCTGACTGCTGTAGCTTGATCAGGGAAGCTTGTTGAGTCTCACTGGGATTTGCTCCCTGCAGCGTCTGTCTCCCTCACTCGGTCTCTCTCCCAGCCTGCCTGCCTGCCTGTCTGTCCGTCTGTCAGGATGATAGACTATATCAAGGAGCTCTGGAAGAGCCTCATAGGGATTTCCTCCCTGCAGCTTCTCTCTCCTTCTTTCCGTCTCTATCTCTCGCACTCTCTCTATCTCCTGGGAGGCTGATGACAAGAAGTTAAAACTCAGTCTCTCCATTCTCTGACAGCAGTGCTGGTTAAAAGCATAGAAATAATCCCTTTCCCTGTGGGAATAACTCTGATTTGTACATTTATTTAAGTCCAACTACTCATTGCCTAAATGCTTAGATTTTGTCAATTCAGATTTAAGAGGTATGTAAGTCACAAAAGTAATTTTCAGTGTCAGTCCTCTGTCAGATTGACTGGATTTTAAATGAGCCCCTGAAGCAAGTTACCCTAATGACCTGTAGTTCAAAGACGATTAGACACAATCTTATTCTGATTTCATATCCTGCTTTGATTGATTCAGCTTGAAAGCTGTGCAAACATGACATGCAATCATCAAGTTTTGCCTCTCCTGTGTTCTCTTAAATAATGATTTAAATAAGTTTAATAATCTGTGTTCTGTTAACATTTTATATGCAACAGCCTTTTTGTAAATGAAAACAGGTGACACTAACTTTAGACACGCAAACAAGAAAACAATAGAGATAACTTACCCCAGGATGCTTCTTAGCATGCTCCACTGCTGTCCGAAATATCATTGCTCCAGTTTCTATAAATGTAGCAAAAGTGTTTCAAAATGAAAATTTTCAGAGTCAATTACTCAGGCCCCGGTTATTAACAGGCACAAGCTTTAAATGGCCGTGCAGGATCAGGATTTAGACCTGTTGCTCTCTGTATGTGGAGGGAGGAGGGAGGGAGGAGGAGGAGAAGGAGGTCATTTACATCTGATTACAGCTCCTTCTGTTCCCTTGTTGGTGTGATTACACTGTGCTCTACACTGTAACACTTTATATTCAAACTATCAGGTTTCATTATTGTGAATCTTTATTTAATATCCAGGCCAGAGACATTTGTTGCTCATATGAGGGTGTTATATTGTTCAAAGTGTGCGTGCTCTTACGTTAGCTTGGAGGCTTTTTCTCCCTTATTTCCTTCTCTGTTGTTTAAAGACTTCTTGGCCCTTAGGGAGATAACTGGAGGAAATGGGGAAACATACAAACAACGTGTCCTTTTTAAAGCCACTGGGGATTACTGGTGTCTAAGGACATCTTCAGTTTCCAGAATCATATTATAGATGTATCAGATACCAAAAAACACAGTTCAGTCGAATGCTTCAACAACAAATAGAAAAAGCAGACCAGCACAGAGACAAGAGATCACAGGGAGTTAAAAAGCCAGGACTAAAACAAGATTTTTGTGAGCATGTTGTGTTTTCACCAAATGAAAAATATCAATAACAAAGTTTTTACACAGACTTATATCAGTTTGTTGATGGTCCATGGTGCAGTCATTTTGCATCTTCTTCAAGAATTAACTTTTTTATATAACCCCAGAGGGAAATCACTGTAATCAAAGTCAGAGACCCTCCGAAGATCTTCCACCACAGTGATCATGTTTTACTCTTAAAAGACTTCAAAGGTCAGTTATCAAAGTGAATGACCCAAATGCAAATTAAGAGATTTAAGAAACATGGCAAATCCCTTTGGCTATCATTAATTCCAGAGGAGGTCTTTGTTTTATTCAGCTGGTGTTTGGGGTTAGTTAAAGGAACATTGTTTCAGTAAAGGTGGAAGACTACCAGTTCTTTATCCAGCAAGGTAATTCAAATCTGAGAGGGTGAAATATGAAGAAATGATAGGAAGACTAAAGTAGATCCATAAAGTTGATGCTTGAATCCAGAATAAATAAATCTACCCTGTCAACTTTAATACTTCCAGAAGTTCATTTGAAGGATGCTGCTTTGAAAAAATGTAGTCTAAACTGCAAAACAGTATTGTTGTGTGTTAATGTGTGTTTGTGTTTGTGTAGGTGTGTGTGTGGGAGTGCAGATATAAATTAGCTTAAGCAAACTCTGGCACAATGCATCAAATGGGGACATGTATGTTCATATTGTAAATGGTCCCTTTATGAAAAATTGAAAAACACCAAAACTGATTATAGAGCTTCACTTAACAGATTCCAGTGGACACATACTTTCTTAATGTGAAATCTTCACTGTTGCATCTTGTGTATTTGATATGCTGAAGAAAAGACTACAGATGTGTTCTAATATAGTCTTTCTGACCACTCAAAGTGCTCTTACACAACTCATCACATTCATCTTTTGACACTATACAATCAGAACGTTATGGCAGAAGGTGCTACTGTAGGGGATCTTCAGTTTGAACTAATTCCATTCATATGTATTCACAGTCAAGTCACCTGGTGTACTTTGGGTTTAGTACCCTAGGATACTTTAGCATGTGACAACAGGAATAGGGATCGAACTTCTAACAATCTGAATGAGAATCAACTAAGTCTACCACTGAGTTGGTCAGCCCCAAGCAGACGGCTGATGCGTAAACATGTCTGTCTGATTCGTGGCATTTCGGTTTGACACAGGAGGGCTTCACTTACATTAGCCAACACACGTGTGATACCTCCAAGCACCACACGTCAGTCCTCGGGTGATAAGGAGGCTTCTTGAAGTCTGACAGGTCACATCTTTGAGGTTGGAAAACATATCTTTACAATACACTTTCAAAAGAAAACAAAGCTTGCTCACACAATTATGTAAGGCACCAACTTTAAGTTGAAATTAATATTAGTGGTTATTTCCCAAACTTAAGTTATTTTTCATAACAGCAGATATTTATGGTAATTTCGTTATCTCACTCAGACAAGGTGTCTGCAGATGGTAACATATCCCGGTGTGAAACAGGGCTGTAGCTCTAACAGCCTGTCAAGGTTGTGCGCATTTGTGTGTGTGTGTGTGTGTGTGTGTGTGTGCGTGCGTGCGTGCGTGCGTGCGTGCGTACGTGCGTGCGTGCGTGCGTGCGTGCGTGCGTGCGTGCGTGCGTGCGTGTGTGTGTGTGAGGAATGGTAGTTAGACCTTTTGCAAATGAGCTCTCTAAACTGTCGTGTGAGTCCCACATCGTCTTCTGCAGATGAAGCATCACTTAGATGAAGAGGCACTGTATGTGTGTATATGTGTACGTGTATGAGTACGTGTATGTGTGAGTTGCACTAAGCAGTCAGGTGGCCTATTCACAGGACACATTGCAACAATAATCCTGGCACATTTAAGCAATGATTTGCAGCTGCTTTATAGGTACTTCATGCAAATCCACTTCCTCAGTACCAGTACAAACAAAAAGTTTCTCTCCCCCCTGTACAGAAGTTCCAAAGTTTGAAGTTAGATCCTTTTAATCAGGAGTTTTGACAACTTTTCACAGCGGTGTTAACTTATTAAATCATTAATTACCAGAAACTAATGAAACCACTCATAGTCAACTATTCTTCTCAGACATGGGTCTTATTATACTAAAAATAATAGATTTTCAAAATTAAAGAACTGCTTCTGTATCTTTATGAAAAAGCAGTGGAACACGTACGGATGAAAAATACGGATGAAGGATGACGGGGAAGGCAATTCAAAATGAAAAAGACAAGTAGCATTGTCTACTTTTTGACATTTGTGTAAATTTTTATTATAAATAATGTATCAATCCTTGAGGCATAGTAAGCTTGACCCAAAAGCCTAATCAGTTCATGTGTGAGTCTTGACAATTGCTCCAAAACAAAAGAAAACTCCTGGTTGTATTAAATTCAAAGTTGTCTCTTCTTTTTGTCATTATGCCAACCATGAGTGCTGTTAACAATTTATACTCTTTAACCATCGGGACCACGCAGTATAACAAACAAAATCCGATCAAGGCGTTTCTTTAAGAACCTTTTTGAAATTGCGACAGGCTCAAGCTTTACAGGGAAAGGTATTCTCAAATAATAATAATCCAAACATTAAAACACCATACACCTCATCCAGCCACCAAATCTGAGACCTAATTTCACCTGCCCTCCGAGCACAGGACTGTGTGACATGAGCTCAGCCCTGCCTGGTTTGCCTGCTGACCTACAACACGGCAGCTCAAAGACAGATCCTCCTAATTGGACACTGGCCAACCCAATGGCACAAACAGGCACTAATACAGCACAGGCTTGTTTAAAAATACACATGATCTGCATGGTATATCATCATCATGGTTTATCGCTCGAGCTGTGGAAAAGTTATTTATAATCCTCAGTAATGATGACGTTTATTGGTCCCAGCAGTTTATTTGGCTTGTACATCACTCACATCCGGCAACCCAGTGAGAATGCACACAACAGAGGGAAATGAATGCAGCACACGAGCAGGAGGAAAGTATAACCAGGTATACACAGGGGTTGAAGTGGGAAACACATCACCCTTCATATCAGTTTTTTTGTTGTTGAATTTAATCAAAAACACTTCTTTAAGGGTTGGAGTAGGATCAGGACACTGTCATCTAGATCATTAACACTTCAAACTTAAAGGGCTCAAACACTCATTAGGAGCGTATCCACCTGTTTGTTTATAGTGTAAGGAAACCTAAAAGCTACATAATGGCATTTTCATAAGCCTCACACAATTTCATCATGGACATTATAAAAAGGTAAAAAAAAAAAACCTCCCTCATTAATTGTCTCTTTAGACTTTTTTGTTATTATTAATTCCGTATAAAAAGCCTTGTTGAAATGTAGTGTAGCCATGGAAATAAATCCTGTTTGCTTATTTTAATACACAAAAAAGATTGCCTTATTTTTCTTTGTTTTAATCCCTTTTGTCAAATTTAAGCCAATCACCCTGCAGTCACAGGCCTGCTTTGGCTCTGATTAGCCCTGCTTTGGAAACCAGGGGGCTGTTTCTTTCTACGAGTCTCTGTTTATTGTGCTGCTTGAGGACAAACAGAGCAAGCTGGCAAAGGGTTTGAACCTTGAGCTGTGGCACAGTTTAACACCACGTAATACCATTAGACCACAGAGGTCTGCTGGGTTATTAATGTGGACCAACGAGGAACAGGACAGTGTACAAAACCTGAAGGCACATTACAGTACAGTAGATCAGACGAAGAGATATGGACTGTACATCATTATTATGAAGGTATCTATATAAACGGTTTCTTGTGAACATAAGGCTGTTTAAACCAGGGATTTTTAGATTAGTGGGCAGAACACAAAGTGCATTTTGTTGAACGGGCATTCACAAAGGTTAACAAAGAATAAATTGTAACATAAATGGAAACCTACATTGACTATGTAACCCTTCTTAGAGTGGTTTTTACTCACAGTTCTTAGAGAGTACTTGCATAAACAGCAGCTTCACAGGTGAGGTGTGAAACCCTTTGCTCTACATAAACCTGCACAAACTCTCTATCATAGAAGTATTAGTGTTACAGTTATTGCTATTGTTAGTTCTCTGATGACAAAAAGCATGGCCTGGATGCAGCTGTTGAGGATAGAGCTAAGATTTTTTTTAGGAATGTGTGCCATCTAGTGGTGCAAAACTAAATTACATCACATTATAATATAAACAGTAGTTAAATGCTTAGCTCTATTAAATAACAAATGTAACACTCATTCACGTTGTGCACACATGCATATACATATATTTTACAATTTGTTCATGTTTTGAGATCTTACATCATATTATGTTATTATCATGTTATATGCAAAATATACTTTTTCATGGTTTCCTAACAAAACTATGTGTCTCTGGTCTGTCTACAAACCCCCTCAAAATGAGAAAAATCAACCCTGTCCCTCTTTTGTCTGCTCAACCTTTCAGAAAATGTGTGCTCAAACAGGCCAATCAGAGATTTTTCCTTTATGACGTCATGAGGGGAGATTAACGAGATACTTTCCACTGAAAAAGTAGTCCAATATATTATCTTTGGATGCACGGGGTAGTGAATAAATGATATGACTTGACATCATCAGACTACATTGCTTTCTTGTTGTTTTTTGACATCAAAGCTTTTCTTTGAGCTGGTCAATTCAGGTTAGAAGTGCTGCTTAGACAAACCTAATAACTTCAAGACAAGTAAACACTCAATAATACAATCACATATCTAAATACATGGATTCAAATGACAATAATTGTTATTGCCAGTGTTAATAAGAGTAATACAGCCAATGTTCATTGGACAATATTTTTTAAAATGTTCATCTGTTTAATTTTAATGTTGTGATTACATGCTGCATTTAATCACCATTGCATTGGTGTGGTAGCAAATAACTGGACTGATTAAATCTAACTGTTACAAAGCCAAAGCTACATGCATTGACAGAGACAACGAGTTGTAAGTTCAGAAATGTATCTTTTTTGTTTTATGTGTCACTTTTGTCAACTGACCCTTCAATAGTTTTTAAAGTGAGCACAACGCAATAACAGATAAATTGGAAAATAGTAAGAAAGAGTGTGTAGGTCTATTATTGGTTGCATCAGCCAGCTGCCAGAGTCTCCCCTCCACCTGATCATTTACTTATACAACTCTTTCAATTTGTGAAAATATGTATTTTATTAAAAAAAACATACAAACAATAAATTCTATTTACATATTAACACATGAGATATTTCCACTTGACATATTCAGATCATTAATTCAACCATTCAATTTGAATGCTCTCCTGTGGTTTTGCAAAGTGTAATGGAAATAAAATATGACTGTTTTTTTTCAAAACATGTGTAAGCCGGACTCTACAAAGTCACATCAGACCTAAAAAGTAGGAATGATGAAGTCTCTCTGCAGACTACAGAGTACACAGGAAATGTATTCCTTCAAAGATCTTTACAACAATCTCTGTTAAACTAACAGCTAAATATTATTCTAGCTTTTAGCTTCATTTGTATTTTGGTAGTTTGTTTTGTTTATTCCAAACGCTTGATAGCAGAACCCAAAGTAATTTTTTGGGTAGAACAAACAAACAAACTGAGTCTTCAGCAAATAGGCGATTTTGTTTTCAGTCTCAAACAATCAAAGAACTAAGTCAAGGTCTTCTTGACTTTAAATGTACCCAGTTTAATCCTGCTCAATGACGGTTGCTAGAAGGAATGTTGGGAAATTTTGACCTCAATACGGATGTAGAACAGCAAAGTCAAACTGAATAGGAGTAAACACTTTGCTGCAATCAATAATGACTTCTGGGATTCACAGAACAACAGAGGCTCCAAATATCTGTGATCCCAGTTTAAGAGGTTACCATGGGAATTTCAGCAACAGTAGAACTGGGGGGCGTTGGGGCAGAAGTTACTGTGGTGGTGGTGGCAGCACAGGCTCCAGTTGGTGTCAGTGAGGTACCAGTAGACTCGGTAGGACGAGGAGGAACTGGTTTGGTGAGTTTTATAGGCACAAAGACATTAGAGGCACAGTGCTCACTCAGATACTCGCCTCCTTTCTCTTCATAGTCCTGTCTGCTGATCCATCCCTCTGTGGATACTCCCCCTTCTCCAGGTAGATGCTCTAGGGCCCAATCTCTTGCCCCATACCAAGCATCCAGGGATGGTCGCAACGCCATTGTAACCTGTGAAGGAGTGAAGCGGTGCTCAAATGAATTCTTGAGAGATAACTTCACTAATGTCCCTCCCCTCTATCTCTATCACATATCAACTGAAGTTGTGTCTCTGATATATACAGGATGAGGTTATTCAAAATAGCATGGTAGATTAGTACAAGAGTTTGGGTTGTGAAATGATAAAGGGCATTTTAAAACGGATCTTAAAAGGACCTGGTACCTTAAAATGTGATTGGAATGGCCTCATGGCCCGCAGTTCTCTCTCCACTCTCTCCTTCATCCCTGGGTACTGCATGTTTCCACCTGTCAGAAACACATTGCTCACCAGCGCCTCCTGCTGCTCTGGAGTGTACCTGATAATACAAACATATAAAACAGAGGTATAAGCTGCAGTCAACTAGTCTCTGTTTTGAAGGTTCCTAATGGAGGGAAATTACCAAGAAGTGTTTAAGTGTCAGCCATGATAAGAGCTGATTGAATTCTCTCTATAATGAGAAGAAAAGAAAAGTCACAGCTTCCTTCATTATCCCCTTTAGCAAAGAAACAACTAGACCAGAATAATAGAAGAAAAATGACCCACAGTTCATTATGTCAACTATATTTAAAGTGAAACATCTCTTGGCTATGCATGGCAACAAACAATCAGCACTGTTGTTGATTTGAACGCCTCCTTTGCTAGATTAAACTGTTACTTCGATTCAATCAAACTGAAGCTTTATGTGGATGAGAGGAGATGACGATGGCCAAAGGAATAAACTCAACTTGTCAACCATATCGCTTCACCTTTGGTAACTCATATTCCTATTTGTTTAACTTCAACCTCAAATGAATCTATCAATTAATAACCCAAACTATGTTTGAGTCTCTATTTTAATATACTGGAGATTCGTGCGGTTGAAGTTTAACTACTGTCAAGGGAGTGATTTCTGTTGCTTTGATGAAGTGAATAAACAAAACATAGCCTTTGCTTTGTCCATTATAACTCAGATAATTTAACATTCATCTGTGACCATGGAGAATATTTATTTACTGTTCATCATACCTATAATTAATAAATAAGTCCACATTCAAAGTTATCAATCTTAAGGTGTTCACAGGAAAATCAGCTGACTGTTTTAGCAGCTAAGAACTGCCTCATCCTGAGGGTTCTTTCTGTTTTGTAACCTGTAAAAGTCCTATAGAGGTTATATTGATTTATTCGACTACATTTAATAACATAGTAGAAACACACTGGGCAATAGCAGAAGCATTTGCAGATTGTAGTTTGTCACAGCAGACCCTCGCGACATCTGTGACATCTGACTGGTGGAAGTGGGGCAGGATTCTCACCACACTCGTCTTTACCTAAATTGTTCGTGACTCCTTGACCAAGTGACATTTTCCATCAAGGTCAAAGTCAAAGAGTTGGGAATTTTTGGGGCTTCTTATGTTTTGGACTTGGATTCATGCATGTGTATGTGTTATTATCATTTATGTTAAGTTCATTACTTGGCCAGAATATATTAAAAAAGTTACAAATAAAATATATGTATATAAAAAAAACATTACCTGGCCAGGACGTACTGCAGCGTCTCCATCAGTCCCATCTGGTCCTCTCCGGTCGGTGAAGGCTGGAACATGACCTCTGGACACCGCAGACGCTCTGTTCCAATAAACAGCTGGTGGTATTCAGCCATGTTGAACACGGGCTGGAGACAACATTGAGATTACTTTCAGCTAACACTAATATGTGACAAGTACTGAAAAATTAACAACAGGTCCAATAAAAGTTAGCTTGTCTCTTAAAAACATTATACAAGATGAAAAGTTTGACTTTGACTGCTGTGTATCACACTGAACAATAATTGCGTAATCAGCATTAATTAGAATCTAAATGTCTGTCTTGGAGGTTCCCGTGTCTCTCAGCCATTACCTGAATTACATTTGCGGGTTTTTCTGGCAGTGTGTCTTCAGGGAAGTCAGGATCCATCAGTGCCACTCCGTCTCCCTCATCCATTGGCTGTTCCAGCTCAGACACCTGGCAGGGAGCAACAGAACAGCCTCAGGCTTCACGTCAGCTATGGCACATTGGCTGCAGCCAACAATGACAGATCCTGTACAGCCCTGCAGCACTTCCACGGTAATGACATCATGCTGTCACCTCAGCTCAGGGGTCCGACATTTATCAGCTGCTGTCATTCTTTTCTCAAGAATATAAAGTGTAGTTGGATTCTTGTGCTGCTTTGTTACAATTGAGTGAAGACATTTCCAAGTGAAATAGTGCACGATTAGGAACAGTTATTTAGTATATGTCTATATATCTAAATATATATTAACAAAAGGAAGGTTCAGCCAGACAAATGACCTCAATATGACACAAATCAGGACTCCCTGTTGTGTTATACTTTTCTTTTGATTTGGTAGAGTGAAACCCACCTCTGTCTTTCCATCTGCTCCGTCAATGTGCAGCAGTTTTTGTCTACCCTGTTCCACAGCCAACTGCAGCTTGTTGATGTATGACTGCAGCTCCTCTGCCGAGTCCATGTTGAGCTCAACTAGACTCTTATGAAACTGATCCAACAGGCCGTCCTCCAGCAGCTCCTGTGCACACAAAACTCTACCATGACTGTGCAACACATTTCTGCTTTGTTTAGAAAAAAAATCACATTTGTACAAGAAGAACTGCTAGCTGTTTTCTTTTTGTATATATCAGTTTTTAAAAGTTTAAAATGAATCTCTTGGAGTACGAAGTCTTCGGTACAAACTTTGGATAGAACTTAAAGGATAGATCTCTTGCCTGTACTGCCATGAGTCTATCCAGCCTCTCTTGGTCCTGCTGTAGTTTCTCCTCCCTGCGGCGAGCGTTGATTTCCTGAAGCCGCCGGAGCTGCTGAGCTCGTCTCTCCTGCCTCTCCTCTACACTCACACAGCCGCCTGGCACCTTACTTGTGAAGGGAAGCTGCATCCGATGAACCTCACGCTCATAAAACTCTGGGCTGCGCCACTTTTCCAGCTCTGCTGGTGTCACAACATTGAGGGAATATTCGGACAGTAAATTAAAAAGTAAGAATCATTTGAGTTCATTTCATGTTGTTCTATCCCCTTCAGTCTTGTATCTGCTTCATCCTGACCAGCAATAAGCAAAAATGTATATGTGTGCAGTTCATTGATGTTAGTTTAGGTAAAGTAGGTCCTTTGACTATGCAAAAACTTTAACAATAAAATGCTGTTACAACTCTGACACATAACATTTCCCACAAAATCTTCAAGAAAGTATGAACTGTATGAAAGTACTCTATATATTTGCAATGACGTACTGCACCTTCATGATAATCCGCAGCTATGTAGCTATGTTCATGCAGCAGCTCCTCAACGCGGCTGAGTGTGATAGCAGCTAGGTGTCCCGGGTATTTAAGCTGAAGGAGACGCTGCAGGTAGGACGCTGCCTGACTCCCAGCCACGTTCACACGCTTACTGTTTACTGCATCAAACCTAGAGTTAAAAAAAAAACAAAAAAACAATAATGACAGAGGGACAGAAAGGAAAATAACTTCTTAGCTGTTATGATATAAAATAAACCGTAACAAGGCAAATGCAACATAGAAGCAGATGTTTATAAACTGTGGATCCTCACCTGCCATTGATGACTGGCAGGATGTGTGAACAGTGGTATCCTGAGGACAGAACAATGCCGGTGTGTGGGGGCTGGAGATTCCTTTGAATGTTATTGTGGTAGAAACTGTACAAGCTGTCCACTCCGTATGACACGTAAGGTACACGGTAGCACTCAAACAGCAACTCTGACATCATCTGCCGACAGTGCAGCGGGTTGCAGGGTGCCTCAGTCAAAACAATAGGATGTGCCACACCATCCTGCAAAGTATGGTAGAGTAATGCTGATTAATGATCTGGTTGTCATTACGACTAAATCTATCTGTGCAGTGAAGAACAATTGAAATGATGAACTACTACAATTAATATGCTCCTCATTATAAGACAATTTGGTCCTGATTCCTTTATTTGAACATTTCCCCTTCTTCGTTTGTCCCGATCTTTTCTGAACATCATTCGGTTTTTTAATTGAGTAAGGAATCTCTGAGACATAAGCAAGGATACACAAGACTAGCACCACTGCTGCAGCTGTAACACCAAGTGTCAGATTAAAACACACTCAAACAGTGTGCCGGTCTGATCGAGTCACAGACTCTTGGGGCTAAAAAAGTAAAGCCAACACAGCAATGAGTACAAGTTGGACACAATTTAGCCTACTTTAGAAAAGAACAGAAGAAATGAACCTTTGACCAACTTTTTAGCCCCACAGCCACTAAAGTAAAATTTGGAGACGATTTTTCCCTTGCCACTAAACTTCTAAATACATCAGATGGACAAAGCAAGTCTAATTTACTATTGAAAATAACACTTCCCTTACACTTTAAAAAAAGTAGCTTTTTAAAAACATGTCTGATTATATCTCAACAGCAGTTGGGAAAAGATACAATTTCATATCATTGGTGTGTTTATGATTCAGCATTGTTGGAGAGAATATTTGGTACAGCTTTCCAAAGAATACAAAATGCATTTATGTTGTAAAAATCTGAATGTTAAAAACTTCTCTTTATCTCTTGATGGAAATTAAAAAGTATCTCCATATCTGTGGCTGCCACTGACCTGTTATAAGCATTATCAGTCATAGATTTGTAAATAAGCTAAATTTTTTAAAAATGTCTTGCACAGAAAAGGCAAAGAATGGCAGATCGACATGTTACTGATGGCACAATCAAATGTGTCTTAAGTCTGTGGTGGACTTGAATAGTGCAGAATATGTAGACAGTTGCATCTACAGTGACTGCCATGTGTACAGGGGAAGGAGCTTTAGCACCTTTGGATTTGAGATTTTTAAATCCCACTTGCTGGTTTCCTGAAGTAGCCTTCTCCTGCTTTAATATAATCTATCAATCTACAATTGTAATGTTATTCAAATGTAAACCTATTTTAATTTCTTGTACAAAGCCCATGATTTCTGTATTCAAGTCTCTTATTTTCGTTTATGTGCGTGTTCGTTTTAAATACAGAGATTAATCTTTGCTGGTATTCGTTTTCTTGTATGACAAATAACTTGATATTCTTAAGTTTTGATTTGGTCAGTGTCAAACTTGGATTTTTCACACAATGTTCGTATGTTCAGTTATCTCATAGGGCTCATAATGAAATAATGTTTGGCTCTGAGTAAGTGTATGGAGACTTGATATCTTGTGATAAAATCGGATTTAATTTGTGATTGCATTATCTCTTGTTGGGGAAGCAAAATCCATAGATAGATAGATAGATAGATAGATAGACAGACAGATAGACAGATAGACGGATAGACGGATAGATGGATAGATGGATAGATGGATAGATAGACAGATAGATAGACAGATAGATAGATAGATAGATAGATAGATAGATAGATAGATAGATAGATAGATAGATAAACTTTATTTCAGACCCATGGGTCCATATCAGCACAAGAGTAATATAAAAGACTAAAAATAAGTAAAATACATGTCCAGCAAGAAGTTGAGTGAGCTCCCTTAAAATGTCATTTTCTGAATCAGTTAACATTATCTGTGCACATTGGAAATTTACGTGCCAGCACATCAGCCTGTGCATAGTAGCTCAGTCCATAGGGACTTGGCTTGGGAACCGAAGGGTTGCCGGTTTGAGTCCCAGTATGGACGAAGTTTGGCAAGTGGACTGGTGGCTGGAGAGGTGCTGGTTCACCTGCCTGGGCACTGCTGAGGTGCCCCTGAGCAAGGCACCAAACCCCCAACTGCTCGGGGTGCGCTGGTTGACGGCAGTATCCTCACTCTGACATCTCTCCCTAAGCATGTTCACTGCATGTGTGTGCATTTGTATGTATATACCAAAAAAACTGTATGTGTAGCATGTCCAAAATAGCATGAGTGAAAAAATTGAATTTCCCCCCTGGGGATCAATAAAGTACCTTTCTTTCTTTCTAAAGTTTACAGCACTGCTGCTGCAGATCATCATCATCATCACATAAGTCATTTCTGATAATGTGCCCTAGATATTTGACTTTGTCCACTACACTAAGCACTTGATCAGATATACAGAAAGAAGGAAAGTTTTGCTTTTGATCATCCTTGGCTTTCACAATCATTATAACACTCTTTTTGATGTTGAACTTGATGTCATGGTGCACACCATAGCCAGAGCATATTCTGAGCAGTTGCTGTAAGCCAGCACTGTAAAGGGACAGGATGACTAAGTCATCAGCATACATCAGATTATTAAAAAGTCTATTCCCAACCATACACCCAGTCTTACAAGCTTTTAGTTGTTCAGAAAGATGGTCCATATACAAGCTAAAAAGGAGAGGTGACAGAATTCCACCTTGTCTGACCCCATTAGTCACTGAAAAGGCTGCTGATAGACTCTTCCGAGAGAATCTTGAAGTAGAGAAACTATAATTGGTTTATCAAGAGGCTTTGCCAACACAAACTTTGTCTTATGAAAAGAGAAATTTTAAGATGTAATAAGCTATGAGAAAGGAAAGCAAGTAGGCTACTTCTGGTGACATCAGAGGAGATGTGAAATGGCACAGTGTATGCTTGGTGATGCAAATGTTGGTACCACATCATGGCACACCACTGACCTCTGATGTGATGCCCATGTGTGTGAAAACATGGTCGAAAATGAGCTCCTGGATCTCAAAATTCACAACCACATTTCGGTCAAACTGGCTCTTCAACAGCCATCGCAGTGGCTCCAGGTTGGGGATATCGTTACCGATCTGGGTCTCACTGCGTGCGGCTCCTCTATTACGCGCCGCCACCGACCTGAAGAGCAGCTGCGGAGAGTCCTGTTCCCCTGCTGGACCAGCCCAACCAGTCCGGGTCTGGAACGAGCCATTATCTATGATTATTGGGGACGGTGTAGGGCTAAGACACTGAGCCGGGATATCAAATACTGGGTCGGGAGACGACTTGCAGTCCTCAAATGAGAAAATTTGATAGCCCGGTTCAGCTGTGGAAGCCATTTTGAAGGTGCGTCACAGAAATGTGCCTCCGAGTGGAAACTTGGTCAAGCCAACCATGGGTTCCTGTTAGTTTTTTAAAGAACTATTTCGACACATATCAGGCATATGAATGAATGAATGAATGAATGAATGAATCCGGTATTCTGCAGAGCAAAATGTATTTAATATAAATTAGTTTATTAAAGTATGCAGCCTATTGTGGCTCCACCGTATC